>NW_026126618.1:2099642-2715714 GCF_943737965.1 Phodopus roborovskii | reverse complement strand
GAGCCCAGGCTGGATTCACGTAGCTGAGGATGACCTTTCTGGGTTTTCTGCCTCTGTTTCCTGGGGTTAAACATATGCCACAACACTTGGAGTCAACCCCACCCCCCTAAAATTTTTACACTGTGTTCTATATTCTGGAATTTTTTCAGTTTTTACGTTTTTAATGCTCAAGAATTCCTCTTTAAATTTTTGTTTATTTATTTATTTTTTAGATAGGGCTCACTAGGCAACTCAGGCTCACTTCAGTCTTGTTATGTAGCCTAGGTGGGCCTTGACTACAGGAAGGCCCTCCTGCCTCTGCCTTTGAGTGCTGGGATTAAGGGTGTGCACCATCGATCCCCATTCTAGCAAGGGTTCTACTTTTGGGTCACACCCCTAGTTTTATTTGGTATACATTTCTTGTGGTGGCAACATTTAACTATGCCATTAAAAACTATTATTTTTTTTTTTAAAACCAATATCACTATGTTGTGTCTTTGTGAAGGTGTAGAATTGGAATGGAATTTGGCTTCAATACAGAAACTTAATTATAAGCTCCTGTGATGCTTCTTTATTAGCTGTGAAACTCATATAATAGTCATATTTTCTCCTCTCCAGATGTCTTTGAAATGGGGGAAATTTAACTACATCAGATAAATCCTGTTGGGACGTTGTATGCGGTGTGAACTTAAATTCATAAGGTTTTATGACCTGTTTGTAGATACTCTCAGCCAGAGAAGAGATAATTTTTAGAATAAATTATTTTTAAAAATAGGTGTTGTATTTCATCTTGTTTTTCTGTACTGCTCAGCATGGGTTTTACAGATACATATACAGGGCTTTTAAAAGATGTTGTTTTATGTGGGTGCTCACACACATGCTTGTATGGAGTCATGTGAACTGATGTATAGGTCAGAGTACAATGTACAGGGTTCCAGGGTTACAATTCAGGTTGTAAGGCTTACTTAAAAATATGGGCTACTGCTGGGTGTGGTGCTACACACCTTTACTCCAAGCACTGGGGAAGCAGAGGCAGGGGATCTCAGGCAGCTCAAGGCCAGCCTGGTCAACAAGGTGAGTTTTAAGACAGCTGGGACTACATAGAGAGACCTTCTCTTTAAAAAAATAAAATATGGACTGCTTCATGAATTTGTCATTTTTGCACAGGGTCCATGCTAATCTATGTGTAGTTCCAATTTTAATATGTGTGCTGCCAAAGCAAGCATCATTTATAAGGTTTTAGTTCTTCCTATAATGAAACTCTTGGTAAGAACTTCTAAGAAATGATGGATTGAGGTTTTTGATTGTGTGTGTGTGTGTGTGTGTGTGTGTGTGTGTGTGTGTGTGTGGTGATCTTTTAAGTCTGGGTCTCATGTAGCTCAGGTTGATCTTGAACTCACCACGGAACCAAGGCTGATTTTGAACTCCTGATTCCCTGCTTCTTTTGTCCAAGTGCTGGGAATATAGGTGTGCTGCCATACCTGGCTTTGTTTAATTTTTAGTAAATGACTGATTGGAGTTTTGTATGTATCTCCAGCTTACAGGTTTAGGGAATCTCTGAAGTTTAAGTCATTGCTAGAATTAGGAAAATAAACCCACCTGATGATAGCACTTATAGTTCCTTGTGGGAACTGAGTCCTGTTTTGGTAGCTTTTGGCTCTACCTTGAGGTAAATGAAAAGCATGTATTAGTATGCTTACTGGATACATAAACATACATTGGTTCTTACAGGTATAAGGAATCTGCTGTTGTTTTTGTGTTTTTCTGTTGGCTTCAAACTCATGGTCCTTCTTCCTCAGCCTCTCCTGCGCATGCCCAGCCAGCTTTTTTTTTTTTTTTTTTTAATTGAAGTTTATTTAAGTAGTTGAAAAAATTCTGTAGTGTGTATAGTCACAAAAATTATTGCTAACGGTAGGCATCCCCAAATTCAACTTCAATGCAGTTGATTAATGCTAGTAGAACTTTATTATACCAAGATGATCCAGTTATTGCAGTATGATTGAGTCCAATGAAAAGCTCTGCTGCCATTGCCTGTCAGAAAGTGTCTTTGAGACAGCTACTAAGCTCCTGTCAGAGGCTCTTTGTAGCACATGTTCAGGAAGGCTCTCTGATTTCCTGAGGTAGAGAGCAGCAGGAAGGACCTCAGTCAGGCTGAGCTTTGCATTAGGCACAGCCCAGACTGTGAAGAGCAGCCATTGGTCCCCAAGTCTGCTCAGGCCCAGAAAGAAAGGAGGACACCAGGACATTCCTAGTGGAGATGGCTTAGGGTCTGCCTGTCACACAGGGGCCATGACCTTTTGGTATGATTTGGGGAGCCAGAAAAGCCCTTGTTACTTCTCCTTACCACAGCCCCCCGCTGTCTATCATTGAGTTCATCATGCTCCATTAGAACATTTCATTTCCGGTTCCTCTTCTGCAGGAACTTGCCTGCACACAGCAGATCCCAGTCCTGGTGACCCTGCTTCTTTGAATGATTGTCCCCAGCTAGAAGGCAGGAAGGGATCCAGAAGCCAAGGTCTGCTGTTGTGGCAGAACCTACAGAAAGAGGAATAAGATTTGGCATTGTCTTTCTGGGTCTGGGTTACCTCGCTCAGGATGATTTTTTCTAGTTCCATGCATTTGCCTGCAAATTTCAAGATGTCATTTTTTTTTTTTTAAACCGCTGAATAGTACTCCATTGTATAAATATACCACATTTTCTTTATCCATTCTTTGGTTGAGGGGAATCTAGGTTGCTTCCATGTTTTGGCTATTATGAATATTGAACTTAGTTGATCAAATGTCCTTGTTGTATGAGTGTGTATCCTTTGGGTATATGCCTTAATACGGTATGTACTCACTCATAAGTGGGTATTAGACATAAAACAAAGGATAACCAGCCTACATTCTACAACCCAGAGAAGCTAGGTAACAAGGAGAACCCTAAGAGAGACATACTTGGATCCCCAAAACCTGGTACTAGGGAAATTCCCAGGAATCCCCAAGGATGACCCCAGCTAGGACTCTAAGCAATAGTGGAGAGGCCGGCTTTCCCCTGTAATCAGATTAATGACTACCCTAACTGTCTTCATAGACCCTTCATCCAGTAACTGATGGAGGCAGATGCAGAGATCCACAGATAAGTCCTGAGCTGAGCTCCTGGAGTTCAGTCCAAGAGAGGGAGGAGCCATAGTATGAGCAAAGGGGTCAAGACCATGATGGGGAAACCCACAGAAACAGCTGACCCAAGCCAGTGGGTCACTGACACTGTACTGACAGAGTCTGAAGTAGGCCCTCTGAGTGTGGGTGACAGTTGTGTGGCTTGAGCAGTGGTACCAGGATATATCCCTAGTGCATGAACTGCTTTTTTGGAGCCCATTTCCTATGGTGGGATGCCTTGTTCAGCCTTGATGCATGTGGTAGAAGCTTGGTCCTGCCCCAACTCAATGTGCCAGGCCTTGTTGACTCCTCAGGGGAAGATGGGAGGAGGGGAGGGAGGGGAAACTGGGATTGGTTTGTAAAGTAAAAAAAAATTATTAACCAAAAAAAAAAAAAAAAAAAAAAAAAAAAGGATTTGTCATTGCTTTTATAGCTTTGCCCGGGCCTGCTAGGGAAGGCCTTGAAGTTATCAGGCACTTAGACAGTGGCTCAGAGTATTCATAGCGCACCTCCCGGTGGTGCTGCTGGCCTCCTCTGAGGCTTCATGTTCTTTAGCAAGCCACCCGATACCTAGGGACTGTTCCTTTCAATACTTTGTTTCTTTTTAATTTTTTCTCTCACCTAATGCATCCCGACCACAGTCTCCCCCCCCCCCTCCTTCCCACCCCACAGCATCCCCTCTCCTGCACATCCACTCCTTCACTTCTTCAGAAAGGGGCAGGCCTCCCAGGGCAGCAACCCAACATGGTATGACGAGATGAGAGAAGACTAGGGACAAACCGCATCGAGGCCGGACGAGGCAGCCCTGGAGGAGGCAAATGAGTCAGAGACACCCTCTCTCCCTCCCAGGCCAAACCACCACAGCACGTGTGCAGAGGGCCTGGCGCAGACCCACACAGGCTGTGAGCTCCTATGAACCCTGCTTAGTCGATTCTGTGGGTCTTTCAGTACTTTTCCCAACATGAAAACAAATTATTCAGTCACTGCATTTGAAAAGTTCTCAGGTTGTGATTATTTCTTTCTTTGTTTTTGAAAAAAAAAAAAAAAAAACCCAAACATTTTTATTTTCTGTGCATTGGTGTTTTGCCTGCATGGGCATCTGTGTGAGAGTGTTGAATCCCCTGGAAGTGAAGTTATAGACAGTTGCGAGCTGTTATGTGGGTGCTGGGAATTGAACCCAGGTCCTCAGTTAGTCAGTCCAGCCCCTGCTTTGAACTTTAAAAGGAGTTATTGTATGAATGCCTGCTTATGTGTGTGTTATGTGTGTGCTGGGTGCCCGGAATCAGAAGAGGGTATTGGGTCTCCTGGAACTGGAGCTCCCGGTGGGTGCTGGGAATGGGATCTTAGGTCTTGGGAAGAGCAGCCAGCTTTCTCTCCAGCCTCACCTCCTCTCACACACTCTGAGCGCTGGCCTCTGCCAAATCACCTTGAAGGAATCATTGTTTTGATATTCACAATGCTTTTACTTCAGTAGTTAAGATTATTATTATTTTTTTTTCTATGTCTCATATCCTAGATTTTTCTCATGGTAGGTCCTTGTTGGATTCACGTTGGCCTTACTTAGAAACACGTTTGTTAAATCAACTGAAGTCAAGAATTTAAAAGCCACTAAACACCGCTGCTTTGACTTAGTAATGGATGCTCTGCATATTGACGCGGCACAGATATTCCCGCACGGCTGTGCCTCGGATATTCTTGTTTGCTCCTTTTGTCCCGGTTGCTGCTGGCACCAATTGCTTCACATCTTTCTCTCTTCCCTAAGCCGCCTGGGAAGTAATAGTGCCGGTCGCTGCTGCTTTTCCTCTGAGAGCTGCGTTAGCGCTGCCTAAGACTGTTGAAGCTTAGTACGGCCTGTGTTTACGCTTGTCTGGCTCCCTGGACCTCTTGGGCAGTAGGGTGAGCTTGCTGGAGCCCGAGTCTGTCCTCACCTGATGTGCAGGCTTGTACATCTGCAGAGATGTAATTGGGATAATTTTCTCTGGAAAATGTAATCAGATGGTGAGCTCACTGACATATTGTAGGGTTTTTTTTTTTTTTCTATTTTGTGGTTTAATTAACTACTCTCTAAGCAACTGAAGAAAACAAATTTTATTTAGTAGGAAAAGTGTTTTATTTTGCCCCCCATCAAGCTAATTAGTTTCAACTTTTTCTCTTTGTAAAGCACAGAGACAATGTTCTTTGTTGCTTCTCTGTTTGAAATACTGTGAAGATAAAAAGGCTTTAGATGGGAGAGTACATGCCTGTTTCCAGGGAGACGTTATTGGGGAAGGCCTATAACAGACTTCTTTCTTTGATATTCAGGTGTGGAATTGGCAGTCAGAAGACTACATCTTTCTGCGGGGCCATCAGGAAACAGTGAAGGACTTCAGGCTCCTAGAACATTCAAGATTGCTTTCCTGGTCGTTTGATGGAACAGTGAAGGTAATTTGAGTTCCAGATTCCTTAAGTGTATTTTTTTGTTTCTTAAATTATTTTGAAAATATTCTCTAAATGTATTTCATTTTACTGTGTGTATGGGTGTTTGGCTTGCATGTATGTCTGTATACCACATGCATGAAGAGAGCATCAGATTTTATAGAATTGGAGTTACATACAATACAAATACTTGTGAGTTGAGTGCAGAGAATTGAACCCATGTCCTCTTGAAGAGCAGTTAGGATCTTAACTACTGGGCCTTCTTTCCAGACCTGAGTACCAGATTTAAAAAGAATTGATGTGTGTGTGTGTGTGTGTGTGTGTGTGTGTGTGTGTGTGTGTGTGTGTGTGTATTATTGCGGTTAAATAAGGATCAGGATAAACAAATAGGCCGAATAGATGTTTATTCAGGGAGAAATAACTTACAACCTAGACAGATGAACACCAGCAAGTTCCACCGGATGCTCTCCTGTCCGAGTCCTGCCAGCAAGAGAGCTTTCCCCAGCTCTCCCTCAGACCTCCTTCCACAGGTCACTTCCACCCATGGCTCCACCCCCCAATGGGTGTGGTCAGTGCCACAGAAGGAGACAAAGTAAATATCCCACTACAATGTAGGTTTTTTTTTTTTTTTTTTTTTGGTTCAAGACAGGGCTTCTCTGTATTGCTTTCAGAGCCTGTCTTGGAACTCAATCAGTAGACCCAGGCTGGCTTCGAACTCAGAGACCTGCCTGCCTCTGCCTCTGGAGTGCTGGAATTAAACCCATGTGCCAACAAACGCCAGGCTGGCCTTGAACTCACAGAGATCCACCTGCCTCCTGTGCGTCTGGGACCAAAGACTTGTGCACCACCATACCCAGTCCCAGATTGTTTTTTTTTAAAGAAAACATTCTGATGTTGCAGTAATTATATTGTGACAGCTCTAAAGCACATGAATGTTAAGCAATTAAAGAACGTCAGTCCTGTGCCTGGTTTCTGCTCACGGCAGTCACCTGCATCTGTTGTATGTTTGTAAGCATTTACACTAAAGGGAACTTAAGAGATCAGAATAGCTGCTGTGCTCAAACACGTTTTATGGGTATGTTTCAAAGCTGATTGTATTCTTTTTAAGATTTATTTATTTTTATGTGTATGAGTATTTTGCTTGCATGCATGTCTATATACCGAATGCATGCAGTACCCACACAGTCCGAAAGCATTGGATCTGGAACTGGAGTTAGGTGGTTGTGAGCCGCCTGAGGGTGCTGGAAACCAAACCCGGATCCTCTGGGAAAGCCGCCAGTGGTCTTAACTGAGCAGTCTCTGCAGTCCCCTGTCACTGTCCCCCATCTCAGGGTGTCCTTCCTTCCCTCCCTCCCTCTCCTTGTCCTGTGATTCTGGGAACCAAACCCACATGGTAAGCGAGCACTTTACCTCTGAACTTCACCCCATCCTTTGTTCTAGTGAAGTACCACAAGTACCAGGTAGCCCAAGTTGGCCTGCTCCCCCTTAGTTGGGGTTATAGTTGTATTCCATCATGCATGATAGTGTCACCTAATCTTTTTTTTTCTTCCTTAAGGTATGGAATATCATTACTGGGAGGATAGAAAGAGACTTCACTTGCCATCAGGGTGCAGTACTTTCTTGTGATATTTCCTCTGATGCTACCAAGTTTTCATCTACCTCTGCCGATAAGACTGCAAAGGTTAGTCAGTCCCATGAAGTGTCCATATGTAAAAGCTGCAGTATTGGTTGTGTATCATGAGTCCAAACAATGTATATGCCAAGAGAGTGACATTCCATTTATATATCTGTATCATGTGTATTTTTTAAAAAAAGATTTATTTGTTTGTTTATTATTTATTTATTAAGTGTTCTGCCTGCATGTATGCATGCAGACCAGAAGAGGGCACCAGATCTCATTACAGATGGTTGTGAGCCACCACGTGGTTGCTGGGAATTGAACTCAGGACCTCTGGAAGAGCAGCCAGTGCTCTTAACCACTGAGCCATCTCTCCAGCCCGTTACATGTATTTTTTAAGAATTTATTTATTATTTTGTGTGTGTATGTGATAGAGGGAGGGAGAGAGAAGGAGCCTGCACGAGTCACACTGTATGTGTGGGGGTCAGAGGGCAGCTGTTGAGAGTGGGGCTAGCGACACCCTTGCTGAGGCCTCATTGTTTCTGCTGCCTTTGCTGTGCTGTCCACTCCAGAGCCAAGAGCGTCCAGATGATTTCCTGTTTCACCTCCCACCTTGCCGTAGGAATGCTGGACCACAGATGCCACTCCATCCGGCTTTTTACTCCAAGTTAGGTTGTTGGGCACGTGAGGCCCATGTACTGGCTGAGTCGTCTCCCTGGCCTCTGTCTCATATTTTAGGAGATACGGTGCTAGGAATTGCACTCCCTTGATCTTCAAATCATAGGTGTTATTGTTTCAATTCTGCATACATAGAAACTAAAGTTAGAGGCTCATGTGAGCTGTCCTAGAGCACAAGTCTTTGGAGAAAGCCTACCCATTCGCATTCACTTGGCATTGGATAGATTAAAGGAGTAACATTTAATAATTCAGATTCTCTTTTATGGAGAATTAAGATTATGAAAAAGATTCTTATTAATTTTTCAAATTTTTAATTTCTTAATTCTTAGATTATTAAGAAAAATAAAAAAGTTTTTTATTTATAACTAATCAAATGGAATCTGCTGTTCAATAAAAGTAACTGGCACGCTTTTATTCACTTAGTCTAAGTGGATACTTTTGAAATTCTCTGAATTGTGACTCTCAGCACAGTGTTCTCTTCCCTTTCCTCCATCTTTGTTAATGACGTCATTCTCTAGCTGTCTTTGGTGCTGTTGGTCATTGCTCAGTGTTTTAGTTCCATGTGCTTTTCTTTGTTTCCAGAGACCATGCTTTCTGCCCTGCTGACTGCCGGCAGCTTCTTTACTTTATCCTTCTGGTGATTGACCTGTCTGTGATTTTTCAGGCAAGCACTTTGGCCCATCACTTTCTGTTTTTCATCCATTTCCTCTGTGTCTGCCTACCTCCGCCTCTTTTCTGGTGTGCAAGTGGTTTTAGAGCTCTGTTTCTTGTTGGCTCCTCGGTGAAGCCTTTTGTGACTCCCACATTAGCTGCTCTCCCTTCAGAGTTTACATTATGTTTTGTTTGTGTTTTTTGGAGCATTTCAGCTGTTCACAAAGTGTTCATGAGCCTGCTTCCTTGATTGAAGTGTAAACTTCAAGAGACTGTGCCTACTTCATCTCGTACCACACGTTCTTAGTTGGTTGTGCCCGGAACATGCTAGTTTTCAGTGGGTCCTGGCTAAATGGTAATAACAGAGCCACAGAGAGAACATTGGAAGGACAGCAAGCTGGGTCTGGAGATGTACAGCCGTAGGATCAGGAGATCTCTTTGAGTTCAAGGCTAGCTTGGGACCCTGTCTCAAAAAAGCAGCATTTGGCCCGCAATAATACAGCAGTATGTTGGCAAGAGCTTATGTCCTATGCAATCACATTTAATCATCACACCATAGGAATCATTGTCCCTATTTTGCAAGCACAGATACTGAAGCTTGAGAAGCCATGAGTTTTCTTAGGTCACAAGGATTTAGTAGAGTGGGCTGCCTGCCTCGCCCTGTAAACTGTTCTTAACTGATTCTCTTTTCTTCGTGTGGGCATTAATACAGAGATGAGAAAGTTGACCTAGGTTCTTGAGTAATTAATTAAAGGAAGTCCCAAGAAACTGACAAGGTTGCAGGTTGGAGCTGGGCATCTTATGGAATTTTAGGCACCACCAAATGTGTTAACCTTGCTTGTGATTGACTTTTTGGCTGTGTAGCCTTTAAGGCGGGCCTTGTACTTGTTTACCATTCCTAAACAATCCTAATTGCCTTCCAGATCTGGAGTTTCGAACTGGCTTCCCCTCTTCACGAGTTGAAGGGTCACACCGGCTGCGTCCGCTGCTCTGCCTTCTCTCTGGATGGTACCCTTTTGGCAACTGGAGATGACAACGGAGAAATCAGGGTAGGGGTGCTGACTGAGGTAGCATTTACCCTTCAGTGTGGGCTGGCATTCTTCTCCACACTGAGGTTGTTTGTGTGAGGGTTTTTGGAGATTCTTGTAATGTAGTTTAGGCTGACCTGAACTCACTGGTCTGACTCCAGCCTTCTAAGTCCTGGAATTACAGCAGCTTACCACCGGAGGCCTCTTTCAGTGGGACAGGTCCTGGGGTTAGGGTTAGATGGAGCGTTCTTTGCTCTGTCTCTTGTGCACACCATGTTCATAGCCACCTTCACAGCAGGGAAGACTATGTTTCAGAGGTAGATAAGTCAGGTGGAATGATGGTGCACCTTTAACGCGACACTTAGAAGGCAGAGACAGGTGTATCTCAGCTTGCAGCCAGCCTGGTCTATTATATAAAATGAGTTCCAGGCCATCCTGGAACTACATGATAAGACCCTGTCTCAAAAACAAAAACAAAACAAAAAGTAAGTAAGTATAACACAAACATTTCCTTTCTTTCCCTTCTTTCCTTTTTTGTTTTTGTTTTTCGAGACAGGGTTTGTCTGTAGGTTTTGGAGGCTGACCTGGCACTCACTCTGTAGATCAGGCTGGCCTCAAACTCACAGAGGTCTGCCCGCCTCTGCCTCCCAAGTGCTGGGACTAAAGGCATGCGCCACCACTGCCTGGTCTGACACAGACATTTTCTACATATGTGAATATGTATGTGCAGTTGGTTCTCTGCTGTTAGTTTGTGAATGATTTGTCTTAATTTTTAATGTAAACTGAAGGTTCTTTTAAAAAAGTGGCAGAATTTAGAGAAACTGGTTTTGTAAACCATTGGTTCATAAATGAATTGCAAATTCTGCTCCTCTCATTGTTTGAAGTAGAGATCTTTTTAGAACTCTACCCACTAGTCAGCATTTTCAGAGTTTGTTAATGAAGCTCTACTGAGGGTCACATATCTGTCAGGGAGTCTAAATGAGCAGCCAGCTTTTATCACCCTGGACTTCTGAAGGTGCACATGTAAACTTTGCCAGCTTGACCTAAGAAACAGTAGAGTTATGGCATGCTATTCTTTTGTGTCTATGGAAATAAAGGCTAGTGTCATGTGTTGCATGCTAAAAGATCAGAAACCATGGGAAAGCAGCCTGATCACTTATTAGAAGACTTGTACAGAAAGTGAGAAACTTGAGCCTGGGGATAACTGCTTTGGGAACTAGTTTTTTGGTTTTTGTTTTTTTCTTATATGTGTGGGTATTTGGCCTACGTCTGTGGTATATATCACATGCACGCCTGGTTACCAAGGAGGTCAGAAGAGAGTGTCTGGTCCCTGGCACTGGAGTTACAGATAGTTGTGAGCTGCCATGTGGGTGTTGGGAATTGAAGATGGGTCCTCTGGAAGAGTAGCCAGTGCTTTTAATTGCTGAGCCGTGTCTGCAGCCTTGGTAACCAGTAATTTTGAAGAGGATGTTTTTACTTCTGGTGGTGGGCTTGTTGTTTTTGTTTGTTGGTTTTTAAGCAGAGGCATTAAAAGTCAAGGAGGATTCTGTGTAATGCAGAGAAACAGGAGGGTTTGGACTTGCAGGGGTCTACCAGCCTACTGGCAATGTCACAATTCCTTTGCTTTGATCTGGCTTATTCACACGGTGTCTAAAATTTCAGTGATAAACACCTTTAATTTTTTAGTTTTTGGATACAGAGTCTCATCACGTTGCCCAGGGCTTGAACTCAAAAATCTTCCTACTTTGGTCTCCCGAGCAGCGAGAATTAGAGGTGTGAGCCACCATGCCTGCTTTTCTCTCTTAACTCAGGGGAAATTGATAGCATTCTGATCCAGCATGCTATACTTTTTTGTTTTTAAAGAAAGGTTTCCAGAAATATGACAGGTGATGTGTATGTGTACTTTGAAAGGGGTAAACTTCAGGGTTACCCTGTTGACGAACTGTGCCTCATGTTTATGTAGATATGGAATGTCTCAAGTGGCCAGCTCCTTCATTTGTGTGCCCCGATTGCAGTAGAAGAAGGGACAGCTACCCACGGAGGCTGGGTGACTGATCTTTGCTTCTCTCCCGACAGCAAAATGCTTGTCTCTGCTGGAGGATATCTTAAGGTAAGAGTTTCTCAAGGATATGAAGAAACAGCAGTCTGGGTGGTACTTGAGCGGTTTCCACGTAGTGGTTTTCAGTTGGGTTTCCTATAACCCAGCACAGTAGAGGGGGCAACAGCTTTGCGGTGGTGGCTGACATCCGGAGGGCTACTTTCTCCAGGTCTCTCGGCGTCCTTGGTGACAGCAGCAGCAATGGGAGAGCTCTCACCTCCCATCTGAACCCACATGAGCCAGCTTCATCTCCCATGGCACTCAGCATGGGATTATTTGAAAAATATATTTGTGAAATTTTCTTTCTTGATAATAATAGTAGCAGCATATAATTTATTATCTACAGACTTTGATTTTTATCAGCCCAGCAATCAGTTTTGTGATGCTAAAGTTTTACTACCTTTGGGTTATAGATGACCAAAACTGATTTTCATGGAGGTTATCACTTTGTGATTGGTAACTACAAGGGCCAAGACGCCTCACAAGTTCTTTGACTCTTCTGCTGCCTCTAACAGGTTGGCTTGTGCAAACTCAGTAGTGACTATTGGCCAAGGTTTAAGCGAATAACAGGGCTCTGATGTCATTTGTTGGCTCATTCACCCATTCAGTAAGTCTGTGTTTAATGCCTGCTTTATGTCGTGGCACGTGATTAAGGCATGTCCTTTCCTAGTGGTGGCTAATGTCCCATACAGGAAGCAAATGGAAAATAAATGCAGTTCTTAAAGTGGAGGAGGGGCTGAGGGAAGTTTGCAGGAGGTAAGTGGAGGCAGAAAGGAGAGGAATGGAAAGGTCAGTTCTACAAGGGGTAGAAAGGATACTATACATTATGCTGACCACTGGACTTGCGGTAAGCTTTGTCATTTACAACTGGTCCCATAACGTTTTGTGAGGCGGTTGAAAACAGCCACATGAGAATGATCTCATTCCCTCATAATGCAGATGTTCAGATGTATTTGAATGGAGTCTTTGGTTATACTGGTCCCATATTATTGCAGTTTGACTCAACATAAACATCTAGCTTATAGAAGATAAATGAGGGGATGTTTTTAGTTTATGAAGCGATACCTCTCCAGCCTGCATTGGAAACAAGTATCGAAATGTTGTATTAGTGGATACCTTTTGAGGCACACTTTCATTTAGTCATCAAGAGCTCCTGGACTGTTGAAGCCACTTGTCCTTTAGTGCAAAGACAAATGACTCTGAGCTCTGAGAATGGTGCTTAGAGGAGAGATGTTGCTGTCTTTGTGTTGGAAGCTGAACATCTTTCCTTGTGGAAACTTAACTACCCAGCCTTGACACCAAGCTTCCAGAATCCCTGAGCTCTGTGGAATGTCACTGCACAGCTGTGTCTGTCTTTTAGGATATTGTCAAGATCAATGAGCAACCGTGACATAAAGCTGAAGGATGCCTCTGCTGCTGTACTGTAAAGATTATGTCTCGAGGCTGGAAGAAGCTATGCCTGTCTGTGTAGTCTATGTATTGACATGACAATCAGTACTTTGCCTTCTGTTTGATCACTAGCATAGATAAACTAATTATGTTATAACCCAGCCTGCATCTACCCAGCGTGCTAATGAGACCATCCAAAGGCACAAAACAAATTAGGAGTAAGAAGAAACAGCTGCTGGAGTGGCCAGGAAATTAGGCATTTTGGGTCTGTTTACTTTAAAATCTGAGCAATATAAATTGAGTGTCAGTAAGGTGCGAGGTGTCTTACCTTTCATTATAAATGAAAACATAATATCACTTAGCTTTTGCTGGACACATACCACTGAAAACAGATTGCTTGAATGGCAAGTTTACATTAATTCATACACTGAAGGCAAAGGCTGATTGCAGATGTGGAACCCAGGGTCATAAATGAAGGTGTTTTATACTCAGAAGAGTATTGTTATGACTGTGGAGTGGGTGCAGCGACAGAATGCCTGAGTTCAGACCTCAGCTCTGCCACTCACTTGTTTTGAGACTTTCCACAAGGTTGTTTTACCTCTGTTTGTTCCAGTTGCTTTGTCTATAAAATGGGTACAATGATAATATGTGCCATGTTATAGATACTTCTTACAAATCTTTTGCTCCTATACGTACTCAGGCTTACTCCACTATCAGCATCAGACATTCATGTTTATTATAACTTAACCTGATACATCATCAGCACCTAACGTGCGTTGTTGATGTGAGGATAAGGCTGGGTGTTGCACATTTTATGCATTTGGATAAATCTCTAATGGCATGTATCTACAACTATAGGGTCATATTAAGCAATTCACTACCCTGAAAGTCCTGTGTTTGCCACTGAAATCTTTTATTTCCAAGCCATATTGAACCGTGGCTGCTGTACTATTTTTAGGTTAAGGAGTCCTTTTTAATGGCGTGTGTGGCAGACAGACACTATATTTGGAAGTCAGAAACTGTTCTGCCTCTGCTGTCCATTTCCACTGTCCTCTAAGTCTTGATTGTCTCAGAAACCCAGTCTGCTTATTTTTAAAGTGAGGCAGGTGGGTCTAGGAGATGAACTCTACAAGTCCTAGTCACTGAAAGCTAGTCCTCCCGGGCTAGAGTGAGTTCTTTGTGCTTTGGCATATGGCGCTATTTTTGGAAGTGTACGCTGCTGTAGTGAACTTTACCAAACCCCGTGACATACACATTTACCAGACCCTACTACTATGAGTAAAGATAATACTCAAACCTGTCTCATGGCGAGACGGAATGTTAGGCTCTATTCTGAATACATAGATGAGAATATTGTTGTGTGTTTGTGACTTTCAGGCTCTTTTGCACTGTAGGCCTTGTCTCTTGCCCTCAGTTTAACTCTGAGATAGGACAGTAAGTTTTGTGAATACCATTTCATGAAACTAGTGTTATATACTCTCCATGAATTTAGTGAAGGGTGTGGTTAGAGCACCTGCTTCGTTAGAGGTGACTGGTATTCAGCATACATTGTCACATAGCAGCCTACATCACCCCTGGAGAAGAGGGGTCGCTAGGAAGACTGTTCTCCTCCTCGCCTGTGCCATGAGCAGTCTGGGTGTCTGTTGGAGTACTGTCCATGGCTATAGAAGGGTGTCTTAGTGCAGAGAAGCAGTCATGTGCGTATTCCATGGAGAAGACGTGCACACAGCCCCACCCCTCCCCTCGCTGTGTTGTCAGCTCTCTAGTGGTCGTTGCAAATGGCCTTTGGGGCAGACATGGGCTGTGAGGCCATCACCAGGGTTAACCAACAAAGGCTAGTGAAGTTCAGCTGCCATTCCTGCTCATTGCTTGGCTTAGGAGTTAGTAGTAGTTGGGTAAAGGACATGGCTGGCACTACAGATGGCCGTGAAGTGTAATTACCAGTCTAATGCAGGTTTGTTTTTCTCTGAACAGTGGTGGGATGTTGTCACCGGGGACCCCTCACAGACCTTCTACACAAATGGAACGAACCTCAGGAAAATACATGTGTCCCCTGACTTCCGGACATATGTGACTGTTGATAATCTTGGTATTTTATATATTTTACAGGTTTTAGAGTAAAATGGCTAAGCATAAATGTAGTTCAGCTCTTTAATTTTGAATTGGAAAAAAATTGAAACTGTACATCAACATTTTATAATACTGTGAATTGTATTGTAGTATTGCATTCATTACAGAAGTGTTTATGGCTGAATGAGTAATGTTAGTTTAGCTGTCTCTACAAATGAACATACTTTTACTTTTTTATAGTCATCACTGTTATTAACAAATGAACATACTTTTACTTTTTTTATAGTCATCACTGTTATTAACAATTTGTTGTTAACATGCAAATGGATGTAAATATGTACCTTGTTACACTATTGGTAAACTTCTCCGATGCATTCAAATTGGTTGGCATAATTAATGAGAACCATCTGAAGGAATTCTGTGTGTTGACGCTATCATTCATTATGCAGGCTATGCTGCAAGGTAATGGTGGTTGGTTTTCTGAGCCACACTTACCCCCCCCAGGGGGTATGGTTTTCCAAATACAATCATGTTGCTTATTTGCACTCTTTAAATTTGCTTTAAAATACAGTGTCTTTGTGCACAGTCTGCAACATTTCTTTTGACAACTCAGTGAGTGAGTGTTGTATTTCAGGTTCTTTCCATGAGCTAAAGTCTTGTGGTAGAGAGATTACGTTTCTCTCTGTAGCCAATGGCAGCCTTGTGTGTGGCTGAACTCTGGTTGCCAGCGTCTGAATTGGGCACCACCCTGCTCTCTGTTTTGTTTATTGTAAAGACAGGGTTTCTTTGTCCCGACTGTTTTGGAACTCACTCTGTAGATCAGGCTGGTCTCAATTCAGAGATCCTCCTGCCCTAAAGGTGTGCACCACCACCATCCAGCCCTCTGTTTTTTACTTATTACTTGACTAAGCTTAACCCTCTGTTCCATAGTTAGCTGTTAGTAAGTCAGTGAAATGTGAAATGGTAGAACATACTTCTCCTTTAATCTGTTTACTTTTTATCAGTGCTGTTCTCGTTATGACTTTCAAGAGAATTGTTATGATTTCTGTTCCACAGAAACCTCTGAGACCCTGGAGGTGATGGCTTTCTCTTTCCCCTCACTTCCTGCTTCCTGCCTCCTCCCCCAACCCTAACCCCCATTTTTCCCTGGGAAATGGGAACTCATTATATCGTGGTGATTGTATTACGTAGACCCTGTGGTCCTCCTGCATGAGACCCCTAAGTAGCTGGGAGAGACGGCTTTTAATGCAGAGAAAACTTTGCAACATCAGTAACTAGTTTTGTTTTTAACCTCCTTTTAGAATCTTTAGCTGAAGCTTAAATTTAATTACTTTTCCCAGAAATATTAAGGACAATAGAGATTAATTAGTAATAGATTAGTTTTCATTATTTTGTTAGTTTTTTTGAGACAGGGTTTCTCTTTATAACACACTAGCTGTTCTGGAACTTGCTCTGTAGACAGGCTGGCCTTGAATTCACAGAGATCTACTTGCCTCTGCCTCCTGAGTGCTGGGATTAAAGGTGTGCACCACCACTGCCCAGCAATAATAGATATAATTTTCAAATAAAATAGAAATCAAACATCTTCCTTCTGCAATAGGAATTAATGAGTGGTAGCATTAGTAGTTGATAGTCAGTGAAGCTTTTCTGTTGTCAGTGCATATCACTAGCTGTGGTGTGGCAGAGGGGATAAACCACTAATGTAGCTTTTATTTCTTTGTGGTGCTAAAGATCAAAAGCAGGGGCCTTGACCATGTTAGACAAGCACTCTGCCACTAGGTACCCCAGCTGTAGACGAGCTTGAGATTAGCTAGACCCGCATGGCATTTGCAGGAACTGTGATTAGAGTGAACCAGAGTTTGGACAGAGTTAAGGATGTTTATTTGTACCTTTTTTTGGTTGGTAGGTTGAGGAACTAGTTTACACACTTACTGTGATTTAAGCAGATGTGATAAGTGAAAAATCTTAATTTTATAAAAATAAATATGTGAATAGCATGTCTTGCTTAGAATTTGCTGCGAATGACTCAAACTTCGCTCCTCAGATAACGCTCATGGGTTGTCTGCTCTGTAGCTGGGTACTGGAAGTGAAATAGTAAACACCAGTTTGTTAAAGTCTTGGCCTTTGTCTTAAACATAAAGTGCAGTGGGAGGCAGAGTAACACAAACAGGGAGACAGCTGTAGCTTGCGTTGCAGCTCCCAGGGCTGGCGAGAGGGCGTGGCTTGTGGGCTGTGGATGAGCTCTTTGAGCTCTTTGCTTGCTGTACTTTCTATGTGAGCAATCACATTGGACTTTGTATATGTAAAGGTGGTTTGTATCAAGTGTTTTATGTACTTTGAAGACTTTTTGTATTTATAACTTACATGTGTTAATTATTTTTTTTTTGCCTTGGAATACTGTTTAAACATGAATTTTAAAAACAAATAAAATTTCTGAAGGTTTTTGAGAAGCATTTTGATTGCAGACTTGTTGCTTGCCTTTTCTCTGTTGTTGGAAGATGATTAAACAGCTTTCAGGGGTGGCCTGGGGAGATGGGCTCAGTTATTGCCAAGATGAGGACTTGAGTTTGATTCTCAGAACCCATACAAAACAAGCCTATGATTTCAGCACTGGGAAGGCGGAGACAGGGAGCTCCCTAGCATTTGCTGACCAGCCAGTGTGGCTGACTTGAACTCCAGGTTGACAGAGAGACACTGTCACCAAAAATAAGGTGGAAAGCAGTCAAGACCACGATCTGATACTGGCCTCAGGCCTTCACACACACGTGGACATACCTACATGTTCATGCACACGCGCTCGGGCACACACACATACACACACACATACACACAGACTGTCTGCCTCCTGTCTGTCTGCCTCTCTCCTTCTCCCCTGCACGAAGGCCTTGAATTGCTTTAGTTTGTGCTTTTTCTTGAAATGTCCCCATTTCTCTGTCAATTGTAAAAGCCGGCTTTGCTGGATACAGCAGTTCTGGTTGGAGGAGTTTTGTTCCATGCTAACCTGGCTTTTCAGGGGTTTTGTGAGAGGTGATCTTACTGTGATTTGGTTCCCTGTGTGAGTTGTTTTTTTCTCACAGTACTTCATATTGTTTCTTTGTTCCTTTAGCATCTTTAATGCTGTGGAGAGGTGGTTCCGTGGTCATGTCTATTTTAGAGCTCTGAATGTCTTTTGTACTCCAATGCCATTTCTTCCCTTAGATTTGGAGAACTTTCTATATATAAAATGTATGTTTTAAATACTTTATCTGTTTGTTTGCTTTTAATCTCAAACTCTACGCCATATATTCTTAGGTTGGTCTCTTGGTCATAACCCAGAGTTCTTAGAAATTGTGCTCATATTTGTTTGCCATTATCACAGTTTTTATTGTGTATATTCATAGCTACTGTGCTATATATGGATGTTTTATATAGTATCTGCTTGCTATATTGAGCTTTTCCGCTCCAAACCCCTTGCTACGTACCCTTTACCCCTCCTGTTCTCTCATGTTTGGTCCCCTTTATTCTACGAAGCTCTTTTCTAGAACTTCCATCCCATTTATAAATACATGATTTGATGTATCTATTAAAAAATCTGGATGAGAGAAAACATGTTTATCGGGAGACTGACTTAATTCACTTACTGCGATTATGTCCAGTTACATAGATTTTTCTGCAGACATAATCTCCTTCTTTGGTGCTGAGAATAATTCCATTGTGTATACATAACCTTGCTTTCTTTGTCCACTCTGTTGTTGGACGCTTAGAATGGGTCCATAGCTTATCTAGTATTTTCATTTTTTTTTGAGACACTTCCATAATACTTGGTTTAGTTTCTGTCCCCTCCAGCCATGTATAAAGTTCCCCTTTGACCACATTGTTTTGTTTAGTTTAAGGTTGAGACTATGGTCTCACTATGTAGCCCTGGAACTGGACTAGGCTGGTCTTGAACTCACAGTGATTTACTTGCCTCTGCCTCTAAGTTGCTGGAGTTAAAGGTATACACCACCTGCTGTGTTGTATGTTTTCTACATAAAGGTCATTCTGACTGGGATGAGACAGAATCACATTGTCCTTTAAATTCTTCTTTCTCTGGTGGCTAATGAGGCTTAGTCAGCACTCTAGAGGTGGGGGGACCTGGGGGATGGAGCCAATAAACTAGGTGGACCAAAGTCTCATGCAAGAGCCAACTTTATTCAGAGCATCGGACAGTTTACCCTTTGAGGGTTAAGAAGAGTCCATGAGTAAGGTATTCAATCACAAGGACAGGCTGCATTTGTCAGATAAGCCACAAGTGACAAAAACTTGTTTTTCCATAGAGACATATACATAAATAACAATAGTTACTTATAATGAATAATCTGAAGTAAACTGACTCATACCTGCTACACCTGGGAAGAGCATGAACACATATTCCAAGAACAATTCCATGGTTTTGAGGAAACTGTCAAAGACTCTTGACTTGTTTTCTTGGAAATTTCTCACAAGCACTCGGGATTCTCACATGACAGTGTTCTGACAAGCTTGGACATTCTTATATGTTTGTTGGTTATTTATATTTCATTGTTTGAAATCTGTTCATTAGCCCATTTACTCTCTATTTCCTTTATTATGAGACAATTATGAATTGGAATTATTCCATGATTTCTTCCTCAAAATGTTTGTTATTTGTATATAAGAAAGTTACTGTTTTTTTGTGTTATTCTTTTACTTTTGCTAAAGGTGTTTACTAGATACAAGAATTTTTTGGAGAAATCATTCCATCTTCAAATAAGAACACTCTGACACTCCCCCCCCCCCATTTGTATCCATCTTATTTCCTTTTCCTGTCTTACTGCTCTAGTTAAGACTTTGAGCATCACAGTGAGTAAGTGTGGACAAAGCACACATTCTTGTTCCCTTCTCAGTTTTATCAGATTGTACTTTGAGTTTTCTCCCACGCAGTATAATGTCATGGTAACGTATTGTATGAGATCTGGGCCCTTGACTATTCTGTCAGGACTTCTATTATGAAGAAAGTCGTTGGCTTTTCACTAAATGCCTTTATTGAGATGATCGTATGATTTCTGTTCCTTTTAGACCCACTCCATATTTCCTTTAAACGTATTTCCAGTATTATTTTCACTCAGTTTTTTTTTTGTTAGTAAGTTTGTTCTTTGACAGTTTTTCTTTAACCATGCATGTTTATGCATTCTGATTGCCCTCACTCTCTGCCTCTCTCCCTATCCCCCTTTCCCCCCTTCACCCCGCCTCTTACAAATACCTTCCTCACATTCATGTCGTTTTTTAAAAAAATTGTGATCAGGGCCATCTGGTGACTTATTTAAAAATGCTGCTGTATTTCCATTTCCCTTACATTAATTTAGTTTGTAACCTGTGGTAGTTTGAACATAATTGGCTCCCCATAATCTCATAGGGAGTGGCATTATTAGGTGGAGTGTCTTTGTTAAAGTGGGTATGGAGGAAGTGTGTGTCACTGTTGGGGGCAGGCTTTGAGGTTTCCAATGCTCAGGATACCAGACAGTGAGTCAGCCAACTCCCTGTTGCCTGCAAGATGTAGGACTCTTGTCAAGTGTCACCGGCAAGATGGCGGCCGCGTTGGCCTTCCACCAGCTGCTGGCTCTCCCTAGGGCTGCATGGGGTTGCAAGCAGGGAGAAGATTATGCACATAGGCCTGGTTTATAGTGGGGGGAAAAAAAAACTACATGATGATTTGCTTTGTAGATTGTCAGAAAGAGGTGAATTGCTTTGATAGCAGAACAGCCTGTGAATGAGGTGGACCATGGCGTCTTAGCCTGAGATGGAGGGGGTGGTGCCCTGGGCCACCCCAAGGTGTATATAAATTTGGCCAAAGAAATAAAAGCAGGGATGTGTGGCTAGTGGCCTGCTATTCAAGCAGCACTGTCACCAGTGTAGGCTGTGTCCTGGTTCTCTAACACCTGTGGAACAGCTCCATGTCAGGTGTTTTGGTGTGAGGTCACTGCAGTGACCCTTCTTATGAATAAAAGACGCTACCATCATGGGGCAAAGAGATGTAGGACTCTCAGTTCCTCCAGCACAGCTGCCTGCAGGCTGCTATGTCCCCTGCTATGATGATAATGGGCTGAACCTCTGAAACTGTAAGCATGCCACCACAACTAGGTGCTTTCTTTATAAGAGTTGCCATAATCATGGTGTCTCTTCACAGCAATAAAAACTGAACTAAGACACATCCATTCCTTATTGTGCAAACTTTTTTATTCTCGCTTGCATTTTTCTCTTTGTAACATTATCCTTCCTTACCCCCTCTATCTCTGTGGTGTTTGGCCCTGTTAGTCACTCTGCCATCTTGAGCTCTGTCTCTTGACTCTCTTACTTTGGCCAATTATTCTCTCTCTTTGGGGATATTTCTTGCTCAGTTTCCCCATAACAATGATATTATTAAGACCTTTCCTGTTGTATGTTGGTGTCTTCTTATTATTTTTGAGATTTCAAATGCATACCATAAAATTGCCATAAGTAATAGTAATAATATTACTATCATCAAGTATTTTAATATTTTAAAGACTAAACCTGAATGTTAGGGCAGTGACATGTATTTTCTTGGCATTCTTATTTCTGGAGACCTAGATGGCAGCCAGAATCTGATTTTCAGTTAAATAATTTATACAGTTAAAAAATAGTCCGTACTCCCAAGAAAATGATTTAAATCATATCTTAAAAAAAAAAAAAAAAAACAAGAAGAAGTGTTGTCCTTGCTTAGTCATATTAGTGAATTATGAAACCATTTTTTGTATTAATTAAAACATTTTTATCTAATACTTCATGAACTATATAAACCAGCAAAATTACCTTAGTAAAAATAGAATACAGCTTTGGGAACAATTGTAACTTCTTTTACCTAAGATTACTTTACAGAAGATACAGTTGTATATCCCCTCCCCAACAAGAAACCCAAATCAGTAGAGAGGTTTACAAAATCCTAAACATATTAATCTTTGTGAACCTACCCTAGGTACTTTTTAAAAAATCCTTCAAACCCACAGAAACAGCTGACCTGAGCAAGAGAGAGCTCATGGACCCCAGACTGATAGCTGGGAAACCAGCATAGGACTGACCCAGACCCCCTGAACATGGGTGTCAGTTAGGAGGACTGGGCAGTCTATGGGGCCTCTAGTAGTGGATCAGTATTTATTCCTAGTGTACAATGGACTTTGGGAGTCCATTCCACTTAGAGGGATACTGTCTCAGTCTAGACACATGGGGGAGGGCCTAGGACCTGCTCCAAATGATATGACAGACTTTGAAGACTCCCCATGGAAGGCTTCACCCTCCCTAGAGAGCAGAAAGGGAATGGATTGGGGGTGGTGAGGGGCAGGGGAGAAGGGACAGGGACCTGGCATTGACATGTCAAAAAAGCTTGTTTCTAATTTAAATAAAAAAAATAGAAAAAAAGCAAAAAAATCCTTCAAGAATTTCATAGTTCATACATGTGTTTTATTCAAAGCCACGTCCACTCCCTCCCATCCAACTCCTCCCAGAGCCACCAACTATGTCCCTCTCCTAACTTCATGAATACTTTTTTTTTCTTTTAGAGACAGGAGCTCACTGTGTAGTCCTGGCTATCTCTGTAGCTCTGTAGACCTAGCTGGCTTTGAATTCATAGAGATCTACCTGCCTCTGTTTCCTCGGTTCTGAGATTTAAGGCATGTATGTGTACACCATGATCATCAGCTTTGTGTACTTTTTTTGATTAGCCCACCAAGTCTAGCTAGTGCTGCTTGTATGTATGTACATGGATGTAGGGCCATGCCCTGGAACATAGTCAACCTACCAGGGTGAGCAAGGGGTGATGTTTGGGAGTCCCTGTTGCATCCATGCAAGGGTTTTGACTGGCCTGATCTCCTGCAAGTCTTGCACATGCAACTGCAAGCTGTTGTGAATTCATGTGTGCAAATGTCCTGCCATGTCCAGAAGACAGTTCTGTAGCAATGTTGTGCAACCTCTGGTTCTTACCGTCTTTCCTGCCACTCTATGAGATGATCTGGATCTGAGTCTTCCGGGTAGTTGAGTGATGTCTCACTTAAGGCTGAGCACTCAGTGATTGCTTATATTCTCTGTATTAAACACCATCCACCCCTAAAAGAAGCTTCTTTAATGAGAGTCGAGAGCTGCACTAACATGGATATAGAGAGAAGTTTCTAGAAGGCAGTCTGATTCATTTAGCAAAATAATGGTTGGCTCTCTTCCTAGGGTCCGTGATCTACCTAGCTTAGGATTCTTAGCTCAGAAAATTAACAGTACCAAGCATGAATTCTATCTTACAAAATAGACCTTATATCCAGTTAGAAAGCAGTTGATTCCCCCTACCCACAGGATTCATGTCGCTATGGTACCAACAGGCGTGTCTTGTCAGATCAGTTATTATCGTGTGGTCATTGCTATGCTTGCGGCTCACAACTTGGTAAGACTGTTGATGACTTTTCTTTCCCAAGCAACCTGCATGGCACCTCCCAGTACTGGGAACACTGACTGGTAGGGAGGAAGCTTCCAGGTCAGTGCAAGCTTGATTTTTCCATGTCCTGTGACTGGAGTATGTGGCCTTCACCATACTGTCCTGATGATAGGTAATCAAGGACAATGTTCATAGCCTATGCTGCACTGTGTGGAGATCTAGAATCCCCTGAACCAACAACCCCAAGGGAAGCCACCCACACCTGGTGCTGGACCTTTTGTTTGACAACCTATGACATCTGGAAGAGGCATCATTATCCCCCCTCCTCGTATCCCTCTTGTCTTCCGTCCTCTCCCCTTTCAAAGCTAGGGTCCTTATACGAGAGGACCCGTGGCGTTTGTCTTCCCGGGTCTGGGTTACCTGACTGAAAATGATTATTTCCAGCTCCAGCCACTTGCTGTGAGTTTAATAATTGCATTTTTCTTTATACTGAATAAAATTCCATTGTGCGGATGAAAAGACGTCTCAGTGGCTATGAGCACTTGTCCTTGCAGAAGACCTGTGCTTGAGTCCCTGCACCCACACTTCCAGGGGATCCAGCACACTCTTCTGACCCCCATGGTCACCAGGCACGCACGCGATGCACAGACTTACATGCAGATAAAACACCCCTACACATAAAATGGAAAGAATAAAATTCCATTGTGTGTATGTATGAACTACATTTTCATGATGGCTATCTAGCTGTTTCTATTTCTTAACCATTGTGAATAGAGCAGCAAAGGGCATGGATTAGCAAGTACTTCTGTGGTAGGATATAGAAGCCTCTGGGTATATGCCCAGAAGTGGGAAATCTGGGTCATATGGTAGTTCTATTGATTTCCTTAGTGGCTTTATCAGTTTGCATCCTTTCCAACAATGAATGAGGGCTCCCCTATTTGTTTCCTTGAGTTCAGCTCTTCTGGCTGAGGTAAGAGCTAATGTTTGAATTTGCATTTCCCTGATGGCGGAGGCATTTGAACTTTTCAAAAACTATTCCTTAGCCATTCTCCTATTCTGTCTGTTGTTGAGATACTTTTGAGGACTAGGGATGCTCACATCACACACAGCAGAGAAAAAGGCCAAATTCTGTAAGCAGTGAAATAAAAGCTCATGAAAGCTGAGGCAGGTTTTGTGTTTGAGTATTCAGTCAAAGGGAATTCTAAAAAAGTTAGTAACTGTAGGGACCTAGAGGGGACATTTGTGCAAGGGTTACACCGCATGCATAGAAGTTCATTTATGAATTCAGTCACTGCACATAGTTTAGGATTATGGGCTCTTGGGCTCTTAAAACATTGTAGACGTTTGAGTGAAGTTATACATAGTATGGAAATATTTCCTTTCATCTGGATCTTCTCTAACCCCAGGATTCCCGTGTGTGTGTGTGTGTGTGTGTGTGTGTGTGTGTGTGTGTGTGTGTGTGTGCTGCCTTTCATCTTTGGCTTAGTTTTCTATGTTCACATTGTGCATTGAACGCTGATGGCTTATCTGCTTTCTCAGTCACCTGTCAGTTCTTGGGTTTGCATGAGGTGGTCTATTAGCGTTATCTCCCTGAGAACTCTTTCTGGGAGCCTCTGCCTACCACCAGCACACACTGCCCACACCCTCCATCGACGCAAGCATGAATCCAGAAATCTGCATCCATTCTGGAGGTTCCTATTACTCCTTCTTCCCCTGAATCCTTTCTTACCGAATCTAGCTTGTATTGGTTACTTTTTCCTGGTGCTGTGATAGAACCCTGACAGAAACAACCCGATGGAGAAAGGGTTGAGGACCCTGGCCACATGCCCACAGTGAGAAGACAGCAAGGGATGCCTGCTCTCCGTGGACCCATCCACCCCTCTGCTGTGGGTGCTGGGAACCAAACATCATCTGGTAGAGAGCAGCATGCACTCTTAACCACCGAGGCATCTCTCCCAGCTTCCATTTGTGCTCTTGTTCATGGCATTTCCTAATCTTCACATTGAGCATCTCTGTGTAAACTTTCATCTGTACCCTGGGCATAAATGCTTTCTTGCTTCAGTGGCTTTGTGTGAGCGGTTTTCTTCTCTAACACCTTCCAACCTCCTAATTTTATTTTTTTTCCTAACTTCATCTTTTATATATACCCTTGGAAGCCACCTTCAGAGGCCGTCTGTCCTGCCTCCTTTGGACAGGCTCCTTCTCCTGGCACTTTTTATTTATCCTGACATTGCTCATTTGTCTGTCCCTCCCTCCCCCGCCCCACTGTTAGATCGCATACCCTTGAGGGGCCGGTGTGCTTTAACAGCAGAGTCTAATGTAGCTTGTTCTGCCATTGGAGCCTCATCAAATGTTGAAACACTGAAATTCCCAGGTGCCTGGATGTTCACAGGATTCTGTTTCCTCCATCCATAAAGTTATTGCAAAGCTGCTGAATCACGTTGTAATCTGTCGCGAGTGTTCTTTATGGTCCTGTTTTTATCATTTTCCTGTGACACATCATTAGGGAAATGTAAAACTTTACTTGGATAAAAGAGGTTTGCTACTAAATTATAGGGAATGAATAAACATATCCCTGGAGTGTTGAAGTCTGCAAGAGAGGCTGTCTATTATTCACCAAATGCGTTATATTCTAATTTTCCTAGTGACCTTTAGAGAAGGGGAACCGACTTCCTAGTAATTCCTAGTCTCTGGAGATTGTCGCTGGGAAAGATTGCTTGCTCACATCTCGTCCCTGCAGGACGGTGTGTATGTTAAGCAGTTATTAATATGCCCGAATGAGAACCCCGGTTACTCTAGGGCTAGGAGGTTGACTGCAGAGACGGAATATCCTTCCAGGCGTCTGTTCACATGGAAGGGGCAGAAGAATTGAATCAAATGTGGTGTCCACCAGAGACCAGGCCTTTGAAGTTACTTAGCATTGATGGCGATTTGCTCCTGAGTCTCCTGCTGGTATGAGACGTCTAAAACTTGGGCAAGTTTCACTTTATGATTCTAGAAAGTGAGTTGCCAGTGTTCACTGTAAATTCATTTATGAGGCCAGAGCTCCAGGACTGGGAATTCACAGTGAACAGGTTTATAGAGGATGCACCTCTATAGAAGTTTATTTCCCTTCACCTTGGACTATGCCTATCCAAGGCCGGGGTCTGAGCTGCCGAGCAGCTCCCGGGGCTCTCAGTATCTGAGAAGGACTTGACCACGGAGTGTGTGTGTGTGTGTGTGTGTGTGTGTGTGTGTGTGTGAGCGTGCGTGCTGGGGAATATTCTGAGGAGTTAGAGACCATGGTATTTCTCATCCTCTGAAGCACTTCCCATCTGCCATAGGCATGGGCCACTCTCATTCCATCTCCACAGTGCTGGAGATTTGCAGACTATTATTGTGTGTGCGTGTGCGCGTGTGCATGCTGACGCCATAGCATGAATGTGGAGTTCAGAGGACAGGAGTCAGCCTACCATGTGGTCTTGGGGATTGAACTTACATCGTCAGGGGTGGTGGCAAGTGTTTTTACTCACTGAACCATCATGTAATTCTCTCCACGCCCCTGCCCCCGCCCCCTTATTTTGAGACAAGGACTCATTCCAGGCTTGCCTTGAGCTCCCAATCCTCCTGCTTCACTCTTCCAAGTGTTGGAATTATATTTGTGCACGACAATAGTTTTGGAAGAACTAACCCCCGGGCACCAGTGACAATGCTAGGGCTAGCACCCAACCCTGGCTTTCCTTTTTTTGGGAAGCCCAGCCCCACCATACTGGTACCAGCTATCCAGTATCAGCCATGGTTTCAGGTGGCTCTGTTTCGTGCAGATGACCAATCTGGGGGCCACAGCCTTGAGTTTCAGTATTTGGGGAAGATTATCCACCAGCGTGTGTAATGAATTTTGAGATATTCTTTCTGCCCCCTTGGCTTGACAGTGATTCTAGCTTCCTCATCTTGGGATGTGTTTTTAAAGACAGGATTTCATGGAACCTAGAAGCCTAGGCTGGCCTTGAACTCACATAGCCCAGGCTGGCCTTGAACTTCTAATCCTCCTGCTCGACTGCTGGGCTTACAGGTGTGTATCCTCACATGTGTTTCATGCAGTGCTGGAGATCAAACAAACGGACACCCTGGGGGCGTTTTTCATAACAGACAAGCCCTCTACTAGCTGAGCCACAACTCCAGCCCATGTGTGTTAACTCCCGAGAGCCACAAATGCAGTTTAGGAGGAAAGAATGGAGGGAAGGCTGATGGGAGATGTCATTCTGTACATGTTTCTCATACTGGTTAATGAATAAAGCACTCTTGGCCAATAGGAAAGGAAGATAGGAGGGACTAGGAGACAAGGAGGAAAGAGGAAGTAGGAAGGAGGAGTCAGCATGGAGTCTGGAGAAAGCAGAATGCTGGCCGGCTCCCCGGTAAGAGAAGACCACATGGAAATACTAGATTAGCAGAAATGGGTTAATAATTAAGACAGAGCTAGCCGATAAGAAACTAGTACCTGGCCAACAGCATCATATCAAATACAGGGTCTCTGTGTGTTATTTGGGGCTGGCGGGGCGGCCGGACAAGACCGGCGGCGGGCGGAGAAAACCCTACTCCTTACATATGGAGCCCATGTGGCTAGTAAGAACTTCCACTTAAAATTTAACAAAAGCTTAAAAAAGGGTTTTAGAAACAAAAGAACGGAGACAAGGAAGGTTTCTTGGTAGCAGCATTTTTCTCGGTTGAACTCTGCTTTGCGAGAGACAAGCAGATATTTGCACAACTCCTTTAAGGGAGGATTCTTGACTCAGCATAAGCGGCAAAAAACCGCACGGCTTTTAAAAACCACTGCTAATAATTTATTGGTGTGTATGAGAGCTTGCAATGGCAGTGACACATCTCCAAGCCGGCAGCATGCAGACCAAGGCAGTGAGCACAGCTCTCAGTGCTGGTGGTAAAATAGCCGCTGCCATCTTTGATAAACCGCGGCTGACACAGCTATGATTTTCATTTTAGCAATGTTGTTGTTTACCAGATAAGAGACTAGTGGCCAGAAAAAGATAAAGATTTACAGTAAAGAGAGATTCACATTAAGAAAACCTCTAAAGGTTTACAGTGTTTTAAAATATACGTAGGCTTGGGGAAAATAAATGGCTTTAAAAAGACAGAGAACCGCTGGGTGTGGTGGCACACACCTTTAATCCCAGTACTTGGGAGACAGAGGCAAGCAGATCTTGTGATTTCAAAGTAAACCTGGTATGCAGAGTAAATTCCAGGACAGATAAGAGTTATACAGAGAAACCCTGTCTCAAAAAATAAAAAAAATAGAAGTAGAAAAAACAGAGTAATAAAAAGGCCACATAAAGATGGGAAGCACAAAAAGAATGTGGATACTATGCTGTTCTGTTATCTTTATATCGTTTGACTGCTGAGGAAACAACTGTTAAAGGAAATACTGCTGGATTAAATCAATTTATATATTTTAAAAATGCTTTGACATCAAAATTTAAGTCTAAGGACAAGTTACTGGGGAAAAGGATTTCTATTTTTGTTCCCACAGAAAATGAAAAGCTGTGGATTCCTTCCAGACTAATGTGGTTTGATCAAGCCAGACCCCCTGAAACAGAGTCGCTGGTGATCCAACATTCAACATTCAAAGCAGCCTCGAAGACTACAACCAGGATTTCTGCATCCTCTTAGGATCCCCATGACAGCGCCCCCTGTCAGCAGGAAGTAGTTTGGAAAGAACGACGCCCAAATTCCCAAATATTGTTTATAAATGTTTGTTTTCATTTAAATGTGGTTGGTTATAAATGGTTAATGATCACAATCAATATGTTTTCAAAGGTAAAAAGGGGATTATGGTATAGATATGAATACTTTGTTTTGGAATGGATTTTCATTTATTGATACAATTTAAGGTCAATTTTGTGATATGTATATTTCTCCTCTTGTTAAGGTATTGTGTTTATATAGCTCATTTAAAATATAATGTATAATTTAATGCAGGTTATAGATAGTTACCTATGATAGTCAAAACTTAGAATTAAGTTAGTTAGGTTTTCAAGATGTATTCGAGATGGATAGGTATTCTTCAAACCTTTCAAAGACCTACAGAATATGGCATTAAAAATGGTTTAGGGTTTTTCTTGACAGTGAGACATAACTGCTCCTGGCAATACCTGTATCAGAAAGGAAGATGGACATTAAAGAAACGCGTTATAAAGTTTGCTTCCAATGTGGCAAGACTAGCCATTTGGACAAGATACTGCTCTTTTCTGGACTGTTTGACTTTATGCTGTATAAACTGGACATGCAGGACCCACAGAAATGTGACTGCTGATTCAAGATGGACATTGCTACAGAGTTCCTGCTTCATGGAAGAGTCTGCCAGACAATCTGTAGGACACAGAGAAAAGTGACTGACAAACTGCCAATACAAGAAGACAGTTTAAAGTTTCCTGCTTTGCTGAGGAGTCTGCCAGACACACTATGGCCTATGGGCTGAAGATGGAAGATTACAAAAGAACTTTGGGTGACCAGGCAGTGAGTTGTCTCTGTCATTTCTAGAGTTTATGTATTATCCTTCTGTGGTCTTTGAAGGGGTTGAAGACAAATAGTTATGGTTATAGTTTTCCTTAGTTAAACTTAAAGATAAGTTACATATAGGACTTTAGACTCACAAATATAGGATAGATGATAGAATAGTTTCTTTTAATCTTGCTAAATGTTAATGGACTAAATATTGTTAACTGTGATTCTTATTGGATAACTGTTGTGTTATATATTTTGCTATGTTAAGGTTAAAACCCTTCTTTTCATTTAGACAGAAAAGAGGAGATGATGGGAGATGTCATTCTGTATATGTTTCTCATACTGGTTAATGAATAAAGCACTGTTGGCCAATAGGAAAGGAAGATAGGAGGGACTAGGAGACAAGGAGGAAAGAGGAAGTAGGAAGGAGAGTCAAGATGGAGAGTCTGGAGAAAGCAGAATGCCAGCTGGCTCCCCGGTAAGAGAAGACCACGTGGAAATACTAGATTAGCAAAAATGGGTTAATAATTAAGGCAGAGCTAGCCGATAAGAAACTAGTACCTGGCCAACAGCATCATATCAAATACAGAGTCTCTGTGTGTTATTTGGGGCTGGCGGGGCGGCGGGACAAGACCAGGCGGAGGGCTGAGAAAACCCTACTCCTTACAGAAGGCTGGACTTTTTGAGAAGGCTTCCAGTGCCAAGCTGTGGGCAGGGTGCTCTCCACTCACGATCTAAGTGGATCTCAAGACAGTGCTGCAAGATGTTAGTTACCTGCCTGGAAATGCACCCATGCATACATCCCTCTAGGCTATAGACAAATGGGGAGCAAGATCTTGGCAATTTATCTGCCTGCCTCGGTGGTAACTCAGCCTGGCCCTCCTGCTGAAGCCTGGGGCGGGAGAGTCTGAAAGCATCCTTTTCTCTGCCTCAGGCAGCATGAGCGATGCATCAGCTCTCAGCTCCCACAGTCAGCATGAGAAGATGTTTTCTGCCTCTGGTCCTCAGAGTTCCCATCTTGGTGCTTACTGGGAGGCTCTCTGATGGGAGCCTGGTGGGCAGCGGAGGCGGGGATGCTTTGGGTTTGCAAGCACTTGGCAGCTGCAGGTCTGCTCTTGGTTCTCAGGGACTGTAGCATTGAGTGTGGGAAGTTGTTAGCAGTAACCCTGACTCTCCTTTAGCGGGGTCTGTTGCTACTTTCAAGTGTGTGTGTGTGTGTGTGTGTGTGTGTGTGTGTGTGTGTGTGTGTGTGTGTGCAGCGTATATGCACATGTGCATGTGTGTTTGGACATGCAGGCCCTAGGGCAATATCAGATGCTGTTTCTAGGTTCCATCCATCTTCTTTTTTTTTTTTTTCTTTTTCTTTTTTTTTTAGAGTTCTCTTGCTGGTTTGGGGTTTGCCAAGGAGCCAGTGACCTCCCAGGGTTAGGGTTAGTTAGTGTTGGGGCGGAGTTAGGATTAGTGTTGATTAGTGTTAGGGGCGAGGCTAGGGTTAGGGGCGGGGTTAGGGTTAGAATTATGGGAGGCAAAGGAGAACATGTCAGGCCTGTGACATAGGCCACAGTAACTCTGTCCCTGTCACAAACATCATTCCTGTCCTGCCCAGGGTTCATCACTCATTGCCTAGGCTCCCGCTGCTTCTGCTCCAGAGAACACAGTTCCATCTGAGCAACTTCTCCCTATGGCTGTTGGCTTTCAAGAGTGTCTTTGCTAAGCAGGGAAGGTGTCATCTGCTCTCTTCCCTAGGGGTCCAAACTTCATTCCCTTTGGACTGTGTGTACACCATTGGAGCAGTCCAGGAGGACTGGGAATGGGGGATGCTTACGACTGTGGGCTTACCTGACCCATGGCTTGGGCATGCTGGCACAGGTCGGCATGGTTGGCCAATGAGCTGAGTGCAAGTGCTGTGTGGCCCCAGCAAATGGTTTGGTATTCCTAAGACTCTGGCGGGAACGGCTGGTGTGGGCAGTTCTGAGGGAGTGCCTTGCTTCACATTTCCCTCACCACAGTGGCTAGAATTCCCACAACCCAGACAGACCTCACCCTCTCCCAGGAGATGGGACTCCGGAAAGAGTTTTTGAAGTTCCCATGTGATTCCAGGATGATCAAGCCCTCTGCCCTTGGCCATGATACCTGGCCAGGCTGGTCCCCTCTGCACTACAGCTGAATGCCCCTGTGTTGTGTGTGCTGCTTCTGGAGCTTACTCTGCCATCATGGTCTCTGTAGCCATGCAGCACAAGTGTGTGCCAGCACAAATGAAGGGCTTGCCCTTAGTTGGGTTTGGGGACATAATTCACGGAGCACACTCTGCCAGGATTATCACCAGCACCTCTACAGACTCTGCCTTCTTACCTGTGTGAGCTTGTGTTTGCATTTTACCTATTCCTGTGATGACTGCCCCCAAATCCAGCCTTTCTCTGTTCCTTCACTAACAGCCTTTACCTTGTTGGGATTTTAGTGTGCTCTGTTAAAAATAACAATAGCCATCACATTTTTTTTTTTTTTTTTTGGAACCCTAGTAAGGAGAGAGGCCAGGGAGCTTTATGAGGTTGTAGGGTGGAGCTTTCTGGAAAGTTCTCAAAAGCTTGGTCACCCAGATAACAATACTGTCTGTAGTCCTTACTATCTTTCCTCCTGTCTGGAACATGAGCACTCTGAGGCACTCAGGACAGTGTTCTGGCAGCCACATTGAGACGATGAGGTCATAAGGTCGGGCAGTGGTGGCACATGCCTTTAGTCCCAGCACTTGGAGGCGGAGGCAGGTGCATGTCTGTGCATTCAAGGCCAACTTGGTCTATAGAGCGAGTGCCAGGATAGAGATCCTGCCTCAAAAAACAAAACAAAACAAAACAAAACCAAAAAAACAAAAACAAAAACAAAACAAAACAAAACAAAACAAAAAAAAAAAAAACCAGAAAAGATGAGGGCTTAACCCTGATAACAGAAGCCACATACTAAGGTTGGCAGAGTGTAGGAATCTAGATGAACCTTGGGATTACGGTGACAGACAGCCGCCATCACAGCCTGTACCACCTGTGTCCAAAAATTCATGCTGCATGAAGGAAAATCCAACCACTCCCTGGTTGAAGCCATGGCTACACCAGCTTCAGTTTATAATTATCTTAAAGTAATAAAGTACCAGGCAAGCAGTGTCAACAACCCCTAACCTCCGCCCCGTCCACCCTGCCTGCCTTGTGCCATATGCATGTGGTCGGAGGACAGCTCTACGGAGTTTCTTCTCTTTCCCCACCGTTAGGCGGGTTCCAGGGAAGGAATTCAGGTTGTCCTGGCAGGTGCTTTTCCCAATGAGCCTTCTCACCAACCCCACACTTAGCTTTTAAACAATGGGTTAGTTGCTAACATTTGAAAATGTGTTGCTTTCCTGTAAGAACCCAGCCTTCTTAGAAAGCTTCCTTTCTACTCTTGACAATCAGTGGGAGCTCAGGTACAGCCGCTTCTTATCAGCCAGGGGTTCTGAAGATAGCACACCCTGGAAATGCTGATAAAACACGCCAGAAATGCCTTTCTTCTCCTCAATCTCACAACTCAACATTCAATACATTGGAATTCCTGTCTCTCCCCCCCCCAAAAAACAAAACAAAAAAGAAATGTGGAGAAATCGGTCTCTCAGAAAAAGGTTGACATAGTGCCTTCCTGGGGCTGTCTCAGCTATTTCCTGGTGCTGCCTTGGGGGCCTCCTGTGCGGGAGAGTAGCATGCTCTGGCCCTGTGGGGACAGTGATTGAGTCATGGAGACCTCAGAGGACAGTTATATTGGGTCCTGGGGATGGATTACTTCGGTAGGTAGCATTTATTAGCACACTGTGAGTTGACGTTGACTATAAGCCTGACTTGTCTTGGCTTTCCCATTAGGCCATGGTGAACTCTGGGGACCCTACACAGCAGGCACATCTTATGTCTGTCACCGGATTCCACCTTTCTCTACTTGGTTGAATCGAGTCTGCCCCAGCTGTGGCAGACAGCGTGGTGACCCCACTGAAGGTGAGCAGCTCCCCTCTCCCTTGCCTCCATCATGACCCTCTCCCAGAAAGTTCAAGGCTCAGGCAGCTTTTATAAACACAGGTCTCTGTGTTTATAAAACAGAAAAAACTGTTTTGACAATGATATAAAGCTATGGGTCTGAATTACACACAGAGGACAATATGCTGGGTCTAGAGTCATCTACCACAGCAGGTAGAAGGAAAACTGGGTGAATTTTCAGTAGGTAGATTGACTTGAGTGGAAGCCTGGAGGTCAAATTAAGTCCCTCTGTGGGCTCAGGGAAATGCTGGATGGTGACTGGGCAGGCCTGACCCTAGTGCACAGGTTGTGCTCTGCTTGGAAACGGAGTTCCCGGGGAAGCACAGCTCTGTTCCTGGGGCCAGCCACAGCAAATGTTTGTGAGGCCAGGTGGACTTGTGGGGACCATGGCTGTAGCTGCCCTGGCAGAGGCTTCTGGTCTATGTTGGTTGGTCATTGTTTCTATTAAGACAATGTTTATAACCATCATAGTGCTTTTCATACAAAATGTACTCATGGAATGGCCAGCAGACAGAGAAAAGATGTAATGTCAGTAAAGAGGCTTTATTCCATATATATATATATTTCTGAACACAGACATTACATCCTAGCTCACTGGAAGCTAGACTGCTCCTCAAATTTTCAATTCTTTTTAGAAATAGGAGTAACATGACTTGGAGTCCAAGTGCAAATTTTTTTGCTGAGTTTTGAGAGTGTGGCCACACGCCCTTTAAGCTTAAACTTTTATTCCATGTTATCAAGTATCAGATAGACTAGCGACATTCCCAAGCAGCCCAACTTGAGAAAAAACACTTTCATGACTTATTAACAGGCCGAGCATAATTTTCATATGGTTCATTCATTCAGATTTATTACAGAACACCATTTAATAAGAAAGAAATTAGATGGATCTATTAAATTCAAGTCCTTCTGTAAAGGGGGGCATTTAAGTTCTCTTTTGATTAATGTTAGCATTTAAGGGCTGTCCCTTTTACCTTCAGGTTGCTGAATTTATCAAATAATCAGGTTTTCCTTAAATTAAAAAAAAAAAAAATCAGCTAAGAGTCCATCTCCCATGCCTGGGCTGGCTTTTCTGCTCTGGGCTTGTTCCTTTAATTCCCTGCCCTGCCCTGGCCATGGGCTGCTCTTGTGTCCCTGTGTCATGCATGTAGAGGGTAAGGAATAGAGAGGGAGCTCAGGCTCATACCTGCTGCCTTCTCTGAGGGTCATTACAACTGTGTGTCCCCCATTCTGGAGGAGCTAACACTGCCACATAGCTACCAGCACGAGGAGACAAGCCGTATCACCACAACGCCAGCCATTTATCTGTTAATTTCTCCCAGCTGGAGTGTACCGTGTGCTTCCGGCTGGAACCATCATGGATACAAAAATGCATGTGATGAACAGAGATGATTTATTACAGGATGACTGGAGAGGACAAAAGCCAGCTGGCCCAGAGGAAGCTTTGGTAGGAACCCTCAGCCCACAGCCTCCGTCAGGAGAGACGAGCTCCTGACGAGCGTGTCCCAGGGTCCGGGCTTTCCCTGGGTTAGCTCTTTCGCGTGTAAAGCTCCAGGCTGCTGTATGACAGGCAGAGAACACCCTAAGACTGCTTTGGGGTTCCAAGGGTAGCAGTCATGGATTGGGCAGTGTGTGATCTGAAGGTCAAAGGATGTGCAGCATGGCAGTCACTGACTACAGGGGCTCTGACTGGCCCGCCCATCACCCAACTTAACACAGTTGGTGCATATGTTTTAGGAAAACAAAAATTAAAAGTCTAGTGGATGTAAAGGATATATAGCGGATGCTTCCCCAAGCAAGCTACATATGCTGTGCTACATAAGCAGTCCATTTGAGGGGGGCGGGCTTCCCTGTTGTAGAAATGTCTTTCTTACCAATTCCCCCTTATATGCCACCTTAAATTCAAGCTCTGGAAGACAGCGTTTCTTTTCCAGTCTGTGTGAACTTGGAAAGGAGCAAGTTTTTCTCAGTGTTGTTGCCAATTGTAAAGAACAACAACAACAATAACAACAGCTCTATCTGTGGACGCTGAGAGGGCGGGGCCTTTGGTCCGGCTCCTCGGTGGCAGTGGGGAGGTGCTCACAGAAGGTTGCCAAGCACCAGTCACTGTGTTTCTGATTTATTTTGTGTGCTTTTTAAATAGGATATAAATAATGACAAAAAATTACAAAATCTATAACTGGAAGCCCAAGCTTATTTACACATATGCTTTGTGTTTCAGTAAAGCCAGTGGCTGCTTCCCTCCTTCCTGTACACGTTCCTTTTGGTACCATATTTCAGTGTTATTTTCCTCTCAGTTTATTACATACATATCAACAGTGAATAGGCAAAATATATACAAGGAACTATTCAGTTCAAGTAATTTAATATTGTATTAAAATTCTTCAACACTGAACTAAAACCATATACATTTGTCAGTTGAAATGAAATTTAGTTTTTCTTCAAAACTCACCAACTGATGAATGTGATAATCTCAGTTTTAAAATAATATTGGTTAATAAAAAAACATTAAGACAAGTTCACCATTTATCAATATCGCTATAATGAACTTCAAAATGATTCACAATATGATCGGTTAGAACAATATACATTAAAATGTTATTTTTCTATAATGATATTGGTACTGTTTATATAATTTGATTCTACAGAAATATACATTATGGTATCATACAAATACTCCACAGAGACGTTAAAAAATTAAAATACCTTAAAGAAACGTAAGTAAATTTATTTAATCAAGTAGTAAGCAAACATTTTTTTTAATCTGTTTCAAGAAAAGTCTTTATTACTTTGGAATTTCTTCTTTTTTTGTGTTATTTATTTTTTTCTAGAAAAAAATTTTGCAATATAATTTTATTAACACCGTTCTCAAACAAGGTTCCCACGACAGAAATCTTGACAGCAGGAGCCCTAGATTTTTATATATATATATATATATTTTTTTTTTCTTTTGTTAAACATGTTCTTTAAAACACTTTGAAGGTTAAAACAAGAACTTGTGCGGGCTATGGCTGCATCAGCATTCGCGAACGCAAGCCGGATCTCCTGCTCTCTGGACAGACATGGGTTTGCCACAACTGAGCCGGTCCTCGTGCAGTAGCAGTAGGGATGAAGTCACTTCAAATGAAACCAAAACATCCCGCACAACAAACCTAGTGTTCCTTTGAATGCATTAATGAAACATTCTTTTAATAAAAATATTTAATACAAGACGCCTTGTTTTCTGTGCATAATAAATTCCTCTGTTTTAAATCATTTTTAAATTTTTGAATCATTCAATAAAGGTTTCCTTTATCTGACGTTATTTGATTACATATAAAATCCACAAATATAGAAATCGGGAGACGGAATTTCCTGGCAATCGTGAGGGTTGCTTTGTCTTTTTGCATGGTAACAATGATTTTACAGGTGCTTTTGGGGGTGAGTGGGGGTGGGGATAGTCCTGTTCTGACTTTCCCTTCAAATGACGGTGAGAACTTAAACCCAAGATGTTTAGGCAGTACTGGAGACCCCCTTTCGCTTGTAAAAAGGTATTCTCCCCAACTAAAGCAAAGCAAGTACGGGGCAGTTGAGCAGTACCTCGGAGGCGGTGGCAGCGGAGTTGGGGCGCCCCGCGCAGCCCCGCGCCCCGCGCCTCTAGGGGCGGCAAAGTCTGGCTGGCAGAAAGCTCCCTAGGGATGGCCGGCGCAGGCCACGCGAGCTGAGCAGTCTTCCTCCCGGGCGGTGGACACGGAGGCGCGAAGGAAAGCCTGCTGCGGGGACTGCTTGGCGAGCAAGGCACCGCGAGGACGGGGCGGCGGCTATCAGAAAATCGTGGTTTCATACTTGGTATTAATGCCCCTCTTGGCTTCTTGCCCCGGCTCCACAATCCACGGCAGATTGGCCAGAGTCTTTTGCTCAGAAGGGTCGATCTGCTTTAAAACAGAAAGGCTGATGCCCGTTATCCGGCAGCTGGGCGGCGGCGCGGCCGCGGGGGCGCCGCTGGAACCCCACCTCGGGCCCCGCGCGCCCAGCCGCGCTGCGGGGCGGACCCGGCGGCGTTCGCGCCTTCGCACCTGCACTGCACAGCGACTCTGCAGGGGCCTGCAAGGGTGACGCGAGTGAGGCCCGGCCCCGCCCCCAGGGCTCAGGCTCCCTCCGTCGGGGTCCCGAAGAACCCTAAATAAATCCTCATGAGGACCCTGCCGTGCCCACCCACTTGCCTGCTGCCTTTCTGCCGTGCCGCCCCGAAGCGGGACCTCGGGCACCCACTTTTGCGCACAGCCTCTCTCTCCTCTCCCGTTGGCTCCTAGCCGGGGTGGTCCTGGTCTCGGCTCCAACACCACTTTCTCTCCTACAGGCTGTGCCTGCCACACCCTCTACAAAATGGCATCTCAACTTCTCTGCTTCGGCCTTCTGCTCTCTTACATGCGCGAGCAGACTTCCTGTCTACTCCTTCTCCACAATGGATGCCCATAAAGGTGGGCTTTTAGGCTTTCGTGTTGCAAAGCAAGCATGCAGTAAATACTTTTACATTAATAAGTACTGGTAAGACAATGAGCAGGCCACCAGAATAAGAGGTACTGGGGTGAACAGAGGCAGGCACAGATCCCAGGGGGAGATGGACCGGAGACCACAGTTAAGCTAACGGCTCTCTCATCCTTTGGCCATCTACTTTGCTCTGTAAATTGGGCCAGGGAATTTCTGGAAGGCATGTTCCGTATTCCTCTACCAGCTTTTTAGCCCGCTGGAGGCTGCTGGGAGGATCTGTGTCTCCTTGCCTATCGGACTGCCTTCTGCCGCGTTTCCAGGGAGTCTCCATAGGCAGAGGGAAGGGCTCCGCGGTCTTAGGAGCACTATTTCCTAACAGTAAACAACCACCGCTGAGGAAATGGGAATACTGAAACCTGGCAAGGGGCTGGATCCTGAACCAGGTAAACACATTAACATTCTTCACTGTGTATTTCTCCTGTTTCCCAGAGATGAATATTCTATGAGCCCTTATGGCAGCAAAGTCCCTGTGCTCTTCTGGAAGAAGTCTACGAGGATCACAGTAAGCCCGAAGGAGTCGCCCGCAGTGAACAGACTACCCAGCCCACATGAGAAGGAATATAGTAGTCTAAGTGACAATCCCCCAAACATGCTGTGCATTCCTGGGCACTCAGAAGCCTAATCAGACCCACAGACACAGTCGATAAATCCACCCCCCCCCCCGGACCTCATTTCTTTAAGAACAGATGCGCATCAAGTGCCTGCTATGGACCCGGCCCTGGGGATGCCAGTATACTTCACGAAACAGGTATTTTTGTGGATAGAGGAAGAGAGGCAGAAATAAGTCGTAAGTAAAAAAAAAAAAAAAAAAACCCCACCAGCAAATACTACAGAGTGAAAAGGGGGCTACAGTGTGACCAGGCCTCTTTCAGCCAGGAAAAGCTCCTTCATGCAGTCGACCGACCGGAATGAAACCATGGAGTGGGCCATGCAGGTGGGGGGGGGGTTAGGACAGCTGGAGGGGGTAGGGGACAAGTGGCACCAAGGCTTACGTAGGACAGAGTAGTATATAGTCAAGGAACAGGAAGGCCTTTGAAATGCGGCGAGACATTAGCTTTTGGTATTTCCTGGGTGCCGTGATCTCCGCTGTGTGGCGAAAGGGAGTGATGGGAGGGGTGGCATTGGGCTTGGACCACGGGGGTGATGAGGAAGTAGAGAGGCGTGGGTAGTCTGGAGGTGTGTTCCAGGGGAGCAAAGAATGGGCTCTGCTCATGGGCTGAGTGGAGAGGCGTGAACACAACAGCCGTCAAGGTGAGTTGTGGGTTTGGGTACAGGGTTGTGCTGTTTACTGAGCCCAGAAGAGGGAGGAGAGAAGCAAGGATTTGTGTTGGCCAAACTTGAAAGTGGAGATGCTTAAAAACAGGTTGAATGGGCGCTTCCAAGTTTGGGGGTATGTCAGGACTGCCGATGGAGAGCCGATAGAGAGCCAGGGGACATGGGCTGGGTGGGTCCTGAGGCAGGGAGGTCAAGGGTGGGGTGTAGTGTGGGATTTGAGAGGGACAGCCACTGGTGTAACACTCCCTTCTGGGATGGAAGAGGAGAATGTCGGGGATGGCGAAGAGGCCAGATGCTGAGGGGTCATCCCCCCTCCTCCCCCCCCTGCGAGTGCGGAAGTTAGCAAGAACACAGGAGGGGCCGCAAAGGTGTGAACCGGGAGCCACATCGTCACCAAGGAAGGAACCTCTCTTCGGAGGTTAAAAATGTCTATTTCCTCATGACACGGAGGCTGAGAGCTGCTGGGAGAGAATGTGGCAGATGGGAAGATTGCAGGGTGAGGGGGCAATGCATTCTGGGGGCCTGCCCGGTGCCAATCCCAGAGATTCTAGGATGCAGGATGGTGGAAGCTGGCTGGGAGCCTTCCAGCTTTGGGGTGTTGCTACTACCAGAGGCGGCCGCTTTGAAGTCATACCAGCCTGTTGGGACAGGATGTCTGCAGAGCCTGTGGGAGGGAGGGAAGGGAGGGAGTTCCTGGAGGGAGGCAGATGACAAGGAGGAGAGGCGCCACCTTCTAACAGTGACTAGGTTGCAAAGAGCTTCAGCTGTCCAGAGGGAAGGCACACAGGATGTGGCCCAGGCATCTCCAAGATGACACCTTGGCCTCTTGAAAGACACAGAAGCTGTGGCATCTGGCTGTTGCCAGGAGGCTACTAGAGCATCTTCACCTTGAGCCTCTGCGAATCTCTCTGGAGGGCAGAGGCCTGACCTGATGGGATGCCAGAATTTTCTAGACCTTCTGGTAAGACGTGTCACAAACAAGCAGCAGCCAGTATTCTGCCCTCACGAGGCTGCTGTTGCAGGTGGCAGCCAAAATGGGGTTTTCTCTGGCACCTTTGGGTGGGGGACAGGATTCTCTGAGATGGGAGGACAGGGTAGGGATGATGGTCACATGCCAGCAGGAGACCAAGGGAAAGGTCCGCGAGGGCAGGCTGGATTCTAAAGGCCTCTCCCACAGCACTGGGCTCTGCTTGCAACCCCCTTCCCTCTGGCTCCAGGCTTAGAGATGCCGGCATCTTCTACTTACCACTGATTTGCGAATGCTAACGCGGGGCTTGGGGATGGGTTTGGAGGGCTTGTTTTCAAAGCTTTCTGGAAGCGTGGAGGAATGACCCCCTTTTCTTGCTTGCAGAGCTAGCTGGTAAGCGACCTCAAATGCCTGTCCCAGGGTTAGGATGATTTCATAGGCTAAGTTCTGCAAGAAAGACAAACAAACAAAGCATTTACTACTGACTCATGGGGGGGGGGCAGGGAGTAAGGAGCAGGGTGGTCGGAGTGAATGGACAACCGAGGAGCAGTGTAGGACCTTCAACTGCTCGCTCCTACCTCCAGCTGCAGTGGCTTAGGGAAAATCTATCAGCACAGGACACTCTGGGCAACAGTCACCAAGGAGCCACACTTGGGGGGGGGGCTTCTCCGCTAATCTCCTATAAACAGAGTCCCCATGCGTCCCGCCAGCCCCAGGTGCTCTCCGGGTGCAGCTCCCTTGTGGGTGGCTTCGGCACTCGTGAGACCTTGGAGTGGAAAGGGGATAGTAGTAGTATCATGCCCGTGCAGACGATCCCACACTCTCCATGGGAGGTGTTCCTGAGAAGTTTGGGTCTTTTTTACCTCAAACATCTGTGATTCAGTGAATAGACATGAAACACAATCAAAATCTAATTTAGGCCGGGGAAGAGGAGGCATTAGTCACGCTGGTGTGGTGTCTCACAGTTGCGGCAGAGAGCATGCAAACATTGTTCAAACAGAGCCAATTATCTGTCTATCTCTTAAGGTTTCTCATTCCCCAAGGGTTCAACCTCTATATTTTATCATCAACTCACCAAGAGACCAGAAGGTGTGTCAGTCCAGGATGCCACACCATACCTTTCCTGGGAGGTATGTTCTTGCCTCAGGCCAGTTCTCTTAGGGTGCTTTCTGCCCTTCACACACACACACACACACACACACGTCACACACACACACACGTCACACACACACACACACGTCACACACACACACATCACATGAAACCTCCCCCTTATCTTCTCTCACAGCGACAACATGACTCGAAGGAGGGATCTGAGGCACAACTCCACAGCATCCGGAGGTCAGAATGCATCACAGATGTGGGTGCTTGGGCTGGAGAGATGGCTCAGCCATTAAAGGCTAGGCTCACAACCAAAAATATAAGAAGTGGGCATCTATTGGTTTGCATGCCTGGGGATTGAACCTGTGGCCTCATGCACACTTTGCCAATGCTCTGTGTCGAGTCACACCCAAGCCTGAGAATGTTCTCAGTGCTGCAGTAGCAGCTGAGAGCTGCCACCATCTGTCTCAAGTTTTCAATTCTGTGTTCCTTTGTGGCTTTTCACATTTGCAGGTCGCCCTCTGTGTGGTGATAGTTTGTTTATGATCTAACAGATCAAGCTTGCCTGAAGATCGAAGTGCAAAGCTAGCCACACTGGTCAGCCACAGAGGCCAGGCAGTGGTGGCTCACACCTCTAATCCCAGCAGCCACTCTAGTTAGCCACGAGAGCTGGGTGTGGTGGCACTCGCCTCTGACCCCAGCACTAGAGAGGAGTATAAGGAGAGTGGAGACACAGTGCATTCAGTCTGCTTGCACTGAGCACAGGATCACCTTGGTGTCAACAGAAGAGCGAACTCTCTAGTGGCCAGCTGCTTTGCTTTTCTGATCTTCGGCTCGAACCCCAATTCTTGTCTCTGGGTTTTTATTATTTGTGCTACACCTCTGCTTCGGCTAAAAGCACACTATATCTTGCTGTACTTATTCCTCTGCATGGCTTCCCTGCATGCTGGGAGAAGTGTTGGGAGACTGCTGTTTTCCTCGACACTCAGTGAGGGTGGGTGACAGGGGATGGCCTCCCAAGGCCATGGAGAAGAGACCCGCCAACTCTAGACCAACCAGATTTTAGGAAAGCCATGGTCTTTGAACCATGAGATGATGGGGGAAGATGATGATGTATACAACAGAGGCAGAAAGGTAGGCGGGGCTAGGAGATGAAGAGAATTCTGGGAAGGTAGGTGGGGAGAGACCTTGAAGAGACACCATGTGGAGACCAGGAGGATAGGACACGCCAGGCATTCACTGGTAAGATAAGCCGCGTAGAAATACAAAGATTAGTTATGGGTTAATAATTAAGACAGAGCTAGCCAGTAAGAAGCCCTAGCTATCGGCCAACAGTTTTATAAGTAATACAGTATCCGAGTGTTTATTTGGGGCGGGGACCTGGCAGGACAAGAAGCTCCAGCAATGAAGTGGGGCAATGCTTTCGATCTTGACAGGGTGACTCAGTCTCTGAGCCCCTAGCAGAAAGACATTTGATTCTCACGGGCCATGTTTGTCTCCACGGATGAGTCAGACAAGTAAAATAACAACACACCGACAAATGATAGTGGAGGAGGACTGGGAGGCAGCGCTGGCCATCACTCCACGAAGAGGGCTGAGCCCTTTCCTCTGCCTACACTTGGCTCACACGTCACAAGTCTTTGCCAGCTTTGCCTCAGTGCGGGCGGGGGTGGGGGCAGGGGGAGGGGGTGGTAGAGGATGAAACGGGACTCCTGACTCTGACTTCCTTGTTGTCAGGAGGGCATTGCTGCTCTTGGTGGTGTTCACTCTCCCTGCCGAAAGTGTCTGGTGTCCACGGGTGTCGCAGACACTTGTGTTCAGGGTCTGGTGAGAGTCTAAGCAAGCAAGCACATGGGTGCAGTGAGCCTCTGCCTGGACCTTTGGTAGCATTTGCGTTGGGAGTCAGTACTGTGTGAAATCTGACCACCCTGAGGCCACTATGCTTGGATGCTGAGGGAACCAGAGGACAGTGCCACCTGACAAGAACCAGGTCTGGCTCAGTGCAGCCAGCTCACATTTCCCAGCCCATCCTCTAGGCGCAGGACTTAAGGTGCCATTTCTCACACCTTACATGGAGGAACCCCAGGGCCCAGGCAGATCATAAGCGGAGTCATCCTGATATCTGCAACCTTTCAACTGGCCCAACCAAGACCCCGGATATTGGGGGGCAAAGAACAGACCCTCAGAGCCCACCCTGAATTCTGGATTTACAGCATCATGAAGGATAATGAAACAGATGTCATTTTATGCCCTTATTTTATGTGGTGCTTACTACACAACTTATAAAGGGGCTTTCTCTGGCTCAGCTAGTGTGTGGAGTCCCTAGTGTCTCTGAGCCGAGGTGGACAGTGCTCGGCATGGGAGCCCCATCCTGGATTCTTCCCACCCTAACCCTGGCTACCAGGAAGTTGAAGTCTTGGGCCGAGCCCTGTCAAAGTCAGAGTTATTCCTTCATACAGGCTTCGAACCTTTGAAGTCAGCATTGCCAGGCTGTCATCTTGTATTACTGCCACCTGTGGGCATATGCTGGAATTCATTTAGGCTTATATTTGTAACTTCCCAACTTGCAAATGCTGCGTAGCTGTGACCTAGACTCCCCCTGCAGCATCTTGTGGCTTATTAGAGGACAGTCATCTGGGGCTGAGGACGTAGCTCTGTGGTAGAAAGCTTGTTTAGCACATTCAAGGCTGTGTGTTCAATCTCCAGTTCACCTATCCACCATTTATCTCTAGAAACACATGGCAAGTGGCTATGTGTGTTGTCTACCTTACACAGGCCAGTGAAAGATGGTAACATACATGTGCATTGTTGATTTGGTGCGATTGTGGGGGTAATTAGTAGAAACAGCTTACTGTGACCTTTTCTTATCTTTCATAGCCACCTACGTAACTGGATCATTGTAAGACTCACTAAGAACAATACTGAACTCAATGACAACATGGGCCAACTTCATTATATACTGTGTGACACATACCATGCGAAGCACTCTATGTGGATTATAGTATTTAGGATAAAGGCAGAGAGTCCCAATTCAATGGGGGTCAAAGAGGGAGTTCCTATAAAAAAAAATCACACCTTCCTTTCAATTTCCTTTTCCCTAAGGATCTCTAGTGGTGGATGAGGAACTTAAAGGACCATCATATCTAAGGATGGAGTCTAATGGTACCCAGTAGATGCAAACTTATTTCTACTTTGTAAAGTGGGGATGTGGAGGTCACTGGTATTTACTGTGGGCTCTTCCAGGTAGCCAGGACTGTAGTTTAACATCATCAGGATGTTTACTGAGCTTGTTATGACCATACCCCTGCTCCCTGGCCTGTGTCCATAGTGTCCATAAAATGCTCATCCAATGATGGAGGAGCCAAAGGTCCCATCGAGCTTCTTAACAACAAAGGAGGACCACAGAGATGCACCCCATTGCCCTGCATCCTAGTCCTGAGGCTGATCTGGCACAGCCTTTGCTTTGATTATAGGGAAACTGTATCATAGACTATAAGTAATCTGTACCCCCAGGGAAGGTCTTGGTACCTAGGGATCCTCTAGGGATTTTCTGCTTACCTTGGCAATCTGTTAGGCTCAAGGATTTGATGATATTGTGTCTAAGAGCGAGCACTCACTACAATGCATAAAAATCTCATGAACATCTCATATAGCACACAAGTGCTGTGAAGTAGACTGATTAGCCAATTAAGAGGAAAATTGATGCCAAATGGTTGTAGCACACAGTTTTAATCCCAGCGCTCAGGAGACAGAGGCAGGTGGATCTCTGTGAGTTTGAAGTCAGTCTGGTCTACAGAGTGAGTTCCAGGAGAACCAAGGCTACACAGAGAAACTGTCTAGGGGAAAAAAGGAAACAACAACAAGAAGATGAAAACTGAGTCTTTGAAAAGAACTAGTTAAAAGGCTGGTGCACACCTGTAGCCCTGAGTGCACAGGAAGCAGAGGCATGAAGATTTCAAGTTCTAGGACAGCCTGGGCTAAATAGTGGGGTCCATTCTTTAGAAATATGCATAGAACACAGGTATATTGCTGGGCGGTGGTGGCACATGCCTGTAATCCCAGCACTCGGGAGGCAGACGCAGGTGAGTTTGAGGCAAGCCTGGTCTACAAAGCTACACAGAGAACCCCTGTCCTGAAAAAAGAAATAAAAAAGAAGGAAACAGTTATGTCTTGGAACAATACCATTAGCGGCCATGGCTGTTAAGCTTGTGGATGACCTTCCTCTCCCTCTCCCCATCCCACTTGGTTCCCTGCCCTTTCCCCTCCCCCTTCTCCATCTGCAAATGCCAAGGATCAAACTTAGGACCTTGCGCCTGCTAGGCAAGTATTCTATCTATCACTGGGCTACACCCCCACTGTGCATGACTTTTCTCAAACTTCTTTAAATGAAGATGAATAATTTTTCAATTGTAACATTTTTCTATTTTGATGCTCAGGCTCATCCTATTCATCTGCCTTGGGATCCTATGCCTCTCCTTCCTTCTTTGGCTGGGAGGACTGGGAACGATTTTCCAGCACCATCCAGGATGCGTGTGCAGGTGTTAGTCTGGCTCACCTCCCTGCCCCAGCAGGCTGGCCATCTATTTGGCCATGAATCTTCAGTTTTCACATTGGGTTTCAAGTCTAACATCTGCTCGGTTGAATTTTAAAACACCAGCACTTCCTCTAATGAGAGACCGCCAAGACTCTTCTCCAAGTGCAAAAGAAAAAGTCAAATCATCTACAGCCTAACTTCTGTCAAGCCCCACTGCAAAAATGTCACTCTGTGGACTCTGAGCTGTGGACAGTATTGTCAGTCTACTCTTACAGTTGTGTAAGCTTGGCATCAAGTCTCCTGACCTGTGAGTTTGGACTGTACTGTATTTTCCTCCATGTCAATGAAGCTGCCTTCTCCTCATCCAAATCTCAGCAACTGACACAGGACTATGTAGTGTCCCAGGGACCAGGCTCTGGACCGGTGTTCTCAACCTATGGGTCTAACCCCTTTGGGGTTGAATGGTCCTTCCACAGAGGTCACATATCAGATATCCTGCGTATCAGATATTTACATTACAATTCATATATAATAGTGAACTAGCAACAAAAATAATTGTATGGTTGGGGGTCACAACAACATGAGGAGCTGTATCAAAGGGTCACAGCGTTAGGAAGTTTGAGAACCACTGCTCTGGACCGTCTTTGGGCTGTGTACCTCTCACAATGTCTTATAAAGGATAAACTATCACCCCCTTCTCCAACATGAGGACTCAGGATTGGTGACATTGGCAAAATTGTCCAGGTTTACACAGCTACCAAGTGGCAGCATCAAATTCAAATCAAGGATGACTTCAGACCAGCTAGTGTTTTGTGTAACTTGGATGTCCTGCTTCATTTTTTTTTATGACCCTGCTGGTGTCCTGACTCCCACATTTATTGTCCCCCTAAGATACCATATTGTGGAGATTCATCATGTAGATGCTAGTGGAGAATGGGTACTGGGGGAAGGTACTTCATGGGGACCCGGAGAAGGATACCCTTTCCGACTTCAATCTCACAGAGCTTTGGTTTTCTGTGAGGAAGGGGTATTAGGTCTCTTCCAGAGAAATCACATCATTCACTTTGACCTCCAGAAGTTCAGAGGCCAATCTGTGGCTCTGTCCTGACAACCACACCGAGCTCTGTGCTGTCAACTGGTACTAGAACTGTGACAGCCTAGAACTTTGGTATGGATTCCAGCCTGTATTTCTGAAGCTCATATTGTGTGTCCCTGTACATGCAGGCAGGTCTATAGTATCTATTAATGGGGGCTGCCTTGAATCTTATATAGCATGAAGCATGGCAGCATGACCATTTATCACATAAACATTTATGACAGAGGTCACTTTCCTTAGCCCATGCTGACAGCATGCTGATAGGGAACGGCAGATACAGTGTCCACGCCATCAGGTAAGTATGACAAGAAGGGAGGAGAGGTGGGAAGGACCCCACATAGAAAGGTTCCTAGTAAGGCAGGAAAGCCACTGCTTAGGAGTAGACCTTTCTGACCTGTCTAGCTACACTCCCCATTAGCACCAGAACAGCAATGGCCCAATTTGCATGCCTGGGATCATGGAGCAACGTGTTGGTTCCACAGCACTGGGGCCTACAGACTTAGACCTGGCTCTTCCTTACCAAGAGCACTTCCTGAGATCAGCACAGGCTCCGTGCAGCCAGGAAGAGGTTCAGAGCTGACATTCAAGGATGAGGACTATGACTGAACCCTGGGAGGCAAGGACTAGCCTCAGGTCAGCTGTACCAGTGTGCTGCAGTGACAGACACCATGAGCAGAGCTCTCAGATGTGCTGCATGCGCTAAATACATCCGGGATGACCTCCTTATCACACTCACTGAATAAGTGGGCTCCAGGGGCTGGATAGCAGGCCCAGTGGTTAAGAGCACTTGTTGCGAAGGACCAGGGTGTGGCTCCCAGCACCCACATGGAGGCGGATTGCCTCCTCAGGCACTCATGTGGTGGGCAGACCTACATATAGGCAAAACACGTGTACACATAAAATGATAAAAATAAATCTAGAAGGAGAAGAAGAAGAGGGTGTGATCCCAGTGGTCTTTTGGTTTCCTCCCATCCTGGGAGCTCTAGGATTCTTAGGGGAGAAGCTGCCATCAGTCTTCTGCTCAGTCAGTTACTGATACAATGAGTAAATGATAACAGGCATCCAGAGGGACATGTAAGGTGAAGCCACGCTAACCAGGAACATATCATTCAGCTGCCTCGTGGTGGAATGCAACCATTCCCCAGATAGTGCTTCAAGGGCCGATGGCCAAGGGCTGATGTCATCTGAGAAGGCATTATTATTTCACCTGGAGGTGCAGGCCTGCAGTTCTAGTTAACCAAGAGGCCAAGGCAGGAAGACTGCAAGGCTACAGAGTGAATTCACAGCCAGTGGAGGCAAACAGTTGGGCCTATTTCAAAGTAACAACTAAAATGAGCTCTGGGCTGCAGCTCATGTTGGAGACCTTGTCCAGTGTCTGTGAGTCCCTAAGATCAATTCCCGATACCGTAAAAACCCCTTCATTTCAACAATCACCTCTTCAAGACTATTCCAAAAATGGCTGAACATGTTACCCAGAATGCACCCTTTTCTTGTCTGCCATCTGTACTTGAAGAGTTACTGCTCACCTTTTGGATACCCTCCAGGCATGAGCTCCTCAAGGCTCTCTCTGAGTCCCCTTACCTTTCCTCCCAGGCTAAGTCAGGGTCTCTTTCTTGGAGCTCCTCAGCCCTTGGAAGTAATTCTGCCACTGCTTGGCATTTGCCATGATTTTCCCTTTGTAGCTCGGATTCCCTGGTTGACCAGCCTCCTTCAACTTCACAAGGCTAGGGGCTTAGCGTATGGTTGGTACCCAACAAATGTTGGATCAAGTGAAGAGGGAAGCTGTGTCAGGTCCCTAAGGTAAGGGAACTTGTGTCTTAGGATCAAGATGAGTTCACGTGGGTGGCTGAGGCCAGGCCCTTCGTTTTCTCTTTCCTCCCATGGAAAGACCCGCTCAACAAATGCTGAATGAATGTCAGTGACGTGATGGCCTTGGGATGGGGGAGCTGTCACTATGACCTTCAGATAGAAGCCATAGTTCTCTTTGTCTCTATTTTGCTTCGATTCTTGTGTTTTAAGAGCTTGGGTAAGCTTCATCTACAACTTGATTCACCCACGTCCGGAGGCAAAAATAACTGAGAATATTCTGGGCATGTTCACTGATTCCAGTGACATCTCTTTAGCTTTACCTATAGTTAATTTTCCCAAGTGCCACCAAGGAACTCCCCAACCAGTTTACAGAAATACATATTATTGCCTAATCATGATCTTCAGCATCTAGAAATAAACAGGAGGCCTCTGCCAAGAGGCTTATCTGGCCCAGAACTGACATATTAAGTGGCCAACATTCAGAGTCCTTCTTTGGAGTTAAGTTATACTAACTGAAAGACAAAGGAAATTACTTTTCCACCCTAATTATAACAGGAGTACATGTAGACAATATTGGAGATGCAGAGACTATGGAAAAAAATTAAGTTCACCTATAAAATTCCACTGTTGGGGTATAGCTGCTGCTCTATTCTGTTGTGTTTTCTTTTCATATTTGTATATACCCTCATGTACTTTATAAACTATATGAATATTTATATGTGAATTTAAATACCAAATCAGGATAACATTTTATATGCATTTTATAAGTTGCTTCTCATGCAATGCTATATCATGAACAGATTTTGCATGCCACTATAACATTTTTCAAAGGCAATACTTAGGAAAGCGGCAGAGCATCCCACTGCATATTAAGGTTTAACATCATGCCTCACCCCAAGCAGAGAAGGCGAGGCATGCTCACCAAGTCATGGCTTGCTTCTTGGTAACAGTTCAGGTTTTCATGGAAGTCTCACACCATGGCATGGGGTCAGCTGTGCTCACGTATTCACCTTTTTTTGTTTGTTTGTTTGTTTGTTTGTTTCTCTGTAGTTTTGGACCCTGTCCTGGAACTAGCTCTTGTAGCCCAGGCTGGTCTCGAACTCACGGAGATCCTCCTACCTCTGCCTCCTGAGTGCTGGGACTAAATGCGTGCGCCACCACTGCCCCGCCCTCATGTATTCACCTTCTAAGGTTTCTGGCTAATACAGACTTTCACATCCATCCTAGGGGGACAGGACCATTAGGAAAAAGGAAGACTCTTGAGAAACATGTCGAGGAATCGGATCTCATCCTCTTCCTCTTCTTCAACAGCTGAAGTACTTAGTGGGAACGATAGTAAATTCTTTACTGGCTCTTGAAGCCTTGGAAATGGGGCTCTCACCAAATTGAAGAGCTCTCTAAGAGTCTTGCTGATGAAACTATTTCTCAAATGGATGTGCCCACTGCCTTGACATAGTAAATTTGACACAGCCATCCTCTGTATTTGGACTGAACTGAGGATTCGCAAGCGTCTTGCATATGATAGGTAGTATTTGCACTTCATCTCTAGTATGTTCTATGCCATCTCTAGGTGCCTTGAAATACTGCGCAAACGTTCATTCTACCCAAATTCCTCACTATATGAGCTTGCTTAGGGGATAATGACAAGAGCACAATCAGTTGGTATATGCTGAGTACACAGTCAATTCTTTTCAGAGCATTTTGATCCGTGGCTGGCTAAAACCCCGTGGATACAAAGCTTGTGGAGTGGAAGGCTGACTGCACACAAAAATGACTTTTTTCTTTGTTTACTGCAGATGCCTGCCTAATGCCTCAGGCTCATCCTTCTGAAGTGAATTAATGAGTTGTCATGCCTCCAAACCTACCACATGTTCTCACAAAGTAAATGTCCAGCTTCTAGCCAAGTATCCTTCCTCTGGGAGACCCCGTCCTGCTGGGCACCGAGGCAGCTTCATGATGGCATGGGTATAATTTTAGTGCAATTATTTGTTTATTATAACCCAACTAGATCTTGAGCTCTTGGAGAGCAGAGGCTTACCTGTCTGTACATGGCTCACAACAGGCACACAATAAATATAGGTGTGCATTTGCACAGCACTAAACTTATTATATATGCAGAAGCACTAAACTTACGCTGAAAACCAAAGCCCAAGACATAAATCCCAACTCAGGGACTGGTAACAAGAATATCCGACCATTACTGTCCTTCCCCCATCCTCCCCATCCTATGATTTATTGAAATTATGAGCTGTGAAGTAGGTATGTGGTGTCTCATTGAAAATGTGGTGTAGGTTCTTATATTGGAGGTGAGTACTGCCATTATCTCTGTTATGGACAAGGGAACCAAGGACAAGTGGTATTCTTGCTCAGACTATGAAGATAAGAACCAACCTTGGACTTAAAACTAGGCTGATTGCGAAGGTCACACCCCTAAGTGCGATTGTTACCGTAGTTAATTTGGAGGGCTATCTAAATACAATTAGCTGTCTGTATTAGCGACTCTATATGTGTAGGACAAGTCTGCATCTTGACCAAGTATGTATGGACTCTTTCCTTGAGTCTGTTTTCCAAGTAATACACTATGGGAGACATTTACACAGCATTGACATTGTATGATGAGATAAAGTATACATGGTATTATGTGTGTAAATGACATGCAATTACTCTATCATTTTATAGAAGGGACTTGCGTGTCAATGGCTCTGTGAATCCACACAGAGCTTTAGAACTAACCTCCCTTGGCTGTAGATGGATGACTGCACATACATAAATGTAGCGAAAAATCTGAAAGCATTCAATGTGCCTATTTTCTAACTGTCCAAAAATGCGATTGATTTAATATCCCACCCATTACAGAAAGGACAAGGGGAAAGAATACTGTTCTCTATGCGTCCAGCCACCACTGGCTTTAAGGCTTGGTTGACTCTCAGGGACTTATGCCAGTGGAGAGCAGACATGAAGGAATGAACCCAGCAGTGTTAGTCCATCTCTTCTTTCTGTGGGAAGCACTCCTAAAACTGGACCACGGACCTCGACAGGCTACTTTGAAAAATTCAGTCAGGGTCATTTGCTGTACATCCTGACTTTTGGCTCAGAGATGACTGGCTGGGTAGATCAGAGTTACCTCAACATGTAGGTCCCAACTCCACCCTGTCTATGTAAGAGTAGCCAGAGACAGCATGACAGCTCAATCTCAACAACTCCCTGTGCGTTCATGTTTTCTTATTGCCATCGATTTTCCTAGCATCACAGTCAAACAGATCGACTCCTTCAGTTAGAGGAAATGAGAGACAGAATGATAATAGCCACCTGCATCCACACAAAATGTTAATTTAGTTGTCCATGGTCAACTGATAACAATATCGGAACTTATTTGTAAATACCCTACTCTGTAGCCGCAATGGAAGCTTTCCTTCGGGACTCTCAAACTTCACCAAGACCATCCCGACGTTCAGTGAAGGCCTTAGGAAGTTAAATTTCGTTAAATGGATGAGAAAAACAGGAAGCAAACCCACACATTGAGAGTCACATGCTGACTTAGGCCCTGCTCATCCGAGGTGGGAGTGGAGGACATCAGAGCAGAAGTTCTGATATTGTTTGGACTGTTGAATGGTAAATTTACTGTTGATGTAAGTAATGGAAACAGGCAACACATTACGCATCACCAGACTCAATATTCTCTAAACCAGAAATGCTACCGCTGTGATTCGCTCTCCAAAAATGGCCTCAAGGACCAGCTGAGCTTGGGAAACAGCACCCTGTCCTCTTCCTGCCTGCCCATACCCAGTGCTCCACAGTGTCCCCTAGGACACCAACTCTGTGAAATTCACAGTTCGGCATTCACAGGAAGGCTTTGGGCTCTCCTCTTCTATGGCAAACTGTTCTGGAATATTTCACATATTGGAAGCTTCCTAGATGTCACTGAGGTTTATTTGGGTAACAGATAAAACCACGTGGTATGTGATGACAGCCTGCAAAAGGTCCAAAAGGCCAAAAAGCTGATAAGCCACCACCACAGAATCCCACTTACCCAATACCACCTAGAAGGTTAAATATGCACTTGAACTTAAAAGGAATCTATTACTTTCTTTTGTCATCTCTGGTAACCCAGGGGACTGCCTTAAATGAATCATAGAGCCTTAAGATTGGACCAAAATATGGGATTGCCCTACATAAAGATCCAAAGAACCACCCGCCCCACCAAACAAAGCTGTTGTATCTCTCAGTTGCTCAAAGGTCCGGGCTGATGGCCTTTGTTACTATTTTTGAAGTTAGACAAACTGTGTGCACTTAGAGAGGATTAAAATGCCAGATTTGTGTAAAATGAAAATCCTTTGGAGCAGATACAAGAATTCCAAGCTCGTGAGTGTCTATGGTAAGCCAAACATCTGGATGAAAGATAAATGCTGCCGCAATCTGCCAAACGTCCTCCGAATTTATCAAGACACGCTGATCATAAAGCTAAAGAGTTGTGGTTTGACGTTTCTCCCCGCCTCCCCCCTTCCACCTCTCCCCTCCACTCCTCCTCCCGTTCCCCGTCCCCACGGGGCCAAGTGTCCGCACGTGCTGGTTTTAGTTTAGAAGTCTTGTGAACGGAAATCGAATAGAGTCTTAAAGTATTTTGCTTTTTTTGTTTGCTTTGAAAGTGATGCATCTCTTGGCCAGAGGCTGGAGAAGCCTCAGAACAGTAACATGAGGTGGAGAAAACAGCCACAGGGGCATGAGAGGTCTGATGAGCTAGTGTCCTCTTTCTGGTGTGTTTCTATTTCAATTTTTATTTGTCTCTGCTTTTCCAGTTTTCCCAGTGGCAGAGGGGAAATACTGCGAGGTGAATACTCTCTGGAAAGCCTATCGAGTGTCATTCAGCGGAAAAGGGGCAAGCTGTAGGCTGGTCAGTCAGCAAGGATGGGGTGGGAAGGAGCCAGGCGGCACTGGGGCTGTTATTATGAGGGGCTCTTGCATTTCAATCCTGATGAAGAGCCACGAGACACAAATCCTTGTCTCCGTTCTAGACATCAGGAAGTTGGGGCTCTGAAAAGTCCAAGATTAGTAATGGAGGAGGGAGCGGGTCTGGGGTGTGACCCTGATGTGACAGGGAAGAGGAGCTGTCTGGTTCATACCACCACTCCCTTAGAGCAAGGTATGACTTGGAAACACGAGTGCAAAGAAATCTGACCGTTCAAAGAATGGCACGTTACACATACATTCTTGGCATCAAAAATCCAATCCTGCATGTCTTGTAAACCGCAATGGAATTGACTTTAATCAGCATTTGAAGTCTGTGCAAACAATGAATTGAGGCGGCCCTGGAGAGTTTGCTTTGCAGCCCTGACTGTTAACACGTGCACTGTTTTTGTATCATTCCCCTCATCTCTCCTGGAACAGAAGGGGGCATTTGAAAAGCTCATATGCATCCTTTTTCCAATTTTAATCACGAAAACCTAAAGGACTGAGCAGCACATAGCAAGATATAAAGACATAAAGTGTGGGCCTGGCTGAGGGCCCTTAGCATGCTGCAAATTTGGGACATGGCTGGACTTGCTCTGTGGGGTCTGTCAGAACTGGAAGAAATGCCTTAGACTATTTTTGTATCTTTCACACTGACACATAGACCGCAATCCCCCAAATACGTTACACTAATTTTTGTTTAATTCTCCAAATCTGTTTATTTAAAATCCAGCAAGCAGGGAAGAAAAAAAAATCAAACGGAAGTGGCGTTTCAGATTCTTTGGGTTGCAAAGTATTTCTGGCTCGTGGGCACATCTGTTCTGTCTGCCTCAACTGCAGGACGGCCACCATTCTGCCTCAGAACTATCTCACAGGCCTCTTGTGTCATCTCAAGGGTGTGCATCTCCTAAAGGAACATGTTTTCTTAAGTTGCTTTTGTTTTCTAAGTCTGTAATTGGTTTTTGAGCTTAATGGCAAGTATGGATATACATGGTGTGACACCCCAAGGAAGTCATTTGAAGACTTACTTTGAAGTGAACATACAGGCCAAACCTTGAGACTCTCAATTTGTATAGTCTCTAATCTGACCGCCAGTTAAAAAGAAAACCCTGAATATTACAGAGGTAAACATATTTATCATGTCTCATACTTAGAAATGGCCACCAGAGCAAGCAACAGAGATAATGAAGAAGGGACAGGAGGCTGGGGTATCTTACTGTATTTTTGGTACCAGAAGAAGAAAGGGATCTCTGTAATTTGAAAAGTGAAGTTGACAGTTGAGTATCAGCCATTGAAGTATAAGAAAAGTATAGAGCTCTGACTTGATGAGAGACTGAAACACAGGAAACCCATGAAAGCTAAGCCTGTTAAAACACTGATCTGGCTTTATGGGTCGAATATTGATCACCTTAAAAATCCCATTTGGAGATCTAATCTCTGGGGCCTGGGGTGTAATGGGATTAGAAGGTGGAGCTTTTCGGAGATGGCTGAGTTAAAGCTGGTTATTAGTAAGGGCTCTAGTCCAGTCTGCCTGGCATCCTAGAAAGAAGAGATAATGAGGATGCAGGCATTTCTGCAGGAGGACCACAAAGAGGACCTTATGAGAAGGTTGACTTTACATGTGGGAGGGTGAGAGGACTCAGAAGACACCATGCTTAATGTAACCTCGGTCCTGGACGTATGGCTTCCAAAATCATGGGGGCTAAACGATGTAGTCTGTAGTGTTTTGTCATGACAGCATGAGAAATATATCTATATCTATATGTGTTTATGTCTATGTCAATATCTATATCTGTATCTATCGAATATCCGTATATCCAAAGAGGGCGGGGACTCACCACATCGAAGGCAGTAAACACGTGACAGTAGTGGTGGTTGGACTTCAAATCTTTTGTGATATAAGCAAACGTTGAGAGGTCTTCTGGGTCCTGGGCAGCGCAGGAGATATTACGAATTTCATGTTCAGCAATTATGTTCTAGAAGAAATGACACAAATGATCATTGTTTTCCTTTGAGAATCAACACATTTTAGAATCAGGACAGGTAACCTGGGAACCAGCTGCTTTTCTTTTTCTCTAGAATGTTCTAGACCAGCAATATTCAAAGTGATGCAATGTGCCCATCCATGGACAAATGTATGCCAGGTCTGGATGGAATGTAATAATATAATAATATATAATATATATATATATATATAAATTTGAAAGCTCATATGCTTTTAAATATATATTATATATTTAATATATATAATATAATATAAAATATATAATAATAATATAATAATAACAACAACAATAATAATGATAATAATACAAACTATAATCATCCTATCCCAAATCAGGAATTGCCAGACGCTGTGCACGGAAAACAAAAAGAAACGGTAACCACTAAGCATTTCACCATTTCCATTTCCCATGTCCTGCTGTAGATCCGTAGTCTTGCCTACTGCTAACCCTGTCTGGAAGCGGTCACCTGTCCCTTGTGTGTATGAGGGGAGCTGTGACTCACTGCGGTGTTTGTCCTCCATTTCTCCCCGCCTCCTCGGTTCTCAGGCGCTGGGACAAAACCCAGGACCTTGCCCGTTAGAGAAGTGCTGTACCTTTTGTTTTATGCACACCTCTCCACTCCAGAGCAAGGGCCAGTTCAGAACAAAGCGGTTGGGGAAGCCCCAGTGATCTCTCTCTTCAAGGTTCCCAGGAGGCCGAGAGTGCAGGGCAAGGGAAAGGCAACACTATGAAGTCCGGGCTTCAGGTGCTTTGCTGGCTGCAAGGACTTATGAATAGGGTAGGTTTCTCCTCACTGGACCCGCCGCAGTGTGTGTGTGTGTGTGTGTGTGTGTGACTGCCGCCATCTTACAGGTAAGGAAACTGGACCTTCGGGACTTCATGCAGGGACTGTGTGGGCCTGGGGTTAAGGTCTGAGGTTGTTAGGAGAGATGACACTCTCTTGGGGGCGCTGCAATGCTTTTTGTCCCCTCCCTTGCAGGATTGACAGAATTGCATTTCTTATGTTGTCTCTCTCTTAGCGCCTGAGAATAACTGGTGGGAGGAACGATTTAGAACCATTGTCCCGAAGCACAAATAACTGGAGAGCAACATCTTTGCTGCAAAACATGCTAGAAACTTCTTTTGATACACAGATGTATTTAGAAAGCCCTATAATAGCCCAATCATTTTTTTTTAATCTTATAATTTCTCACATGTCTTTTCAGTTGTCATAGATCTAAAACCCCCAATACTTCAGTTACCCTAATTACTTTTTAATTGCATATCTTAAAGAACCCGTTGGCAATACAATGTTCCACGTCTACTCATCAATGCTTAAAAACACTTACAAAATGTCCTTCCCTGCCAGCACCCTCAGCGAGTACTTCATGTCCCTCACTCTACCAAGCTCTGTGGTTGGAAAGCAATTACAGAATTAACACATAAAAGAAAATTAAATTAAGACAGTCTTCACTGTGGCCTTGAATGCTGACACTGTGTGCAGCTGCTCTGTCAAAAAATAACTCACATTGAAATTGGAAATGATAAACAAGTAACATTGTACTGCCAGATAGCTTCAACACAGAATGTCATGGTCTTCCTGCATTCAGGTGGCATTTCCTTAAACCCACAGAGCTTTAGAAGGGATTTTAATGTCTATGTAGTCTTTGAAGGTGGCATGTTATCAGGCGTGGAGAGTCTCGGCCATCATTAGATTGCCACTGTTGAACTCCAGAAGTCTGGACTCGATGTTGGCTTTACCTGCTGTGGGTAGTGTTGCCAACTTGACAGGAGCTAGCTTCAACTTGGGGAAAGGGTTTCTGGGCATGCTTGAGGGGGGTTATCTTGATTTCCGTTCACTGAGGTGGCAAGGGCCACGCCTACTGTGGACAGCACCATTTTTATGGACCCATTCCCAGACTGAAGAAAAAGTAGAGAGGAGCGGAGCATAACGTTTGTTTCTCTCTGGTTCTTCACCTGCGTATGCGATGTGACCAGCTGCCTCATCCCCTGCCTCCTGCGACCTCCCTGCAACTGTGAGCCAGGATAAACCCTCTCTTCCCTAAGTCTCTTCCAATCTTGGGCTTTCACAACGATGTGTAAAGTAAAGAAATACCTGCCCAGGAGCTACATTAAGCCAGCCAGTACTGGCTCTAGCTTTCAGTTGGCATTTGTATCCTTGAGGACCTTTGTCAGCATAGTGGAATGTCACAGTGAGAAGTGCCCTGTGAGGATTGCTGCACTGAATTTCCAGGCTCTTGGCAGTTCCTTGTGACAGTGTGTGGTCCTGGGCAAAACAACAAAGCAAGTATGTCGTCTCATCATTGCTCTGCTCTCCTGTGTCCTGATCCATTGCTCTGCTCTCCTGTGTCCTGATCCATTGCTCTGCTCTCCTGTGTCCTGATCCATTGCTCTGCTCTCCTGTGTCCTGATCCATTGCTCTGCTCTCCTGTGTCCTGATTCATTGCTCTGCTCTCCTATCTCCTGAATCCTTCCCAGGATTTTCTGAAGGCCTTTTCCTTCTTGTCCCCAAGAGGCCAGGTGTGGCAGAGAGAATGGGACCATTATCATTAAGGCCATCCCCAGTTACAGGATCAGCTCCAGTGTTCCTTTGAGGCATCTATGATGCTTGTATTATACAAATGTCACCTTTCCTCAATGCTGGAAGTGGCTCATCAGGGAGGAAAGCAATCCTACTAGGTTTCCCTGGGTTTAGCAGCCCAGGGATCTTCCCCTCACCACATCCCTCGGTATTTACCCTACTACAGAGTTCTGCCGACCACACTCTTTCCCATCAAAAGGCTGAAATGTTCCCCCTAGAGAAAGACAATCACTTAAGGAAACAGAATCTGATATATGGTAAAAAAAAAAAAAAAAAAAAAAAAAAATATTTAATTGTAATAAACTATTTCTATATAGAAATCTATTTCTCTCTATTATCTAGTATTCCTGAAGTCCCAAATTTTGTAAACCAATGCTGGCTTTGGAGTTGGATTTGGCTTTCCTTCTCTAAATTCAAGCATGTTGTTAAGATTAAATTCATGGTTTCTGCCTTAAATCAAGAAGCCAATTGGTGTAAGGCAGAAGAAACAAAATCTGGGGACTCATATCTTATGCAATTTTCTCTCTGAAATCCTAATTTTCTCACATACTTTTAATGCTTATTGTTGTCTTTCCCTAATACATACCTTAAAACTTGAAAATTTTACTTTAATATTGATGTGTAACTTTTCCACAAGAAATAATAATGATTCCTAACAACAGTCTTTAAACTTTCCGGAAAGAAGATGGGGCCCCACATCATCATTTCCACTTGACTCAACCTGATGCATCGGAACTACAAACATCACCCTAAAACCGGTTTGAGACTGTTTTGCTCGAGACAACTCATGACTAGCTAGCTGTAATGGTGCACCTTTTTATTACACCCTGGCCAGTTTCAAATAGAACTACAGTCAAGAATTTTCTACCACACAGTGAATAACTACATATGTCACAGCCAGTTCTGTTGAAAAATTTGGTTGCTAAAAATTTTCTTCCTACAGGATCCATTGGAACAATCATCGTCCCATTTCAACAGGAAGTAATCTTAATATGACTACGCCCCCTTTCCCTACCCTTGAAAATTTGGGATAATAGTCATCGTCTTTGGGTTGGTTTTAGTTATTTGGGATTGGGTGATGCTTACACTCGGGTTTATCTTTTAGACAGGAATAGAGAATGGTGGGTAAAGGTATGGTTTAGATGGGATATAAGTAGATTAGCCTATTTCCTTGAAAATTTGAATATGAATGAGATAGTATTTTACAGCTTACATTGTTATGTATTCCTATGTGGTAAGATATGTAAAATTAAGTTTATATTTTGTTATATTGTGTTAAATGTTTCCACTTATAATATTTATACACATTATTTTTTACCATATTCTATGTATGTATACTTTTCTTGTGTTCAAGACATTTTGTATATTGATACAATTTGGGATATTTATCTTGCTGCCCTTTATAGTTCTACCTCTTGTCTTGACACTTATACTCTACCTCTATTTTAGGGATTTACATATAGGTATATGTAAATAGTTATATTGTTTAAGTATTTGTTCCTACTTTACTCAGGAAAGTTTTAATCAGGCTTTTAGCTAAGTTCCCGAGTATTACAGATTATCTTCACTCACATTTCCTGTACCTATGAGATTAGTCAGATATAGATACTTAATCTTCAATCCTTCATAGACATACAGAACATGGCATTTAAATGTTTTAATATTAGTACTCCATTGACATGAGACACTGTTGCTCCTGACAGCACCATACATTTTCCCAAAAATATGTTGGACACTGTTGTTGCTCCTGCTGGAGTTCAATCTCGCCTCAGCTAATGGCCTGTTGGACATAGAATTGCCCCCACCTTGACCACTGATTTGGACATGCAGTCCTATGTGCTTACAGGAGACAAATATAGAAGACTGCTTGACCTTGCCAAGTCAGGGTAAGACAGCCATTCTATTTCCCTGCTGTTGTTGTGGTCTGTCAAGTTCTCTTGGCCTTAGCCAAATCTGGGTGTACCAACGTCGCTGTGAGACCTAGGGTAACTGTTCAGGTGGCTTGCTGTTTCTGTCCTTGCTGCACCGTTTTGGAAGTTGTCCATCCGCATTTCCTGTCTACTCTAGTATTGTTATTTTCCTTCTCAGGTCTTGATGAGGTTAAAGATTAAACTATCACAACTATTATTCTCTCTTCCTAGTTAGATATATTAGGTACTAGACTTACGTTTTCCAGCTTAGGACAACTCTATTGTAAACTCCATTATGCCCTCACCCTAGGACTAGATATGTAGGTCATTTTGTTCTCAATTTTCCTTTTCTTAGAGCACACTTGTTATTCACTGTTTTGTATATAGTTTTGTATTAAACCTAAATCTTTTCTTTAGACTAAAAGGGGAATTGTAGTGAGGTAGTCCTTCTGTAGCACTGACCACGCCCATTGGGGGGTGGAGCTATGGGCGGAGGTGACCTGAGGAAGGAGGTCGGAGGGGGCCAGGAAGGCGCTCTCTTTCTGGCGTGACTCGGACAGGAGAGGATCGGGTTGAATTTCCTGGTGTTCATCTGTCTAGGTTGTAAGTTATTTCTCCCTGAATAAACATCTATTCGGCCTATTTGTTTATCCTGATCCTTATTTACCGCAATATAGGATGGAGGCAGCACTGTGAGAGGTGGTTAACTGTGGATGCCCGATGCTCAAGACTGTAGGGTAGAACAACTGCCATCTCTCGGGAAACCCATCTGCTTATGAGAAGTATGTGCTATGAAAAACAGTGAGTACTTATGGCCATGTTTGAAGCTGTCGTTCAAAGAAAAAAACAAAAAAACCAAAACCCTGAAAACAGAAGTGAAATAGACTCCAATCTACACGCCTAGTGCAATCTCAGGGAAGTCTAGGGAGAGATTAGCATAGGAGGACAGATGTGACCCGAGCCTCTGTCATTCCTGGGTGTGGGAACTGGGTCACCTCTCGGAAGACCCTGCTAATCTTAAGAAAGGTCAGGAACCAAACAGCTGGAGTCCTAGCGGTCAGGTTCGTGCAGGGGCCGATTCTGGGCTGCTAATCTACGAAAGCAGATGACTTTGCTAAACGTCTTAGGACTTAGTCTATTCCAAGTTCCATTTCAAATCCCCTTTGCTCCCTCCTTCTTAAATCAGCCTTAGTGATTAGTTTCCTTAGTTGCTAGGCGATACATTTATGTGTTTATAAGCAAGCATCTGGTCCTTCCCTGCGAACTCAGTCCGAGCTACTTCCTTATTGACTAAAAAAGAAATGCGTCATTGGAGCCTTCATCTTTTGCATCCTCTAATGGGGGCTAATAGGAAAGGAGGGGTAATTAACATATAATTAATTACCCATTGTACTTTAAGCTAATTGGCAGAAGGTAGCTGTGAAGTAAGAAAATGTATGAGGTTAGGCAGTGGAAAACTCCATGGCAAACAGGCTGTGCCTATGGGCAGACATTGGTCAAAGGACAGGGACCTTCAGGTGGACAACCCTGTCCACCTTACCAGTTTAAGGCAGAGGGACATAGGCTGAAGACACAAGTACAATGGAAATACGCTGAGGGGTGTGTGTGTGTGTGTGTGTGTGTGCGCGCGCGCGCGTGCGTGCGCTTTAGCACAGGCTTAGTGGCCACACACACTCTTACACTTCACAAGGCCTTCCACTTGAGGCAAAGTGTCTCACCAAGACAACACTTTCCAGTGCAGGGGATCCTAGGAATCTAGAAGACAACCCTTGAGTGTGGTGACAACTTGTTCTGCCAGTGGATTTGAGGTACCAGCCTTAGAATGTGATATCAGTGTGCAGACAGGATCCCTTATAAAGAAGAGGAGGGTTTGGCTCTCTTTTGGGTGGTGGTCCGAGCATCCTACATTGCAGCATCCGGCACCTCTAGGGGCTGAAGACCCAGGTGGCGCTTTACTTTCATTGCATGAGTGTTCTCTAAATAAATATCTGTTATTATTTTATTTGGGCATTCACGGACTTCCTTAATCCACCCTCACTTGAGTTTGGTTCATCTCTTCTCCTTTCCTGTGGATCCTTCACGCCTTCTGAAGTTAGCCCCTCAGCCCTGGCCATGCTTCTTAGCTCCCAATTCAGCCTTATACTCATCTTCCTCTTGCTTTCTAAATCAGTCTCTACTTCACCCTCTCACGCAGCAACCGGTAGACTATCCTCCCAGAGCCCCCCAGTCTCTTTCAACACGGTCATGTTCCGCAAGAGTGGCTGCACAGCCAACCGAAGTAAACGTCATTCAGTTCTTTAAAGAGCCAGGTGTGTGTTGATAGTCATAGACAGCTTGGTACCACCAGCCACCAGATGCTATCCCCAATCTGAAAATTCGTCACACACCACTATGCAAGGGCTTGAAGGATACCCAGATCTCCTTTATCCAGGGTCTTTATTTACACAAAACTATCTGCAGATTTTCCTGTGCTGATACTTTCAAAGAAGCTGTCAAGCAGAGGTCTGTGCAACCTCTGGCGATTGAGTTAGAAACATCTCAAGCATCTGTGACGACATCCCTCTATGTCTCTGTCTACACACTGAGGTAGCCCAGCTAAGCCACCTCGATGCTCTGATGGGTCTGGGTTAAGAGGGTGCTACTGATGTCGATGCGGGTGGTTATGACAGACCCGACCCTTCAGACGCAGCAACTTCCAAGAGCAAATGGCCCATGTTTGGAACTTGTCAGAATCTAATTCAGTTCAGAGAGCGTCGAACTCGCCACTGCTCTTCAAGCTTTCCAAATTCAGTAGAGTGGAGACCGTTGCTCTAGGTTATTGTGGTTTGAGGTTTGGTGGAGCCAGGGTCCCCTTTCAGCCTGAGGTAGTGGTACAAGCCAGTGGCCCACTATTTTGCCTTTCTAGTCTTCAGACAAGCTTTAGTAAGTCATAAATAATATATCACCGCAGGTTAGGGCAATGGGTGTGCATGTATGTGTGTGTGTATATGTGTGTGTGTGTCTGTGTATGTATGTATATGTGCATCTCTCTCTCTCTTTGTGTATGTGTGTGTGGTGTGTGGGGACAAAGGGTCCAGGTGCCAAAGCCTTTCTTTCACTAATGATAGACTGAAAGCAATGATATCTTCAGTGAACATTTTAACATTAGAACTCTTTAAACAACTTAATTCTGATTTAAGGATAAAGCAATTTTATGTATCAGAAACTAAATTCTCCACGAAACAGAAACCCATCAAGGGTTGTTCTGATTGTAATCTGACATTGTGACATTTAATGACATACTACCCAGCTGAGTCATCCTTAAAGACAAGGCACCTAATGTACCCGGGCTACTGTTAGCCAGCATGGCAAGGCTGTGCTACAGGCTTTCTGCCTGAGTTCTAGAATTTCCCCTGAACTGGGAGGGTGTTTTCCATAGCATATTTGGAGACACCTGGGCTCATCCAGCTGCCAATGAAATATTTTATAGGAAGCTACCTAGGAAAATGTCTCAAGGGTTGATCCAGAAGCTTAGGGTTAGAGACACAAAAGGGCCATTGTCCATTGTTCCCTGACATTGTACTCCAGTTGCTCTGGCTCCCTGCCACCATTGCTGAAGTTGAGTTGTCTCATGATTCTCCAATGCATCTCCCCAAAATGAACCGGGTCTAGGGGCAAGATGAGGGTGAGCTATACAGAAGGCAAACCCTGTTTCCAAATGGGGTCACTCCATTCTACCCTTTATCAGTTGAATAGGAAGGACAGGAGAATAAAACACATAAACCTTAGGGTGTTGTGAGAAGCCGGCCAGCTTTTGGGACAGTGACGGGGCCACACCTTTTGAGGTAAGCACCAAGATTCGTGGTCTTGGCTCTGACCGGAGTGCTAAGGCGGTTTTCAAGTAAAACACAATCCAGCTGGCTATACTAGACCTCGGAGCTGCCACGAGCTCCCACTGTGAGTACAAAGACACAGTATGTCCTCAGCTGCTTTTGTGGTTGTGTCCCTTAAGAAAACAAATAGTAGCAACTCTCTTCACTCGAGTAGTGAGTAATGAAAGGTAGTTATAGAACACAAAAAGTCAGGATGTACTCCTTACACCAGGCATTCATGACCTGTACCAAGAGGGGACATCCCTTCTTTGCCTTTTGACTAAGATCAAGTGTATTTTCCAAAGCCAAGAACACACACATGTATGTTGAGAACCAAATGTCCCCACCCTTCAACCTTCACCTACTAATGTTCTTGCGGTGAAGGAATGACGCCACACCTTTAATGAGTGATTTTGTTGTTGTTGTTCCAATGTTCTCTAGATCCAAAGGGATGTGACTCTTAAGTGCATCTGGTTTACTAGAGGGGACACTGTGAAATGTAAGATCGAAATGCTTTCAGCAATCCTAGACCAGCACCCCAGGCAAATCATGCCTCTGTGTGGAAGTGGGTACACACGTGTACATTTACAGCTATAGGTGTGAGCAGGGGGCATCAGGGCTGGGAAGGGGAGGGGTGCTGAATGTGGGGAGCGCTGGGGTTTTAGATCTCATCCTCAGGACTGTGTCTGGGGTCTGAACCAGAGAGAAGCTTTGGCACCTACCTTATTTGTTGCATCAATAAATTTGACTCCTTTATATGAGACGGAGAGAATAATAGTGGGGACTTTCTTCATTTGCTCTGTAGACTTCTGAAAGTAAAATTAGGACGCTGTTAGAGCGCGTGTGTTGCGTGGCAACTGAAGCATCTCGCTTTTTTTCCTCTTGAAAGATAAAAATGAACTGATGCTAAAAACCACACATGCGCGCGCGCACGCGCACACACACACACACACACACACACACACCAAACACAATCAGATCTAAATGGCTGTCTCTATTGCCATGACCTATGCTTCAGGCTTGTAAAGTGTCTTGGTTTTGTTACTTCTTATGGGCACAAGGATGTCCTTGTCCCTCACACCAGCAGGGAGACTGAACTCTTGTCTATTTCCTTGAGAAGAATCAAACCACAAGAACCAACCTTTAACACTAAAGGTACATTTAGCAGCAACAACACACATGCCATCACCTTCATCCTTCAAGGCACAGGGAATGTTCAGATATGGACTTAAAATAGGGATTTAAAATACATCCCTGTAAACTTTCCTTGATCCTGGCCAAACCCCAGAAGTGGATATAATATTTGTAGCAGAGTCACACAGGATTTCACATGGCCTTATGACAACTAAGCCTTCCAGGAGCAGTCCTTAGACACAGTGAAATGCTAGACAGGACAGGCAAGCTACTTCATCCTACAGCTCGGCCATATTCCTGCAGCCTAAGCTCCCGTGACCGACATTCACACCAGCTTCCCACATGGGGTCTGCAGCTTCTTCAGTGTATTCAGCCACACAGAGTGTCATTCAGTGTATGCCTCTCCTGCTTAGCCATATCGTCTGTCACCAGTCACCAATGGTCTCGTTTACTTCATTTTTCTCCATGCGTACTCTTGGTCATCACATTAAACATGGGAGATGCACGTACCTGACAGTTAGCCTGGTGGGTTTTCCACACAAGACAGGTAGGAAGAGAACAGGAGAGAAAACACGTGAGAAAAAGGAACCGTGTCAGTAATTCACCAGCAGCGTACGTTCATTAAAAACTAAAGGTGCCACAGGAGGGGAGCGGGGCTTCATAGACGGAAGCAGACAAGGTGAGGCCTTTTTGCTGGCCCTGCCTGTTTCTCCGTTTCCCCATCTTTCTGTTACTGTGCTGCAGAGCCTTGGGACTGACATGCAAGAAGGATCCACTCTGAGCCTTAGTCAGCCAGCTCTCTACTACAGGGGACTCTGGAAAAGGGTGACTTATTTATTTCACTCAATATTCCATTGAAAAAATTCTGAAATGTGACCAGATTTAAAGGAGGTTTGGAGCAGGGTGAGTGAAGCTCACTGCACTCAATGGCGATGATTACATTGCATCTATTGTTCAACCCCTGGAAGAGGTCTTCTACATCGTCCCGACTCTTTTTTTTTTTTTTTTGAGCTATCATATCTGTTTCAGAGACGAAGAAATTTACTAAGAGCATTATTTGAAATGTATTGTTCCAGACAATACATAAAGAGACGCTCTCTTGAAGTGTATTTTATTTAACTAGTTTTAAAATTACCTAGATTTGCCAATTTTCTTTTACAATTGCCCTAAAAGGCCATTCTAAAAACGGAATATAGCATCACATACTTTCATGTTCTGAATGTTTTCCCTAACCACGTCTGAAAAACGTGCCCGGCGAATCAAAGGCAAGGCTAGAAGAAGTCGCATGCTGTATGCTGGTTTTTAAGGCAAAGCAGTGGCTGAATTTGTGATTAGGAAGGCGAGGGCAGCACAGGCAACCATTTTGTTGACTGTATTTCGTATGAAGAACTCTTTGCGAAGCGTTAACAATGGATTTCAGCAAATCACCTCGCTCATCTCCTTGCCATGAGTACTTTCTCCCGGACAGACCTATTTGTAACCTGAAACAATATATAGCTACGTTAAGATGAAAATTTAGTACTATGGAAACCTGTTTGCTATTTTTTTCAACAGGTGAGTGGTTATTTTGGGGCCACCCACTGTGCTAGTCAACGGAAAGCTCGGGGTCCATTTCAGGGATGTGAGATTGTGTGCGGATGCATTGCTCAAGTTAGTGCTGTGTTGGGCAGGATCTAAGTGGGAAGCAGGGATGGGCAAGATGGCTTCCAGGAAGAAAGGGACAAGGCAGCAGAGAAGGACATCTTGGCTCTCATAGCACACGTCCTTGGCTGAGCTGGACATGAAGTAGAGCCACAGGGCTGACACAGGCAACATTGGTCAAGTGAACAGAGTGAATAGGGAGAGGGCAAGGCAGGTATTAATAAATTCATCCATTCACCAAGCTCGGCCACCTCCTGGGGGCACTCAGCTGGCTCCGGAGGACAAATAGCCATCTGAGTGGCAGAAAGAGGAAAAGGGGGTGCTCTAAGAACAAAGTCACATACACCTATAAGCGAGAGCTCTATGGTGGTTTAGGTAGCCGTTAGGAAAGGCAGGGCTTTCCCTGCCAAGAGCAGATCCACTGTTCAGTAGGGAGGGACTCTGGTGGCTGTATAGAGGATGGAGGCTGGATGAGGGACACAGGAGGAGGCTGCTGTGAAATCCAAAGGGCAGGCTCTAGCAGGACTGGCGTCATCGAAAATGATTGGGCAGGAGGGTGTCATAGACGAAGCAGCTGTGAGAGACAGCAATGCAAAGGCACACATTGCTTTCACACATTCGGCGCGCTAATCAGCAAGAAATGAGAGCTGAAACGCAGATCTCAGAGGGGTGGCTAAGGAGATAGAGGCAGCTGGGAACACAGGTAAAAGGACTGTAGGGGAAAATTAACCCCCGCCTTTAGGACAGGGTTTTAGTCCAGACTGGCTTTGAACTAGTAATGCTCCTGCCTCAGCCTTCTGAGTGCTAAGTGTACAGGTGTGTGCTACCAAATCCAGTTTGAAGATCTAGTCTTTTCTTTTTTTTAAAGACAGGTCTGGCTGTGCAGCCCTGGGTAGCCTAGAACTCATAGACCCTGGGTAGCCTAGAACTCACAGAGATTGGCCTGCCTCTGCCCCCAAGTGTTGGGACTAAGGGGGACAACCAGGCAGAAGATGAATTCTTAAGATCTGACAAAGGAACTGGGAATGGAGTTGGGAGATGCCCACAGATGACACCACAGAATCCAAAAGCAGATTGATTAGAAGACAGGAGCAGTGCCCAGTGTCCTGAGGATGCAGAAGACGCACAAAACAGCAGTCCCTAGCAAGTGGCTGACACACTGAGAACTGCTGCTTTTACTGGATTTACGGGGTAAATTCCCAGGCTTTATAACAAGAAATGCTAGCAATTTTATTAGGGGTAGTTTGAGAACTTGAGCAGTGGGCAGAAGACATTGGTTTTAGGCTGACCGAGGACAGCAATGGCCATTTCTATCACCCTTCAGATGCTTATCCAAGTGCCACACAACAGAGGAAAGAAAAATGGTCCCACAATTCCTGCTCCCTTGGCCAAAGCGGTGCTGGGGTATCCGTGTCGAGTCTGGACACAAGTCTCTGTGGCAGCAAAGTTGCAAGTTGCCATATGTTCCAGTATGGAGCCCAGACTGTCCTCTCCCTACAGAGTCCTTTGGCAAGAACATGCTGAACTTGGTAAGCCACCATGCTCAAGGGGACCATGGGAGATCTGAAGCATCATGTTCCTCTACCAAGTCAACTGTATTTTCTAGAAGAGCCAACAATCCTGCCTCTTTTTAGGGGGATTTCTGATGGTGTACTTTGACAGAGCTTCCAGAAGAAGTTGTTTCATATATAGTTTTAATGAAAGATGAGCACTTGTAGGGAAAAAAAAAAAAAAAAAAAGCAAATCTATTTAGTCTTCAGGGAGGCAGGAAATCCAGTAAATGTTCACTTCATTTCATGAGAGATTTATGGATACAGAAAGGGAAGCCCAGAGCTACTGCCCCACGATGGGCAGTTTTTCTCCAATGTGCCCTCATGGCTCCCTCCTCCTCCCCAGGGCTGAGGACACCTTGACCTAACCATCCACCACTCAGGTAACAAAGGCTGAGCTCTGGGGACCTGGGTTTTAGGACCTAACTTCCTGCTTTGCCGAGTGTCTGCCTGTCTTTGGTAGTCACTATATCCCTAGACTCTTGTAGAAGATACAAGCTTATTGATTTATATAAAGAAAGTTCCCCCGTGAGGAACTCAGGGCAAGCCTTGGTTTCTAGTTGCTGTGCCCTGTCCTAAGGTCTTTGAGGAATGTCTGAGGTTCCTGGCCTTCATACCCTCTCTCCTTTGGTGTCAGCCTTACACAAGGGACTTGGACTTGCAATGAGAATCTTCTAACACCCAAATGGCAGAATATTTGTGAATGAGGATCCAGTCTACCTGGCAAGTGAACCCCAGGGATCCAACTAGCTCTTTCTTCCCAGCAAGCACACCCACCAGCTTTTAAAAACATATTTCATGTGTAGGTTTTTTTTTTTTTTTTGCATGCATGATGTATGTGTACCACATGCAAGTCTAATTCTTGCAGAGGCCAGAAGAGAGTGCCAGGTACCAGAACTGGAGCAGCAAATGGGTGGGAACTGAATGCAAGCCCTCTGTAAGAACAGCCAGTGCTGTTAACTGCTGAGCCTCCTCTCTCAGCCCGGGGTCTTTCCCCAGAACCCGAGGCATTCACTCTTGAACGGCAAGTGCTTTATCGGCTGCCTCTTCTCCTCAGCCTGTTTTGATAGCCCAGCTGGCTTCAGTTGTAGGTGAGGACCGCTTAGAACTTCTGATTATCCTGGTCTAGTGCCCACATGCTGGCATAACAGGTGTGAGCCATCACTCCGCCTTCCTGTTTGGTGCCTGTCAGAGGTCATCTTCTGTGCTTTTACTTCATGTTCTGAAGACAAGTGCAGTTGTCCCTCAGCATCGTTGGGGCTTGCTCTGAGGATGACTAATGCCAGAATCTGGGTTCCCAAGTCTTACATAAAACTGAGCATTGATTGCCGTAACCTGTGCACGTGTTCTCATTAATTTAAATCACCACTCACTTATAATAGCTAGTACGACGTAAGCAATACATGTCATTGTTACTCTGTACTGCTTAGGGGGCAATGGCAAGACATAAAATGCATGTCAGTACAGGTGCAATACTTCCTGCAAATATTTCTGCAATTGGTGCTTGCAGAACGTGTAGCTGTGGAGACTGCCCACTAGCTGCTCCTAATCTCATCTCTTTCTCTTTTGAGGTCTCATCTGTGTAGCCAAGGCTGGCCCTGAATTCCTAACCCTCCCCCCTCAGCCTCGTAAGCCTTGGGATCAGCAGGTCTCTCATTATTATTATTATTATTATTTAATTTTTGACTCAAGGGTTCAGGAGTACCCTTTCTAAGCGCACGGACCCACTGATCCCCGAGCGCACCTTTCCTGAGTGTGTGTGAGCTCAGAGTGGCTTGTGATGGGCTCGGGGGCAGTTCAGTTGTCAGCCATCAGGCTAAGTGGCTGAGGCTCATGTTCCTAGTTAGAATCATTTGTGCCTCAGTAGCAGCAGGAAGAGGGAAGAGGGAAGAGACAATCCACGGGGCGGCCTCAGCCTGCCTGCCTGCCTGCCTGTCTTCCTTACCCCCCTCTTTCCCTCCCCCTCCCCCCTCTCTCTGTGGTACAGCCAGGTGCACCCACCCATCTGTAAGTGGGTGGCGGCCAAATGTCGGCATCAAGTGTCTTCCTCTGCTCTCCTTATTGCTTGTTGTTTGGAGTCGGGTCTCTCACTGAGTAGACTAACTGACCAGTGAGCTCCCACAATACGTCTGCCTCTGCCCTGGCAGTGTTGGGGTTACAGGCTTGTACCTGCCACACCTGGCTTTTTGGTGGGTGCTGGAGATTGAACTCAGGCCCTCAAGCATGGGTAGCAAGCACTTTGCCCAGTGAGCTATCTCTCCCCCCCCCCCCCGCCCCCAAACTTCTCCCTCCCAATACCGGGTTACGCACAGCGCATCTGAAGCACAGTCCGGGGAAGAGATTTCACAGAGCTACCCTGAGAATTCTCTCTAATTAGACTTTCTGCCCCGAGTCATAACCATTTTGCCATCTAACATTTTCCTTAGTTAGTTACAAAGCTTAATGGTGATATTAGGTTTTTCTCGAGCAAATTTAAATAAGGCCTAACAGGAATGTTTTGTAGCCTTTAGTGACTTTTTAATGATTAAAAACTACAGGAGGCAGAATCATGACTTTTATGCAGCGAAACGGGCTAAGTTGTGTGGGTTTGGCATAAGAAGCGGCCCTTGGAATCGTTGTTCAAAAGTGAATCCTCACCCTGTAATGAGTTTTACAGGACGATCAGTGCTAAGACTGTTTTCCAGGGACAAGCCTTTCTCTTTGTTTCTCCATCTGTCTTCATGCCTGGAATTTCAAGGGTTCTAGAGCCTAGAGGGCCACCCACACCTGTTTCCTCTGAGACCGCAGGTAGATAGCCGAGTTGGTTTTTTTTCAATTCACATAGACAATGCAGTCACTCCAGAGGGTACTCTCCTGGCCACTGAGGGTAAAAGGTGACAAGCGCATGAAGCTGGGGTTATAGAGAACCTCCATGCCTGACACCGAGAAGTCGTGGTCCCCCCCCAGCCTGAGAAGATGTGATGTGGGGCTGTGGAGAGGGGTAGAGAGGTCTGCAGTGGCAGGTGACTTTCCTGCTTCAAGGAGGGAAGGGCTGGCTCCCAGTGCGGCACCAAGAAAAGAAGGCAGGGCTTCTGAGAAGGCAGGATGATTACTGGTGGCAGCCCAGGAGTTTGTCCCTCTGTATTTCTTTAAGAATAGTTTGGGTTCTCGAGTATCACCAATGAGTGTCCCGTTTGGCTGAGAAATGTGGCAACATGACTTCACAGGGGGCTTTGGTGGTCTCGAGAGCTGTGGCACAAAGGCTTCGGGAACACAGACCCTAACCGAGACTATGCGATGCGAACAGCTAGCAGTGTGGAGCGTAAACTGCTTCAGAGCTTATAAATCTAGCACGGCCCAACGCCATACCCCTAATTCTGTCCTAGGCCTGGCCAATCTCCTGGCACAACGACACAAGGCATCTACCCGGAGCAGCTGACCTACACAGGCTCCTCAGTGGAATGCGCAGGGGACCAAGGCAGTGGCCCTCCACCTGTGCAGTGTATCTGAATTCTGTAAGGGGCTCGGTAAATGACTGATTATCCGGCCCACTCCCAGAAGCTTGGGGAAGTGGGCTGGAGCCCGTGTATTTGCAATTCTAACAAATTCCCAGATGCTGCTGACGCTGCAGGCCTGGGGCCCACACTTTAAGAGCAACTGCTCTAAAAATGCAGTTGATCAGTTTGATTGAACGTCACTGTCAGGGCTGCGCTCTGGTGCCGCGCATGTAAACTCGGGCGCGAAGCATCCTGCGCTCATGCGGAGGAGCTAGTTCATCAAAGCACTTGACAAGTGATTTCCAAAAATCTGCCATCAGTGTTTAGCTACAGCTCTTGGTCTTGAGAGCAATTAGCAAGGATTATTTAATCCTTCTGTGGTTCCCGGGGACTGTGAGAGCTGGAAACATTCTTCACAGAAAATAAGAGTCATGGGGCATAATAGAGTTATCAGGAATAGATGTTGGTAAGACTAGGCAGCATGCTGAAGATGCAGGGCCTCTAGCAAGATCCCCAGCTCTTTCAGCTAGGAGGGGGCTTGCCGTATAAAAAGCACACAAGACTGAGAGACAGCATTGGAGGCTTGCTTACTGCTTCTGAGTGTGTAGGCTGTAGTGAGTTTTTTAGAAGGCGGTTTGGCAATAGTTCTGCCAAGTTTCTGGATGAGAATGCCCTTTGGCTCAACTATTCTTCATTTGGTGGCTTATCTAGGAAGTAACCAGCACTGTCAAAGACTCCTGGTTATAATTTTAAAACAAGTGGAAATGGACACAACAGCCAAAGGAATTGGCCGAAAAACTGTTTCTAACTATGCATTGGGATATTGTAATTAACCACTAGAATACTGAAAATGAAGTTACTGAAATGCTTTTTTTTTTTTAAATCCTCAAATGTAACTGTAGTTTAAAATAGACCGTAAAACAACAGGTACAGAACATTTCCAGTTTTTAGTGAAAAAGTAATGCCCAGGGGTGCCTGAGTAATCTCTCTGAAGGATCGCACATGAGCAAGGTGTTAACAGGGGGTGTTTACCACTTCTGCATGGTAAAATTAGTTGTTTCCATTTCTCCCTTCTGTTCTCTCCTTTGGAAGCAGAGAATCATGACTTTGTTCTGCTTTGCAAGAAAAACACCTTTCTCTTGGTTATTTATTTTTAAAAATGCTTTTGGCTTAATAAGCCGATTTATTGAATCGTGTGTGTGTGTGTGTGTGTGTGTGTGTGTGTGTGTGTGTGTGTACACATGTGTGACAACCTTGATTATCTTCTGGTTTTTTTTTTTGAGACACGTTTCAGCTCTCTCTCTCTCTTTGTGTGTGTGTATATATATATATGTATGTATGTATATATATATATATATAAATTAGTTGTCTTATTCTATTGCTCTCCATCTTTTTTGTTTGTTTGTTTGTTTGTTTTTTGAGACAGAGTCTTTCACTAAGCCTGGAGCTCACTGACTGGCTGGACTAGCAGGCTGGTGAGCCCCTAAGATCTTTCTGTCTTTGCCTACCAGTGCCAGAATTATAGGCGTGTATCACCACCATACATGGCTTTTTACCTGGGTGGGGGATTTAAACTTATGCTTTCAAAGCAGCTACTTAACTGACAAAGCTGTCACCCTAGTCCTGTGTCACCCTAAATCTGTTACTTGCAAATACAACTTTAGCAGTGTGTGTGTGTGTGTGTGTGGATGAGTACATATGTGTACATGTGTGCATGCATGTGTGTGTGCTTGTGCATGGACTTGTCTATCTGGATTTTATGACCCACTGAAGTATGCATCCTTTTGGGAGGCTTCACAGTACAGAGAACAGAACACAGGAGGATAGCCTGCTGCAGTGGCACGTGCCTATAGTCCCAGCCAACAGGGGGCTGAGGGGGGCCCAACTTGAACTACACAGCAAGACCATGTCCCAATAACAACAACCACCAAGCCAAAACCCAAGCTCCTGAAAGTCCCTGGCTTACTTCTACTTCTCCCTGGCTCTGTTGCTAACTGGCCTCTCTGCTCATTCCCTTGATGTCTAAGATGGTTAATGCAGTGTCCTCTTTGTATAAATGTGATAGAGAAGTCTGGGTTTAGCACACAGGAGACATAGGATTGCAGCCAGTATTTGGAGGATATTAGCATGTGCTTTTCCCCCTGGTTGGCACCGACTGCTATGGTGATGTCCCAACAGTACTGAGAAGGTTAAACAATGCATTAACCATAACTGCATTTGGGTCAAAGACAACTTATTATTCGAGACAGAGCCTTGAAGTTGCTATATAGCTTAGGCTTTTGATCCTCCTGTTCCAGTCTTCCCCGTGCAGGGACTGACATATGTTCAATTAAACGTAATTAGAAAGACTTTAAGACAAGAGGAGATGAAGGCAAAAAACAAAACAAAAACACAAAACAAAAAACAAAATAAAAAAAACAGAGCCCTGTCTTTCAGTGCCTGGGGAAGTAGCTCTTTGGTGGTTGTCAGTATGCAAGAGGCCCTGGGCTAAGTTCTCCCCACAAACTAAATCCAAAGGGCCTCAGAGGAAGGTGCAGGCCTGACTCCACACCATCGGAAGGTAATGATCTGAAGTTCAAACCTCAGCATGCAAGAGGCCATGGAGCCAATGCCCAGCATGAAAATTTAAAACAAAATGCAAAAAAAAAAAAAAAAAAAAAAAAAAGACCCTCCCTGAAATTTTGGCAACAGAACTTTCAAAAAGCTCCTTTACATGTTTTCCCATCCTGGTTCCTAAGAAACCTCCCTGAAAGCACTTTCTTCAGATAGCGGTTTCTCCCGGCGGGATCTGTGCAAAGACAGAACTAGCTGTGGCTTTAGTTAGAGTCCCTTTTAAGGATGGAAGGATGGAGGCATTCTGACTTCAAAACAAACAAACAAACTCTTCCGGCTCCCTTCCACTGTTGTTTCTTTGAAAGCACAAGAAAGATCTAAGACTGTCTCGTTGCACTCGAGAAAGAGCGAAGACCATTGGTGCACATAGACCAAAGCACAGCCCACTACCCAGAATCTACATAGCTGAAAAGCCACCCTTTAGAGGTGCTTCCGGCTTGAAAGTTTAGAAATGATACAAACTAAGGAGAACAGATCCAATGAGACCTATATATATATACAAAGGCTTTGGGAAAGGAAGGCTCCAAAACTGTAATACGCTCCGAGGTCCTGCCCATTCTTGACTTTAAAATACCTTAAACTGTGCCCTTGCTTTATCTCAGTCTGAGTAAAAAGCAGGCATTTCCTTCTAGTTCCTCCCTGTGCTTTTCTCCCCCAATGTCTCTGACCACACCCCCCCCCTTCTCGGTGCACGTGTGCGCGTGAAGGCCAGAGTTAACGTGGGGTGTCTTCCTCAGCTGATCTCCACTTTATGTTTTGGGACAGTGTCTTCCACTGAACCTGGAATCGCTGGTTCCCCTAACTGACTGTTGGGCAGGCTGAGCTCCATGAGTCCTGCTGTCTCTAGAGCTGGGGTCTAGGTTTGCGATGCCCTGGCTGGCATTTTACATGGGTGATGAGGAATATTCCTGAACTAAAGTCCCTATGCTTACAAAGCAAGTGCTTTACCAACTGAGCCTATGCCCTAGCCTAGTCTCTTCCTCCCCCCACCTCCATTTTAAGAGCAATTTCCAAGACACAAACACCTGTGAGTAATGCTAATTGCCAACCATGGGGTTGGAGAAGGTAAGGTTGCAGCGAGCATTACATTGAATGTAATGGCCTATGCTTTCTAACGGCATACTTAATCTAATTAGGGAAGTGACGGGGCTCTGCATAGTGGTGATGATTGAACTCTGGGGCAAAATACAGGGGTGGAGATAGAGCGTGGATCATACCAGAGACGCAAAATTAAACAAAACCTCCCACGGCCAGAACTAAGGCCCAGCTCGCCAATCACAGTATGCTATGGAGTCTTCCAAGTGGAAGTCACTCACACAAAACTAACCCACATCGTAGAGCGGTCAAAGTAATATACCCACAGCTTTGCAAAACCCAGGCCTGAAAAAAAGCCACTTCCGACTGATTTAGGGACAAAGGGACTGAATATGAAACTGCAGAAGTGAGGACCTCTTCCCCTAAGGGACTCCCTTTCCATTTGTTTTCTCCTCTCTGGAAGTGGGCTTCACCAGGTGGAAACGGAAATGCGGGAACCCCAGGATTTAGAACTCTCTCTTACATACTCCAGACGTAGAAACCCGGAACAGTGAGAGGGTACTGGCTTCAGAGTCCGGTAAGAAGAGCAAATGAAAGAATCGAAAGTGACCCTGCCCACGAGAACTTAATCACGTTTTCAAACCTTCGAGGAAGAATGTTTCGAGGTGTGATGGAAGCAGGCACTTTGCATGCATCGTTGTGTCCAGCCATCACAATAAAGCGGGTACCACAGCGACAGGCACTGCGGACCGCCCCTGCTTTCAAGGGGGTGGGTAGCATGAGCCACCAGGCATTTATACAGTGCCGTGTGAGGAAGCCAGAAAGGAGGCTCTCTGCTCCTGGGAACATTGCAAAAAGGGCATCATATTTAGCACCCTAGAGCTAATATTTCCCCCCAGGGATTGATTGGGAGGGGATGCCTGTGTCTTAGAGCATGGATTTACCTAGAGAATTGGACCACTAACATAAAAAGGCAGCACTAAATGACTGTTAAGAATAAAGAGAAATCTTTGCTGACCCTCCACATGTCAGTAGTATGTCTGCAAAGCTGTCAGAATACAGGAAGTGAGAAGCTTGGCCACCATGAAGGAGCAACTCGGTTCCTGTGCCTCAATGTCAAAGCCTTTCAGATGCCAGGCTTTTATTAAATAAAACCTCAAAAGACAAAACAGAAATGGAAATTTTCCTCAATAAGAAGTTATCAGGCTCTACAGATTCTTCACTGAACAGAAGAAAGAAGGACATTATTTAGAGTCTGCATCCAGGGGAAAATATCTTGTAATATACACCAGGGTACAGGTGTTTATATTTACAGCATCTGTATAATTTCCAAAACATGGGAACAACAAAGAAGAAATGGTAGATATGTTCTCACGTATTTGCAGAGTCCTAGAAGTCTGTTAACAGGAAGGATGAGTTCCAATATCTATCACAAACTTCAGTTAATACTGGATATCAATTCTGGTCTTAATTGTGACAAATATGCCATACTAACACCAGAGTTTCATAGAAGGGGAAGCTGTAAATTCAGTAGCTATAGAGGGAGTGTATGTGAGCACGTTAATTTATGCACTGTGTTTCTGTAAATTTAAAACAGCTCTTAAAAACACACACACACATACACATAGAACTTCAGGGTAGAGAAACTGTGGAAGGTATCTGTAGGTACAGGTCATTGTCAGTTTTTATGGGTTTACAGGATGTATATCAGTAAGAGTGAGGCCTGCTGTAAACTATGGACCCAGGTATTTACAATGCCAATATGGGTCCATCAGTTGTTATAAATGTACCACTTATCTGTTGATAATGGAAGAAGATGCACATATGTTGGTTAGTGTGCTGGCTAGTTTATGTCAACCTCACATAAGCTAGAGTTATCTGAAAGGAGGGAACCTCAATTGAGAAAATGCCTCCATAAAAAAAATATCTGGCCATAACACATTTTACTAATTAGTGATTGATGGGGGAGGGCCCAGCCCATTGTGGGTGATGCCCTCCTGGGAGTTTTATAAGAAAGCAGGTTGAGAAGCCAGTAAGCAGCATCCCTCCATGACCTTTGCATCAGCTTCTACCTCCAAGTTCCTGCCCTGTTTGAGTTCCTGTAGATGGACTACAATATGGAAGTATCAGTCAAATAAACCCTTTCCTTCCAACTGGCTTTTTGGTCATGATATTTCATCAGAGTAATAGTAAGCCTAATTAAGCCAAGTTGGTACCAGGATAGTGGGGTACTGCTGTGACAGACCTGAGGATTTGAAACTTTGGGCTAGAAAAGCCACTGAGAGCTCAGTGAGCTGTTATGTAGAAGCTTAGAAGGTAAGAATGTTGAGAGCAGTGTAGATGACAGAAATCTGGCTAGTGAGATTCCAGAAGGAGGCAAAGACTCCACCGAAGGATCTGTGGTATCCGGTCAACTGGGGCTGAAGAATTGGTGGTGTTTAAGAAGACACCAGCATCACTAAGGTAAAATCTAGGATGTGTTTCCTGAGAGCACAGAGAAGCTGTGTTCCAGAGGTGGCCAAGGTTGCACTTCATGTGGACAATTGAACCCAGATGGTGCTGGTTTTGAAGGTGTTGAAGGGGGTCATGGAGAGCATCTGAAGGTCACCAAGTGGCAGGATTGGAGCCCCTTGAGGAGAGTTCAGGAGAAGATACTGGTGGAAATGCAGCCCAGTTATAGCAGAAGACCCCATCATTTTTGAGATGCCAGGATCATGGGATGACCATTAAGAACAGCAGGGTCAGAGGCTGAGCCAGCCTGAATCTAGAAGAGAAGTCATGTGTGCTACAGACAGCAGAGCCAGAGGAGTGAGTGACCCAAGACCCTTGGAAGAGCTCAGAAGATCATGAGTGAATCCTAGATAATTGGTCATTGAGTTATTTACATTTTTGGAGTTTGGTTTTGCTTTGTTCAGACTGGAACTGTCCCCTGATTCTTTCCTCTTAAAGTAAGAATGTAATTTATTTATTTATTTTTTAACAGGAACCCACACCACAGTTGAGAGACTGAATTTTAAGACTTTGGATTTTAAAGAAATTGAATCTTTTAAGTGTTAGAATTTTAAAAGACCATGTGGCTTTTATAATTTAGAATGTTTATGCTGTGATGTTGATATTGATATGTGATCTTGAGGAAAAACAAGAAAGGGCAGATTATGATTTAATAATGTGTTTGTGTGTCAGGCTGACAAGGGGTCAATTGTGCTGCCTAGTTTTATGTCAACTTGATGCAAGCTAGAGTCATCTGCAAGGAGGGAACTTCAATTAAGAAAATGCCTTCATAAGATATGGCCATAAGTAAAAGTTTTTTTAAATGCAGTGACTGATGGGGGAGGGTCCTGCCCATTGTGGGTGTTGCCAACCAACAGGGTGAGCAAGCCATGATGAGCAAGCCAGTAAGCAGCACCCCTCCATGGCCTCTGCATCAGCTCCTGCCTCCAGGTTCCTGCCCTGTGTGAGTTCCTGCCCTGCCTTTCTTCAGTGATGAACTACAATGTAGAAGTGTGAGCCAAAGAAAGCTTTCCTCCTCAGCTTGCTTTTGGTCATGGTGTTTCATCCCAGCGTAATTCTAACTAAGACAGTTAGGGAATATATAAGAAGCATTTTGTCCTTTCCTGAAATTTTCTGTAAAGCTAAGTGTGCTTAAAAAAATCATCTATTAAAAATCAACTCTATTAATTAAAAACATCTTAAGACTGGAAGAGGGGAAAAAAAGAGACAGTTTCACCTGAGCAAACAAAGAAATTATTCCATACTGTATAATAACATACTACCATCTAACATATTAGTTTATCATAGCAGATTTTTAACTGGAATAATGCACACAATAAAACACCAGGAAAGAAATGAAAATTATTTCTATTTCAGAACTTGAGGAGACCTTAGAGATGGATGGATGGATGAGTTTAGGCAGACATAGAAATGAACCAGTTGTAAACATCAAATACTCCCCATGCCTCTGAGAAGGGGAAACTCTTCAGATTCTGCCTGAACATGAATGAATGTTGTATGTGTGTGGGAGAAAACCAACTTAGCAATGGGAATGTTGCTAAAGGTTTAGTTTATGTTAATGCATTGGAGTATATCCCATGTTACTAGATATAACTGCTCCCAGATGGTTTAATCTGGTCAGTGCTACCATCATGGCTTACTTAGGGTTCCTGAAGCTATTTCTTAGGCACATAAATGGCCCACCTTTCCAGCTGCTATAAGACTCAAGACACCATATAACCTACTGCATATCTGGAATGTGCTTGATCCTGGAGATTGCTGGGGCAAATTACTAAACTTCCGTTGGCGTTTGTGTTCTAATATGTAAAGTGAAGACAACATTGACATAGGTTGAGCATCCCTAATCTGAAATCCAAGGTACTCAAAATCCTGATAACTTTCTGAATGTCAACACGATGGCACACATGGAAAATTCTTTGTGCAATGGGTTACAATCAAAATGATGGCACACTATAAAACACTTCATAACGTTATCTTTGGGCTTTGTACACAAGAACAAAATTCTCATTATGCATATGTAAATAATCTGAGAAGAACTGTAATTGACCCAAGCATCTTGGATAAGTGCAGTGCCTACTTCTTGAACAAATTGAAACACTATGCAATTCTCTTGGGCTAGGCATGTAGGTGCCGACTGTTCTTAGCCCTAATGAACTGACTTCAGGAGACCACAACTTCATTTCTGCTTATCATGATGCCTTAGGCTGGTGGCAGTGTGAAGACACACCTTAGGTGATGCCTCTGCCACTCAGCAGAATCACATGCTTACACATTGTCTCCAACAACCCCTCCTCCCTTCCAGGGGAGTGTTGATGCAGTGAAGGTTGGACCTATATCTTAGCCTTCTCTGTTAGCAAATGGCACTTAAGAAAACACTTTCCAAAGTCTGATTTTCTTCATACTGAATAGTTTTCATTTCGGCTAAAGTGCATACTATTGAACAGAAAACTTCTAAAAAAAGAACTCAGTTAAAAGATGAAACTGGGTTAAGTTTTGATCTGCAATGCTTTAGCCTAATACTATTACTATACATTGACTTCCAAGAACATTTGTGTCCTTAAGGTATGTCCTTGGCAAGAACTTGATTATTTCCGAACTTGAGGCTAGACCACCATAGTGCTAAAAGCAAAGAAAACACTTTTTTGGGGGTGCTTCAACCTAAAAATGAACTGCAGTTGGGATGCATTACATTTTTAGTTGGTGGAATTTCTAATTCACAATACAACAGTCCCAGACAACAGCTCAAATCCTCACTTCTAGTTTTGAAGGACTTCAGTGAATGCAAGTTGGGTTTCTATATCAAGACCTTAAAGTCATTTAATCAAGATAGCAAATGAGATTTGATGATATTCTAAGAAGCAATGAAGTTTCAATTTTCATGTAAACTACCTAAAATAAACACAAACAGGAAGCAAACCAGAAAAATGCCCCAAAGAACAAAGGAATGGCTTTTAAATAGGCAGTTTTTTCCCCCTAAGTTTCATTGTAGGCAACAGACAAGTATTTAACTCAATTATTCTCTATTGAGACTATTAAAATGGTTTTGATATTGCTATCAGGATGTCATTTCAGACCCATTCAGTTCTGAGAAACTGACTGATTCTCACATTACAACTCTGGTGTATTTTTAATGATGCTCCAGGCACAATGCCTGTTGACTAGAACCAGTAGCTGGACTCGGGGAATTTAGTGAATAGTGTAAATTGAGAGATGCCAAATTCATTTCTTAGAGTGGCTTCTGAAGATCTCTGAAATCACTGAGGCTTGGTGATTGAAACCCTTTCTCCTCTCATTGTTTAGTGGTGACACAATTTAGGTCAGGTATATTCTCTTCAGAACATGAGATTCCCAGAATTATACAACCAGGCAGGCCCTCGAGGTGACCCAAATGTGATGTCATTCTCTGAGGATGAACACAGAGGCTCTGGAGCATCAGGGGACCCAGGGTCTGGAAGTCCCTGCTCTTGAGTCAGACAGACTTAAATTCTGGTCTGGGTTGTCAAGTTATTCCCCATGTGACCTTGGAAGTGTTATTTAATGTCTCTAAACTTCAGCTTCTTCCTTTGTAAGTGGGGACAATGTAAGTGCAGCAGGACACACTGTCATCACTCAGTAAACACTATCAGCTATCATTGCATCTTGAATAAAAGGACTCTGAGGCAAGAAAGCAGTGATAGATTTTATCTAAGACCAAAATATGTTAGTCCCACGTCAAGAGTTAGACTACTACTTTATCATCCTGCTACCTGTTTGATCAAGATTTTAAATTAGTGATTGTTTATCATGGTCTTATTTTCATGGACATTCACGTATATTTGGTTCCAATTAACACTACACATGTCACATCTATCTTTAAAACTGCTTTAGCTCAGTCACATGCTCTTCATTATTGAAGTTCCTAACTGCTCGCTCACATGATATTAATGATGATGTGCTGGTCACAGGTAAAAGCTAGGGCCATTTCTCTTAGGAACTGAGGTTTGATTCTGAGTATTTGCCATTCTGAACTGACCCAACAGTCTTCGTTTTTTAGTGTCAGCTATTTCTACATTGTCCACATGTCAGCTCTGCAGGAAGCTCTGAAGAATGAGAGTCTTAGGGAGGAAAAACTGCAACGTACTTTGGTTAAAAATTCAGGGTTCTAACAGCTACTGATCATGGACACTCGTAACTGCATTTCTGCTAATAGTCACTGCCCTTAAATGTTCCGCACCACTCAGAGTCAAATGTTCTTCTTACAACTTAAATAAAACCAAGAACGATTAAGGAGACTGCACACAAAGTCAGCTTTACATAATATGCTCCCGGTACCTCTGCTTTTGGTGGGTTTTTGTTGCATTAGCATGCTTTTCAGTGAGCACTCTCGGACTTTTTCTTGAAATAGGCTAAAGATTACCCCCCCCCCCACTAAATCTGGAGATGGATCAGTGTTTGCACAGTTAACTTTCACTCTTTAAAAATAATCAAAAGCAGATGTAATATGGTCTAAATATAGCAGAGAGACATTACCATAAACTACAGCCAGATAAGTCCAAGTAGAAACATCAACAGAGCCAAAACACCTTTTTATGTAACACCAACGAGATCAACAGACCAACTGATGAAGAAAATAGTAATCTGAAAGGTGGCGATTTGCATACACACCCGACACTTAGTGTTTCAACTACTAAGATCAAACGGTTTGGAAACTCACCCGCATCTTTGCACAAGCATCTTGTGTTGACTCTGTCCCCCTAAGCTCTTTTATCAGCATGGAACCTAAATACTAAAACACACAAAAAATTTGGAATGACATATTAAGACGACAGTATAAATATGAGCAAGGACTTGAAAACAAACCATGGGAAGGCTACTGGCTAGGTTTCTTGGCTGTGACTTATTGATGACTTAAAACAACTAGCAGTAACTCCAGATGGAGATCCCACAGCTGAGTTGTTAGCCACTGCTTCTGAGAGCCATGAATTGATCTTTACAAAAGTTATGGCATTTTCTAAAGACGTCAACTTTCAAATCATATTTAACTGTAAAATGGGGGATCTAAAAATGTTTTCCCCTCCCCCCCCCTTTTTTTTTTTTTCAGGCGCAACGTCTGCAAAAAATAAATCACAGCACTATCAGTGTAATTGCAGGGTTGGATGCAGCAGCTGAGGAGCCAGGCAACATGGCCCCCGTTTGGGTTTATTCTGCAGCATAGGTAATTAAAGCGGGGCTGTTGTGAGGCTGTGGTGCAGTCTTGGACATTATTTTATTCACAGCTGTGTGAGCACTGCTCCATCCACCCGGAAATGCATGCCTTCTCATTTTATAGGGGCGCACTGACTCCCCGACGCAGTGACACACGAGGGGTGGATGGTGACAAAGGAAACATCCCCGTCCCCAGGACGCTATGCCATGTTGCCGCTCTGTGATTGAATCGTGCACTCCTGCTACTTATTCCCACTCGTTCTCTTGCTTCTGAGGGGGCAAATGAATTTAATCAAAACACCTTTGCTGTCTGTCCCTCCCCAGCCCCCCCCACATTTAAAATAAAATCAATACATTTATCAACTTCTGGAAACTTCAGCTGGTCGTTTTTACCTCTCTTCAATAACCTAAAAAATAATTTTACATGCATTTTTAAAGTCTGAACTAAAATTAGGATTGTAGAAGAGACTGGAAGACAGTGTCCGTGCTCACATGGAGGTATCATACAGACCCAGGCACTTCAGTCAGTCCTGGGGACCAGGAGAGTACAGGTTCACCAAGGACGTGTAAGGCCAGGTGGTCAGGGCTCCGTCTAGGCCTTACATCAAGGGCCTTGTTGAGAAAGCCCCAGAGATTTTAGGTTTGAGCTTTGGAGGAAGCCGTAAGCCACAAGAGAGGCCATGCACAGTGAAACATGCCCGGTTTGGGAGGAGATTGCCAGAATGCGTCTTCATCGTTAAGAAAAATGATCTTAGTCAAATTGTTATCTTTTACATTTTTTTTAGAAAAGTTTTCCCTAATGGAAACATTTCTTCTAAGGACACTCAATTTCAAGGTTCAGCCATCTTTTTCCCCCCTCCTGTCATCATGACAACTATCACCTGTTCCAAAGCCTACAGGATTTGTCACTGCTCACCCCTTTTGGGTAAGCACAATATTCCTTTCACTCCATAAAAAGGAAAAGAAAGAAAAACAAAACAACAAAACACCAACCAACCGACCACCTAATAAAACCAAACCAAACCAAACCAAACCAAGCCAAGCCAAGCCAAAGCTGCTTCTGGAATCCCACTGTTGAAGACTGAGGACAGAATCTTGCATTTATATAAATGGAGAGCTGACCTTCTGAGGTCTGCGGCATTTGCAGTCATTTCCTTTGATTTTACCTATTATTTATGGAGCTGTGGATGGAACCCAGGGCCTTGAGAATCCTAGGCAAACATTCCATTTAAAATTGGGCTTCGTCACACTGGTTTTGGAATACACATCTTCATGCACAGAGGCCCAAGAACAAAACTTAAAGCTAACCAGATTTAAAGGGTTCCAAAGCTCCAATTCCCTGGACATTTATTTCCAGGAAAAAGGGAAGGGGAAAGAAACCCTTCAGAAATGATGGTGATGAACGGTACTCTGGTGCATTTTCAACAAATGCAAACTAACCAGGAAACATGTCCTCTCTCCCCATTGTGTCTGCACACTGAGTCTAGGGTAACTTACGAAAGCTTTGTAGTCGCACGATTGGAAGATGAGCTTCTCTGGGTGATGCTGCCAGTACTGGACTGGAGTGGAGGCTGTGGCTTCATTGGGAGGTCGCAAGGTGATGGAAGGTTCTCCCCAGTCCCCTGTCTGGAAATGACATTTATTTTAGAGGCAGCATAAGCAGTAAGCAGGTTCATTCTCTCTAGTTAGTCTGCCTTTACCTAACACACCTGAGCTGTAAATGCACAATGCATTTGGGTATATTATATGTGCATAAACATTTATTATTTTGTTTCTATATGAATTAGATAGCATTGTATTTCCTAAAGCTGAGTAAATAGAAGTCAAAACTATTCTGTTTTTAGAATGAAACTCTAGGATAACTAATTTTAAAAACAAAATATGAAAATATGAGTAAGAAATCTCTTACATTGGAAAAGTATGTTTGAATTAAAAAAAAAAAAAAAAGACTGAAACTTTCAGTTTGAATTCTTTTTTACCTCAGAATACACAGTTTCATTAATTTCAGTTCCCAGCTATGACATCATCATGTTCTATGAAAAATTTTATATCTGTGGGGAAAATTTTGCTGGTAATATACTGGAAAAAAATGCTAAAGTAAAAATTTACTAATGGGTACTATTTAATTTCCCTCACTGGAATTCAGCTGCACAGATGCAGTTTCTTGGATGTACTTAGTTGTCTTCTGTAGCACTACAGTAGTCCATACTCTGGAATGCAGTTCTGCTCATATGAACATGTGCATGTATGTGAGACACCTGATCCACAAGCACGTCACATTTGATGGTATGCCTATTATACACATACCCACTAAGCCCGACCTAAACAGGCCATTCCATCATCTCATTTGTTGCTTTCATTTGTTTAATGTGAATTAATATTTATAGAGTCAAAATTCTACCCTGGCAGGTCTTTTCTTGGCTCTAACATGGTTGACATATCACAGTTAGGGTCCATTTTATGCTCTCCTGGGCTAAGGTTTCTGGTTTCTCAGAATTCAGTCCTTTGTTCTCAAGTGGACACATCTAAAACCAAGCTATAAAAGTGTCCTCAAAGTTCCCCTCTTCTAACTCAAACTTGACTGGTCTTACAGAATTATGAGGAATTGTTTCTCTCAGGTTTTGGAAGCCTATAACAAGGCCTTATGAGCTCCCAAACCAAATAAAGCTGGGAACCAAAATTTCTTGGGAGTGCTAGCAAAAAGGCTGACACACTGTGGCATTTCTTAGGAACATTTTCAAGGCGTCTACACACCCCCAGATGCACAGTTTTGGAGAGAAAGGCAGTGCATAGTTTTCCCTAGATCCCTTGAAAGGCTGTAGTAATCCCAAAGGCTAGAAGCTCGAGCCTCCAGGAAAGGCTCAGATCTGTGAGTGCCATGTTCTTCATGTACTTTAGAATTCTGTTAGGTGGGACAGAGGCAGCTGCCAAAGATAGAAAGTACAAGGCAAGGGCTCTGCCTTCTGGAAATTTCTAACAGGCTTTGAAAAGCACGAAGAAAAATTTCGAGTCCTGTAGAAATGCACGGGCCTTTTCATAACAGTGTGCCTGGAGCATTTCTTTTGTACAAGGATAGCCTGGCATCACAGGGGCCTTGTTAACATGTCCACCCCTTGGCTTCTCCTGGGAGCAAGTGTCTAATGAGAACTCCCTTGCTCTTTTCTAAGCCACTGTTCGTATTTGTTTTGTTACAGTTGTTGGTTGGTTTGTGTGTTGATTCATTCACCTAGTCTCTGATATTTTAACACATATCATTTAAGATATATCATGGCATTTAAAACCTCTACAATGAACAGAAATGCTCTCTTACTGTTTGGTCTATCCCTGGTTCATTATTGAGTTTGCTTTTTATATGAGTTATTTGTAAAAGTAATAACTGATTGTAGTTAATTTCGGGATTAAGCTTTTCTCTGATTTTACGTTTTGACATTTTATTTTCCTTATTTCTCAAATGTCAAGCTTTTTCCTGTTTCTCTCGTCTTCATGAAGCTGGTTATGCATTGCCCTTAAAAACTCATAAAGATGTCAACATGAAGGTTCCGTGGGATACACTAGCATTCTAACGCTGAGTATAAGAACCTTTGTAGCTCTGGGTACACTGCAGGCATGAGTTCTTCAAAGGTCTTCCCAAATCTAGCAAACAATCCTCAGGTGTCCCGTTTGTGAACCCTTTCTCCCTCCCATCCTCCCTGGAGAAAGCAACAACAACACAACAAACAGGTATCTACGTGGAAGTCACACGTGACGCCGTTAACAGAACAACAGAAGTTTGCACGCAACTCTGTGGAATGATACAAAAGGAAGATTTGGGGGACATCAAAAGATCCTTGGGACCAGTGTCTGCTGACATGACCATCAGCCAAGCAGCACATCCTCCACACTAGCCCTATTGTAGATAGCTGAGGTGTGCCTCTGGCAGAGCTTCACAGGCAGGAGCTGGGGGGGGGTGGCTGGGGGCTGTAGGGAAGGTTTGGGGAGAGGGCTGGGCAGGAGTGGGTGCAGTTAAGCAGGGAAGTGCGGATGTTTCACAGGTTAGTGCGCTAGGCATGCGAACCACGTACAGATCGAGTCACTGTCGGTGAGGTCACAACACCTTCGTGATGGAGCTGGAATACGGCTCTAACAAGTTAAAGCAGAGCTGCGAGCCAAACGCTAATCCAAATGCTTACATTATCCAAAGAAGCTGTAACAGCCATTCTGGGAATAACAAACCGAAGCGCACACTCTCTGTTTGTAACCACCAAGATCACTTACTTCATAAGGGTTGGAAGAAATGAGTGGCAGATCCACATAACTGTTTAGACAGTGCCATCGACTGCTGTCCTATGCCTCCATCTGGCTCAAGAGTCCCAGACCACCTGCTTTGAATCCAGCGTGACCCGATAGGACCTCCCCTAGCAGCTATGGGGGAAGGTAATTACAGGGGAGGGAAACATAATCCTTACTTCATTTTCCTTGTAGTCTTGAAATGGTGCTCCAGTCCAAACAGTTTGAAATTCCCCACAGGGATAGAATTGTTTCTGGAAACAGCCTCTGAGTTTTGTCATGCTTAGTGCTATTTCCAGAAACATGATTTTAGAAAGAAAAGTTGTGACTGAATTTATAAGAAAATAATATTTTCTTCCTGGAAATTCAACTTCCTCTCTCTTAAACAAAAACAAGCCCAAAAAAACAACAAAAGTATGGTCTTTGCCTCTTCAGACGATATACTCAGTGCCTTTATTTATTTATTTATTTATTTATTTATTTTAGAGTTGATGGGAATGGAAGGACTCCAAATGGGTTCAGTATCACACTTCAGTGAAAGACAGGACTGACCTTGGCCTTGGACTGGGATTCAGCCATGCTAGTTGGCTGCCAGAAAAAGACAAGAGAGTTCAGGGAACAAGGGTGCTGTAGGCCTCAACCCTCCTGGAGGTAGGAGAAAAGCAGGAGGGAGCCTGGGAGGAGCTGCCCGAGTAAGTAGCAGAAAAGATGGAAAAATAAAGGATTTTCATCTTTGTAATTTTGAAATTATATAAAATAATTTTAACCATGAAGGCTTGGGTTGCTCTTGAAGAGCCAGCGATACATTCATACGTACATACAATACCTGTGTTTCTTCCGGCAAGTGTTTTAAATTAAATCTAATAATTTTTCAGTTTAAAATTCTTATTAAAAATTAATAAAAGTCAATAGACCTAAGAGAAGTCTTTTGCTTCAAATAATGACTATAATAAAAACTCTTCTTTAATGAGAAATAGTCTAACCTTGGAAACAACGATGCAATAATAGTTAATTAGAATAAAAATGAATTAGGAAAAGTTTGGTGTAGATGTTTGTCATATTTAAAACTGTTACTGACATGGTGATCTTTAGAGGATTTTCTCAAGTAATTACAGAAGTTAAATTGACTCAAATAACTTTTAGTAAATGTCTTCAGGTTCTTTCTTTAGCACTTAGAATACTTAGAAAAAGCACTCTAAGTTAATGATTAATATACTAGGAATTTGGTCATGGCTTAAAAATTCATTTATTTGGTATTTGTTATATGTTTATATATATGTGTGTATATATATACACGATACGTGTAAGATACATCTTAAGGCTTTTTATGTCTCATTTTTAAATAAATACAGTGGAGGACATTCATTAAACAGGAGAAAACATACATCATTGATTAGCACTTTAAACTAAAAATTCAACCTCCTAACATGGAAAAATATAATTTGATATTGGAGTTTTAAATAGAGCAGGTTCTCTCCAACAGGTGTCCACTAACTGCCAACCGTTAGTTCGTACCCTGGATGAGTTTGAAGGACTTGTAATTAGGCCATTTATAAAATAATGCAATTAAATTAAACTTTATTTTATACCACTAGCTGAGAAATATAATACCACTAATTAAACTTAGTTATATGAAACTCACAGACGCCTCTTGGTAGATTTCTTATAAGATCAACGACTTGGAAATGCAGCTCTTGACCTCTGTGGCATTTTGTTGGACAGTGCAGGCTGACATATAGGGAAAGTTCTAAGGTCACTCCACACAGCAAGCATGAGCATTGCTTATGGGGAAGCGTTTCCTATGTTTTTGATTTTCTTCTAAACAAAAGGCTTTCTCAGGGATATCAGTAAATAATTAAAAGCCTTGATAACGACTTATCTTTCTCACATTTATAGAGAGGTAGGATATTTTCCAAGCCTTGTATAATTCTTCTTCTTCTTCTTTTTTTTTTAATGAAATTGAGACTTAATTGATTTTTTAAATAGAAGCTTTTAAATCTTTTCTGCTAGGACCTATTCCCACCTACCTGCTTATAAATTTAGATCTGAATATGAACAAACATTCTTCTCTATTTCTCAGAACACCTAATGAACAACTGACATGCTCTGGGGTGACAATTAGCTACTTCGTGGTTTCACTTTCTGTAATTTTGATGATCTTTAGGGCAGAGCTGCCCAATGAGCTCCACGATTGTGAACACACACACACACACACACACACTTGGATATGATCATAAAGAAGGGTCTCCTACTGACATTCATAAATGGGAAAGGCAGGGGCTGCGGTAGTTGTTTGAAAAGGTCTCCAAGTACTACTAACGGTGCGTGGTCACGCAGTTGTTCTTTGCTGATTGTGGTCTACCAAGGAGGAGCAGGGATGGCCATGTCTGAACACTTAAAAGCTGATGCCAGCACTGTGCACTTGGGAGAGACTCAGGGACTCAGGGCCATGGAGCACCAGGGCAGGCAATGTGCAGACATCATGGTCTTCAAGAACCAGAAGTCCCATGCACAGGGGGATGGGTGTGCCTTATGTGGCACCCAACAGAAGCCCTTCACATGCCACCCCAAGACTTTGCAGTGATTCTCAACCAAGTGTCTCAACCTCCCAGACTACAGACTAGCCAATGGGGACACGTTCAGTGGCTGTGAAAATAGGATTGTATTTTAAAATATAAACTTAAAAATCTATGCCAAAATGTTTACATTCCAAGTCATTTTTTTTTCTAAAGTATGAAAACGTGAAACACAAATACTCAAGTATTAAGCAGCTCAGAATAAAATGGGTCACAATTTCACTTGCGTTCCGAAGATCAAATCGATACTGCCAAACGGAGAAAGGCTGAGAACCACCGTACAGCTGTGAGAGTGCGTCCCCTCCCCCACGGCTCTTCTCCCTCAAAGTCATCAATCGCAGGGAGTCTCATGCAAGTCAAGTGTTTCTCACAAATAAAGTGCACGAACCCTGAAGAATTATTGGACACGAAGGGTTGAATAGCTCACGGACAGGAAGTAAAAAAATGGGAAAAATGATGCTGATGTTATACATCTCTCTATCAGTTTACCCTTTGCTCTTTTCCTGTAAAAGCATGTTAAGACAGACACCTGGAATGAAAGCCAAAACTCACACAGGACAGGTTTCAACTGTGGATTTCCAAGCCAAGTGTGTTTCTCATTCTAGGACAGTGTTCACACGTCAACAACGCACAGCAAATGAAGTATAATAGACAAAGCATTTCAGAAGACATTACAAATTCTCCGCATTGCCGGGACGACGTACCTCGGGCTAGTGACACAACACTGTGGCACACTACATAGTGAAAGTTCAGGGAAGGGTAAAGAATCATTTGTAGCCTTACATTATGAACCTGATGGATCGCTGAGAAAGGGAATCCAGCGTTCTGATTCGTCCATATTTCACAGACAGACGACTGCTGGTATAAACAGAAAACTATCTTACGTTGTCAATATTTAAAACATGAGAGCTACCAATGTATATCCGGGAAGGGAAGGAGGAAAACAGAATACAAGAATCACATTTCTAAAAAAAAAAAAAAAAAAAAAAAAAAAAAAAAAATTAAAAGAATATTTAGTGTACTCAAGGTTTAATAATTGACTTCCAAGTCATTCCTTTTGCTTAAAATTATTTTGGTGTGGCTGGGAGTGGGGTATGGTGAAGGGGGGTGGTGAGACCATTTATTCATTAGTGCCATATCAAGGGAAATGATCAATAAACTCACATCTCAGAAAAAGCATACTATTTTTACTTTTGACATAAAGAAAAGCAGCATTTCCCTCTTCATAGTGTCATTTTCAGAAAATAATTATTTCACTGAATTTGAGGCAGATGGGGAAGGAATCTTTAAAATCAGTCAAACATGGGGATTTTCTTATCTTCAATGGTCAAGAACAAACAGTAAAGGACAGTCATGTCTCCCCGGAGCTCTAGGGCAGAACTCTGTGGCTGAAAGACCACAGGTCCTGTGGAAGAGCCCCTGCTGAGAGGGAGGGACTGGGCCAGGAGAGGTCAGCAGCCTTTTATTCGCACAATGAACCAGCATCTTCACTGGGCTCTCCACCCTAAGCAGGAATCTAAAACTGTAACAAGTGTTCAGAATAAAATGCTCGACCAACCAACAAACTTTCCTATGAACTGTGGTGCTCCTGGCCCAGCATTGCACGAATGCTCTAGCCTTAAGAGGGTATGCAATCCTAGAACTTGGGAGGCAGGGGCAGATTTGCAGAGTTACAGAGGGAAACTGTCGCAAACCAGCATCTCTTCCCCCAAAATAAAACCCAAACACTGTGAAGTTGGGTAATAGGTCTGAATCACTTAGAAAGCCCTGTGTGTGTGTGTATTCCCAAGACCCCAGGGGATCTACAAAGAGGATCTTCTTCCTATTTTCCAAAAATTAATTCTCCAGCAAGTCAGGTCTTGGGGCTGCTAACCCTGCCTTCCCTACCCCTCCTCGATAGCTTCTGAGGGACACAGTGTCCCTCAGTATCTACAGGGGATTGGTTCTAGGATGTAACCTACACACAGCTTTTTGTGCATTGCAAAGAACACAAAACACAGGTGCTATTCTATACTACCTAGCAAAGAATGACAAAACACATAGGTGATCTACTGCACTGTTTCTGGAAGAATGACAAAATCGTGCAGCATGTCCACTATTTGCTGTTAGTTGTGTCTATGGATGGGAAAAGGAAGGAACACGGAGGGCTGCCATCTTTACCAGCACTAAATGTACTCATGGGTTGCCTTTAACCTGCTCACCCACATTAGGAGTGAGTTCTGCCGTGTGAGTCAAAGACTCTAGCTCTTGCATAGACTTCTAACAGCACTAAGAGCTAACATGCCACCAGCCACCTGACAGAAGACTTCAACATCTGGGGAGACCAAAAGCGACTGGCTGAGGCCCCATGGAGTTGACACAGATAATAGTGTCCAGGAAGTTGTAGGGCTTCACTAGACGGCCGAGGGACTAGTGAGAGGGGCTTGGATTTCTGGGCCTGAGGCAAATACATGGGAATAGCGATGCTTCCTCTCCAGTCTCAACTCCATAGTTACCTAAACACCTAAAGTTTTATTCCCTCTCCACCGTTAATTTTGACTGGCGCAGATCCTCACAGTGCAAGACCACTTAATATTTTAGGTAGGTGGTATAGCTTCCTGGCCACTTTCAGTCACTGAGCATTAATTCTTTTTATATAAAATCATTATCTCCTTGCTGACCCTAACTTTCCCCTTTCTCAGCACGGGCCAGTCTTGGGATGCAGGACACCAGAGGTAGTGAGGGAGGGTCCACTCTGTCTTTTTCTAGAAGGAAGGGCAGAGTGGTGTGGTCTCTCTTGGCATGTCTTCTCTGTGTTTCCTTGGCAGGAGGACTTGGGGAATGATATGGTCTTTTTCCTGGGTTAGTCAGATTGTCTTTGATGGTTGGTGCTACCGTTCAGCACATGCAGGGGAGGGTTCAGCCACCCTGCCTTCTCACTGCACAGCCACTCAACTTATATGGCATGCACATATCCTTGTCACGTGGAAAAGGGGAGGGCAGACGTTTGGACTGTTCTCAGGCACATCTGCCTGTCCTCGGGGGCTCAGTAAGAGTTATGTGAATCCAAATCGATCTCAGGCAGACATGCAACAATTTCTCCTCTTGGTCAGTGCTCCCAATGCAGATACACATGTACCCAGGGACCCTTGCCAGCCCTATGCTGGGAGAGCATACGAGCACACTGCCCTATATTCCATGGAAATAGATTAAAAGCCTCAACCCTTTCTTCAGGGACTCCGTTCTCTGTCTGTCCCCAGCCCTGAGCCTCTGGCCTGGAGACAGGGCCTTGACGTTGGCAGGACATGCCTCAGCGACTTTGGGAAACCTGAGCAGGTATGAGCCTCTTGCATCAAGGTGTGAGGTATTTAGTTTCTACAGGGCAATGGCCACTTAGTGTGCTGTTGCACAACGTTATCTTCCAACCAGAATACTACCAGAGCTAAGCAAAGGCAGAGAGCACCCTAGGCAACACTTATTTTACAAATGTATTCTCTCAATGAAGGGAGAAAATCCCTCGCCTCTGCTCACATATCCTGAAGAGTTCATTCATGTTTCTGTCTATTGTAGCTGCTACAATAGCTAGTTTCTGTTGATAAACAGTCTTAAACTCATATGGAGTAAAAACTTCAAAATTCCTACGAGTCGTGTGAGTCTTTATAAATGGCAAAAAAGTCTGATTTTTAAAACACAGCTTCTTAGTTAGAAATATTTTTATGAAAAGGAGATACATCCTCGATTGCCCAGTTGTTTTATTGGCAGTAGATAATTAGCCATATCTGCTTGCCAGCAAGTTCAGGTGGGTGAGCTGTAACAGGTAAATTTCTAACACGAGATGACCGTCCTCCTGGACAGGGCCACGAGGCTGAATGCAGGTGAGATTTCACTATGTAAACTCACTCCATCCAGGAGGATGCTATTGCAGCATACAATATGTGCTAGCATTTAAAAGAAAGAAAAGAAAATGCCAGGGATACCATTTTATTTGAGGTAGGGGGTGTTGTAGAAAGTGGATGACTTAAAGCCATATTTTTAAATAATTTAAATTATGTGTTTGGGCGTTGGCTTGTGTAGGTGAGCTCAGTGCCCTCAAAGGCCAGAAGAGAGTATCAAATGCCCCGGAGTTGGGGTCCCAGGCAGTTGTCATGGGTGCTGAGATCTGACACAGATCTCCTACCAGAGCAGGGCATGCTGTTAACCGTCTCTCCAGCCCCTAAAGCTAAGTTTTTAATGAACTCTGAACATTTCCACCTGCAAAAACTAGTTCCTGGCATCCTTATTTTACCAGGTCAACTCATCACCTGCTCTAAATGGAAGAAGGATTTTCTTTTTTTCCACAGCTAAATTTCCAGAGGCCTGGCACACAGGAGGCGCCTAGACACATGCACGGGATAAGCGGAGTGCATTAAGAGTTCCTGGGAAATGGTAATGCACTAGAGAGATGGTAAGTACCGTTACTCATTGCCATTTGCACTCATCTACTCCATTATTGCCATTGTGCCATGAGTGTACCAAGCCTCCGCCTGCACACTGCTAGTGAGATGTTTCAGAGACTAACCTTGGAGAGTTCTTGTTGGAAAAAGAAGAGGAGGAGGAGGAAAAGAAGACCCTTATTGTTTTCCTGATGAAGACTGACAAAAGGCTGCCAGCTTTTGCTGGAGAGTGAGGGACCGCCTGTCACTTCACCTCTCTAGCAGAGGCTGTGGCAGAGCTTGGGGACGGTTCTGCAAAAGAGCATCACTTACCTCTTTGCTGTTTGATTTATTTAACTGTGTTCTCCCAAGTACCCTGTCCACATAGAACACAAAGGCTGATTTAGGTTATCTGAGCTGGAGCTAGTATGAATTCCAAATAAGTGGAGTTTAAGTAGAGATGCAGTAGTCTTTCAGCCTTTTTCATTTTAACATTTACTTATTTATTTGCACAAGTATGGAGGTCAGAGGATACAACCATGGATTGTGGGTTCTGGGGACCAGAGTCAGGCCTTCATGTTTGGCGCTACGTGCCTTTACCCTCTGAGCCATCTTGCCCACCCATAGCTGTCTTATAATTGTGACAGCATCAATAACATAATTTTACTTCTTTGGTGATACTGTAGTTAATACCCACTGGAGGGAAAGTAATTAGGCCGGGTGTGGTGGTGCATGCTTTAACCCCGGTATTCAGCAGCTCTGTGAGTTCAAGGCTAGCAGAGTCTATCTAGGGAGTTAGGACTACGTAGAGACCCAGTCTCAAAAAGTTGGGGGAGAAAAGGAAAGTAAGAAGGGAAGGGAAGGAAGGAAGGAGGGAGGAGGGGGGGGGAATGTAATTTTCTATTGGTTCATAACTTTCCCTTGACTCTGGCCTGTGCCCTTAAAGCATACATTTAGATCTTGTTATCTTGTACTGTGAGTTACCATGACTTCACCCCAGAGAATATTAGCACAACACAACTGCATTCGCATCTAGTCATAAAATAGAAGCAATGTTCCTAGTCTTCAAAGTTTTCTTCTTAGACATGGCTTTCTTTTCTACTCAACTGATGGCAATCTAGTACTTTACAGTAAATCATTTCTTTCTCATCATCCATAAGGCCTTCCCTACTGGAACATTCTCAAAAATACAAAAAGTAAAATCTAAAAAAAGCTTCCATTACAGAGCAAAGCCCAGCTCAGTTCCGTGTTCTGTAAGCAAAGCCTCCACCTGAGACTGTTCTGCTGAAGACATTTCCAGTTTCTTACTTGATGTATCTTATCACCCTTTTTACTTTTTAGTCTCCAGTTGGTTCCTATTGGCTGAACATTCCTGGACCACCAGAGATCTGGACTCTTCTATCATTTTGGTTGTATTAACTCTGGCCTGTGCCCTAACACCCACGTTTGTATCTCCAGTCCAGACCTCTCCCAGAACTCCAAACTTGGATACCCAGCAGCTGACTTGACACCTCTTCTCACACACTCAGGTGGCATGTCAATCTGAAATGCCCTGACCTCATCAGCCAGAGGCCCACAGTCCTCAACCCAATCGTCAGCCAGAGATACCAAGTCCCCGACGCAGTCAGTCAGGGACTTGAATTTTCCGTTCTTAGTCCCATGCTCCCTCTGTCCAGCAGCAAATCCTCCTCTCTTACTCACTGAGATCTCACTACCTGAGGTTAGCCCCACTTCTCTTCACCGGATCGCCCTTTGACATCTCATCTAGTCTCATTGCGTCCGCCATCATTCTTTTAGTGTGTAGTGTAGTGTGTAGTGACCAAAGCGACCCATTTTAAACAAAAGCTGGGCTATGCCACTCGGCTTGCCTTCTCTGAGAAGAAAAATCGAAGTCTTCACGTAGCCTCTAAGGTGTCCCACTCCACATGCTTCCTCTCTGGCTCATTCCACTTTAGACAGCCACACGCAGACACTTGCTTTAAACCGTCTGCTAATGTTCCTCTGCTGTAGGAGATTCTGTTTGTTAGATGTGGCAGGGCTGGGTCCCTCATGCCCTGCATTGTTCTCTAAGGACACAGGCTCACAAAGACCTTTCCTGAGACCCCCCCCCCCCCGCCCACATTTTCTATCCCATTCAGGACCATGTTTCCCATGTGGCCAAATGATTGTTCTTTCAACCAGAAGTTTAAGGTCTGGGGAAAGTTTAGAGCATAAGAAACGATCTCACTGGTATCCTGACATCCATCCAAGATAGCTGTGGGTCATCTAAAGCATGCAAGTGCTGGAGTAGGCATCAGCCCTGTTTGTGAGCAGCATTTCTGGGAAGATGATTGCTACAGACATGACCTTTTCCACAAGCACCGTCAGGGGGAACAGCCATCGGGGTTGAGAATCTGATGGTGACTCTCCAATAGAGTCGGATATTGACAGCTCCATCCACCCAGCCATTCCAATTAGGCTCTGGAAACCTTTGGGGATGGCTGCTGATGCAGGGTAGTTAGTTTAATAAGGAAACTTCCGTGAATACTGCCCTCCAGTCAGATCCTACATGTGATAAAAAGTTCCATCCTAGCCTAGACATGAAAAGAAAAAAGACTCTCCCTTGTTTTTCTTTTGTTAGTGTAATACTTTCACACTCCAGGGTGCTCAGAGATTGTCCAGGAAGACATTTGAAAGGTTCAGAAGGAATGCTAAAGGAACAAAGGAGTCTATTCCTTCTCCCAGATGACAGCACTCTTAAAGCAACACAAAACAGGTTCAGAGGCAGAAGAAGAGGACATGTCACCAGAGGAAGCCTCAGCCTTAGCCAGTGATCGTGGCATCTCCGTGAACAGACCTGATTAGATGTGTCAAAAAATGGAGTCAAACACACCCAGCACAGCTAAGCCCCTGGTGCAGACTTCCTTCTAGCAGCCTCGGTCCTGGGGTTCCAGCTTCCGTGTGGGCACTAATTGAACCCCACCTGGATGCCAGAAACTTCTGTTTCTTCTTCACTACCTAGAGGCTGCAGGTCAGCCTCTGATCACTTCTGTCCATCTCCCCTAGACTGAGACCGACCCTTCTATCTTGTGAGCTTTGAGATTAAAAATAAAAACCTCTGGGAACCCTTACCACTGCAACTGATTTCAGTTTTTCACAGCAGCCACAGTCAACCTCTCAAGTTCCCTGTTGGCATCTATTTCTAGTTTCAAAGAGTGGAAGACAGAGTTACTACATTGCTGACCCTTTACAAAAAGTTTCAGATGAGCTATTTTATTTTCAGAGAATGACAGGCTCAAGAAAATGCCACCTCCCACCCTTTCCCTACCTCTCTGGAGAGCTATTTTACCAAACTTCACGATCATGACCTTCCCCTTATGCGGATGGGGAAGATTCTTAGAAGGGACAAGTCGGGCCAACATGTGTTTCCCTAGTAACACCTACATGGGGGACTCAATATTGCAGATGTCAGCATTGTAAGTGTAAGCAAATAGAAGAGGAAGCAAACCGTCATTCCACTGGAATGGTACAAGTTCTGGTACTGTGTGTTCGAATGCCTCCCCACATCTCAGGTCCCTCATCTTCTCTGCTCTTCCTTTTTGACTCTGTTCCTGGTTCCAATCGCACATTAGATACTCTCTCAGATGCCAGCGTGGCAGAGAACTATAGGGTTATGGTATTCCTATTACCCACTTGTTGCTATACCCTATAACTTGCATTCCCTAAAAAGACACTCGTAGGGCTCCCCTTGGCATGACTCAGTTATTTGTAAAATCTCTTCACAGGCAAAAACCACAGGGCGATGAGATGGAAAGCTATCTGTATGCTCACTGGGCAGCTCTCTAGGCATTAGAGTTCTCTTTGCTGCTGTGAATTTTAGACAGCCGGTATCACATGTTTATGGCAAGAGGGACCATTGCATGTATTCCACCTCAAGGCTGCAATGCCATCTCTACTGACACAAAATGGTTCAGACCAGCAAAAAGCAGAAATATTAATAACTTGTTCAGAAGAGAGGCAGTCAGCTCTTTGTCATAGCATGAATTGCTGCAAAGAAACTAGTTTTTGCAAAGTAATGTCTTTTTTTTTTTTTTTTTTTGCCAGTAATGTCTCTCCAAAATATACATCATAGTCCTTTCTTGCAAACAGAGGCTGTCATCTTCTTTATTTCAACTCATTTGTTAACTGTGTGTTCACGTTTGTTTCTTGCTTCTGGTTAAAAAGAAGCACTGGACAGAGACATTTGTTAGAGGATATTTTCTGAGGTTCCACTGTGTCCTCATTTCATCCTCATAGGAAATTTGGAAAAAACAAAAGAGGTAGCTGGACACTCAATCACCTCGAATGACGCCAGTTTAGGAGGTCTCGGTAGGTAGCTATGGTTTCCCTCAGCTGTGCTTTGCACGGCGTCTCATTTGATGCATTGGTGGAGGATCCGAGCGGCGTGCCTTTCAGGTTAAGTTCTTAAATTTAGTATACTACAGAGCTGGGAATGATCTCGCTGATGTTCTCAGTCAAAATCAAGTTCTATAAATGCTTCAACAGTCTAGGATCACTGGACAAACAATTTGATAAGAAATAATACAAATGGGAAAACCCAGTATTGTTATGGGCTGAGAAGGGAGGTATGGCTCAAGCTCCTTGACAGTAGCTGGGAAAATGTCAAGTTGGGAATGCTAATAGTGTTCAATGAAGATGCAGACATGGCCAAAGCTGAGGACCTGGGTTGAAGCATAGCTCACATCCTGCTTATCAGAAGGATGCTGGCAAGGAGTTAGATGTGGTTACTATAGAAAGGGGAAGGCAGCCATTTGCCTTTTGTCTTAATACTTTGTATGCTCGCCACACAAACATTCAATCAGGTATAATGCCAATATCATAAATACTTTGTAAATGAAAATATATTTATACATTTTGAAACATGTAGTTCATAAAGATCTTGACATGTTGAATGTAAGAATGGTTATAAATCATAAATCTTTCTCCAAGGTGTTCCAATCATAAGCTAGCTTATAGCGTGGGCAGGAATGCCTTGGGCAGGGCTTGCAATCATAAGGACTACTATTTCCACACCAGTGGAGAGATATTGGTTGGACTTGCAAGCTGGAAACTAGAAATAGTTTTGTGAAACAGCTCAATTTTATACATTCATTCTGCTGCAGTTGAAAAAGCATAATGAAGAAAATTAGAAAGTATCTCATAATAATAATAATTTTGAAGATAATCCAAATGCATATATTCAGAGTTTCTAAAATGCTTTGGTAAATATTACTCTATTTGTGCTCCAAAATAATGATAGGAGAATGGATTAGTCACACTCAAGAACTGAAGAGCTGTCCAAGGTGACAGAGGTTTGTTTTTTTTTTTTTTTTTTTTTTTTTGTTTTGTTTTGTTTTGTTTATTTCCAAAAACTTGACTTCATTACTTCAAATCTGAGAGCCTAAAAAAGCTCATCAAAATAAGTACGGAAACTGAATTCAATACCCTTATAATGTAACTAATGTCTATTGGATACTGGCAGAATTGGAAAGTCAAGTGAGTTTATTCAGCTGCCCACCGTGGCTATTTCTGTCTGCTTGGAAACTAACCCCATTTCTGGTAAGAGGAATCTGTCCACTCGGAGAGCTGCCACATCACAAACAAAACCACACACACACACACACACACACACACACACAGAGAGAGAGAGAGAGAGAGAGAGAGAGAGAGAGAGAGAGAGAGAGAGAGACCTCTACCTCTGTGATTAGCTTAGAGAGAGACAAATGATTCAAACCAGACTGCTTTCAACAGATAGGCCTCAATACCACACTTTCAAGATGGAAGAATCAGCTCTTTTTGATGTTGGTTCTAACTGCAGAGGAACTGGGCCTGAAACTACCCACCCCACATGTACGGAAAGCTTATTAGGGAAAGTAGCCAACCCAAAGGAACATAGACAACCTCAGAGAAATGTTCATGGGGGTTTGTCAGCAGGCTGCAGGCACTATTAAAATCATAAGATTCAGTTCCACCAAAAGGGGATTTTCAAATATTGTCCTATTTCTTTATTAAGTTGGAAATAGAATCTTTTCAATTGATTTTGAAAAAACAAAACAAAACAAAAAACAAAAAACAACAAACAAACAAACAAACAAAAAACTCGGTCTGGTTTTAATTGGCAACAACCTCTTTGTTAAGCATCAGCATGTGGAAGAAGGCAGAAACACCAGACCTTAATGATCCTGGCTTTAATACCACCTGGCCACAAACACCTGGCTATAGGACCCCCTGGACTTCACAGGGAGATTCAGCACAGCCCTTTCCATGTAAGTCATCTTGAAGCATGTTGTTGTTGTCATCACTCACATTCATCCAGAGAGCCCTTACAGCCCTTACAGACGTACCGATAGAATTAACTTTGAGAGGTATGTGCCACCAGCCCTATTTCCTCTACATTGAAAAAAAGAACCTTTTCTTTTATTTTTACCACTGGAAAAAGAAAAGGGAGAGGGCGAGGAGAATGGTAGAATTCTTCTAGCCTTTAAATTTTAGCGAGGTCAGATTATAACAGCTGAAACTCTGACCCATGGACTCAAGAACTGGACTGAATATAATGAGGAACATTCCAAAAATTTAACAAGTAGAGAAATGGCCTGGTGTGTGCCTTTGAGAGCAGGCTGCTCAATGTCAGTGAGCCTCAGGCACTCCGAAAACCACAAGGTCAGTTCCATTGAAGCAGGGTTTTCAAACATTGTCCTATTTCTTTATTCAGTTGAAAATAGAATCTTTTCTATTGAGTTAAAAAAAAAAAAGGAGAAAAAGGTCTGGTTTTAATTTCTCTAGAAAAATAATTGGAGGTGTTTGTTTAGGCCTGTTTGAGGGTCTGTCAGAACAAACTCTTACTGGCTGCTTTCATGGACTTGGCAGAGAACAAGACTCCAGATGTGTAATGTAAGGAGGGTACTGCAAGAGGCAGCCCTCCCATTATGTAAAGACCTAGAATACGGAAATAGAAGGCCCTAACCATATGGGCATCCCAAACCCTGGCCTGGCGTTGTCAGAGCTGAAGGGTGCACTTAGAGAAGAAGCGGTGGATTGATTAAATGAACAAGGAAAGGCACAGCACCTTGGCTTTGTATCTAAAAGTACTGGTTTCTGTTTGTGCACAGTGTGAGGCCCTCGGCAGCAGGAGCGGTCAGTGCTTCTGGGCTCAAAGATAGCATCAGCATCACAAACTATCTCTGAAGCTGCGGTGTCAGGTTTATTCTTAACCTTCTTGTTAGGGCACATGTTATCTTTCCATGCTTAGATCTGAGGAATTTCTCTTTAGGAGATGGGAGAAAAATTTGAAATCATGAGCAGGAAAAGCCTTTACAAGTAGGACCTCTCTGATTAAAAAAAAAAAATCTAAATTAAAGTGAAGCTACTAAATAGACATTAGAAAGTTTCTGATGTAATACAGCAATAAAACACTTGTTTCTTCCAACATAGCTGTCATTTTCTGAAGGTTCATTCTGTAACTTCCAAAAATGCTGAGCACTGGGTAGGACTTCTAGGAGAAACCTGTCTTTTTCTTAGAAGAAATTGGATAGTGGAAATAAATAACAATCTTTCTTCTTTTTCAGAGAGGGATAAGTGCTTTTGGAGGACATCTGTATTTCTTTAATTAAAAGTTTTATGTACTATGTGTGTTTTTTTTTTTTTAAGTTCTAAATTTCAGGGCTGGTAGGGTAACCCAGTGTTTTTGCCAGGAAAGCATGAGAATCTGAGTTCGGGTCTCCAGTACCCATGTCGAAAGCCCTGCGTGATGGCAGGGCTGGGAAGGAGATGGGTGGATCCCTGGGACTCACTGGCCAGCCGGCCTAGTAGACTCAGTGAGCTCCACATTCAGGGAGCGGCTGTGTCTAACACACAACAAAAACATGCGGGCTGATTGAGGTAGACACCCAGTATCATCCTCTGTCCTCCACAAGTGCAGATGTTTATGTACCCCTCCCCACACAGGCACACATACAACACCCCCCCCCACGTTCTAAATTTCATTTAAGGAAAAAAAATCCTCTTTTCACCTAATGTTTTATATAGTCATGATAGAACATATTATTCCCAAAGGATTTCATTAGCTGCATTCTTTTGTAACTTGAATTAGCAGAGATGGGTTCCCCCGTAAGTTCATGTATTTGAATGCTTGGTCTCCAGTTGGTGGAACTATTTGGGAAGCATTAGGAGGTGTGTTACTGTGGGGGGGGGTAAGGTTTTGAAGCTTCAGAACCCCACACCTTTCCCAGTTCTCTCTCTCTGTCTGTCTCTCTCTCTCCAGTGCCCATGGCTGCCTGCTGCCATGGATAGTCATCTACTAGCCCTTTGAAACTGTATATCCCAAGTAACATCTTTCTACTATAAGCTGCCTTGGTCTCATCTCAGCATAGCAATAAAATAATAAGTAAGGCAATACAAGGCAATATCTATCTATCTATCTATCTATCTATCTATCTATCTACCTACCTACCTACCTACCTACCTATCCCTACCTATCTATCCGTCCGTCCATCCATCCATCCATCCATCCTTCCATCTAGCCATCCACTATGCATCCTTTTATCTAACTTTAATAGCTTATAATATACTTTCACACACATTATCTGACACACACAAACCTGAGAAGCAGGCATTGTCCACATCTTCACCCAAATATGTTAAAGTTTAGAAATACAACATGACTTGGTCTAGGTTGCACAGTGAGAGAGAAATCAACTAAGAACCTACTAAAGATGCTGCAGAGAAAACAGTCTCGCCGTCTGAAGAAACGCCCAGTGGGAATTTGTGTGTACTGAGTATATCCTGCACCCACACACGAAGTTTCTTACAGATATGGGAAGACAGAGTGCTACCAAGATGGACAGGGTCTCTACTTTTTTGTTGTTTGTTTTTCGAGACAGGATTTCTCTGTGTAGCCCTGGCTGTCCTGGAACTCACTTTGTAGACCAGGCTGGTCTCGAACTCACAGAGATCTGCCTGCCTCTGCCTCCCGAGTGCTGGGATTAAAGGCGTGCACCACCACCCTGCTCAAGGGTCTCTACTTTATATGCTATAAACCCTGTAACTTTTTACCTGACAGGTTTCCTGACGGCAATCATGAGCCGATTCACAGTTTCCACTTTTTCCTTCTGCTACCTGTACCTACATATACATAATCTAGTATACCATGTGGGAAATTGCTGTTTGTTGAACTGTTATCAGACTGTTTTATAGCACTGAGCATCAGGGGCCGCTGGAGAAGAAGGCTGGCAGAAGGTAAGACCCATAGTAAGCTGCCACTTATTTCCCACGAGGCCAAGCCCGCACCCACCTCAGTGCAGAGGGACTGTTTGGGGATTAAATAAGGGAAAACCCAGGAAGGACCAGCAGGGGTCAGTAGAGATGGTGACTGCAGGGCACCCACATGGATGCTTCTCTTTCCTCCCTTTAATAATACCAAAGGAATGAAGACCCGTGGAACTAAAACACGCAAAGTGCTTTCAAACAAGGGAGGAATTGATCTAGTCGTACATTTTAAGTAATTCTTCTTGGAGCAACAAATATTCGGCTTTCAACTGATTAACTCTCTAACAAATCGGAGAGAATTTGGGGGAACCCTTTAGAGTGTCTAATATGTGCCCCAGGCACTACTGCTGGGCTTTGTTTTATTTTCATAACAGCGAGAACAGTAAAAACAGAGTTCCACACGGTGCATTTCCCTCGGCATCATCTAAGTGCAGAAGGATGTGTTTCTCTTAGTGTTTCCCCATGAATTTCTGCAAAGGGAAGTCTTCTACAAATGGCCACTGCATTTCAGCATGTGGGGACTCCTTGCTCCTTCCCCCCCCACCAGAATCTGAGACTGTACCTCCTGAACAGCAGAAATCCAGCTCTTCCTTGGCTCATTTCAAGAGTACACTGACTTTTCCAAAGTGTCATTCAGGAAAGCTGCTAAGTGTTGCAATTAGGCCCTAAATAGTGGGGGTATTGTCTCCCATCTGGTGTATTTCCCGTGTTTACATTTATTGTCTCATCTTCACAGAAATTAGAACATAATGCTGTTCTGGCATGTATGAGATGCACATCAGCAGTGTGTAGGGCACTGTTTTTTATGCTAAAAATGGATAAAACAGATGCCAAGGTCCTCTGGAAATTGCACTACACACATGGAGGTAGAGTTGTGTAAGCGTGAGCGCAACGTTTATTTCTTAGGGGTAGAGAATGGAGACCCATTTTGTAACTCCCAGGCTAGAAGCATTGGCCAGAGAAGCTACATTTTCAGCATGGCAGGGAAATCATTGCCTACATGTGCTTACATTATTATACTCACTTTTCAAAGCGCTATCAGTGTGGAAATCCATGCCACTTTTCACATGGGAAGCCAGAATAGTGCTTATATTGTGATAAAAGCAAACAGCAGCCACAATATTTACAAAGCACCTATATTCCAGGACAGGCATCATTTATTTATTATTCATTCTGTGTGTTCACCTGTGTGTGTGTGTGTGTGTTTGTGTGTGAGTGCATGTGAGTACAGCACACCACAGTACACATACGGAGTTCAGAGGAGACCAAGTTGGTTTTCTCTTTCCGCACGTAAGTTCCAGGGATGAAGGCCAGTTGTCATGTTTGGTGGTGGGTGCCCTGACTCACTAAGCCATCTTGCTGGGCCAAGACAGAGATCTTTCATATTGGTTTAAATTGGAAATAGGGAATTAAATACTACCCTAGCATTACATTTTCAATATCCAATAACAGACAAGTTTAATAGGTGGAATGGATGTTGTGCTGATCTCAATTTAGTTTTTAACTCGGATTCTTTACTTAAGCAAAGTACATCTTCTGGACAGATTTCAAGAAGACAAAAGTCCCTTGAGTTAATGCAGCCACTTAGAACTCAAAGGCTTCTGGCCTTGGGCTGGTATTCCAAATCCCTGGAGAGGGGCTCAGGTGCACTGGAAGATGTAGAGGGATTCCTAAGCATGAGACCCTGTCTCGGGACTCTCCTACCAATTGCATTCCCCTTCTTTTCATAGGAAAGAAGCGAGCTTAAAGGTGGACTTCTGGTATTTTATGGGAAATGGAGAGGGATTAACCCACCTCATTGCAAACATTTGGGGGCAGGGCACCAGAACCATGCTGCTGGTTGGGAAGACACTTTCTTATAGGGATTTTCAGCAGCAACTTCCAACTCATTGAAACCCAAGTTGAGTAGCTCAACATACAAGTGCAGGGGAAGATATGGTCTGGGGCAAGTGTTTCAGATTGTTAAAAAAAAAAAATGGATTTTTTTTTTTTTTGTAGAGCAAACAATCCCAACTCCAAATGGGGAAGCTCAAGAAAAACAACAAAACAAAACAAGACATGTTCAAATAACTAAATCACCAAGTACTTCATGTTTTGAATGGCTAAAGGTTTGGAACAGCATTGTTTTAAGCAGTATACAGTCTAGAGAGTTGCAATCCCAGAATCTCTTTCTTATTGATCAGATTCCAGTAGTGCTGGCTTCTTTTTTTTTTTTTCCCCTTCAGATGAAGTGCTATATTGGACTGCAGAATTCTAGAAGGCATTTAATAAGCTCTGGGCTGTTGGTGTAGGCTGTTTCCATCAGTCATTCGATCGCTGTTAGTTGGACCTGAGAGGTAAAAGTATGCTTGCAGCCGCTCTACCATAGCCCATCTGCTCACTAATCTCACTTGGCTTTCTGCTTTTGGGTTTTTCTCACCTGGCCAGACAAAGGTCCATTCAATTTTCTCAAGGCAAGACAATTCCTAAAAAGGATGCATTTCAGGGCGCAGTGATAGGAAAAAGATTTGGGTTACCAAAAGTATTCCTGGCCCTGCTTGGGATTCTGAAGGAGAAATGAAGGGAACGATTTTGCTAGGTTACTCTGAGTGTTCTGTCAATAGGCAGAAGAGTAATTAATTTCTCTTTGGAAAGACTCTGCCCTGTGTGGAGAAATTTCACCAATGATAAGAGTAGCTGAGACAGGTAATTTTTTTGGTTACTGAAGGTGACTCAGTCAATAATAGTTAATGCTCATTAAAGATCCATTCTGCCTTACCCAGGAGGACAAGGGCCCAGAAATGACTGAATTTTAATGATTCTATAAAGATCACGTGATTCAAGGTTGAAAGCCAGGTCTCAGATGTTTCCATTAGGTGAACTGAATTGCATATGTGTCCCACAAATACTAAGAGCAGAAAACTTAAGAGTGGCTTGGGGAAGGAAGTCTGGATCCTCCCTATTTAAGAGAGCTTCAGTTGAAACAGCATCAGATTTACACATAGTACCCAACCAACCACAGAGAACAGGAAAATTATCCTTTTCTCCCCTCTCATATTCTATCCTATTTAACAAAAACCATAAGTTCCAACACTGCCACCCTGAGACAATTCAGTATTGAGAAATTGCATTGCAGGTCCTCTCTCACCAGAGCACCATAAGCAGTATAGTCAGGGTTTCTAGAACATTCTCTTCACATATTTCTTCCTTGAGTTAAAACACAGGAGGAGTGTTTCCCAAAGACTTCAAAAAACACAATCTCACTAAACAGTTGAGAAAAAAATTAACAACTAAGGCAAAACAATTATTGTCAAATTTTCACCTCTGAGTTCTCAGCTAATGCGTGGGAGGCAGAAGGAAGACTCTCAGAACTTCCAGCTCAACCTCCCATGACAGGAGGGACTGGTTCTGCCCACAGCTGTCCATATGTCCTCATCCCTGAAATGAGGGTCAGAGCTTGCTGTTCACCTGACATGGATATGTGTCACCATCCAGCTATGGCTGACTCAAGTGTCTTAACAGAGATCCAAGGACACAGTCAAGTGGACATTTGTACCAAGGAAGGATGGGCTGACTAACAGGGCTGTCAGGCAGCTTTGTTATGTCTAACTGTTCAAGGCGATAGTGTGAGATGGTACAACTATTCCCTCCAGGGCACTTCTATATAAATGGGTGAGCTTAGGGCCATGGCCTCACAGGAAGCTAATCTTTCCCCCTGCTCCATCATCCAGATGATTTGTGTTTAAAACCAAGAGTTTCATCATTCATCTTGTTGCGACTTGATTCTGGCCCAGTAACATTCTTCTTCCACAAAGACTTTGAGAGCACAGGCAGTGAGACCCGCTAGCTGAAACTAACTCACTAAGAATGTGTTTCAACGATCTATGTATCCAGCCATCTTCTAGAGGGGGCTGGTTCACGTTCCAGAAAGCACAGAATGCAGCACATTTTATATATATATATATAAAAAAATGGTAACGTTCCGCTTAGGCGTGGGTAGTAGCATCTATGGCGAGCCACTGCTCGGTATCTGAAAGCATTACCTGCTGTGGGGGAAAGGCAAACACATCACAGAGGCTTCAAACACCTTACCTGAGCCATCTGCCTCTCCAGCTTTGATCGGGGAATGTCATCAAAGTAGTTCTCATTTCTTCTCCTCCTGGCATCGCCCTGCATGATAATGTGAGGAGCGTCTAGGGAGCCACCAGTGGTGTAAGTGCTTTGGCTAAGTGATGGAGACAACTGAGGAGGAGTATGATTACCACTGGGTTCCTGAATGGAAATACATCACCAAGTAAATACCATGCTCTTGCGGCTAGCCTTTGGTTTCAAAAAACTGCGAAACACGAACACAACAAGCTACAGGGGTCGGGTGGGGGTAGTTTTCATTCATCGGCTGGGATTACTACTGTTCCACTGTGAATTCTACTAATGGTGTGATCAGGTCAACACTCCTGCCTCCCCGTGCTCTCAGGTCAAAGGTCTGAAGTATAAAGAATCCCACACTGTTGTTGTTATAGTTGTTTTGACTTTGGATGATCTCAGGGAGGATGTTCGTCTCCATGGGGGTACCCCAACACGTCTTTACCAGGGGAAGGGACTGTGGGCAGTTCATCCTCACTGCGGCAGGTGCCATTACAAGAAGCTAACATGGGACCAGATGGGCCTTGGTCCTGGACCAAAGTGTGGTACGACAACAGGGCTGGGAAGTGGACACAGTATGGCAACATAGCACGTCACGCGATGCACAGACTGCAGAGCAATGCGTATAATGACAGAGGATGCTTTTCAACAGCAAAGACAACGCTAGCTGCAGACTGGCCAGAGAAAGGTGAAGGACGGCAATGGCCGCGCCCTGGCATTCATTCTCAAGCCACAAGAGGACTGGAATCCTGAGATTCCATTCTGCAGGCCGCCTCTTCCCCTGACTTCCTTTGGCAGAGGTAGACCCACTTGTGCTAGGACTCCCCTCCCCCCCCCCCGCCCGTCTTTAGTTTGTTATTTCCGCAAGTCTCATCTTGAGAGTCAGGGTAAGAGGTTCAGAAGGGAAAGGCCAGGGAGCAGTGCAAACCAGACTTACCAGACGATGCTCCGAGCCTTCCCTCTTTCCAGGAAGGAAGAGGGAGGCAGGACACAAGCCCGTCCTAACTCAATTGTTCTAATGTATTGAGGCCTCAAACCCTGAAGTAGCCTACATACACACATCTTAGCTTATCCCGATGCTCCAGGGCTCAGTTCCTCTTGGCTCCTGGAGGGAGCATCTTGTAGATTCTTGCAACTTATGGACTCTATTTTCTTCTTCTAAGCTGAGTCAGACTCACCATTCCAGAAGTTTCTGTCCTGTCCAGCTCCCTGCCCTACTGACTGTGACCTACCAGGGCCATTTGTTTCCCTAGGAGCACATATGCTTGTGTTCATCACTTACGGCTACCTTTCCCGACACTTGGGATGGGAATGCGAAGCAAATGAGTGCTGGACTAAAAGGAGAACTAAGCTTGTGAAGGTGACCTTGGCTTTCTAATGGACCTTAGAAGAGACCTGGTGGGTCTCTGCCTTTACCCTTACCAGGGGATCAACTCTCTTGACTTCTTTTTTGTCCCTTCCTTCTCTCTTTCCTTTATAGTTTTTAAGTCTTACAGCTTCTCTTCAGTTCTCTCTTCAGTTCTGAAAATATAGCCGAAGGAAATAACTGTTACTTTACTAAATAAAATTTTGGAGTCTATATTCTTAATTTTTTTGAAGTGGGCAAAAAAGGTCATTTTTCATCTCTTGAAAAACAAAAGGACCCTGAGGTTAATTTTAAATTGATTTTTACTTAACTGTGGTCCCTGATCGATTTCTTTTCTGTGGGTTTGAGCAGTCTGACGGAAAACTCATTTCCTTTCTCTTGGGGAAGAAGGGGTGGTCTCTAGAAGGTGCTGGCTAGTCAAACTGAATTCGCTTATAATGTATTTCTAAATCTCTGAATTATATACTGAGACAACCAAACACAATCAAAAGGGAGATTGTTTCTCTACACAGAGAAGGCAAGTGTTGAGGAAAACCTCTTGCATTTCCTGTTCCACAGCTTCAGGCCTTTTATTAAACAACATTTTTTTTTTTTTTTTTTTGAGGAGATGAAAAGAGAGCAAAATGGCCGAGGTGGAACTTACCCTGAGGGTGATGGACCGAGGGGGCTTCTGTGGAGGGTCCTCGTGCAATCTGTCTCCCAGAGACGCCAAGATGCGTTTCCTGTGGCCAATCAAACTGATTTTTAAAACCTGAAACAACATGTATCGGGTTAACTATTTTACTTGAGGGAGACAAAAAAAAAAAAAAAAAAAAAAAAAAAAAAAATGTGTGTATGACCTACAACACACACAGTACAAAGAGGTTTATGCAGTAACAGCCCTACCCTGTGAGAGCAGAGAGGGTCCAGGTCTCACTCTGCACATCGGCTATGAGACCTGCTGACACACAAACCAGCTCTGAGCAATGATGAGCTGAAAACTCCCTGGATTCCTAGTGCTTCTAGAACAAAAGCTGAGCGCCCATGCACACATGCACGCATACACAGACAGGCACACACACACACACACACACACACACACACACACATTCATCTTCTCCTGGGGGATTCTCCTCTGCTCCAGCACCTGTGGAACTGTTGCCTGAGGAAGAATTGCGCCCACCTCTTCACGGAACACGCTGTCCCATAGTCTCATAAACTCTGCCATTTATTTATTTATTTTTTTAAAGAAGCCCTTCTTGGAAATGACTTGTTTGGAATGCCTGTATTTATGCACCAGCCCTTCCCAACTGGGGTCCCTAAGAGCAGGACCCTGGGACGGCAGTGCCCAAAGCAAGCCTTGAAAGAAGGCCTAGGAGGGGAGAGGCTTGGGGGTGGGACTCAGTGAACAGGAAAGAATGGGTGTGAGGGAAGATTTAAGCAGGGGAGTTAGGGTTACGATAGGCATCAGTGCTGTAAGGACAACTGTGGGGCGGATATCAAAGGGAGCCTCGGGCCCCAGTCCCGTCCGGTAATGCTCCACAGCCATCACCCTCTGTCTCCCAGAAGGGCTTCTCGCCTTAACAGATGAACTGTGATTCAGAAGGCTAAGGTACTTACCCAAGAGCCCTTGTGTGAAGACCGTGGGCTCTGAATCAGTTTGTCTGACTCTCAAGATTGTCTTACGCAAAGACAAATGCTGTGAAGCTCTGGCCATATCTCCAAATACTACTTTTTAAAACAGTAAATTATGAGTATAATCATAAAAATATTTCCCCCTTCAGAGTTCATGTGTGCCCAAGGATGCAACAGCTCTTGGCATATACCTAGTTTCTAGCTATATAAATTATTTCCCATTCCTATCAAGTTTTACAGGAGAGCTGGAATTGGTATAATATTTTTATTATTTTTATATAAATATATTTACATTGTAATATTATATAATATGAGCTATATATAACACACATATATAATATATATACACACATATATAAAATACATATTGTGCTACTTTGAATTTTGCTTATTGGCTACCTACCTAATGGTTGCTTTGCCTAAATTGACCTAGGTTTAAGGTTAAAAAAAATTTATTTATTTATGTATTATTTCATAGAAGTGTGTACACAGGCACATGGGTGCCACCTTACACGTGTGGAGGTCAGAGGACAACTTGGCAGAGCCAGTATTCCCCTTCCTCCATGTACTTCCGGGGGAGGGGGCCTGAACTCGGGTTGTAAGCCTTAGTCGCAGGCACCTTTATTTGCCAAGTCGTCTGGCCAGGCCCCCATTTAGGCCTTGGTTAGCTCTAAGTCCTACTCCTTTTACATGGTAAATGCCAGTTAACTTGAGTGCTCCAGTGACCTGCCCATAGCCCTGCAGTTCTTACAAACTCTCATTCCCCTGGGCTGAGGAACCCTAAGTGTGACTTGATAAACAGCTCTTTCCCTCCTATCAGTGATTTCACCGGGGCGCTCTCCCGCCTTATTACAATTGCTTAAGAAGGTTGAAAAACCACAGCTCAGGTTACTGCGGAATAAGCGAGCCTTGGCTGTCAGTTTAAGCAGGATGCTGTCGTCTCTGCTTTGATGACCTCTTTAAGATGCTCATTCTCCGTTCACCCGATAGAAGGCTGATCTTTTTGATGCCGTATGACTATAAATACGTACACGAGACAAAGGTGCGTATTGACTGTAAAATCTTCTAATTTTGCTGTAGCGGATACTTCAGATCCCTTTAGTCTTGGGAGAATGGTCTGGATTATTTCTCCCTAAATTCCTTAGCTTCCAGTTGTCCATACTGGAGTCCATCTGCCATCCTTCAGCCCACTCACATAGCCTGGTGCTGTGTTTCTGCATATCTATTAGCCAGCTCGGCATTTCACTACTCGGTAGAGCATAGAGATTCCACTGAATCCTCCTTGCAAATTATGAATATGCTAATGAAGTGTAGTCCTGTGCTTATAACTCACAGGCAGCATTACCTATTGGAGCCAAAGAAATGTCCTTATATTCTTGTATTGTTTCATATTCTAAGCATCAAGATCAAAGATTCCTCCATCTCAGAAAATAAACAACTCTGATCTTTTCCAAAGAGATTTTGTAAGCCTAAACATACTTCATTTTATTTTATGTGTGTAGGATTTTCAAAAAAAAACTTTCGTGTATATCTGTGGACCATTTGCACACCTGGTCTCCAAGGATGCCAGAAGAAAGCATCAGATCTCCTGCATCAGGAGTCACAGATGGTTGTGAACCACCCATATGGGTGCTGGGAATCAGACCTGAGACTTCTGGAAGAACAGCCTGTGCCTTAACTAATGAGTCATCTCTCCAGCCCTCTTAATTCCTTTTATTCTCATTGTCTATTACTTTGCCAAAAGCTTCTATTCATGTTATTCCTGCTCCCCCTAAAATTTCCACCTCTTTTTTTCTCCAGAAAGTGACTGGGCCCAGTGCTCATGGAGACACGTGGGGCCTCTGACTACTGCTAAGAAATGTTCCTTTGATATATTTAATAACGATCCTCAATTTATTATGTTCTGAAAAACAAACAAACCCTGCAATGACACTAAACCACAGCTGCTGTAATTTCAGTCTTGTGTTTGGTTTCCTCTCTTCCCACTCAAGTTTGGGACAAGTGACCTGACTCCTTTGGCCTCAGTTTTCCATCAATAGCATGAGGAAATAATGGCAAGGGTCATTAGAAAGATAAAGAGGAAGGTCGGGATGCTGGGTGTGATGGCACACACCAGTAATCTTGGTACTTGGGAGGCAAAGGCAGGGGAATCACTCCAAGTTCAAAGCCAGCCTACTTTATGTAGCACATTCTTGACCCCAGGCCAAAAGGCTTCTCTCTCTCTCTCTCTCCCTCTCTCTCTCTGCCTCTCTCTCTCTCTCAAGCAAGTTGCAAGAGGGCTGGCACACTACTAGAGCATTCACACTGGTTCATGGTTCTGGAAGGTACTCTGTAGGCTACCAGAGAAGAAAGGTAAGCACCAATCCAGCTACAAACCTTTCAGTCCACAATGGTGATCAGCCTGCAAGATGCATTAGTGCAACAATAGCATGACATTTCTGTACGTAACCAATTGGCCAAGAACCTGAGACCAGATATGCCTGGGACCTAGGTGAAAACCAAATACTACTGTTCCACTAAAGGAGCATAGCAATAAAATGGCCCCTAGTGGCACTGTTTTATACTCTGAGATCAGTATTTTGCTCTGCCATCATCAGAGAAGCTTTCACTGCAGTAGGTGGGAATAAACAGTTGGACAGTATGCAGAGTGTGAGGCCTTGGGACACTGGGTTCTAAAAGGGATGTCTGTGGAATATATGTCACCGTGACTGGTTTAATAAAGAGGCTGATTGGCCTACAGCTAGGCAGGACGAGGTCGGGTGGGAGACCCAGACTAAGAGGACACTGGAAAGAAGGGCGGAGTCTTGGGAATCACAAGGAGGCAGAGAGAGAAGCAAGATGAACTGCCGTACGGGGGGGGGAGGGGGGGAGGGGAGGGACTGCCATACGGCAGAGTGTGAATAAGAAATATAAGTTAATTTAAAATATAAGAGCTAGTTAGTAACAAGCCCGAGCTACCAGCAGAGCCTTTGTAACTAATAATAGGTCTCTGTGGTTATTTGGCAACTGCCTGGTGGGACAGAGAAGTCTTCCTACAGATGTCTCCATCAAATCCCTCCCCCCAGGGCTCAGGAATCTTGCAGAAGAGGGGACAGAGAGACTGTAAGAACCATAGGTTATGGAAGACAGCAAGGAAACAAGGCCTTCGAAACACAGCAGGACCATGCACACACCAACTCACAGAGACTGTGGTGCCATCCACAGGGCCCGCACAGGTTGAAGCCAGATGGGGTCCCATCACTGAGAGGGAGAATAGAAACAAGCCCTCATCCTTAACCCAGATGCTATCCCAATGGATAATGGCTCACAAATGAAAAATTAATCTTCTCCAATGGCGCCTTGCCAGGTAAACAAGCCAGGCCCCATGCCCAGCAATACACGGCCAACACAAAACGAACTCAATGGCAAGTTTGGAGCTTCTTTATCTTTTAATATTTGTCCAGGGCTCCCCCTCCCTTCCAGGCCCTTTGTGTATATGTCACGGTTTCTGATTTTGTGTTTTAATGGGATTTCTTTGTGTCTCTGGGTCTACATGTGTTTCTTGAGCTTTTCCTTCGGCTATTTTTCTCCTGTTTGTTTTGTCCTATTCTGTTTATTTTTTTAAATATAATTTTATTTTATTAATATTACTATTTTTTTAGCTGCCTCTTTGTATCCTAAGAAGGGTGTGGATTCAGGAAGGTGGGACAGTTGCGGGCGGGGAAGGATCTGAGACAAGAACCCATAATCAGAATATATTAAATATATAATATTATATTAATATATTAAATATATTAAACATATATTAAATATATAATATTATATTAATATATTAAATATATTAATTATATTAACTATATTATATTAAATATATTATATATATTATTTTCAATTAAAAAAAAAGAGCTGACACCGAGAAGACGGCACTCACACCATGTGTTTGCTCCAGTGACCACTCACTGAGGGTGCACAGAAACCCACCAGAACACACACATGACCATGCTCACAGTCCTGAGCAAGCAAAGAAGCCAGGGCTTCACACCGAGAGCTCTGGGTCACCTCGCAAGGGCTCTCATTGACATAACTTATCCGCTGGAAATGTGTCAGTGTGACACTGGTCCCACTTTGTAAGAATGCATGCGCCTCTCCCAGCCACACTGTTTAGTCTCCAACAGGAGGTAAGCTGAGGCCCCCTCCGCACTGCAGCTTCATAACGCCTTCTCCACACAACAACCGAGGAGAGACTGGGTAAACCAGCAGGAAACAAATGGCAATTTATGGCAAGAACACGTGAAATCACATTACTATTATTATTTTACAATTAACCCATATCACAGAGGACACAATAACTGCGCTTTATTGAAGTTATTCTATATTCTGATTCCATATAGCATCTGTATTAGAAAGTATGCCCAGTGTATTATATATGTGTACAAATGCCTCATCTAAACCTTAGGGTAACCCAAGCATTTTTCATGATGCCAAACCTGAGACTCAGAAATACTGAGTCACTTGCGGGCCATGCTGCCCACGGGTATCAAGGCTTGGGACTGTCACTCACCTTGCCAAGCTCCTCTCCCTGATGTTCTTTCCATACCTCCTGGCCTCAGCCATGTTGTTGATCATGCCATGATTGTACTTAAGAGGGAAATTCTCCTACTGGGTCTCAACCGCCTGAAAACATTACACTAATTCATTTCTTTTACAAATCTCACAGTAGTGTTAAAATTTATGGCCCAAAGAATGAGAACTTTCCAGCATTCCCTATGATTCAACCCAAACTAGCTAATACCAGAGAAATAGAGAAGGCATATATAACTTCTGGCTTCAAAATTCTCAGGTTAATCGAAAGAAATCCAACTGGCAGAATGATTAAAGAATATTCCAAAGAAAGACTCTTAAAAGGCCAAAGTGATCTGGTCTGGCTTGAGTGAGAATGGCTTCTCACATCTTTGTAATTGGAGCTCTGAAGTAGTGGCATCCTAGACACCCGTGACCTGCAACCCAGCCTTCCTTGTAAAGCCTACAGCAGTGGTTAGGTATTAGAGAAGGATTTCATAGCATCCTCACTGTGGCTTGGGTGAACATTATTTTGGACCCAATGAAAGTAAGAGACAAAGCAAGGGAAATATATTGGGCATTTGGTCATTTTAAGATATAGAGACGACTCAGTTCAACTAGCAAAATATTAGGTTTTTGTCATAAATCATTTGGAGGATACCAAGGGGAAACAACCTATAGAGCTTCCAAGGTCAAAAAGACTGGGCACAAATAGATGAATTGTCAAACGATTAGTGAAGAAACAAATTACTAGCTACATGTACACGAGAAAGTGGTTCTGACTGCGCAGTAACCTGGACCCAGAGGATGTGGATCGAGATAGACAAGGAATCAAAGACAGAAAAGAGAGAGATGGGAACCAATGTTATTGTGTGTTTTAAAGATGGATATTATTGCAGTTGTCATTGTGATCACAGCAAGGAACATTGTTTAAACAACGTGGGCCTTCTGAAGTTTTCTATAGTGTTAATTAAAGAGGACAGCCTCAGAAACTCTGTCCCAAGTTTGGGCAATAGGAGACTATCTGTGCTGGGTGGCAACACCATGACATTCTGCAACTGTCTTTTATAAGTCTGGGTTTAGCTGTGAGAATTCTGCCAGACAGACAGTATCATGACATTCTCCTTGCACTGAATAGCTCACATCAGAATATATGTCAGAGTAAAGCCGAAAGTTAATGTGCACAGACTTTTTCTCTTTAAAATTAATGTGATATAAATTAAACATGTCAAATTCAATGTGGTGTAATTCAACACTTTATCTTTGTTTTAAAAATTAAACAATGTTTTGATTATAATAACAGTGCTACTTTCCCACCGTAGATACTTTATGAAATACACAAGAAGCAAGCGTGTAAGTTATCCATAAGCTATTAACATTTAGCACACGGGCCAGGCTGCACCAAGTGTCTACAGGCACTAGAGAAGTTCAGAGAAGCCATGTTTTTTTGAGGCCGTGTTGTAAGCTCACCTTTCACCATGATGTTTTCACTTACTATCAAAGCCAAAGAACTTGTCTACATATACAAGTCTGAACATTCAAAGTAAACTCGATATGCTGGATCTCGGAAGCATTTCTTAACTCCTTAGCCATTCTCTTGTTGGTATTTCTTTTCTAAACATCATGTATCCCACATGCTTTAAAATATACTCTTATCCTGCAGTTTCCATTTTCATTGTCATTTTGAGTAGACATGATATGGAATATACTAATTAAAACTGCGAGAATTCACATGGGTCAAAGGGAGGCGGCAGTCTGTCTCCATGTTCTGCGAAATTTCAATCCAGTCACTGCTGGCTGGACTGAGTTCTCTGGGGAAATCACAAACCCACATCGTGTCCTTCAGTGTCACCTTTTGTATTTGTTGTGGTTTGGAATTTGGGTTTAGTGGATAGATGTGAAAAAGGACAGGTCCCCTAGGGATCTTACACACAGCAGCGCTGAGTGGCGGAGCAGGCTTTCCAGTCACCAATGCCATGGGCTGTTCCCTTTTTTTTTCTTTCTTTGCTGGTTTTTAAATTCATGGAGGGGAGGAAAGAGCTTCCTCCTGCGTTTGGACCTTTGGGTGAGCTGTCCTCTGTATTCTCTCTAGATATTTTCCAACTAAAGAGAGAACAGTTCTCATGCAAGTCTACAGGAACCATCTGTTTCCTGAATGGCCTCTTCGAACCAAGTGTCAAGTGTGTGGAGCAGGGCTGCTACGCATAAGGGCCGAGGGGCCTCAGGTGGAAGCTCAAATGGTTTGTTCTCATACGCGGAGCCGAAACTGAGATTAAATGTGAAAGCGCCTTTACTACCTGATGTGCAGTGATGCTCTTGTTCACTGTAAAGATCTGTCATTCGTATTGGTTTAGTAGAATTACTGATTGGCCAGTAGCCAGGCAGGACGTATAGGAGAGGGCTACAAGACTAGGAGAATTCAGGAGAAAGGAAAGGCAGAGAGTGAGTCGCCAGCCAGATGCAGAGGAATGAGAGCGCCTTACTGAGAAAAGGTGCCAAGGCAGGTGGCTAAACATAGATAAGAATTATGGGTAAATTTAAGTTGTAAGAGCTTGTTAGTAATAAGCCTGAGCAATAGGCCAGGCAGTTTATAATTAATATAAGCCTCTGTGTGATTATTTGGGACTGAATGGCTGAGGGACTTGGTGGGACAGAAATTTCTGTCTACAATCACCTAAGAGGATCAAGTCAAAAGTGCTCGAGGACCCCACAAATCCAGAGACTGCATTTGCTCTTGCATCAGTTTGGTGACCCTGACATTTTCTCTCTCATGGTGTGGTCTTCAATAACACATATCTGGCTGAGTGTGAGGTGTAGGGGACTGAGGGACCTCTGAAGCAGAAAGACATGATGTTTGACTCCAACTTGTTTTCTTAGCTCCATGACCTTTGACACCCTGGAGATCAGACATAAAAGAGACAATAATACTCTTATTCAATGAACACTCATCAGATATCTGGCATATATAGTTACAATTTTATATAATTTGTGAGTCACAAGAAGGAAAAAATCATGCAGGTTTTTAGGACACTAATTATGAGGTGGAAAAAAATACAAAGTGTGTATGTGTGTAGTTATCTTTCCCCTCACAACTATCTAGTCACTCACCCACCCACCCATCCATCTAAATATTTATGTCTACCCAGCCTTTCCCAGCCCAAAAGGATTAGAAGACTGGTTGAGGATGACTAAGAAAATGCCCTAGAGATTTTGAAGCACTCTGCTCCGCTATGATTTCTCTTTAAGTATAATAAAACTTAAAACTTTCTCTCTTCCCCCTAAATAACCCCAGTAGCAATATTTTGAGTATTTTCCTTGTTGTTTTAGTGTGCCGCTATGGATTTCTCTGGGTAGATTTTAGATCAAGGGATAGGCCTTTTACTTCTCCAGGTATTTCTCTTGCTTTCTGTATGCACATCTCAGCATATTCTAAAACATACTTGCTTCCTTGTTTGTAGGGCAGATGCCAAAAGACACAACTAACTTGCAGGAAGGCAAGGCGTTCCAGACTACAGAGCTCTGCAGAGAGCAAAGACTGAGTGTGTGTGTGTGTGTGTGTGTGAGTGTGTGTGTGGAATGTGCTTGTGAATACAGGCTGGCTCAATAAACAGGAAATACTAATTATGGGGAAATGCAATAATCTTCTCATAGAAGGGGAGAGCTTAAGGAATAATTGTCTCAGAGCATTTACGGGTTCTGAGGTACAAAGCCTTCTTTGTAATCAATGAGGATCTTGGGTTTATTTGTAAAGCTCTCTGAATTACCTCTTGATGAAGGTACTAATTTTCTGATTATATTTTACCATAAACAGTGCTCTAGAAGATGAAGAAGAACTCACAACAAACCGACCAATCAGTTTCTAATTTCCCCGTGAGTTACTTTTAAGTACACCTTGCTTCGAGTTAGGTTTTCGTAGGAAAAACTGGATTGCGCCACTCAAAGCCAGCCATTGGGATTATTGCAAGGACAACTTGCTGACAAAGAAAATGGGGAACCTGTCATTGTCCACCCTGATGCTGTCCCTGAGATATGGTGACGCGCTAACGGCATGCAAAAGCTGAAGCTGCAAATCTCTCTGCACTTTTACTAATGCATCTTAAAAAGTGGACAGGCCACTGCTTTGCTAAAGTTTGTTAACCATACAAGGTTCTAATACTTAGGGCATTTTCCAACTTGTTGAGGTCAGCTGTGCACCCCGATGGGCCATCTCAGTTGAAAATAAAATGATTGTCACCAGGGCTCATTAGTGTGGGTTTGCAAATACAAGATGGACTGACAGATACAAAAGGTGAGACTATATTCATATTTGCAAAGGGCGACTTTTAAGGCAGACTGAATCTTCAAGAGACGATTCCCGGTAAGCGAGGCGTGGTTTATTCAATGCTCGGCTTATGAATGGTCCTTTCTGCTCTGCCTGTCTTCTCGCTCTTCAGTTACCTTAGTGGCATCAGAGGACAGACTAGTGAAAGGGGACAAGGAACTCAATCCTGTAAATTCTTTTTCATGTCTACAGCCTTGATAAAAAGAATCTGATGTAGGAGGAGATAGAAAATCTATCTGCTGGTAGCTAAAATTAAAGTTCTAAAAGCATATCCCAAGATTGTACTTAGCCCATATACTACTACTGCTTGCTAGGATAAGGCACTCACCATATTTCAGCCCATATATGTCTGGGGGAAGGAATATAAGGGTTTAACAAAAATGTGCTCTTAAGTAGATGTTGTTAGTCCCAAGGACCAGTTCAAGATGGGAAAGCCTCCCTAGGGCAATGACAATGAAAGCTTCCTTTTAATCACCTTTCTTGGGGCTGAAGAGATGGCTCATGGGTTAAGAGCACTAGCTGCTCTTTCACAGGTCCTGAGTTCAATTCCCAGCAACCACATGGTGGCTCACAACCGTCTATAATGAGATTTGGTGCCTCCTTCTGGTGTGCAGACACACATGCAGGCAGAACAGTTTATACATAATAAGTAAATCTTAAAAAAAAAAATCGCCTTTCTTGCTCCAACCCCATGGACACCCCACAACATCTTCATCTCCTGGAGAGTCACCCAGTAGCAAAAACCAGGGGACCACTAAATAGCCACTAGAATGAGTGAAATAAACATGTCAGACAATGCCCAGTGCTGGTAAGTCGGGGAGTCCACATGTTGCCAGTCGGCATATAAAGGACAACAGCTGCTTTTAGCAAGTCCATGCAAGAGAAACAGAAACAAGTTGCCACAAAGATTTGCAGGTAAACATCCAAGTGTTTTTCAGAACAGCTTAGGACTGGAAAGAGATTTATGTCCCACCAACGGTGAATGCATCAGTAACAAATGGTGATGCAGGTGCCCGGTGTAGAAATGGGTGCAGCAGCTGACTTCCAATAAATAGGCATGAGAAAGTTTATGGTGAGGCTCAGCGTTCTAAACTGGACTGTTGGCAGTTGATCAGCCGAGTACATTGACCAAAATGTGTTGAAACATACCGTTTAAATGAATGATTTTTATGATCTGTAATTAAGTTGCTTGATAAAGTTGTTAGAAAAAAATACTGGGAGAATGCATAGTACTTAGAAAGGATACTATAAATGTTATAATTTCTCAATGATGTAATTCGGGCTGCTCCAAGGAGACCCCTGTAATTCTAGAATAGACCACTTGTCAGTTGAATGCAATACAAGCTACAGTATGTTGGGTACATCTTAAGGGTAAAAGGGGATCTGTGACCCACAGGGCAGCTTTGTTCTAGACCCTGTGCTGTTTAGCTGGAGGCAAATGGATGGTGTGCATATTTCCTGTAAATTAGCACCAACTACTTGTATATGTGCATATTTCTGAGGGTGTAAATCCTTCAAGCCAATGTACTTTGGTAAAAATGCTTATGCTTTCTAAGTGTGGTGTGTGTATGTTTGCAGAGCATAGTGGTCTGAGACCAACATGGTTCTCTCTGTATGGTGGTGATAATGAGATGATCCCCCTCCCCCAGCCTTAGGGGAGAGTAAATAATAGTCATTGTGGCTTTCTAGTCCAGGAAGAGCCATTGGAGAGGATGGAAAACTGACCACAATTTAGCCATCTAACAAAGAGAGCATGTGTCAGGGTAGGGAGGGGAAGGGATGTGGCGGGAAACATCAGTAAAAGCCAATGAGGACACCCAGCTTTGCTGGCTGAGAAAAGTCAAGCTCCGTGGCAACTTCAGGCATCCTCTCTCTCATAAGGCAGGAACTATTTTGATAGGGATCAGACTGATCCCAACCCAGTGACCCTTGGAAATTCCTTTTCTACTATGTTCACCATGCTAACAAGCAGCATCATTAAGTCAGGCTTCTGGGTACCACAGACTAGGAAAGGACATGTTGAAGATGAGCTGTGTTGCAGCCTCCGGTCACAGTCTGCACCCTATTACTCTACACTGACAAACTGGGAGGCATGCTATGTTCTTGTTCCTCCTCAGTCAAATAAAATCAACATCCCTGAGGCACAGAGATGGCTCAGGAAGGCACAGTTAATTAAAGGCAGGTCTTGGAGTCATGGTGACTTGGGTGTGAGTCATGCTTCTGATACTAAGTATGTATATGGTTTTTTGCTCAGTTGTTTAACCTATTTCAGCATCACCCAAAAAGAAGGTGTTAAAGAAAAGTACTTATCAGAATTAAATGAGACATATGCAAAGCACTTAGCACTGTGCCTGGAGAAAAAGGGTCTTGACAGACTGGAACTTCATTCAGTGTTTGGATTAAGCGTGGTTGCCACACTGGAAGAGTTGGGTCCACTCCTAGAACTTAGTGGGTTCACTGACATAATGCCACAACCGATCCACAGAAGTTCCGTGGCTGGCCACGGATCTGTTCCCTGCCAACAACTCTGCATCATCAGCTACACCCTGTTCAAAATTTCAACAGTCTCATTAGAAATAAGCTTTGGCTGAACTATGTTAATTTCTTTCTTTTTTTTTTTTTTTGACAGCTATTAGTGTGATGTTGACGGACCAGGGGAATGCCTGAGATGCAGTGTCTTTTTATCCAGTAAAGCACTTGACAAAATCTTCCATCATCTAGACGCTGGTGGGCTCTGTGAGTGAAAAATTAAGTGGATTCACAGCTGGGTGTACAGCCACACTCAAGAGGGTTGACTGATGGCTCTGTCACAACCTATGGGGGGCACTGATTGAAAGTCACAGGGCTGTGGCCCTGAATTCTGCTTCATTCAGTATTTTTATTAACAGCATCAAAGTAGACATAAGAGGGACACTTATCAGATTTTTCAATGACCCAAAACTGTGAAGGATATTTCACACGATAATAGGCCGATGCAAAATTCAAAATTCCCTCAGCAGGCAGAAAGGCAAAGCCGGCCTCGGGATGATACAACCCAGGAGGGACAAGTGTTCTGTCCTACACGGATGCGGATGCGGCGAACAGAGCCATTGTATAGGATGGAAATGGGGAAGGTGGCCCTTGCCAACTTAAAGAAACAGCTGGTTTTCAACTGAACACAGGGAGACTCTTAGAGCAAACAGCACAAAAGCAAGGGTCACATACACAGATGATTGTGTGAAGCTGATTCCTTGACACTTGTGGGAGGGAATGGACATGTCCACTCTCAGGGTGTTGAGGGAGTTGTCAGAGTGCTGCTGGCAAAGTCAGGACACCAGTATGTTCTGACTTCCAGAATGAACGCTCTTTCTATTCCTCACACTACGATGCTGACTCTCTCCCAGCATTCCCTGGGGCTCAAGGGAGACAGTTTCAAGGAAATAACCAGCACTGTGCCTTCTCTCCTCCTCCTCCCGATTGTGCTCAAAAGTTGTTGGCTCCCACAGAGACTCATTTAGGTGTAAACTGGGTGCTTATCTTGCGACTGGCACTTTCCGTTACTGTACGGACACTGCAGTCTGTTCTGAGTCCTCTCAAGTTTATCCACAAATGAAACAGTACAGAACCGGGTCTGTTGCACGGTCTTCCCAGCTTACCACCTTCCAAAACAGCTTCCTGCCAGAACTGCAGGCTCTGTCCAGAAAAAGGTAGAGGCAGTCTTGAGAACAATCAGAAATCTATGGCTGTCAGTAACGAGACCCAGATAATTAAAACTTCTTAAAATGAAGGTAATTTTCTGGGGCTGCACTAATGGTTCAACGTTGCATATTTACATGAGAAAACCTCAATTACCTTTAGATAATTAGGCAATGTGTTAAGTAACCTGACTATAATGATATGCACTTGGAATGCATGGAATTTTCACTTAATTCAATTATTTAATTAGTTTGCATTATGGTTTAAATGTTACTGACTGTCATTGGAGTCCTTCTTACAACCCTTTCTGAAAATGCTCTCCTATGTCTTCCTCTCTTGGCTGGCAGCAGCGTATTCCTGGATATTCCGAGTATGGAGCTGCATCTACGTCAGGCCCTGGGAAGACCATTTGCAGGTGTTTCAGCAGAGAGTGGTGAGGATCGCACAGTATCCCAGAAGACTGCTCTTGGTTTAATAAATACATTCCTAGGAGTGCCTGTACTAAAACCAAGAACTGACGTTACTGGTGTCAAGTTCCAGTTAGTAGAGGTTTTCCGGTCATAGATGGTCCTTGGGTAGGGGAAGGTGGCAGCTCCTTATTTTTCTTCTCTTCTTTTCCTAGGCTTAGGCCAGCCATGATTGACATAGCTGGTTAATGGGGTGGGCCACTGGCTGTGACAGTGCTGGACCCTTGGTGATGAGAGGGGTGGCCCACGGTGGTTAGTGGTCATGTCGACCTGCACGGTGGCCAAGCTCTGCTATCAGCTGTCTCAGTTGCATATGCAGAAAGGGAATGATGGAGGAGCGAGCCAGAAGCTTCCGGAAGCTGCTCGGAAGGCTAAAAGACTTCATCTGCAACCAGGTGTGCCAGTCCATCAATGCTCACTTTTTAGACAAGGTCTCACCGCGTCCGTCTAGCCGGCCTGGAACTTGCTACGTAGACCAGGCTGGCTTCAAACTCACAACGATCTTCCTCAGCCTCCTGAGTGCTGGCATTAAAGGTGTTACCACTCCCAGCTCCCTTCAGGTTCTCAGTGACCCCAGTGGGCCTCCTCCTGAGCTGGACTTCCTTTCTGGAGTGCTCCTCATCTCTTCTCACTCTGGGGACTCCTACACAGCTTTCAGTATTTCAGACCAGGTTCAAGTAGTACCTCTCAGAAAAACGAAACTCCCAACCACCCTTTGCCACCCTCCCTACATAGCAGAGGTGCCACCACTTGGGTGTTTACCGGTTCCCTTCTTGGGGCCTGAACCTTCTGGAAGGCGGAGGTGAGCCTCATTTACATTGTAGTCCTACCATAAAGCACAGTAGAAGGTTGCTGAGAACTAAGCCAAACCATCGGAAAACAGAGATCTCGAAACAGCAGAACTTTTGAGTAACTGCACTAAATTAGTCATGTTCTCGGAAAAAGACATAGAACCTGGTGTGATGATCGACACATAAACAGCTGCACATATTTAATTTGCATGATTTGGTGAATTTGGGTGTAAGTGGGTCTTGCTGAAATCGGTACCACCAAGCAATGACCCAAACATATTCACCGCCTCCCAAAGCTTCCCCTCTCCCTCTTTTCCCTCTTGGGTGGTATAAACACCTGAGAAGATCTACCCGCTTAGCAAGTTTTAAGTATGCAACTGGAACCACAACGTATCCTTCAGCTCTAGATTCTAGTAGTTTGTGCAGGTAATACTTTGTACCCCGTGACCATCTCTTCATGTTTCTCCTTCTCTATCGGCCCTGGCAACCTCTGCTTCTGTGAGCTGGGCTCTTTCAGATGCCACATGCAAGTGAGGTCATATGGTACTGGCTGTCCTACCTGGCTCGTTTTATTAAACGTAATGTCCTTTACACCCATGTATGTGGTTGTAAATAGCATGGTTTTCTTCTGTTTTAAGGGTGGGAGTATTCCATTGTGTACATACACACTTTAAGATCCTATTCACAGAGGATTGGACACGTTGATTTCTTCCTCACCTTGACTATTGTGATCACTCCTACAGTCATCAGAAGAGGGTAGGCTTCTGTCCCAGATCTTGATTCAAATTCTTTTAAATACCCAGAAGACTGCTGTCTCCAATGGCTTTTTAATGTATGATCATTATATGCTATATGTAATATTGTGTCAGGTTGTAAGCTTACTAGTCAAACTTACGATTCCAACAAAGCATTCCATTTCTAAGAACTAACTGCCGAACCACCAGATAGTAAAGCAATAACCCATCTTGCCAATATAATTGATTACTACTTGCAAGTTTCCAATGAGAATAATGCAATGCATATTGATTTAGTATTTGATTGTTTTTTTTAAAAAACGAAGTTTAACATCTGACTGTCATATACTCACTAGCTACACCTCTTTCACACAGTGAAGAATTGTTCACATTTTACTTCAAGACGATCCGGAAACTGAGTTGCATAGAATGGCAATATATAAAGGAAAGCTGGTGATCTACTCCTGTGTTGTGGTAGACTGATGGCAGGCTACCAATTAACGCCATTCACACTTAACAACAATGAAGTGTTTGATTAACGATGAGATGGCCACAGTGTTCAGACCACACCTACTGATCACAGCATGGTTTTCCCACCCAGGTTTAACATTTTCTGAAACTTGAGTGCTTGCCACTTTTGATTAAGAATTTAAATCCCAAAGTTCACTTCTGACATATGAAAAGCACATAGACTTATCTTAATCCCATGTTCTTTAAAATAAAAATTAATTTGTTTATGTGTGTGCTTCTATGTGTGTGTGTGTGTGTGTGCCCCCTGGGAACAGAATCCCTGAAGAGCAGCAAGTGTTCTCACCCAAGGAGCCATCTCCCCAGCCCTGTAACCTCAACTCTTTAAAGAATTTCCTAACTTTACTTAGGGATAAATGCCTCTCACAGCTTAATCCTTTGAAATGAAAGTGGCTTCCTCTTTGTATTTACTTATATTTAGCCTTCTCTCTGATCGGGGTTCATTAAAAATGATATTTCTATCTCATGAACATGACAGATGTGTTGAAGGCTTCCTGTGGGAAAACCACAGGAAGACATAGAAATCTTTGCAGGAGCCTTAGCTGGAGTGTCTCTGGTGAAGTGCTGCATATGAGAAATGCTAATTAAGGAAGCCACTAAGGGGGGAAAAAAGGTGCTACCCTTCCAAACACAACCCTGAAGACACAAGCTTTATTAACACAGGCTGGTTTTATGAAGCACTTGAGGCTTATGTAAGTATGGCTTGTTTCTTGTTTCCTAAAAAAGACTGCATTTGAACAAACCGAAAACTGAATAATTTGAATCATGAATCTAAGATCTGAAAAAAAAAAATCTTCATCTAGTTAGGAATTAAATAAAGTATAATTTCTCAAGCACTCTTTTCTTCAATTTTTTTTTTCAAAAGTAACTTACATAGCTATTACAAAATCTCTAGTCATGTAGAAGCTGAAAAAGACTATTTTTTTTAGGCTGCACATGGCACTCTTTCATAGGATTTTTACAAGGAGAAAATTCCTTTTCTTTACTGTCGCTCTTTTTCTTTCTATATGAAATGCTGAAAATAAAGTCTGACTGTGGGAAGCAGAGCTTGCTCCCGTGGCTGGTCTGGTCCAACAGCTACTGTCTTACCATATACAAGGTCAAAGGGATATACGTCTCTGGTTACTTCGCACCTACCAACAAGTTACTAGGAAGCTGGAGGAGCTGGATGGATTGACAAGACAGAAGAGATGAGTTTTGTCTGGTTGGCTGTTTACTTGATGATTGAATCACCTTGCTTGCAAAGCTTTACTGGCTTTTGCTTGAGTCAAACAGACGTTCTGTGGCACACTTATGATTTGAGCCCCACCTTCAATAAGCTAAGGGAAAAGGAGGAGGCAACGTTCACAATTGTTGTCTGTCAATCACCGAAGACCTGCGCCTCAGGATGCGGGGTGGCTTCTTGTTACTGGACTTCTTGCTCTGGTGTCCCCTTTCCCACAACCAGATGCCGTGGGAGAATGGAGAGTTTGGGTTCCAACTGCAGAAATCCCACGTGTCTGCCCCTCCGTTAGCAGACTCCTATCCAGGCTGCTCATTTGATCTTGAGTTGAGATTTATACGGAAGGTCTGCTCTGCCTGCAAGTCCTTTTTTCTACACAATACACACAATGCCATGACACAATGCCATGACAGTGACACTTAGGGGACACACAATGCTTCCCTCTGCTCCCATTCACCACACCCAGGCCCAACGGTATCGAATTTCACAAAGAACAAGTTCTGTCTCCTTTGATGCTTAACAGGGAGAACACATAAAGATCAGCCAATTAAAGTGTAGAAGTCACTGTGTCCTCGACATCCACCCTGCATGTCTACTTTTCTCTGGTAAACTCTATTCTGAGAGTCATGTCTTAGTGGAGAAGACTTAACAAACGCGGCGGCCCCCACCTCTGCTACCCGGACGCTGAGTACGTCATGCAGTATTAAATCGCCGAAGGACATTCAGAAATAAAGGAGACAAGGGCATTGCCTCAAGGAGCCCCAGGTCTAGGCAGGAAGGGGGAGGACATGAAAAGTAGCAGGTAAGGCGAGGCTCCGGGGAGCTGCAGATGGCTTCACGGCGCAGGAGCTAGACTTCAGTGATGGCCAGGAGCTTTTCCAGGCGGGGAAGCGAGGGAATGGGTTTTCAGGAAGATGGATACTCTGTTGAGGAGCTGAAGAGTATGTGTGCTACTGCCTCCAAAGTGTGCTTCCTAACCAGTGTCGGTGAGAAGCGTCTTAGCTGTGCCTGTGCTAAGGCAGGGGTCTACAAAAGGGGGTCAGTCAGATGAAGGGCCTTCTAAAAGGAATGCCGTCTTCAACTTTAAATTTTACAACATTTGTAATTGGAACAATGCTGGACAGCCAATCAATACTCAGTAAAACCAACCAAACAAACAACAACAAAAAACCAAGCAGTGTTGGTTATGTTGTGGTTGAAGGAGACAAAAGTCAAAAAAAAAAAAAAAAAAAAAAAAAAGATGAAGTCAGAGCTGGCTTGTAACAGTAATCCTGACGTTAATATGGAGAATAGATTGGGGGAGGGATGTAGGGATGTCCATAGGCCAGTAAATGAGGGGGAGGGTTAGGAACAGGCTTTGTGCACTATTGTATTCACAGCGTCCGACATAGTAGCAGTGTACAGTAGGCGCTCAACAAATAGTTGTTGAAGGAATAAGTGAATGGCAATGGGAAGAGACAGTCGCTCTGAGAACTAGCCAGGCAGCAGAAATAGCAGGACTTGTGATTTACGGGATGCAAGGGGGTAGGAGGGGGCGTTTTAGGTAAAGATGACTCGGGGAGATTGGGCTCGAGAGGATGGTGTTGCCAAATACTACAACCCAGGAGAAACTAGGAAGGACAGGGTTTTGGGAGGAGGAGGGGGAGGAAGAGGAGGAGGCTGTGTGTAATATTCTTTGCATAGGCTGGATTCAGCCTCTTGGGGCCTTGAGGAAAAGAATAGCCTGAAGAAGACAACACCATCACGGGGGCGTTGTGCAGCCACTGTGTGTGTGTGTCACACTCTGGGGGCAGGGGCTTGGTGCCTCCCTTGCCAACTCTCTGAATTTGGCTTTGTTATTCCTGTTTCTAGGGAGAAAAACTCGAGGTTCAAGATACCATGGCACCTAGGCAGGAGAGTACAGAATTGAAATGCCTATTTTGGGGTACTAGCATGGCTCAGCAATAGCATGGCTGCCTACGCCCACACAAGGCACTAGGTTTGGTCTGAGCACCACTCCCTACTGAAACACCTACACCCGGACACAAGCACAACTCCCCTTCTGCCACAAAAGGTGTGCTTTTCAAATTCCATCATACCGCTTTCCCTAAAAAATAAACCAAACAAACAGCAATGGACTACTCCACATCAAGAAAGCCCAGGGAGAGATACTTTGCAGAGAGACCAAAGCATAGTTTTTGTTAAATTTGCTTCAGTAATACTCCAGACCTGTTGGCCTTGTTTAGTTATTACGAGCAGCCAAACATAGGAAACTCCTGTGAACCGTATAAAGTATTCTATAGAAACAGGTACTATAAAAAAGAAGGCAATCCATTCAGAATCTGGTTAAAGACCTCTAGAGAAGTACCAAAGGTGACAGGAACTGGAAGCTCTTAGGACCTTTGGCTGCCGAAGGAGCCCAACCATGGTCTAGAGTACTCATGGAAGAGTCAATACTGCCGGTGCATCGGAACCGAGCTTGAGACACGAGCGAGGAATGGTTTTGCTCCCAAGGTTGGAATGTGCAATACTTACCCTTTTGTTATTTTTGTTTGTTTGTTTTTGTTTTTCGAGACAGGGTTTCTCTGTGTAGCTTTGGAGCCTGTCCTGGAACTAGCTCTGTAGACCAGGCTGGCCTCGAACTCACAGAGATCCGTCTGCCTCTGCCTCCTGAGTGCTGGGATTAAAGACGCGCGCCACCAATGCCCGGCTCCTTTTGTTCTTCTTTCAAAACTTAACCTCAAGCCCAGTGGTCGCAGCTGCAGAGGTCTACTGCGGGGCTGCGAGGAGCTGCTAGGGGAGCAGAGACAATAGTGCATGCTGCTTCTCTCTGCTAGGGGAAGCCTCCAAACACTCCAGAGGACCTGGGGAGAGTGCCGGCATGTGCCAAGCCAGGCCACAAAGCAAGCACACTAAGCAGATGCTGTGGCTATGTTCGCTTTTCCCTGTCCACCAGGAAGGGCGTCTTTGTATGTAACTGTAAACACTGACGTCATTCCGTCATCCTGTGCCCTTCTCATGGCTGTGATTTCCTACTCAGGGCTCAACATGGAATCTCGTCTCTTTGAAGGGGCCTATGGTAGTCACTTTTTTGAAATAGACCCCCCGCTTCCCAGCTATTGTTTGCTACTGAGTTATGTCTGCTTCTCCCATGGTTCTTTGAAGAATTTACAAGCACATGTATGTCATTTGCTTACCTGAGTCTCCCTCTCAAATTAGACTATAGACCTCAGGAAGGCAGGGAACCTATCTACCAGATTCAGCCTGGTATCCAGCATAGGCCTTGCAAGTGCCGTGTGTTTGAGGGTCTATTTTTTTACTGAATCAATTGTGTTAAACCTGGCGTGTTAAAACAAGGGACAAGGAGACCAAGTGGTATTCCTGGTCCACAGTCAGGCTTCCAGTATGGGTGGATTGGCTCACAGGTGGATTGAGGCCCTCACTCCCGGCTCAGGACCAAGGCATGCTAACCAAGCGAGCCTAGCGGCCCACACAGCACAAAGGCAAACCGAAGCATCAATACTCCTCAACCTCCGAGTAGGTAGGTGCCTGTTCTACTTAAATATGCATGGCACATAAAAATAATTGTACAGACAGAAGGAACCACAGTTGCTCAAAGTAGACCAGGAAAGTGTTTGAACCATTCGGTGGGCGGTGTGACTGCTAGCGGAACCAGGAATGTTCCAGGGGTGGGAATAGAAACTACTCCAGGAAACAGTATTGTAGGAAAGCAACACTTTACATATTTGAGGGCATAAGAGGTTCTAGAACTGCACTTGCTCCCCTCAGCTTTTCTCACTGAAATAAACTGTTGGGAACCAAAATGAGTTAGATGATATGTACCGAGATGGCTGAAAAGTCACATACAACTAGTTCATGGGCATGGCTTTCTGCATACATAATCCATCACATTGGAGTTTTATCGCCCGTACAGACACTGATAGCCTGCTTTGCAAAAGAGAAAACAAGTTCAGGAGGTTACACAAGCCACCAAATCTGTTAGAGTTTAATGCTTATGCCTTCTTTGCCATGGAAGCCAAGCCTAGAGAAGGAGAGAATGTAATCCTAAACTGCCTTTAGAAATGTCACTTCTTACATGTCTTACACACCTTTTAGAGACCAGGGATACACTTCTGGGAGTAGGCTAGTGTTGTTAGGATGGTGGACAGGGACATGCTCCATTTGGAAACAGGATTGGGGGTTGCCTAACCCCCTCAGTGTCATCTGGAGTGGCTGTCACTCAAGGTTCACCCATTTCCTACTGAGAAATTTTATTCCAAATAAATAGAATGTTTTTGTTTCTTTAAAAAAAATCTATCAATCACCTTACAAACACCCTGCTTGTAAAATACTTATTCCACGGCAAATACATTGATTTCCATCTGAAGGTGGTTCTTGAATTTGACATCCTAGCCACCGCAACCGTATTTACAGCTTCCAACTGTATTCGTTGCTGTATTTTGCTGATCTGTTCGAGCCAGAGAGCTTCAGCTTTACATGTGCCCACGCTTACGAACTGTTGCTTAATGTGCTTATTCGCCAACTTTTGAAAACAGAAGCATATTCTGGAACCGATTTAATTTTCTCACATTGAAAAGGATCATTATCAAAGGCTCGTCACCAAAACTATGGAGAACCTGCCTATCAGAGGTGACCAGTGAGCATGGCAGTAAATGAAGAAGATAAGCATAGGCTGGGAAAGGAAAAGTTCTTGCTCATAATTTCCACCCATGTTCAATTTGCAGTGATGCTCTGCCTTAAAAACCTGCAAAGTATGTGTAGTCAGTGTGAGAACTTTAGCAGTTCGAAACTGGATCTTGGCCGATGGTTTGTTGATTTTGAAAGCAAGGTCTTCAAATACCTGTAAGATGCAAAGTGCTTCACTACCTCTCCTAACTCCTTTTCATAACTTGTACAGTCCTGTGAACACCTTGACCCTTAAATCAGCCAGCAGTTTGGGAGTCTTCAGTAGAGGGTATCTGCTCCTACCAGCCACTCCATGTACCATATCCCTCACAAAGCACAGGTTGTTAGACTGACTTTCTAGAATTGTCTATTCTTCTTTGGGGGTTTTGTCATCTGAGTCACAGGGTGTGCATATCCTCAGGTGGAAAGTTGAATATATAAAACACGCAAATCTTCAGTGAAACAATGTTCTGTTTGACGCACATATCAGCCAGTTAGGTATAAACTAAGGCTTAGTAAGCCACTTGTATTTTTATGATGAGTACACAGCATAGTTATAAATATTCTACCACAAGCTATACTTATAAGCCATGTAATCAGCTATGTTAATCAAGCCTCCCTATTTTTAAAGTATATATATATATATGCGCTTTGGTGTGGAGCAGATTCAAGTTGTATGGCTTAGGGGCTAGATCATTGGGAAGGCATTTGCCTTTCGTGGCTTTATTTCTTCATCTGTGAAGTTGTGATAACAAAATTAATTTCATAGATATACAGAGAGTACACAAGGTACCAGTTGTTTGTTGCTGAAGTTTATGTCATTCAAATTCCCATGTTGGAAACTTAACCTCCCAATCCGTCTGTTACTGGTACCTGGATGTAGAAGCTTCTAGGAGTGAAGGGGTCATGAGGACTCTGCCCTCATGAATGGATTAAACTACTCATGGACTCGAGGGTTATCATGAGGGCGGCTTTGATATGGAAGTGATCTTTCTCTGGTAAATCTGCTCATGTTGTCGGCTGATGCCCTCTGCCATGTTATAATGCAGGAAGAATGGCCTCTCTAGATGTTGCTCTATATTCTTCAACTATATTCCCAGGCTCCAGAACTGTGGGCTCAATAAAGCTCTACTATTATAATCTATCTAGCTTCATGTATTTTGTTACTGTAACAGAAAATGGATTAAGAAAATCAGAAAATACACTAATTGTTGTTCATAGAAGGAGATGGTTTTGTGTGTGCATGTGTGTTTACACATCTGGTATGGCCTTACCAAATGTTCCTTTTCCCTTCCATTATGGTTTATTATTTAATGTGTCAGTGAGGAATGTGGTCAGTGGTATTACTTGCTTTTTCTTTTAGAGGTTCCTTAGGAGGGCATATAAAGCTTGGACCTGGCTTGGACCTGGGGAGGGCAGCCACCGGCAGTTCCTGGATACCATCTATAAGTCTAGGGGACAGATGAGTGTGACTAGCTAGAGACACAAGAGGTAATTGTTTAAAAGCACATTTTCTTCTGTGGCTGGAAGAACTTTCCAGAAAGCACAGCATCAAAAGCAGGTTTCCACTCGAGACAGACCCCAGAGTTAACATTTCTTAAGCCCTAGATAGGAAGGGAAACAGAGACATGGCCCAAACATTGGCTAAAATATCAGCTGCACGAGGCAGCCACACAAAGGAGACAAAACTTCCCGGGACTCCTGGCACACAGTGAGTTAGCAACAATGGACCTAAGGCATGAATGGACCCAAGAAAATGCCCTGCCTGGCCTTGGGTAGGCCTCAGTGAAAATACCACAAGGCACGTGATCGCAGAAAAGGAAGGATTTCTAAGGGGTCAAGGGCATGATGTCTTTAGCAAGTTATTTTTTTCTTTTCTTTTCTTTTTTTCTTTACATACTGATCCCAGTTCCCCCTCCTTCACCTCCTCCTGATCCCTCTACCTTCCCCTCACCCACCCCCATTTTGCTTCTCAAAGAGGGCAAGGCAGAACTAGGAGACAAGGAGGATTCTGGGAAAGGCAGGCAGAGAGAGTCTGCCAGAAAGAGGCATCATGTAGCAGAGGAAGGAATAACAAGTCCGGACCCTTCTCCGGTAAGACAAGACCATGTGGAAATACACAGATGTCTAGAAATGGGCTAATAATTAAGACAGAGCTAGCCAATAAGAAGCCCTAGCCATTGGCCAACAGTTTATAAATTAATATATGTCTCTGTGTGTTCATTTGGGGCTGAGAAGGGCAGAGGGACCTGGTGGGACAAGAAATACCAGCAACACCCATGTGGCAAATCTAGATAAGGAGAGAAAGTAAACTGGAGAAAACATGCCTACATCGTCATATTCCGCATGTGGTAGGAAACAACTGCATTTGGCTGAAGAAATGAAGTTAGGGGCGAGGTGTAAGCATAAGATAAAGAGGGTCTACGGGGCTCAGGAAATAGCATAAGTGAAAGTTGGTTTCTGGATACAAGGCATTTATTTGCAAGCTAGTTGGAGGTTATCGCACATCTTTTTTCAGCACATAAGCATGTCAAGAGGGAAAAATATTCTTATGAGATGGCTGGGAAAGACATTTAGAGCTGCATTTTACAGTATATTAAGTATATTAGGTACGTGTTAACAATTTGCACAGTTGCCTTTGTGACTGCAGTAAAATTTGAGTTCTCTTCACATTCCTGAGAATGTCTGGCACACAGGCAACTCCCCTTCCTGTCTCTCATTCCTAAGCTCTTCAGGTCAGGAATGGTATTCTACTGTCCCCATGAACAAGTGGGTGATATCAGTAAGACAGTAACAGATCATAGCTCTAAAAAGAAAGTTTATTTTTATTGGCATATATTAATCACACAAAATAAGACGTTTCATTTTGGCATTTCCATAATGCATTCGTAACTACTGACTACATTCATCTCCTCTATCTTTCATACTGAGTTGGTGTAAAAGTGCATCTCAGACCTTAGGAGGCATCAGGATTCAGGGAAGAGCTGGTCATTTGCATTAGGAGGGGCTTTTCAGCCCATCTTTGAGATAAGGCTGCAAGAGTTAATTGCAGTTAGCCTCTGATTCAATGCTTTACCATGGATGAGAGGGAGCCGCTCAGCAGGGGTGGGGCCTTTATCTGCACCACTCTGAATCATGGTGATTGGCCTAGACTAAAGTAGACTTACAGAACACGACCTTAGCATGTATCCCAGTTTCTTATGAGGACAGGAGTCACAAAAGCTATCTTTTTCCTTTAAGACAAGAGAGGAGCGCACACTGCCATTCGCTCGAAGACATGTGTTTGTCCTCAAGGTTGAGGTCAAGTTCTGCGAGTAGATGTTACTTTTCATGATTTTCCTACCTGCTGAACTGCTGGGATACACTGCACACAAGACTCTAATGCCGTGAACTAATTTGGTTCTTCTATAAAACAGGGCTACTTCTAGAAGAGTGTTTGGGGCCCCACACCAGGACTTCTGACCTTACAACTAAGAATAGACAGTAATGGAAGCTCAAGCTCCCAAAAAAGACTTGGATAGAACAGTTGCATATGTGGTGGCATCAGAGTTCCAGTCTTCAAAGAGAAATATTTTGAAAATTCTCACTGATTTTTGGCAAACGTAGCAAATCTTGATCTTTCAGTTCTTTATAAAAACAACAACAAAAGACTAACAATTTTAAACCTGCACATTAAGCAACTATTTAATAATGCCAACAAATGAGATGAGTTCTACTATAATTCACCACGGGGAGATTAAGGGAAACCTAAGAGCCACAAACAAGCCATTATGAACAGTTTATAGTGATTGGACCCATGAGCTGTGATTAATAATGGATTTCAAGTGGAGCTATGAATGTAACAAACAGAATAGACTTCTTAGGCTGAGAATCCTATCACAGAAGTATGTGGATTCTGATTTCGATGTTCACAATGGTAACAAAAAGGAAATTAGATTATCTTTTACTCAGTGAAGTTTAGTTGGTCAGATTGATACTTAGAAGACATTTAGCTTAATTGTACCTTAGGAGATCTAAAAACACATGCTGGTGTGGTCTTTTAAACAAATTGATATTGTCAGTGTAAATATTACATAAGTGTAAACATTTTAAGGCCATTATAAGCAAAATAGAAGAGGTTTCCAAAGACCAGGGCTTTGTGTATGTGGGGTTAACACTTTTACTGTTGCTTGTATTTGGGTCTACAGCAGGCGTTTTGATTTGTGATGAATTTTCACACCCTCACTTGGGACTTATATTTTCTTCGTCACATATTTGCTTTATTGCTTCATTGCCCAGAGAAACAGCGGCTGAACTGAATCGATTTTATAAGCTGCAGTAAGAACAGCTCCTAGAAACAAATACAAATGGAATGAAACAGTTCTTACCATATGTTTCACATAGGCTATTCACGTTTCCTCTCAACCTAGGATGCTTTTCAAAACCTGTTCTGTTAATGTATGGATGCAATTCTGCAATCTTAAAGATTTAAAAAGCTATGCATTGCCGGAGTCCTGAAGAGACTAATGTACACCACTTTCATACCTGGATGCTAGACACAAGCAGTCAAACACTGTGAACAAAGGGATTTGAGCGTACTGTGGATTTTCAGTTGCAAGCTTAAGCCTCGCCATGCCTGCTCCTCACAGAAAGGCCAAGTGGAAGGAAGCCCTTTGAGCTTTAAGGGAAAATGCTACACCTGTGTTTCAGTAAGTCTGACCTTTGGTTGTGTGTCTCTGCTCCTCAGAGACACAAGCATACTTTATGCTTACTGGATGAATACTAATGTCTTAATTAAGCCTTCATAGAAAAGCACACCATAGCCCCTACTTTAGGAAGCACATAGGGAAGAGGCTGGGGAGATGGCTCAGTTGGTAAGTGCTTGCTGTGCCAGCATCAGGACCTGAGTTTGAGCTTCAGAACCCAAGTGAGAAAGAGAAATGTGCTGGTACGCGTGTTGGTAATCCCATGCCAGGGCGTGAAAACAGGCAGGTCATTGGGGTTTTTTTGGGAGCCACTCTAACCCAATCATCAAACTCCAGATCCCACTGAGAGACCTTGTCTCAAAATCCAGGATGGATGGCTCCTGAAAAACGACACTCTAAGTAGACACTGGAAAGTCTCCACATAGGCATACTCAAACATGCATGTGAAACACACACACACACACACACACACACACACTAACATGACATCCCCACCACAAACACCACAAAGTCAGGAGAGAGAAGCCCAGGGTGCTGCCTGGCTATGAAATGCTGAAGAGACACATGACCTTTGATGCATCCCTAGTTCAAAGCCTGCTTTTATTTCTCTTCACTGTTCTCAGTTTGTTAATGGTGTTAAATCAGTAGTAAATAGACGGGCAACAGGTTTGCGGCCATCTGAGAGGTTGAGATCGGGTTCTTTCCCTCTCAGATTGAGGTGGCAGGGAAGGACCCCAGATTTTCACATGAGATTCTTTTGAGGTGAAGTGAAGACAGCATCCCCTTTGGAGTTTCTGCTTTCTTCACTATTCCCTCCTGAAGGCATTACTGGGATGGATCGGACTCACTAGCTTGATCATTATCAAATTTCCAGGAGTCTCATGGAGTCCAATATCTGCTACCAAACAAACAAATAAACAAACAAACAAAAAAAAACAAAAATCAATCTAGATCAATCTAGTAACACTGAGAATAAGGGATACAGGAAGGAGAGATAAGATGGCTTGCTAAGTACCATCCTTGCCAGTTTGGTGTTTCACATTGTTCCAGACGGTGTGGGTCAGATGCTACAGTACGTTCATGGCAGAAGTGGTGTTTAGCATCCTCAGCAAATGACCACAGAGCTGCTTCAGCAGTGGGGTTGATGTGATCAATTACCAACGTTTGAAGAGAAATGATGCTTGCCCAGCTGTTGGCCTCATCAGGAAAAAAAAAAAAAAGTTCAAACAAGCCCACAGTAATCATCTTATAAAAGAGCGTGATTAGTTCTGTTCGAAGATAGCACAAGGGTGCCCCACACCCATTTCTGCTCTGACGATATTCACAATAGTGAAGAAACTCATTAGGGCTGGCAAGGGCTCTGTCACTTTGGTAGTCGCTGCTTCTAGCGAAGAAAAGAGAAAAACTTTTTGCATTTTAAAACTGAGACTCAAGAAAGTGAGGTGTTCAAGGTCACTTGGAATTAACAGGAAAATGGGCACCAAATCTGGGACTCATGAGTTCACACAGGCTATTTTATTCTCCACTGCAAAGCACAGTACAGTCTCTGAGATTCTTACTTTGAAGAAAGAATGACAAAGTGGCAGTATCATTTCTTTGGGGATCAGCTTTCTCTTGTGATATGATTCTCTTTTGAAAAAAAAATAAAAGAGGGCTTTCTCGATTCTACATGTTTAAAATGCTGTTAACACTTCAAGTCTCATTGCTCTTCCCTTCCTTCATTTCCCCTCTCTTCCTTCCCTCCCTCCTTCCTTCCTTCCTTCCTCCCTCCCTCCCTCCCTCCCTCCTTTTTTAGCATTCAGTAGTGAGTTTTGAGAGATGCATTTGCTATATTACTTTCTGAAGGTAGGGGTTTAGGTCAGGTTTCTTTATCTAAATTGTGTTAGCCCATCCTTCAGTGTAATAAATTCTGGTCGGGTTATGCTGACATTAAAGTTTCCTTCCCTTAAAGGAAAACTAATGCCGTAGTAGACAGGCACAGGCCAGGAGGTCAGCTGGCTTGAGCTAAGAATCCATCCTACTGCTTCTCAGAGGTTTTCTCCCCTATTAGGTAAGAACAGTAGGCCCCTCTCAAAGAGCTAGCAGGGTTGGAACTGACGTTGCACAGGGACCTGTGCGGAGCCAGTACTCAGCTCAGTTAGCAGACAGGACCGGTATGGTTATTAGAGGAAATGGGAAAGTAGCTTTATGTAATTGCTATCTACAATTATATAAATTGTCTCAGAGTCACGATACAATGAGTGTATGAAATTTCACTTCTACATCTGAATAGACTTCCTTGAACAAAGTTCTTTGCTCAAATAACATAACTTAGCAATATCTAGCTCTTAGACATTGGGAAAGGAGCTAATACGGATGAGGCTGGCATTCTGGAAATTTGCTAGGAAAAGAATAAATGACCCAAACATATTAATACCCTCTCATTCCCAAGCAAGGGTCAGGAATGAGCACCCTGGGTCTTTCACTGGCTAATAGCTCTGTGGGAAAACCTCAATTTATAGACTACATATATTAGGACACAGAATTCTGAAATGTGACATGAGCAGTGTTTGTTGAGAGATATGCACCCCCAATAATAAATCCTGACCACAGACAGTTGAATGCACTGGTCCAATGCACGGAAACCAGCAGATGACTCAAGATGATGCTCAACACACTTCCCTTCTCAATTCACTCTGAAATGCATCCATGCCACCCACCCATGGGCCCTGGGCTTCTCTGTAATTGAGGTACCTGCATCACAAGACAGCTATGGGAATCCTTTCAGGTACACCGACAACTCCAGCCTGTGCCGACGGATTGCCCTCCCCCTTGTTAGTAAATAAACGTGTGTTAACCATAATGACTAATAACGAAGAGGTTCTGGCCTCTCCGTGCCTGAGCAGAGCAAAACAGCAGGCGTTTTTTGCAGCTCAGTCAGACCTCTGCTCGGGTGACCTCTGCTGCTAACAGGCTCTCCACAGGCAGCTAGCAAGAGGCCCAAGCTATGCAAATTAGAGCGCAGCCCTTCCCTGGGAACTACAGGGCTCACAGGACCCTGAATGTGACCCACATGAGACTTTGTGCTCCATGCCTGGCTAGGTGGAGACCTTGATTACGACTATGACATCAATCTTTTAACTCCTCAGTGGGAGGCATGACGATCATTTTTCTACGGGAGGTTTTAGGCGTGTTTTTGTATATGTTCAACAATGCAGGGAGCAAAGTGTTATACCCAAAATGCATTTATAAGTCTCATGCTAGTTTGGTTGATAGATATTAAACACGATTTTTCGTTTTTTTGTTTAATTTCAATACAGCCCACTGACAGCTAGCTGGTAAATTAAAAGCATGTTGGATGGACAGTGAAGAATAAAATACCAAAAAAAAAAAAAAAAAATGGAACTGGAAACTCCCAAGGTGCCTAGTCCACAAATATCAGTAAATTCTTTCCCCGTGGTTACTATAACAGAGGTAATTATGGAGTGATGATTCAACAAAGTGTAACATTTGGGTAATATTATATGCTTGTAGGTGTGGGCGGGTGTATAGATGTGTGCAGGCGTGTGTGTGTGTGTGTGTGTGTGTGTGTGTGTGTAGGCTTGAGGTCTCCACTTTGGTTTTCTGAGACAGGGGCTGCCACTTAGGAGCTTAAGTCCCCCCGCCCAGCCTACTTTAATCTCCCCGGTACCCTTCATTTATTATAGGAGCCCTTCATTAAGCCTAGCTTTTTGTGTGGGTGCTGGGGACTGAATTCATGCTTGCAAGGCAAGTACTGTATGACTGAGCTATTTTTCCAGGTCCCTACTCTGGTGATATTTTATGTTCCTTACACATGCATTCATGATATCAGACTTGTCCTAAAGATAAAAATGGCTTTATATTTTTGGAAGTGGCCCACGTCATGCTGATCACCCTGCTCATCAGTGTTGTCTGCTTCGATACCCAGAGGAGTTTGCACCCTCCCCTGTACCCCTCAGTGGGGAGGAGCTCAACCATTTCCTTGCTATTTCCCTAGTGAGAGCTGGGTCGTTATAGATGTCTGTGATGGTTAAATTTACATACCTGGCACATGTTGTCAGAAATTACCAAGGGTGCTTCCCTGCCGGGGTGGGGGTGGTGGTGGTGGTGGTGAATGAGATGAACATGTGCATTACTGGATTTTGAGTAAAAGCCATCGGGGCATGAGTGACCTTCACTCCATCAGTGGAAGACTGGAATAGACCAAAAGACAGACCTTCTCTGAGTAAGAGGGACTCTGCCAGCAGCCAGTCTCTGGGAGTGACCTGCACATTTTGGATTTGCTAGTCTTCATAACGCCAGACACATAGACTCTATAACAGAAGCCTCCTTGTTGTTAGTTCTGATTCTCCGGAACCAGTAAGGTCCCAATCATATCTGCTGATTGCAGAACACAGCTTCACGCTTCCTTCCAACCCTGCAATGTTCACCCAGGTCCTCTCCACCCCTGCTTTATAACTTACCCGGACCCCCATCCCGTGTTTCCCCTTTATTTATCTGCTATTCACCTACCCACAATTCTTTTCCTTCCAGTTCCCAGATAAGGTGCAGGGTGCTGCTTGTGTGTTGAGCACCTTTCCCATGATCTGAGCGAGCAAGTCCTCAGCCGCTAATCAGATAATCAGAGCACACATCTTCCTACCCAGGCGGCGTGCGTTGTTTTTTGGCTACCAGTCACTCTGTATCAAGGATGGCTAACTGGAGCTGGGCTCTCAAAACACTCGAAACACTTTTCTAAAGTCCTACTCAGGACAAAATCTCTCCTGTCATCAAGGAGCTTGTATTTTATGAAGGAGAAGGAAAAAGAAGGGGACATAAAAATAGACTTACAGGCTACATTAGGTGAATATACAAAGAGATGAAAACTGGAGATATGGGGGAGGGGAAGAATTCAGGTGTACAGAGGGCAATGTGGTGTGGAACCCTAAACAGGCTTGTCCTTGGAGACAAAGCGTCTAAGGGAGAGACCACACAGATATCTGGAGGCAAAAACTACTTTGAAGTTGAGGTGATGACCAAGGCAAAGGAACTATCTTAGTCCTCTGGGGTGGATACAATAAAATGCCTTTAAACAATAGGTACTTATTTCCTCACAGTTCTAGAGGCTGAAAATCCAAGATCAAGATGGCAGCTCGCTCATGTCTGGTGAGAGCTGACTCCTCACAGATGGTGGCCTTCACACCTGTGGGCTGTTGACTTGCTTTCATGGACTAATCCTCACCTTTCTAAGGCTCCCAGCATTATCAGTTTACAGTTTGGGGATTAGTATTTTAACATATGAATGGGGGCCCCAAACATTCAGACCCCAGCAGGCCCCAGGACAGGCACCTCTGCTGTGTTCCTAGGACAAAGGCCACTATGACTGGAGCTGATGCTACAGCATTGATGTGAATCCCTGTATCTCCATCACAGTCCCACTACCATCCCCATCCAGGTGCTGGTCCTTTCTCCTCCCTAAGAATAAGGTGATTGGCTAAGTGGTTTTCTTAGGTCTTCTCTTGTCCTATGTCCATCTGTTTCCTAATGCAGGTGTAACCAGGCTAGCACTCATCCAAGACTCCTCCCTACCTGTGGATACTTGCGGGGTTGAGCTCTCTCCTTCCTGGCTTCTCATTCTCCACTCCAACCTCTTCTCACCCACCCCTGAAGTGTGGCTGGAGAACCTGTGTGAGGCTCTCTGAATGCACAGACATCTTTCTGATTCTTGTGCCTGAGTGAGTGATATGCTTCCTCTTCGGGAAGAACCTATAACTACCTCATCGCTCACTGCAACCTCTTCATCCCAAGGATGACTCTAAGCTAGGGTGAGGCTCTCCCTTTTTAAATCTCCGGTGCATCTAGCACTTCATTTGGTACACAGGAGTTGCTAAATAAATACTGCTTGAACAAATGAATGAACATCATCATCACAGAGGTGAAGAAGACGGGGAAAATACATGTTGAGACTGCATATAACCTCCTCCAAAGAATTTCTTACAGAAGCCCCAGGCAGCCAGCCAGTAACCGTTTGTGCTGCTTCTGTCAGCACTGTGGCTTAGAAGGAGTTTCGGAATCCACTGGATTACTCGGATCCTTCTTTAGAGCCGTTAACAATAAACCTCGTCTCAAAAATAAGACTACTCTGTCACCCGATGTCTTCTGAACTCTTTAGTCCACGCGATGTGACATCATCTCCCAACAGAACAATCTCTATGCTTTTAGAGACAAGGAGAACATAATCCATTTCCTACACGTGACAACAAAAGAGAATTTGAAAGGGCACGGAGACGTAATGGTGATATTGTACAGACAGGAGAGAGCAGAATCAGAATGAAATGTGACCAAATGCAGTCAGTAAATATGAGCAGGGAAGTAGCAGCTGTCAGCTCCATTTCTCTCCTACACTTCTTAAAGAAAATCATGTCCCTAAGAATACAAGTCAGTTTTCTGTCTGGATATTACTTCTTATGCTTCTGCTATGAATGGGAGGCAAAGCCCTCTTTGTGTCCTCTACATCCAGACCTCCTTCTGGATTATTCCTCAGAGTCCACCAGCTCTTAGCAGAGCAGACTCCCCAGCAGCTCTGTCTGACACCTCTGTTTGTCTCCCCTCACCCCAGATGAACACACACTGAAAGATTGACAAGCACACTCCAGCAGCTCCAGGTGTGTAGGGCCTAGAGGGGGCAGCCCCAGCTAGATCAGATCCACGATGTTGTAGAGTGCGCTAGGGCCTGAGGGGGCTGCGGGAGAGGTGCCAAGCGTGGGCAGCACACTGAACGGGAACACTGGTGTTAGGTGTGGGCTGCTGGGAACGGCCCAGGCGCAGCTTGCCTCACGTTACAGACAAGGGATCCAGCTGTCTGGAGGTGGATGGTGCATATTGCAAAGACGTGGCTTCAGAACCGTCAGCAGGATGCGCACATTAGACAAGAAACCTCAAAACAATGTCATGGGAGGGAGCACAGAGTATCCCAATGCCCATCTGTGGCTACGTAGGTGAGGCATTTCTCAAATCATCTTAAATATCGATGATGCAACTAATTGCCTTGTTTTGAAAAAAAAAATCACCAGATACACAGAAAACTAACTTCCTCGTATGGAAAGGAAGAGAGGACTGAGCAGAGCTGAAATCCCCAGTGTGATACACAGTGTGTGAGGCCTAGGACATACATTATACCCATTGGGTACAGGAAGACCTCCAAAGGCTCTAGAGATGTTAAGTGTGTGTCCAAGGACACGAGGATGCAGGAAATGTGGTTGCAGGGGACCAACAGCAAAAACCATCAGAAGGGTTTAGAAGCCACCTCGATGGGTCCCAGGTCTGATGAGGGGATGTCCTTCTGTATGTATGTTTCTCTTATTGGTTGATGAATAAAACACTGGCCAATAGCCAGGTAGGAAGCATAGGTGGGTGACCAGACCAGGAGAAGGCTGGGGAGAGGGAGGAGAGGGAGGCTGTGGAAAGGAACACCACGAAGCCGCCAAAGGAGTCGGGCATTCTGCTGTAAGCCAAGACCACGTGAAAATACATAGGTTAATATGATAGATTAATAATTAAGAGAGAGGTAGCCATCTGCCACCAGTTTAATAATTAATATGTCTATGTGTGCTTATTTGGGGCTGAAGGGCAGCGGGACCTGGTGGGACAGAGATTCCCATCTTCACAGGTCAGCTTGTCCTCTTGCAGCTTCAAGCCGCGCTTCTGTCTGTTAGTGTGGCCTTGAACTCACTGCCTGCAGGCTTCCAACTTGATATTTTCTTACTCCATTCCATGGAGCTCAATGGATGCATCTATTGAGAAAGAAGACCCAGGGCCTGGGAGAAGTTTCTGTCCCAAGCACGACTTCCTACTCAGGCAGGGCTAGGCATGCGCCACCAATACTCTCCAGGAAGGGAGGATTCTGGTTGGGAGTGTCAAAACTCCTGAGTCAGGGCAAAACTTGCCCTAACCTTGGTAAGAAAGGGGCCGTGAGAGCCTGGATGGAGCTGTGACATGGTTGGGGGGGGGGGTCTGTCTCACTCTGATAATTCTCAGTTCTAATGAAAATGGAAATAACTAAATTCCCTATCTCTAAGGGTGCCAAAAAATTGTGACAGCTGGCCAGGCAGTGGTGGTGCACATCTTCAGTTCCAGCACTCGAGAGGCAGTTTTCTGTGAGTTTGTAAGACCCTCAGAATGAGGAGTCTCCCAGTTTCCGTCGGTACCCCCAAGAACTCAATGTCTACTCCAGTTGATGCAACACGCAAGAGGCTTTAATGAACAGGAATCGTTTGCTCAAATGGGCTCCCTCAGCACGCAGGCTAAAGAGAACCATTATTCTCCAGGCACAGGCGTTTTTAAAGGTAAAACCCAAAAGCTTAGGGAGGGGGTGGGACCCTCTGTCTATTGAGTTTGTGACCCTTTGAGGCTGGATGGTCTCACTGTTAGGGTCAGCAGACCTTAAGGCCTCGGGGTGTGCTAATTAATCTTGTGTGGGCAAACCTGAGTTGCAGCTATTTGTTTCTTAAGGACCCTATTCACCACCTGCTGACTCACTGCAAGGAGGGGCAGTGTGAATTCTTGGTATCCTGATATCTCAGGGCTGGTGGTTAGCAAATTCCGCCCAACATTCCAATTATTTGGGCTTTATTTAATTTCTTTGCTAGTTTAAGTCTTTCAAGTTCGAGGCCAGCCTGGTCTACTGAGTGAGTTCCAGGACAGGCTCCAACGCTACTGAGAAACCCTGTCTCAGAAAAGAAAAAATTGTGACAGCTATCTCTAGTAGTCATTTCTTAAATTAAATTTTATAGTATTTTTAATTTGAGCTATAAAGGTATCCATGACTTTTTTTTTTAATCCAACCAGTAGCTTTCACTTCAAACTGTCTGCTTCAAAGTAAGAGCTTGTGATGGAATACACTAGAATCTAGAAAAACAGAGTGCCGTCACCCAGACAGCCATTCCTGCTCTTTTCAAACTGTGTGTTGTAGCTAAGGGTTATGCTACAGGGGATTTAAGGGAGCCCCGTGTCTCTGTCTGCAATAGAGACAAGCTAACCCAGACATCAGGAGGATTCGGTGAGAATCTTTCAGTGGGTGTATGAGAAGCACGTGAAGAGGCCAGCACTCGGATTAGGTAAGCAGGTTTGCTATGAGCATCAGTCCGTTTCCAGGGCTACAGAGGTAGATTCTGGCCAGCTGTGTATTTCCAGAGCAAAGAGGTCTTGGAGCAGCTGCCCTAGTACTGTGCAAGGTGCACGGAGCTGGCAGGCCTCGAGTGGGGAAGGTGGCTGGGAGATTGTTTTGCCAGATGAAGAGGACTCAATAGAGAGCTCTGGGAAAATATGTGTATGTGTCTCTGTCCTTCCTCTTGTCCTTCCTTCACTCCTTTCTTTCCTATTAAAATAAGTCAAGGCATTCAGGACTGCCTGGGGTAAGTGAGGGCCTCTGGGAGTCTTGCTGGGCAACTGGGAAGGACACAAACTCCTGCTAATCCACCAACCCTTTCAATCCTCCCCAGTTAACTGCCACAGCAGCAGCTACCTGATCCTCTGGCCTTACTCCTGCAGTGGTGCTCCTACAACAAATGCAAATGCACAAATGGTCTGACATCCATCTCCCAGCTCACCCTCTGCATCTGTGTGCACACTGCATCCAGGCTCAGAGCCAGGATAACAAACCTTCTTTGTGCTGTACTCAATGGGGTACTCAATGGGGTACCAGGCTCTGACAGTGCCTACAAAATGCTTCTGCATCGCAATAACAAGACGAGTCCCTTGTGGGTGATTCTGCAGACAAGACGTATTTGTTTGGTGGTGGTGGGGGGCATGCCATCCCTCTGTTCACTTAGACCTGGGGCACAGGGGGGCAGTGTCACTATGTCATTTTGTCCTTTCTCATCTAATCAAAATTTCCTTCCAACTCTTTGAACTGGATCTAGGTCATTCTCCCTTTTAAAAATTTGCCTCTGAGCTGGGTAGTTTAATCCCAGCACTCAGGAGGCAGAGACAAGTGGATCTCTGTGAGTTCCAGACCAGCTTGGTCTATAAAGCTACACAGAGAAACCCTGTCTCAAAAAACCAAACCAAAACAAAACAAAGATAATATGCCTTTGAGACATCCTTTCCATTTCACATGATCTAAATTTTAGCTTCTTTCTCATATAATGTAAATGAACTTACATCTTTGAATTTCAAATTTCCTTTTTTTTTTAAATCAATTACATCTTGGAAAGGCATTATTATTTTATGCTACATAAATACTTTCACCCACAGTTTCTCTTGTCCAACATAAAATATGGCTTATATTGTTATTTAAAGACAAAAATGATATTTAAAGTATAAATGCTATCTTGTATATTAATTTGGTAGCGGTCCTCACAAAGGCAAAATACGCAAGCATCTAAAAGGTGATTATATGATATGGGTATTGAATATACAAGAGGCAAAAACTTAGTAAAATTAAAAGTCTTGTAGATATCACAAGGAAGTGTGTGGCCTGGTTGAAATCAGAGCTGACATTGGATCAGTACACAAGCTTTTCAGTCAAGACCACCAGAGGCCACACAGAAAAAATTAGGGATGTTTAAGGATGCAAATATTTTGAAAGACAAAAAAAAGTAAAGTTAAAGAAACCCTTCCCCCCCCCCCCCACTTGAAATGAAGGACAGACTGACCTGGAAAGCTAACCCAGACCAATATCAGTTCCCTGGAATTTGCTAACTTCCCCTCACAAGGCCCTGAGATAGGATACCAAGAATTCACACTGCCCCTCCTTTTAGTGAGTCAGCAGGTGGTAAACAGGGTCCTTGAAACAAATAGCCGCAACTCTGGTTTGCCCAGACAAGATTAATTAGCACACCCCGAGGCCCTAAGGTCTGCTGACCCTAACAGTGAGACCATCCTGCCTCAAAGGGTCACATACTCAGCGGACAGAGGGTCCCACCCCCTCCCTAAGCTTTTGGATTTGCCTTTAAAAACATCTGTGCCTGAAGAATGATGCTTCTTTCTAGCCTGCGGGCTGAGGGACCCCGTTTGTGCAAACCTTTCCTGTTCATTAAAGCCTCTTGCGTGTTGCATCAACTGGAGTAGACATTGAGTTCTTGGGGGTACCGACGGAAACTGGGAGACTCTTCATTCTGAGGGTCTTACAATTTTAAACTCTCCTACTTAATAACAAAAGTTTCCCCAGCAAAGATAGCCAGGAGGCAAATAAGTATTCTAGAGAACTACTTTCTGTTTTGTTTGTTTCCATTCTGGGGATGGAACATAACCTGGCACATGCCAGGCAGACATGTATCACTGAAAAACAATCTAGCACTAAGGACTAGATTTTGAAAAAACAGAGACAAAAACAGAAAACAAACAAAAACCCCACTACACTCCTTATCTATATTTGAATTTTGTTAATCTAAATTGAGATAGGTGAATTTATCCCTATAGAAGGATCACATTACTGGGATTGAAGCCATTTGAAGCCTGCTTACTTTACGAATGGTCATTTAAGTGAGGTGGTTTCTTTGCAATGCTAAATGATTCATTGACATTCATTCATTCATTCATTCAGGGTCTTTAGAAGCAAAGTTGAGTATTTTGGTTAAACTTTACAATATTAAAAAAATTTTTTAAAATTATACATGCAAGTGTGTGAATGTGAGTTCCTGTCTCCACAGGATGATAAGAACAAGGTGCCAGACTCCCTGGGACAGGAGTTATAGGCAGATGTATGAAGCTTGAAGTGACATGTTCTTAACTATTGAGCTCTCTCTCTTGCCTGCAAAGCTAAGTATTTAATGAAAAATGAGTTCAATGATAAATGCATTAATAAAAAAGAACAGCATTTTGGTTCTAAACAGAGCTCCAGAGGAAATTCTAGGATGTTTACAACAATATTTAAGTGTGAAACACTGCATTCGGTGTCCTGTTAGTTAAGCCAGTGACAGTACTTGCAAAGATTATTCCATAATCCAAGTACTTCTAAATCCTGAATAAAAACTTATGTGTTAAAATGGTTCCTTAAAATTACATTTGTTGAAGCCCCAATCTCTGAATGGGACCACATTTGGAGACAGTGTCTCAGAAGGAGGTCATTAGGGTGAATCCAACTACAATATGACCAGTGTCCCCATAAGGCAATGAGCATATAGATGCCAATGACCGAGCATTGACCTTGGGAGGCCACAATGAGAAGATGACCCTCTGAGAACCAAGGAGAGCTGCCTCAGAGACAATGACCTAGCAAGGTCTTGACTTCCAGCTTCTGGAACAATGAGCACAGGCCTCTGCTGTCTGACCCCCAGTCTGGGGACTTACTTGGTCACGGAATCCCTAGTAAGCTAATACACATCACTAACTTGACATTTGTTTTCTCCCTTCAACCTCTGTGCCCTTGTTCTCCAGATGTGGTTTCTTCTTGATCTGCTAGCACTGTAAGGACAAGGACATCTAGAAGGAGGATTCAGGATAAGCATCTATTTTGAAAGACAGGAAAAGAAATGCCCCGGAAAGGCATTTATAGCTAGTCTGCCTTGAAAACTCATCTGGATTCCCCTATCCTGTAGCTGAAGTCCCCAGGGCTCACATCTCCTTGGGATGGACCCTTGCAATGGATTACAAATCTTCTCTGTCACACATACATCACAGCATGTTAGAAATGTTTCCACTGCTGACTTCTTCACAAAACCCTGTGGATGCTATGAAAGGCTCATAATTGTTGCCCAGGATTTGACACTTAGGATCCAGTCAACAATAGTCATCATTGTTGAGTAAGAAACACAGAAAGTGACACAAAAACTAAAAAAAAAAAAAAAAAAAAAAAAAAAAAAAAAAAATCATAAAATCTGTGGATGGAAATGAATATTTATTTGTGAGTTTATTATCAGGGAAGAAAGTAAGCCAGGCTGCAAAAATAGAAAACATGAAAGCTGAGACCTTTCCAAGTGGAGAGGGCTGTCTGGTACAGACTTAGTTAGACTAGTGCTCACTTGGGGAAAGGAATCATAGGGAAACTGTCAGAGTCTAGCTTAAAACAATGTCCTCATCATGACATTCAAGAACCAAAGACTCAGAAAATATTTCATATACTACTGAAAAAACATAGCCGTTTATGATTAAACCTCTGCTTCTTGAGGCTTGGGCTATGTCCCACCTGTGACCTTCACTATAAACGGCTCTCTCGTGCCTGTTACAGGAAGCAGCAATCATGTCTTTGTTTCAAAAAGTCGTTTATAACCATTTTGTAATCCTGCCTTTGTTTCAAAAGGGTGTATGATCACCACTACCTTGGTATGCCTACCTTGCAACTATGTCTTTGTTTCAGGAGGTCATTAGGACTAACATGTTATGATGCTCTGCTCCTGTAACTCCGCCTATTTTGGCCACCAAACCCCCCATTTGGGAACTCCCTGCCTCTAAGCTATCTGTCTCCCTTAACAATCAAAGCTGACCAGTCAAACCCTGCCTTGTTTTATTTTGGCCATGATGATTTGGGCCGGTGGAAGGAGGTAAGAGTCCAGGTCATTCCAGAACACTGGAATGAGGCAAAGCCTCATGGCTCATATGGGATGATGTCAGATGACCGGTGAAGGGAGACAGTTTCTGCTTCCCATATTGTACTCTCCTGGCTCTACATGCTTGTCCTCTAGAAAATAAGTATGAATCTGGCTAATGTAAGATGCACAGTCAACAGGAATCCAAATATTTAGTCACCACAAATCAAGGGAAAAGAAGAGAGCTTCAATATTCACACAATGAAAGTGACCCTGGCAATCGCAATTTGGCAAGTTTGCAATATTGAGAGTAATAAAAAATATGTGCTAACATCTAGAGGTAATAAACCCAAAAGTAATAAAAAAAAAAAAAAAAAGCTGAGCTTTATGAAGGGGGAAAAAAAAAAGGCACACCAAATTTGATTGCTTTTTGGATGGAACTACAAGATGGCTGTTTTAAAGGAGTAGAGCAGATGTGATGTATTTGAATTTTATTAGAGTGTACGGAAGAACGACGCACACAATTTCCTTCACAAAACAGCAACCCTGGCTTGAACACAGACTGAGGAGATAATAAGTGACAGAAAACAACAGGGCACTACCAATCTCCCTGGGAGGAAGGGCCTTCAAAAGTGATGCTGGGGCTCCCACTGCTTGGGAGGGGGAAACATTCTTTTCTCAATTATCTGTGAAGGAAGAGGCAGAGTGGGGGACAGGAAATTTGAAGATACATTAGACAGGGGGTAAAAATCTGTTAAGAATATCGACATCTGGCGAAAGATGGGACCCGACTGTTTAGCTGGGAGAGAAAATATATTTGGGAAGATATCTGCAAAAGTGTACATACACCCAAGGAGGCAGAAATGAAATGAGTAACTAAAAAGTACCCAGGAGAGGCAGTTTTCTGTGAACTCAAACTGGAGGAGGTCTTAATAACTTGGCATCTTTGGCACCAAAGAACCCTCAGGATCAGAGGTTTTACTCATCTTTGTGTCTCATTGTTATACATTTTAAGCTTTAGGTTTGGCAACACTATTTTCAAAGTTTAAACGGACCGTCCCAAGGCAGGGATATGTGGTCCCTCAGCTCTGCTGTCTTGCTGTGGCTCTGGTTCTACCATGGCAGGCTCAGAAGAGGTCCTTGAGCATCAGGGTGGAGATTTGCTGCTGTTACTGCTTCAGAAATCTCTCTTCAAAGTTAAATTTAAAACCTCTTAAATAAAGGATCTGAAGGATGATAGTTGCATCCTGGACACACAGGTTCCTGAATCTGGAGTAGTCATAAAGTTGTAGTCATTCTTACTGAAGTGATGCATCTGTGGCCTGGGGCCAACCCTGGGTCCACTTACTCCATTAACGTCATTTTTCAGTGCCCCAGATCCTTGCCTTGAGAGGGATAACGTTAGCGTCTACCTCGCAGGACTAAGAATTAATATTATGTAAAGCTCTCAGTGAGCCCTCTATAAATGTTAGCTCTTCAAAATAGACTCGCTGTGAGTAGCCAACAAATCTGAGAGATAAACTTCAGAGGGAAACTTTATATTTAGCCCTAGTTGCTCATCAATGACTGTGCACCGAGAACCGAAAAACCGAATTCCATTTCATTCAGATTACATAACCGAAGGGTGTGTCTTCCCAGCAGATCATGCAGTCAGTCTAAACAGCCGAGATGTGGAGATGACTCCGCTCCTAATGCGTCTCCTTAGCTGTGTACACAGTGGCCCTGTAGCTAGGGTAAGGACACTTCCCTTTACACTGCCCTACAGGATTTGAAGGAAAAATTGTATGAAAGACAGTTTTTTTTTTTTTTTTTAAAATCACAAGGCTACACAGGGCTTAAGGAGTGTGAATATGGGACAAGAAATTCAGGAGGATAAGCACTTCTTAGTGTGACATGGACATGGTACCCAGACCCTCAGATGTGCTCTGTGGGAGCCTCCCCCACCTGTGAACCTCGGACATGGCTTTCCCCTAATCTTTATCCTTGCTCATCGCCACGGGCATGAGTCACTCAGCTCTGTGGATGCTGTTGCCCCGTCTCTCTCCCAGGTCCAGCGTCACGGCTAACTTGGGTACAGTCCTAACCGGTGTTCCAGCCAATCCCAGTGTGAGAGGGAAACACTCCCCACCTTGTCCCTTATGGGGCTGGCCACATAAATCCTCCATGTTTAAATCCCATGTTTCCTGTGCCCTTCAAAACAGGTCACGGCACCGGTATAGGCCTTGGAAGACGGTCCCTTCTGATCTCAACGGCTCCCTCCTCTTTTTCCACTCTGCCATGAAGCTCTTGCGGCTCTGGGTGGCTGTGCTGTCCAGATGATTGTACTTGGACACTCCCCCCAACCCTCTCCCTTACCTCTTTCCCAGGACCCCATGCAGCTCTACTTCCTGAAGGAAGTCTCTGTACGTTCTTTCTACTTCATTAGCTTCTCTACCCTCTGATGGAACTGTTTACAGATCTGTAGAGAGGGGTGAGGTGTCCCATCTCTCTGTTGACAGCCTGGGGCATATAATGGACGTTCATGTATACACTGAATGGATCAATCTAGACCACAAACACACTGAGGGACTGCATCGACTCTCAGGGCAAACCTGGGCTTGTGTTAACGGACGTGGTTTTGTGATCAGCACACGGGAGATGAAATGGCCTACTAGAGGAGTATAGTGATGACACTGCTCACACCTTGCTACAAAACAAACACTGAGGGGCTGTTGCTATAGCAGCAGACAACCTGTTGGCTTTTGGCTCTTAAATTCTGTTTCTGTAGTTCATCTGGCCTAGAGAGGGTTATGGCTTAGATCAAACTTTGTAAGACATAGTAAAAATGAAAGGAAGGACTGGAATTAAATATAAATAAGGGCACAGAGAGATGAGAGCAGGTAACTCTTCCCAATGACAAATACGATGGCACCACACTTCTGCTTAGCCTCTTGAATGGCTTCCCATTACGGGGAGGCTGAAGTCTAAGGGTCTCAATTCTCACCTGCGTCTCCCTACATCACCAGTGCCTCTCACTAGTATCACACTGAGTGGGCTTCCATGCCTTCAGCAATACCATTTTCTCACTCCAGATCACCCCTGTCTTCTTCCTTTCCTCAGTTCTTCCCAGGGAACGCTTGATCATTCTTGAGTACGCGTCTTAACGTCCACCTCTGCTGTGAGGCCTCTCACGAGCTCTCTTCTCTGTACAGCTGAGGTCCCTGCTCAGTGTCACCAGGGCACTCTGTGATGACCTGTTTGGTCACATGGTGGAACATAGGTACATTGGTATCTATCACCTTCTTGAGCCTTTCTCACATAGCCCGTCTTATCTCTGTATCCTGAGACTTTGGTATCGCGCCTGAACCAGACTAAGAATTCAAATTGTGTGTGCAGTTGTTAGATTCACATGAAAGGCAGCACTTACTTAAAGCCTGGAAGGCAAAACTAATCTTTGGTTTTGTTTGACAATGAGACATCGGTAGGAGGAACTAAAATGATCTTAACTACAAAGCAGAAGCCAGTAGCTTTGTACAGATCTGTAGCTGCAAGGATATCAAACTTTTTAGCTAAATAAACAGAAAGAACAATTACAGAAAACGCTATTTTAGTGACCTTAGGGTAGGGTATGGGCACCAGTCACATGGGATTTTTCGGTCCTTCAAAAATTCACCAAAGCACTATAAAAAGCAAAATCAACCTTTTAGAGGTGGGATTTTACATCAGGTATTTAAACACTACTTTGACTATGAGTCTGTCCAGAGTAATTGCACAATAAAGAAAAGCACTTGGCTTCAGGTCACTACACATGCATAGCTAAATTATGCAATTAGATGACAAGTAATTAACCAGAATAGCAACACAGGCAATCTAAGGGGGGCAGTTAGGGTCTGAGTGACTCATAAAAACATTCTGTAGTTAAGTGATGAGCAAGCCACAAGGACACCGGATTGCAGGTGACCCACAGTCTAACTGGTCTCTGGTGTGACGAAACACACAAGGTCTCTGAGGCAGGACAGTTCTGATGCAAACTCTGCCCAAGGAGGCGCTCAAGTGCCATCTTGATTCTAATTATCCAAATCTTCTGACAAGACTGGAAATCTCTTCAAACACACCATCACCAACACCTCTTGGCTGATCCAAAGCCGGGAATGAGCTTCCTTTAAATTAATCCAAAGAAGGCGACAACAGCAGGTTGAATTTGGGCAACTGCATGCTGTCCAAATTAATGTTCTTCCATTTCTTTCAAGGGCTGATACATGCGGAGCATGAAAGCCACAGCTCACGGGTGTTAGGTCTTTTGTAAGGACTGGCATTTGTAGTTGTGCTTTTGTTTTGGGGAAGGGTCACTGATTTTGTTTGCTCTCATAAGACATGGACTCACTCTAGCTTGGGACGGCTTCCAGATATGGGTAAGAAAATGTCCTTTAAGAAATGTTCAGTTAACGCCATGTTTATTGTTCGTTTCCCCTCAGGCTATTCTCCTCTAGTCCCTCAGTCTGTTTTCTGGTGCCCCCTTACAGTTTTATGTGTCTGCAAAGAATTCTAGGACCTGCGAACAAGAGAAAATGTGACACTTGTCTGCATGTGCTTGACATGTTTTACTTAATATGATGGTCTCTGGTTGAGTCTCTCCTGGTTAAAGTAAAACAAAACTGCACTGTGTGTGTGTGTGTGTGTGTGTGTGTGTGTGTGTGTGTGTGAGACGTTTTCTTTATACATCTGTTAACAGCTACCTCAGCTGATTCTAGAACATGGTCATTGGGACCAGAGCAGAAGCAAACATGGTAACGGCAACAAACCCTTTTAATCTTTCAATATTGAGAGGAGGGAAAAAAAAAACACCCTAGTTTCTCTGTATAATTACATATCGACTCCTTACTCTCCAGCCCGGGCTGACTGGAAGTACCAAGCTGCAGAAGACCCTACCTGCCTTCCAATATCCCCCAGTCCACCAGGGGTTAAACTGTCACTCACTCTTTACTTCCCTTTTCAAAATGGCTTCTGTCTATATGACTTACTCTGATGGTTTAGGCAGTATTTATTTCATACACTATAAACTATGAATACATACACATGCATTTTTTTTTTCAATTGCTATTTTTCTGTTTTTGTGACACATGAGAAACCTTGGTTTAAGGTCCCTTGGAAGTATCTGCTGCCCTGTTGAGAAGATGTGCCACAAAAATGTTTAAACATAACAGCTCATAGTATGAGAAATTATAGGCAGGCTTCAGGCACTCTGAGTATAATATTGAACAAAGGGTGCCTCCTAATACGTTACCTGACAGCAGAATACAAATGATTCCTTTTCCTTTCTGTTCCCCATAATGGAGATGTGTGACTTGTGTACAAAGAAGACTTACTTTATTCATGAGAGGTGGAAAACCCTTTTTCTGGGTAGTCAGCTATCTCGTCCTGCTTTTGAATAAAGACCTACTGCCTGAAATCCAAAAAGGGCCACCCAGGGCTCTGCAGACACCGAAGTCTACTATAACTGGTGGCCCACACATCTGCTTCTCTCTCCGGATGGGGTGCCTTGGCCTGCCTGGTGCTGCAATTCAATGTGTCCTATGGGTTCAGCCATACCGCGAGCACGGGATTAGTATTCACAAAGATAGGAGAGCAGGGACACAGGAAGCGGGGAAGAAATGCTTCAGACACACACACACACACATATACACACACACACATCACACACACACACACACACATACCACACCACACACATATCACACACACACACACACATATACACACACACATCTCACACACACACACACACATACCACACCACACACACACCACACACACATATCACACATACACACACATCTCACACACACACACACACACACATACCACACATACACACACATCACACACACACACATATCACACATATACACACACACACACATCACACACACACACATCACACACACACACACCACACCACACACACACATATCACACACACATACACACACACACACCACACACACACACCACACACACCACACACACACACACATATACACACACACACATCACACACATCACACACACACACACATACCACACCACACACATATCACACACACACATATCACACACACATACACACACACACACACCACACACACACACACACACACACACACACGTCTGAAACTTTTTATATTAGAAAAACAAGGTAGTGATGGGAGATGCCATTCTGTTTCTCTTATTGGTTAATGAATAATGCACTGTTGGCAAATAGGAAGGCAAGATAGGTGGGACTAGGAGACAAGGAGGATTCTGGGAGATGTAGTAGAGGAGATTCAAGATGTAGAGACTTGAGAAGAAGGTCTGGACCCTCTCTCCGGTAAGATAAGACCACGTGGAAACACTTAGATTAATAGAAATGGGCTAATATTTAAGACAGAGCTAGCTAATAAGAAACACTAGTAACTGGCCAACAGCTTTGTATCTAAAATAGCTTCTCTGTGTGTTATTTGGGGCTGATGCGGTTCTGGGACCAGGCTGGTCAGAAGACTGCTCGCAACAAAATGGCGCCTACAACGTGGGACCTGAGAACTTTCACTTGAAACTTGACAAAATCTTTAAAAGGGATTTTAGAAACAAAAGAGCAGAGACAAGCAAGGGTTCTTGGTAGCAGCATTTTTCTCAGTTGGGCTCTGTTTTGCTAGAGACAAGCAGAGACTCATGCCGCTCCTTTAAGGGAGGTTTCCTGAGTCAGCACAAGCAGCAAACCCTGCTAACAACTTAATGGTGTGTAGGAGAGCTGGCAATGGCAATGACCACATCTCCAAGCTTGGTGCTTGATGGCAGCATAGACCAATGGAGTGAGCACAGCTCTCAGTGCTGGTGGTAAATGTACCCCATCATCTTGGACAGACCGAGGTTAAAACAGCTGTGGCTTTCATTTTAGCAATATTGTTTACCAGATAAAAGACTCATGGCCAGAAAAAAGAAAAAGATTTACAGTAAAGACAGATTCAAATAGAGAAAAACCTCTAAAGGTTTACAGTATGTTTTAAAATATACGCAGGCTGGGGAGAGAAAAAGAAACAGGATAAAGTGATTTAAAAAAATATAGATAGTAGCTGGGTGTGGTGGCATACACCTTTAATTTCAGCACTTGGGAGACAGAGACAAGCAGATCTCTGTGATTTTCAAAGCGAACCTGGTATTCAGAGTTAATTCTAGGACAGGCAAAAGTTACACAGAGAAACCCTGTCTCAATAAATGAAAAAAATAGAAATAGAAGAAATAGAGTAATAAAAAAAGACACATGAAGATAGAAAGCACACAGAGAGTCTTAATACAGTATGCTATTGTGTTGTCTTTGTATTGTTTGACTGCTGAGGAAATGGCAACAACTGTTAAAAGAAATGCTGCTGGAGTAATCCAATTTATATGTTTTAAAAATGCTTTAACTTCAAATTTTAAGTCTAAGGACAGATTACTGGGGAAAAAGAATTTCTATTTTTGTTTTCACAGGAAAATGAAAATGCTGTGGATTCCTTCCAGACTAACATGCTTTGATCAAGCAAGACCCCCTGAAGCAGTGTCCCAGGTGATCCAACATTCAAAACAGCTGGGATAAGGCAGCCTGCAGACCTCTACAGCCAGGATTTCTGCATCTTCTTAGGATCCCTCTACCAGCAGGAAGCAGTTTGGAAAGGACAATATCCAAATTCTCAAATAGTGTTTATAATTGTTTATTTTCATTTATATATGGTTGGTTATAAATGATTAATGATCACAACCAATCTCCTTTTAAAGGTTAAAAAAAGGGGATTATGGTATAGAAGTGAATACTTTGGAATGGATTTCATTTATTGGTACAAATTTAAGGTCAGTTTTGTGATATGTATATTTTTCCTCTTGTTTAGATATTGTGTTTATATAGTTCATTTAGAAATGTGATGTATAATTTAAGTACAGATTATAGATATTTTAGTCAAAACTTATAGTGTTAGTTAGGTTTTCTAGACATATTTCAATTAGATAGGCATTCTTCAAACCTTTCAAAGATCTACAGTGTATGGCATTTAAAATGCTTTAGGGTTTTTCTTGACAGTGAGGCACAATTGCTCCTGGTAACACCAACTGCATCAAGAGGAAGATGGACATTAAAGAAACGCGTTATGGATTTTACTTCCAATATGGCAAGACAAGCCATTTGGGCAAGATACTGCTCATGTCTGGACTGTTTGACTACATGCTGTATAAACTGGACATGCAGGACCCACAGAAAAGTGACTGCTGAAACAAGATGGACATTGCTGTAGGGTTCCTGCTTCATGGAAGTGTCTGCAGGACACAGAAAAAAAGTGACTGACAAACTGCCAATACAGGTGGACAGTTTAGAGTTTCCTGCTTTGCTGAGGAGTCTGCCAGACACACTATGGCCTATAGGCTGAAGATGGAACATTACAGAAGAACTTCAGGTGACTGACCAGGTAGCAAGATGCCTGTTTCAATTCTAGAGTTTACATACTATCTATCCTTCTGTGGTCTTTGATGGAGTTGAAGACAGATAGTTATGGTTATAGTTTTCCTTAGTTAGGGTTAAAGATAAGTTATATATAAGACATTAGACTCACAAAGACAGGATAGATGATGGAATATTTTCTTTAAATCTTACTAAATGTTAATAGACTAAAAATTGTTAACAATAGTTCTTATTTGATAACTGTTTTGTTATATATTTTGCTATGTTAAAGTTAAAACCCTTCTTTTTATTTAGACAGAAAAGAGGAGATGTCATTCTGTAAATATGTTTCTCTTATTGGTTAGTGAATAAAGCACTGTTGGCAAATAGGAAGGCAAGATAGGTGGGACTAGGAGACAAGGAGGATTCTGGGAGATGTAGTAGAGGAGATTCAAGATGTAAAGACTTGAGAAGAAGGTCCAGACCCTCTCTCTCTGGTAAGATAAGACCACGTGGAAACACTTAGGTTAATAGAAATGAGCTAATATTTAAGTCAGAACTAGCCAATAAGAAACACTAGAAACTGGCCAACAGCTTTGTATCTAATACAGTGTCTCTGTTATTTGGGGTTGACACAGCTCTGGGACCAGGCTGGCAGGAAAACTGCCTGTAACAAGTTAGTGTAATTTCAGTGAACAAAGTTAAGGGGGTTAGAGGCTTGATGATGACACACTTGGTGTGATAAACAATAACTTCATTCCTTAACTAACTCTACTGTGGCCAGAATGGCCCATCCAGAAAAGGTGGCTTCCATGATTGCCCCAGTCAACAAATCTATAATCTGTGCCACTCTACTCTCCATTTTGTAAGCATGTGGTGTCTTAGCGATTCTATTGTTGTAGTAGAACATTATGACCAAAAGCACCTTGGGGGGGGGGTGTGAAAGGATTTGTATCAGCTTGCAGCTATGGTCCAGCATGAGGGGAAGCGGGGGGTAGAAGTGAAGGTAGGAACCCGGAGGCAGGAACTGAAGCAAAGGTCATGGAGGACGCTGCTAATTGGCTTACTCCTCTTGGCTTACTCAGTTTGCTTTTTACATAGTTTGGGCATACCTTCCCAGGGATGGCACCACCCAAGTGATCTGGGCCCTTCTACATCAATCATTAATCAAGAATACACTCTACAGTTTTGTCTACAGGTTGACCTCATGGAGGCATTTCCCAAATTGATGTTTTCTCCTCTCAGATGACTCTAACTTGTGTCCAAGTTGGCAAAGACCTAGGCAGATCTATGTGAGTTCGAGGACAGCCTGGTCTACAGAGCAAGTGTCAGGACAGGCTCTAAAGCTACACAGAGAAACCGTGTCTTGTCTTAAATGACATAAAAGTATCAATATGGCCATTTTAAGGTTCTTAAATGCAGAGAATAAGAAAAAAGTTCTAAGGAATAGGGCATAGTCTCACATAGCATTTGAGAATGTCACCTACCGGTACTGACACAATATTCAGCCACTGTCGCTTGCTTCAGATACTAACTTCTAGTTGTGATTATAATTTTTCAGATCCATATAGTCTTAATGTGGGGAATTTATTGACCCTTGGGGAATAGAAAAGAAAGAAGACCCATGATAGACTAGGGACCCTCCTAAAATAATAGCGTTTAAAAACTTTGAGACATTACATTTATTTATGCTTGTTTTATGTATATACACATCTGTGTGGAGGTTAGAGGATCATTTGTCTCCTTCCACTAAGTGGGTTCTGGGGGGTTGAATTCAGGTCATCAGGCTTGGTGGAAAGTGCCTTAACTTAACCTGCTGAGTCATCTTGCTAGCCCTAGCTAGTGGCAGAGAGCTATCTGTCCACCTACTAGCTGTTAGTTCTCAGAATAAGTGTAAGGTAGACATTCTCACCGACTTAAAGATGAGCCAAACAAGTCTTGGAAATGTTCTGCTGAGTAATTTCCAAACACATACAGTTAGTAAGGCACGGAGCTGAGCACATCTCAAGGGCTGCTGAGGAAGCACATTGCTCCTCTCTCTCCTCTGCAGAAACACAGCAACCTGTACCAAGTGTTCTGTTGACATGCACAGAATGTAACCTTTCAGCTTGTTCTTTGTCTAGCTCCTTGCTTTTCCTCCCACCTCCAATTTCAATTCCTCATTTTCTTATGTTTTTGTGGCATTTGAGAAGAAATCTTTGTTGAAGATTCCTTCATCATACCTGCAGGTCTTCCGAGAACAATAATATTCAAATAAAACATCACAGAGTATAGAAAATTAGACTTAAGCTTTGAATATTGGACAAATAAGCTCTCTCAGAATCTTTCTATCCCCTCTCCCCCCACACACTTTTTTTTTTCTATCTGAAATGTCATTTACTCTTAAAATTATTGTTTAATATTCCTCTGGCCTCCGGTGGAGATTTTCATAATGCTTGCTTGACTAGACAAAAGGAGAGCTGCATACTGACATGTCCTGGCCTTTCTATTTTGTTTGCCATGAAAAAGTGGTTAAAATATATAAAATATATGTTACTAATACAAAAAGCAACTATAGTCAATGCTCTGCAGAATGTGGCCTTCACATGCCTGAGACACTGACCTGACAGCTATGAATCAAACTCAGATGTTTTCTCTTCTTTGACCACGGAGCCCTTATTTTATTATGAGAGCCTCAAAGTGAGACAAAACACCTTGCATTTGGAACCCTCTATCTTCTTTACCAGAGAAGGCTCAGGGACCAAGAGAGAAAAGGAGACCACCATTAAAAAATTTTAAGATACCTTACAGGTGGGGTCATCTAAATCTGTCAAGTCATTTGGAGTAGGGACTAGGCCCTTCCTCCTGCCTCTAGGTTAAGGGAGTATCCCTCCATGGGGAATGTGCTCCCAAAGTCCAGGGACATATCCTGGTTCCACTGTCAGAGGTCCTTAGACTGCCCAGGCCTTCTAACTGAGACCCATGTTCAGGGGGTCTAAGTCTGTCCAATGCTGGATCCTCAGCTATCAGTCTGGGGAGTCCATTAGCTCCCCCTTGTTCAGGTCAGCTGTCTCTGTGGGTTTCTGTAGCCTAGTCTTGTCTTCCTTCTCTGCATCTGGATTCCAGTTCGGTTCAGTGTTTAGCTGTGGGTGTCTGCTTCTCTTTCCATCAGCTACTAGATGAGGGATCTGTGATGGTGGATAAATTAGTCATCCATCTCATTATCAGGGAAGGACATTTAAGGTAGCCTTTCCACTGTTTCTCGAATTGTTAGTTGGGGTCATCCTTGTAGGTCTCTGGACATTTCTCTAGAGTCAGTTTTCTCTTCAAGCCTATAATGGCTCCCTCTTTTATGGTCTCTCTCTCTCTCTCTTTCTCTCTCTCTCTCCATGTGGAGTTGGGGGGAATGGGATGGGAGGGTGGTGGGGAGGGCATGGGAGAGGGGGAGGGAGAAGGAACTGATATTGATGTGTAAAATAAGAAAACTAAACAGAAAAATTTAAGATAATACATTAGATATTATCAATATGGCTGCATAAACAAGGGAGATGAGAATAACAGCTAAAGTCACGCTGATATGGATGGCAGGGGAGGCCCCGGAGGCCTCATCCCTACACAAAGAGCTACAGGAAAGCAAGGGATGCTGAGAGCTGGAGAAACAGTCTCCTCCAGTTAAGCGCAGCAATCGGTTATCCAACCCTAATGGTCAGCCCCGAAAATATTACACAAGTAACATTATATAGACTGGGCAGGTTGTGTGTGTGTGTGTGTGTGTGTGTGTGTGTGTGTGTGTGTGTGTAACAAAAATCAGTGAAGAAAAGGGGCCATGTACTTGAAAGATAGCAAGAAGAAGTAGAAGGAAGGGTACTTATAATCTCAAAGACATGAAAGGAATAATTTTTAAAAATAAAATGAAAATGAAAAGAGGAAAGTAAAATGTCCCTGCCTTAAAGAAAGACGATTAGAATAATGTGGCAAACAGCAAAAGATACCCAGGATGCTAAAAAGCCCATTCAGACACAAAGCACCTGAAAGAAAAATGCCAATACAAAGCAAGCCAGCAGTCAGCCAGAGCGAGTGTTTGGTGATGGCATCCCAGTTGGAAATGGAAATATAAATTACCCTTGGCTGGACATGGTAGTAATGCTTGGAATCCTAGCATCTGGGGAGGTTGGAGTAGTTCAGGGCCAGCCTCCTAGGTTTCAGGCTACCCTGGGTGAGTGTGGTCTTTGTGAGATTGAGATCTTACCTAGGGAGGGAGGGAGGGAAGAAGATAAGGGTTAGGGAGGGCAGGGAGGGAAATAGATATGTAGGTTACCCTTAACAGGAATGCACAAGGGAATCCGGCCTTAGAAAACGGCCAGGTTCCTACAAAATTCTGTTTGAATAATGTTTCCTCTTGAGTTACTGAGGGGAAAGAAGGGGAGTAGAACAGAGTGAAGACTCACAGTAAACTCTAAATTATAAGAAGAGGAAAATTATCTTAAATGGACACAGATATCTGCCTTGACTCTGCATCTCAAACACTCTTTAAAATGTTATAAAAACGGATGATCTGAATAGCAGCACATTTTCTAAAATAAGGGAAAACTTGCATATGATTCACATAACATGGAAAACGGGAGGAAGTCAGAGTTCCAGTTCACGCCGGGCATTGAGACGGCACACTGAAAACTAAACACGTGTCAGAAAGAACGACACAGACCATGGTTAAACTGTGTTTCCTACCCTCTACTCCAGATTCAGGAGGGTACACATCCTTCCTGTTCTTTACGCAGGCTGCAGGAATTCAAAGCAATCCCTCATTGTGGGTGGCATTTACAGCTTCCCAGGCAGAAAGATCTGTGTTTTATTGACTGCAGACACTTAATTAGTAAGCATTATTAAACTGAAAATGTCCATATTAAACTGTTTTCTACATAAGCTAGCGTTCTGGTGTGCTGACTTGTTATTGCAGGGTTATCTCAAGTTCACTCAACAGATGGGTAAGAATTTATCTGTTTGTTTTTTTCTGATTCTCCCGAACACATTCTTTCTGGTATCACCGAAAAATAGCATCTAAACAAAGTTTTCTGTCCCCCCCCTTTTTTTGTATGTGGTTGTTCCATAAGCAAAATTTTAAAGACTAACTTGAATGCTAACACCAGACATTATGCCGTTTCTTATGCTGAAATGGGACTGTATCATAATATCTAATTAGCCTACAGATGATGGACTAATTTCAGACAGATACCTTTCTGCACAATAGCACAAAACACTAATTTGAGGATTTTATATATAAAAAAAAAAGATCATGAAAAGGTACTTTAATCCAGTATATAAATTCTATTCTGTATGAACCTAAGCAGCATAAGTGATGGGCAGAAAGGAAATGTGAAGTATTTCAAGGGTTCCTTCCATCCACAATGGAGCATTGAAGCCAAGGGATCCATGATCCAACAAAATATTAAGCAGGAAATCCGGAACTGATGGCTGAGAGTTCTCTTTCATTTTTATAGAAATCCAGTGGTTGTAATCTAAGTGGCAGATCATCTCTTGAATGGTAGCTTCTGTTAAAAAGACCTCAAACAGGACAGCACCACTGATTATATAACATTGTGCTATGGTGCTATGATTTCTCAGCTCCAAACCAACGGGGAGAGGGGATTGGTGGGAAGGAGGGGGAAGCCATTGCATTCTGCCAATGCCTTTAAAGAATGACTTCAAAACCACCGGTAACTTCCAGAAGACAGTGTCTGAGCAATTATGCTACTGGGGATGACAAGCGATACACAAACTAATACCAGTTTTTGGAAACATTCAAACAACTTCCTGACACCTGAGTGGACAGCACAGCAAACAGAACATCTCTCCCGAAGAGCGGCCGTTTTGTCTGAGGTGTAGGTATGGCAATGGCTTTTGACTGTGGTCAGCCAGCTGGAAGGATGATCAAATAAACAATCTAGCTGCTGCTGTTGTGCAAGGAAATGATCATTCTTGGTGGCAAAGATTAATAACCGCTGTTAGAAAAGATTAGGACAAAGCTAGCTATGTGAATTACCGCACACTTTCCCATAAGTGTTCGGTAAACACATGTGTGGTCGGTTGAATCATTATCAATATGGCATGCTTTAATATTGGATATAAATAATTGTCACTGAGAAATCATCTGCTTCGTGTTCAGGAAAAGCTATAGAGATCTGCCTCGTTACCTAGCAACTGGGCAAGTAACTGCCATACTGTGAAAAAATCCCCCCCCCCTCTTTTCAGGTAGAATGTTCATAAAACTGCCCATGAAGATGTTAATTAAGCTAAAGTATATAGCTCATCTATCTGATTAAAAGACGTTAGCTCCATCTATGTTTTAAAACACCAGGAGGAAACTGTCAATATTTAGATTTGGGATTTGAACTGGCTGTAAACAATAATGTTCTGTTTCTGTAAGGGACTCACTCACCATTGTGACTGACTTTTTATTCTCACTGTCTTATGGACAAAGGGTCTCCAACAACCAACAGCCAATTCCTAGCGAAAGCATGCTTGCTCTTGTGAAAATGTAACTGCGAATCACTGTAAGGGGCCCCAAATCCTTACTTTTTTCATATAACAGCCTAATGTATTGAAAGTATAACATCAAAAGGAGTCTGGTTCAATAGCTGACCTAAGTTCTTCTTTCTATGTAGGTGAAAACATGGATTCTAAGACTGTGTGGAAAACATCTCCAACTCAGGGTTAGTCACACTACTGCTGAGATCCAAAATTCATCCCTGGCCAGTCCTGCAGTCTCATTCCGAGCCCCATGACATTAGGTTTGTGATACACAAATGAGGAAATGCTCTGCATGAAGAGACCGCTCTATGGGCAGGCAGTACTGTACTCGACTTCCAACGTGTCCCCAAACACGTTTGTAGCATTCTGTGTGAGCACGATGCTTTATTTATGTTCATTTACAGTGCAGAGATGCAACTAAAAATGCTTCAAGGCCTGGCATGCCTTCAATCCCAGCACCCAGGAGGTAGAGGCAGGCGAATCTCCGTGAGTTTGAAGCCAGTCTGCTCTATACGCTAAGTTTCAGGTCAGGCAGTGCTGGCTGTACAGTGAGGCCATGTCTCAGAGAAAACACTCTTAAAATATTATACAGAACTGAACTGATATAAAAAAGTCTAACTAATAACTAAGGCAGAAGAAGGTACACACTTTTCCCCCCATTGGTTAAGTTCCTCCCATTTTAACACCAAGCTTACTCTTCTTGATTAGAAGTATTGTATTGAGTGTGGTATATAAATCAGGTTTATTGGTAAACAGGAAAATAAAAAATAATCTGAGTTGGGGGTGTGTGTTTTGTGAGATGGCAATAATTAACAGACCCCAATATTATTTTCTTGAAGATAAATAGCCTTGTGTCCTCCTTCTTACGAAGAACGGAAATGTCTTTTGTGGTTGTCAATTTTTCCTTTTACCTTTATTAACATACTCATTACTTCTTGAGGCAGGGTCATGCTAGGCTGACCTGAAACATTATGTAGCCCAGGCTGGTCTTGAACTTATGCTGTCTTTGTCTTTGTCTCTACCTCTCAAGTCCAGGCTCTACAGGGACAACTATACAAGGATTCTGTATATCCTATCTTATTTGGCTCCCAGCTCTGTAACCCACGGAAGTACACATATGGACAGTGCTACTTGTCTGAACGGAAACAACAGCCAGTAGGTAGCTAGCCAAAAGCCATACCCACCGATAAACAACAGAGCCAGGAAACTAGACCTGATTTTCACTTCTATTTACCAAGTACTATGCTTTTAAATTCGAGTAAAACTGTTCAGTTAACATATAGGAGTCTGGATTTCATTTGTTGGGATGCACGCCGTACACAAAAACACAACAGCAGTTTAAAACAACAACAACAACAAAATGGCACACTTTTTTTTTTTATGTTTCAAGCACTTACAGATTATGGCACAGTCATAACAGTTGGTACATCTGCCCCAAAGTAACTGACAGTGTAACAGAAAATATAACACAGATGTGCATCTACCAGAACGAAGCTACGAAACCCGGAGGGTTTCTAGACAAGGGCTGGAACCGTCCCATAGTTACCCTCCATCCACATGCTAGAAGAAAGGATGGCATTTGAAACAGCGTGAGCAAAAGCCTGAGGGAGTACACGTGCAATGCAGCGCCGGCGGGCGGGCCAGCATCTCCCAGCGGACCAGCATCTCTGCTTACCTTACAACGGTGCCCTATCATGTAACACTTCACCCGCACTCAGTCATGGAGGTGCTACTCCCATTCGCTTTAGAAAGCACCACCATGAAGGCCTTTTAAGACTTCTCGGTGAGTATGCACAATTTAAGAGAAATTATCTCGAATTTTAAAGTGGGAAGGAAAATTGGCTAATTCATACCAACCATTAACCCGATTCATTTATACGAAAAGATTTCAGACAGTTGCTGGATTGAGAATAGTTTGTTCTTAGGGCTAAAGGGTCCATAAAAAGGTTTGTCACTCATGCCCCTGGGTACAGGGCTTTAGGGTAAATGTGTATCTAGGATTCCTGAACTTTCCCGAATTTCACGTCTGGCAGATCCAACCACCTGCTTGACATTTTTTTTTCCCCACATTAATTCTAAGCTTCTCAAACATAAAAACCTAACTGAGAAGTCTTGATTCCCTTCCACCAGGAGCTCGGCAGCCCAGCGGCTCAGGTGAAAGACAGAAGGCCCAAGAGGAACTCTGTCCTTTCCACATCAACCCCACAGCAGGATCTGTGAAGCCATCTCACAAAGGCGTGGCGTCATCTGAATGCTCCACAGAGCCGTCTTTCCTAAATATCTATAGAAGATGAGAAACACAGTAAGCATTAGAAGAAATGAGTGGTGGGGGGGGCGGGCATGTAGAGGGGGGAAGGGAGAGACCACTTGAAGGAGCATAAACCAACGGCAGGGAAGGATAGAGGCAGAAAGTTCTAGAGCGAGACAAAGAAGGGCAGGGCTGTTTTGTTCTTAACCCTGTTCATGCTCCCTAGAGAGGTGACTCAACAAGATTCTGAGAATTCTCACTAATAATCCTAAATTTAGAGAAAAGCACACTCAGTGAATATCTTCATCCGCTTCCACTCTCTACCAAGGGGCAACAGAAAACACCACATGTGAAGGGGAAAACGTAAGAAACCCACTCAGTTCAGCTGAAGGCGGCAGGGCTGCTCACACCGCTGGGAATCAATGGAGCCCTGGGTTCAGGAACTTTCAGTTAAGCACGGGAAATACATCCGTGGTGTCCCCTCCCCGCACTCCCAAAGTGGAGAAATGGATGCTGACAGTACAGGCATTTGACAGATTCGAAGCGGAGCCCAGGGCATCTAACCAGCTTGAACTGAGCCATGGCTGCAATTTCTTCAGATAGCAAGGCGGATAGGCAAGAAATTAGGACTAAATGGGTTCCCCAGAAAGGTTAGGGGCAGACTCAAGAGGTCGCTCACACCATGTCTCCACAAAACTGCCCGAGCACCAGCAAGACCAAAAGAAACAGCAAGGCAGACGTGCAAGCATCAGAGAGAGAAGATGGATGGGGAGGAGAGGGAGAGAAGGGAAGAAAACAGTGTAAGGGCAAGGCGTAAAGGGACTCCACTTAGGGGAACTGTGCACAGCTACGCAGAAGGGAAGCCTCGCACAAACTTCCTGCACAGAAGGATGTGTTAAACAACAGAACCCTGGAGACAGAAGACTGAAACAATTTGACCAAAGTGAAAAGGGATATTACAGACCCAAGGAGCGAACAGTATGAATTAGAAACATCAAGAAATCGGGAAGACACTTGTGAAAGCTGAGCTGCCGACAGAGGAGAGGACTGACATTCTGTGAGTAGGGTGAGGATGACAGAGGATTAGGCAACCAAGGAGGAAGCACAACAAATACAAGAGAAAGACAATCATGTCCCCAAAGGAGGTGGCAATGTGATCGCATTAAAACGTATGTTCAAAGGTACACCCGCAGCAGCATCAAGCTTAAAGGGAATGATGTAGATCGTGACAGAGCTTTAATCATAGACACCCCAGCCATATTGCGGAGCTGTATTCAGAGAACCTTCTAGATCCCAGGCAGAAGGCCCAACCATTTACAAAGGGCAGCTCAGACTGGAGGTCAATATTAAATGTTATTCGACCAAAGGGCATGGCGGCTGCAAAACTGCAGGGGAAACAAAACATGGCAGGAAAGTATCACCCTCAGCCACGCCATGATTTTTCCTTGAAATTGGTACAGAAAACTGTTAATGATGAAGTCAGAGCCATTAACAGATGAGCCAAAGCACTTGGTTAGCAAAGGGGAGGAGGCGGTATGCGGATGAGAACCCCGAGCCTGGCAGAAGGGCCTTTGCTTCAGCTACCTTCCCTTTGGATCACCCGTCTATCTTCAATATCTACCAGTTTCTCCATCATTTACCCCTCTGTCATTTTCACGGCTGTACCCCTGCCACGACTACAGATCAGAAAGTAACTGTCACAAACATGTCTAATATAAATTAATTTAAATGAACTTGTTAGCAGGGAATGGAGATGGGCAATACCAAATCAAATCATTCAAAACAGATGTATGTTTAAAGTTGGGGTGTGTGCAATTTTAAAAGTGTAATAATTTCAACCTTAAAGAGTGTTTAATGTAAATCTAACAAAGCTTAGCCGATGAGCTCCTTTACTCACAAGGTGTGAGTGTGTGTGTGTGTGTGCGTGTGCGCATGTGCGCTGTGTGTGTGTGTGTGTGTGTGTGCGCGCGCGCGCGCGCACGTGCACACATGTGCGTGCATGAAGGTCAGAGGTCAATGTTGGATGCCTTCACCTATCAACCTCTACCTTACTATTCGAGACAAATTCTCTCATTGAACATAGGGTTTATTGATTGGGGTAGGCTGGCTGGCCAGTACACTCCAGGGATAGACTTTTCTTTACCATTTCCCCTCATCATGGGCACTGTCTGCTGTGTCCTGCTTTGCATGTGGGAGCTGAGGACTTGAACTCAGGTCCTCAGGCTTGCATGGCACACACTTTATCCACAGGTGTGTTTCCACAGCCCTCAGCTTGTTTTGTGGTCTCCAGAAGTGATGACAGTGCATTTGCATGATCAGGAAATAACTCTTTTAGTAAAGATAATATTTACATAAAGTTCAATAGCTGTCCTTATGTCCATTTTCCTAAATGCAAGAAGCTAATTGTGATGCTTTTTATTTAGAAACAGTATTTGCAGCATGACTCCATTGTTAAAGTTTATCCATGTATTCGCTTATAAATATGAAATTATGCATGGAGAAATTATATTAGTCTAATGCCACAGATGCTTGTTTCCAGGTAGTAAAGTTTGAGGATGTTAAAAAAAATATTTATTTATCATATGTAAGTGTGGGAGCCTAAGTGTACATGTGTGCCGCACATGCATGTAGTGCTCACAGAAGCCAGAAGGGGGCGGTCACAGGGTGGGAACTGAATTTAGGTACTCTCAAAAAGTAGCAACAGCTCTTTACTGTTACATGCCATGTCTCCAGCTCCTTAGGACAACTTTTAAAAATTTATTCTATTATGCAAATTTCTTGAATAGTTGATTATTGTCATATTCCACATATTTCAAAGTTAATAATGATTTTTCTTTTAAAATGCCAATATATAACCATCTATTAGTAGAGAACTGTTTTCTTCATAGCATTTTCTTGTGCCTAAAATTTTTCAACATTTGATATTCTGAGATTTCCCCCATGTCTTCTCATTTTATTACCACTGACCCACGGCTATTCCTCCCCCAGACCACTTTCATGGTCTCCCACATGGTGTCCCTGGTCCACTCTTGCCCTGGCATGATCTACCACAACGAGTGCGACCTTTCCCAAGGAGAAGCTATCAGTGCCGCTGCCTTACATCCTCTGCTGGCCACACACTGTCTCTGCAATAGGGACCAGATGCTGCTGTGAATCTACAAGCAGACCTGAGCCAGCCATGACCCAGCCACACTGCACTCGGTCCCTGCAAGGGCTTCGCTGCATCCGCTTGGCCTGGCCTGCTCTTTCCAGGTCTCTGCTGGGCAGGCACGTCTCAGGTCTCTGTTAAAAGTCCTTTTACCACAGCCAATCTCTGAACAGCTTCCTAAACATGGCGCCCTTCCCCACTACATTACTCTGGAGCCCTCCATCTCACTACTTGCTTTTCAGAGCACTTATCACTATCTGAATTAGTCTTTTCCATCCATTCATCTATTGCCTTGTTTTTCATCAACCCTCCCCAACAAAGCATTTGTTCTTCAAAAAACAGAGACCCTTGTCTGATTTGTCTTATGCATAATTTTCCTGGCTGGAAGAACAATGTCTTGAAGACAGCTCTGATGGGAGATGTCATTCTGTAAATATGTTCCTCTTATTGGTTAATGAATAAAGCCCTGATGGCCAATAGGAAAGCAAGATAGGCGGGACTAGGAGGAAAGAGGGAGAGGTAGGAGGAGATTCAGCATGTACAGACTTTAGGGAGAAGAAGGTCCAGACCATTTCTCTGATAAGATGAGACCACGTGGAAACACTTAGATTGATAGAAATGGGTTAATGTTTAAGACAGAGCTAGCCAATAAGAAATGCTAGTAACAGGCCAACAGCTTTATATCTAATACAGCGTCTCTGTGTGTTATTTGGGGCTGACATGGCTGTGGGACCAGGCTGGTGGGAAAACTGCTCATAACACAGCTCACATTCAGAAGCCACTTCTCACAGGGACTGTTTCCCAGGTTGAAGAGGAGGGTTGTACTAAGAAAGCTATCTTTTAAGATGGTGTTTGGAATTCAGAAAGTGCAGTCTTTCGAATAAGCCCCAGAACAAATAGTAACCACCGAAAGTAGCCCACAAGTCTACCACACCTTTATAGTGCCAGGCTCGGATGCTGCATGTCTGTCGGCAAAAGAATACTAGGAAAAAGATCAACATGATGAATCACAGCTAGGAAAAACAGAGGATCTCAAAGGAATGGATCAACTTGTATGAACAAATTATAATTAGTCCTTATCTTTCATGTTGGTAAAGACTTTTGCAGATGTTCTCAAGGAGATGTTGGGGCATTTTAAAGGGCTTTTGAAGTTCCTGGTTCTGTTTCCTCACTCGGTGTGTCAGTGTTTCCCAGTCACATCTTGAGTCATGGTATGGGAAGGAGAGGAGAAAGCATCTGCTTAGCTACAGGAGTCAGGAGAGTCCCAGGGAGGCGAGGGGATGTGCAATTGGAAAAACTACCTGAGCTAAGGCTGAGGAGTGCAGGAAAGAAGCCAGTGATGTGTGGTCAGGGGAAGACTGAAGAATTCTTCCTACCACCTACTGGAAAATTCCGTCTTCCCAGACAAGCTGGCTCTTGACTGGAGTAGCTGTGAGTGGGTACAAGGAGGGAAAGTTGGTTTGTAAATAATGTTGAAACTTGGGAGGGACCCTGTATTTCTAATTTGAGATTTTGTCCCAAATTTGGTTTGGCATGAGCTTTTATGACTAATCTACCAGTACGGAGAAATAAATAGCATCATTCATATCAAGAGTACCAACCAACCACCCTCTGGGAGGAACTGGGTAGACGACGCTTAGCTGGGCCTCCCCTTCTGGAAGGGCTGCTAGTGTGTAAACAACAGTTAAACAGATAAGACACACAAAAATGTACCAGGGCGGAGAAGCTTTGCTCATGGTCTACAGGTTTCTTTTCTGGATAAATGAATGATGTGGATGGAGAGAACATTTTATTTTTTTATAGTCACATGTTATGACTTCGTTATTTTCACATTATAGGTGCCTGACGTTTTGCTGCATGTATGAAAGTATATCGTGTGCATGAAGTACCCTTAGAGGCCAGGAGAGGGAGCCAGATCCCTCAGAACTGGAGTTAGAGATGGTTGTAAGCCACCATGTGGGTGCTAGGAATCCAACCCAGGTTCTCTGAAAGAGCAGCCAATGTTCTTAACCATCTCTCCAGCCCCTCGTTAAATTTCATGTTTCTAGAAAATGATTTCTGTGACACACTACTGTTTGGATTTTAAATGGATACAAAACCCAGCCCCACCCAATGCCAACAGAGCTATAGGTATGACTATGGCCAAATTGTGCTGGGAGAAACCAACAATTCCAACATTTTCCCTAGATCTCGGAGAAGCCTGAACGTGGCTCACTTGGGTATCGAGGAGAACCCAGTGTAGTTTCTGGTTTCCAGAATGGGTTCTTGTAGTTCCTCACCTAGAATCAGTAGCTTCAGTTGAGTTATGCTGTTTCCAGTTTCAAATGGGAGGCATTCTTAACACTCATTAAAAGAACAATTTTGTTAAAGGTGTTATAAAAATCTGCACTGGGGGACGTGAAGAAGATGCACCTCTGTTTCTACTTCACTCTTGGCTTGGGTGCTCTTTGCAGTCTCTCCAGTTTGACCATGAGAAAGCCACCGGGAAACCTATTCTCAGGAAATACACAAATCGAGAGATCCGTCAGACATGCCTTTTTTTTTTTTTTTTTTTTTGAGAACTAATTTTGGATTTTCATCTAAACAAGCCAAGAGACTCTCACAATTTTTAAAAGAAAAAGGCATGACTCAGCTTAATCATATTTTGACATCTAAAAAAAAAAAAAAAAAAAAAAAAAAAGAAGACAGAAAGAAAAGAAACTCGCACGATTTCATGAGGAGAAAGCAAAAGCCAGATGATTAGGAGTGGCTTAGATCTCACAGGAGAATTAGAAGAAAGGTTAATTTTTACATGAAAATTAGATCTACATAAAAATAGATTTCTGGAATGATGTGTTATTGACAGTTATGAGGGAGGATGGATGCACTCATGTAAATGATCTTTCTCAAGCAATTTATTAAATATTGACAATACCGCACTTTTTAAAAACAACTGTTTTTCAGAAACCAGATATTAATACAAGAGTCAGGCGATTACAGCTGAGGTATGCTTTCACTCAAAGCAATGTGCATGTAACATTTTTTTTCAAAGTGTCCTTACTGATGCCCATTGCAATTAAATTTAACAACAAATATTTATGCTTCGTTACTGTACTCTGCCTACAGAAGGGGAACAAAGCCAGGTAGTCAATGTTACATTTGGATTCTGGGCAAGTGTCTGTTAATCACTGGTGACATTGATGGTAGTGGCACTTGTAAATGCCACTGCTCAATCACTGCTATAAAAGCCAATGTGTGGAGTAAGAAAACACTTATGGAGAAACAAATGTTTCACTCATGATCACTAATGGTTTTAATCAAGCAGCTATCCTATTTAATTTTGCTAATTGCTCAGTCCTCCCAGGACAGTTACTGGCATCATAGATCTTCCCACTACGTATGTTGACACCAACATCTGATCAGAAACAAGATCATCAATAAACTCTACGCGGTGTTCCCACAGATTGTATCAATGCCCAAAACATGTCATAGCAATTTAATACTTACTGAATGTGTCTGCTCTTCATAAAGAGAAAGGATAAACGTGATTACAAATGAATGGGGCTCAAAATTAAGTATTCAAGGAATGATGGAATGAGAAGGGCTGGAAAACACTTGTGAGCATCCATAGGCAGACGGCAGCATTGCCAATGCCTTTCCTGTACACACTGGCACATGTCTGCTACGCGTCCTCTGTTAGAATACATCGAGAACGTTAAGCAAATGCCACTTTAAACGTGTCATAGGCAGTAAATAGGTAAGAGATGCCAGCAGAATTTGACTAATAAACGTGTACAAATTTGGTTAAACTTGTAAACGTTGAGACCGTTAATAACTGCTCAGAGATTATTTTACATTGCTGACAAATCAGTCCACTCATAATCTTGGGGGAGGGGAATATGACTTCATATGTCTTATTCAATATTGTATCATACTGTATATTTTGAAATTGTCTTAATGTCAGTTTTATCTGCATATAAAGGCAAATCACTGTACCCTCTCTGGTCTCCATTAGGGGAATGCAGCACTATGTAGCAAATCTATTGTTGCTACTGTCAATGATTAGAAAAAAAACAAACAAAAACATTGCTTATATTAAAAGGACAAAGGTCCACCAAGCAAAGAAACCCAACACAGTGAAATTAAGTTTGGCAATTAGCAGATGCAGGGCAAAGTTCATCTCCCAACAGTCATCTGATGTCCCTGCCTGATTCCCCTGCATTATGAATTTGGGCTGTTTTTTGTTTGTTTTAAACTGTAACAATGTTTCTGTACGACATCATTGCCCAGACCACCAGTTAGCATGCATCTATTTTAATTTCATTTGTAAGTCTACTCCTCTTTCCCACATCTCAGCCCAAGAGGATAACTGCCATCCCACCGAGAAGGGACTGAGAGACAGAACCGAACACTTCAGAAGAAAGCCCTTGCGGTGGCAAATCGCCAGCACTAGTCACTGCAGCCTATTTTGTCACAGAACCGTCAACACTATGGACTCAAATAACCCAGACACTACTGGAATCTCATCGCACAATCTCATCCGCTAAGCACAAGCTAGGGAAGGAACGCTGGGGTTTTTCCAATCACTTGTCTCTCCCAATAGGCTGGGAACTACCCTAATTAAAGACTCCTAGAGAAGAGAGCTCGGGTCCTTTGCTAACTCCGTGCCGCGTTTTACCCTGGGGTTTCCACGCTGCGGTATCACTACTAAGTCCCTTAGTCTATCTCCCCTCCGCCCCCGCCCCCGAAGCAAGAGCCTACACAGCCAGTATTCCATTCCGGTGTTTAACAATAGTTAAGGAGCCCGGAGTTATGTGCTTTCAGCTCTGCGCACATATGCAGAAATTTTAGTCCTCAAACTAATACCTCAGTGTTCAGATAGGAAAAATAACTGCAGTGAGATAGCCCTCCTGGCCAATCGCTGCAAACACAAAGCTTTCCCGAGCCGCCCATTTGTTTTAGGGACTGAATGTTTATAAACGGCTGCTTTTCGTGGGGGGAGTAAATAGATAGATAATACAGCACCGGTGCCAACATCCTTATAAAAAACAAGCCCTCGCCGGGCTTTGGCAAGTTTCAGCCAGGAGTTAAGATGCCGTGCGAGTTACAAGCACAGAATTTCGACTTTCAATGGCAATGCTGACCCAACCTTCCCGAAAGCAGTAAACCTCAGTCTCCGCTGCTTGGAGGGTCCATGCCCACTTCCCGCTCCGGCTGACCAACGTTTGCACACACACGCGGAGAGACAGCGGTCTCAATGCCATCCCTGCCGGCCGCTGTTCCCGCTGGCTACTCAGTACCGGAGATTCAAAACACACCCGGCAATCTCATGGTTTGGCATGATTTTTTTTTTTTTTTTTTTTTTTCCTTAAACACCGAAGACAAATGACCTTTGGAAGACACAGGCTCGTGAAAATCAAAGCATTCAGAAAGACAGCCGGCACTTTACCTCCTCTAACTCCTCAGAACCCCAAGGTTGAGGAAAAGGAAATGGAGAATGAGCCCAGCTCCGGGTGGTGATGGGGGGAAAAATACCAACAAGCAAAAAGGGTTACGAAAAAGAAATCCCGCACAGTAGAGACCGCTAGCCAAGGCTGCCACAGATGCCCCGCAAACCGTCTCTGCAGCCCCTCGCGGCTTTCCTGCCGGACTTCCTCAGCTTCTGCCCCGGCCGCAGCCGCACTTCTCAGAGCCGCATCTTCGCCAGCGGGGACCACGCGCGGGGGAGAAATCGAACCCCGCGACGCCCGCCCGCCCGCCCGCCCCCCGCGCCGCGCGCGCCACTCACCCCAGCGACGGCCGTGGGCTGGCCGCGAGCCGGGATCCGCGAGGGCTGGCGGACTCCCGCCCCGAGGACGCGGACGTGCGCCTCACGCCTCTGCCGCCCCTAGCCGTCGCCTCTGAGCATCTTTTGCTGGCCGGCCCCCGGTGAACGCGAGCGGCGAGGGCGAGGGCGAGGAGGAGCGCGCGGGCAAGGGTGGGAGAGGCGCCCGATCCCCGCCAGCTCCCCCCGCCCCAGCCCTCCACCCCGCCGCGCGCCCCTGGCCGCGCGCCCTCGCTCGCGCTCCGGTTTTTCGCGGCGCGCGCCAGCGCGGGCGGGCGGGCGGCAGCGCATCCTCCCCCCCCTCCCCTCCCGGTGGCGTCTCCAGGCAGCGGGAGGCGCTCTCCATTGTTCTGCGGCCCCGGAGGGCGGGAGCAGTGGGAGGCGTCCGCGCCGGGGCCACCTCCGGGCTTACCTTGGCGTCCGAGCCGAGTGCCGGGCGCCGGGCTGCGGGGTGCCTAGCTGAACCGGCTGGCGCGCGCGGGGGCTCCGTGCTCCGGCTCGCCCGCGCTCCGCGCCCCTCGCATCCTCTGTTACTATGGATATCTCGCGCCTCCGCCGCCCCCTCCTCGCGCTCGGAGACACCGCTGGGGCGGCAGCTCCGCCGGCGCCCAGGTGGCCAGCTCGGTAGCAGCGGCAGGGGTGGCGAGAGGCGCGGTCACTACCGCCGTCTCTGCCCTGGGGAGAGGGGTAGTGAACAAGGCAGGCTCTGCTCCCCCGCCTCCCAGGCCACCCCAGGGTTTCCTCCCACTGACCAAGCCGCTTTGAGTTTGCGCTGCAGAAGCCACCCGCAGTGTAAAACTCAACTTGTGTGGACTGGAGCCATCCTGTGCGACTTGGGTTCCTGCGGCACCCACGGGCGTTAACACTGGCCCAGTAGACTAAAGGGTCTCAGTTAAGATTTGATAAGGCTCAAAGAAATGCCCCCACCCACCCTGGTTTCTGCCAAACTGGCATTTGCACTACTCCCAATGGTTGTAGACATTTTACTCTGGCCAATTAAAGGAAGTGCTGGTCTTAAACAAGGTGTTTCTCCCATTTTGAAAACATAGACATATACATATACATATATATATATATATATATACACACACACACACACACACACACATATTAACATGAATAAATAGGGATAATTTGTGTCTTAGTCTGTACAGTGCCATAACGGTTCCATGGGCACATCTGCTAACTGGCATGTCTCAGTTCTCAGATTCTTCAACGTTGAACCTACAAGTGTTAAGTGGCCCATTTTAGGCCCTTATGAAGCCACAGATTCTTACTGAGAATAGCTGCGCACGCACAGCAAAGTAAACAGCACTTCCAGGTCTGCGTAAAAATTATAAGGAAATATTTAAGGAAATAGCTAGCATGATAAACTCCTAACAGTGCTTGTGCAGGGCAATTCACTTTTTTCTTCTAACTTTACCAGTGTGCGTGTATTGCCTTTAAGCCAAGACAAACGAAGGTTCTGGTCAGCTGCAAAAACTCAGGGACAGAAATAGACGTGGGAATCGTTTCTTGCAAGAAGTAACGTTTACTGAGCTCCTACTCGTTGCCAAGGGTATGCGCACTATCTCATTTTCTCCTCCCAGCCCTGTGACTGAGTTTTATCATCACGTTTCTCTTTCTCCTTGCAGATGAAAGTCTCCAAAGAGAGATGCAACTAGTAGCTCTTTCAGAAACAAGAAACACTGTTGTTTTTTGTCCACTGCTGGGTGGCTAACTGCTTTTGTGGGAGTTACAGTTTCCAGGTCTATCCTGCTAGCAAGAAGCAGGCCCAGGACATAAAGCTGGGCCTACCAGGCTTGTGAAGTATGAGCATTGCATTGTATGAAATTGACATTTACACCAGGAAAGGAATAAAAGCTCCCCCAAACGACGACTCCCTACCCCCGTACTGGGGAGTGGAGACAGGCCCTATGCATGCGTGGCAAGCACTGTATAACTGAGCTGTATCCCCAGCCCATAGCCTTGCTTCTTCATCTTACACAGGCAAAGAATTAGACTGTGTGTTGCCTGTACGCTGAGGGTGATCTGACCTATTTTGGGGGGAGGGGCATGTTTTGGATAGTTCCATTGGAGATTGGCAAACTTTCAGTGGCTTTGAGGACGGACGTGTTGTACAGTTCAGTGTTTCATTCTAGAGCTCAGACATCCATGTGCTGAGGTAAATGTGTCTTCTTGGTTTTGCAATCAAGAAAACACCCAAGGAATACTATTCCCTGGAGTGGTGCTCTCTTGTGGGTTTTTGTTTTCGGGTTTCTGTTACAGGGCAATCTAGAGATGTCATCTGCTAGGCATGAAGCGCAGGCTGTTAGGCAGGATGTGACCTATTCCCCCACCCCCCACCCCCGGTGTTGAGTGCTCTGCTTTCTGGAGACATTTGGGACCTCTGGGTCTTTGTATGGCCGCACCACTTCTAGAGAGTGAATGAAAACGTAATTGCCTGTCAGCTTTTGTGCTAGCAGGTGGGAAGAACTCTGAAAGGCAGCCAGAAGGGAAAGTTGCTGTCCATGGTGGCCTTTACCAAGTCCCATTCGGCGGGACTACAGAGTTCACACCCTGAGAGCTAAATGTCTGTGAATAAACTTCAGCATGGTACTAATGGAGCCGCATAGGAACCTCCAGGCATGCGCGCTAAAATATAAACGTTTTGAGTGGGGTGGAGGCGTGTGGAGATGGTTGAGCAGCTGAGACCTGCTCTTGCAGAAGACCAGGTTTGGTTCCCAGCACACACATTGAGCCCCACAGCTGTGTGTAACTCCACTTCCAGGGGGTTTGATGCCCCCTTCTGGACTCAGGCGTGTGTGTGGTACTTAGATTGCATGCAGGCAAAACACTCGTACATATCAAGTGGAAACAAAATATAAATGTCAGTGTAATCCCCCACTACCTTCAGGAACGTGTTAAATAATTTACAGAAAAAAGATGTCTCCCTCTGAAGTAAAATAGATCCTACTCATTGAAACTTTAGACAGTTTTGTACTCCAGAAAAGGTTCAAGATGTAAGGCCTCGCTCCTACAGCCCTTGCATTAGAGACAAGGAACTTGATCCCTAGAGGGGCAAAGTCACTTGACTAAGGACTATCATTATTGGAGGAAGAATGAAGTGACAGACGCTTGCTGCTTGTCCAGACACTTGCCATGGTATTGTGGCACTCGAGGAAACTCAGTATCAGTATTCTTTTTCTCTTTTGTAATTTTTTTCTTCTTAAAAAGTCATTCAAGTTCTCATTTATGTCATTTTAAATTTGGAGATGATAAAGTTTCATGTTTCTCATTTTAAAAATACTCTAGACATTGTAAGTAATACGGTGTTCCTTGCAAAATGATACAATTTAGGAAAAACAAAAGCAACCCTTCCTGATACCAACACCAAATCCTTGTGTATCCCCAGAGCAAGACAGATCACTTGTCTCACTATGGCTTATCAAGCATACAAGAGCAATCATCTTCTATCAGACAGATTAACATTAGAACGTTAATTTCCTAAATTCTTCCTTTGTATTAAAAAAAAAAAGTACCCAGAGGACTAATTGATGATTCCAATGGTGGTGGCAACTTTCCTGAGAAACATGTAAAACATTGATATGAGGTGCCTCTGTTGACATTTAGAGAAATGCAATACTTTACCTGTTTGGTGGTAACATACTGCATGGTTTGGCTCCTAAATGTGGGTTGTATCTGTGGATTCATGTCTTGGGTATTCCACTTAAGAGTTCTGTTATCTTACACACTCTCCCTAATGTTTCCGAGGGTCACCATCCCAATTTGTAAGATGAATGTGACAGTAATGGAGGTTACCCCTGAGAGTGGGGGTTAGGAGGAAAGGAAAATAATTATGTGCAATGGTGTGTGTGTGTGTGTGTGTGTGTGTGTGTTGATGATCCCATTTGGAGCTATGTAGGGGGAATTATGCTAGTATTGTGTGAGCTTCCTGACAGAGAATGATAATGGACACCGAGGCAGTCACTTCTCTCCCAACACACTCTGGGTTTTACTACCTGAAACAAGGGGTTTGGTTTTCATGAATCAAGTATGGAATTCTGTGAAATAACACAGACTCAGGCATGGCTTAAACTTCAGCCAGCTAGGATTATATGAACAATGGCTTTGAGGTTTTATTGAAAGACATGCCCAAATAAAAGTATTGCATCACAAATACTTCTTATTGAAATGTTAGCTTATCCTTGTACTCTGCATATCTGTGTCTTGGATTTTTGTCATTTGTTTTGAACATTTTTAAGTAAGGGGAAACACTTTCAGAATATCATTGAAAAACATGCATGGCACAAATATCTATCTATCTATCTATCTATCTATCTATCTATCTATTCAGAACAGTATCTGCCCTTCAGAATTATAATGCAAAGTTTGCAAAAACAAACCTGGAGATGCATCATCAGATAAGCTAACAAATATCAGAGAGGCGGTTTCAGGAATGGGATCAAAAAGTGAAAAGCCACAAGAAAGCCTTCATTGTTTAGCCTTTCAGCAACACCAAAGAGTCAGTTTTACAAGTGTATGTTTTTAATGGTGTGTGTGCATGTATGCACAAAGTACAGAGAGCTGTCCCAGGATCCTTAATACTAGGATTCTTAATCATTAGTGTTTCCCCCCCCCAAAGATAGTGATTAAAAATGCTTTCACTCATTTATTTATGCCTATGATTCAAATGATGAGTGGCTGTTCAGTGATGGAAAGTTAAATTGGAGTGGGGCTCTAATCTTGTGGAACACTGTCTTTGGGTCATTAACGTTCATTTCAACTAGCATATAACTTTCCTTAGGAGTAATTTTTTTATTTCTTTTCCTCTGAGTTGGCCTAAGAAGTACCTTTTCCCATTAACATTGCACTCATCTTTTCAAATTATTATTTAAGTTATGAATCTCCTTATTGGGATGTGTGTGGTGTAGTGCCTTGCTTATGTGGTCTTGTGTTTATGTGCAGATCTTTTGATACATGGGCATTAAGAAATTTGCTGAGCAAGTGAAAGAAAGCTTAGGGCATGATGAATTCTAGTTGCTCTCCAACTAGAAACAGGGAGAAATCAAATATTACAAATGCTGAGCTCAGAGGAGAGAGACAAATCTTTATTTGTATCTCTGGTAGCTGATTCCTGGTAGCTGGAAGGGCCTAGGAGTGGATTAAATTACCGGTAGAATAAAGTCAGGAAAGAAACGTTTGAGGTCAGAACTCTGGACAGCGACCACACTGTCGTCTTTGCCCCAGGATAACAGCAATCTCATAGATAAGAAAAGTTGTGGGAATCCCACCCACAAATCTTTTCAACACTGTGAACACAATGTCAGCAGACGGATGTTGCAGAATTACGCCACTGCAGAGATAAGGGTGCAATCAATATGGATTTAGAATTTCCGCACTGTGGAATTTTACCTCCCTGTGTAAAGGGAGCAGGGTTTGGGATTTTGAAAGGGGGAAAAAAAAAAAAAAAAAAAGAAGACGAAGGAGATACAAAGAGAAAGGGGGCTGGGAAAGGCTGTGCAATGAGGAAGGTGTTCAGGAGAGTCTGGCACTGGGAAAGGCTTTGCTGTTGAACATGCTGTGTGGCCCTCGGTGGTGCATGACCCCCGCAGAAGCAGCATTGTGCTTTCTTGGTGCAAGGTTTGTTTACGAGCAATGGGATGAATAAGGCACAGACTGACTCCTGCACTCAATAGTCTTTTGTTATTTTTATTGCCCTATCGTACGTGCATTGTGATAATAATAAAAGGAAAGTCCTTTTGTTTAGACAGCAATTTTAAAACAACGTACAGACCTGCCTATTAACTGTAGTGTATTCACAGATCTGACTACCAAGCTGAAACAAGCCAGCCTGAGCAGAAGGGACTTTACACTTTTTCCTGAAGGCAAGCAGGCTTGGAATCCAGTGGGAACTAATGTAGGCACTGAGGCCCATCTGCTGGAAATGTTCTGCCCCAGTCTCCTGAATTAAGACCTAGGGACTTTTTTTGTTAACTACACCCAGGGCCAGAGCCACGTGCAGCTCCACTGAGCCATAGCTGAGCCCTCTGCTTGTAGTCATTGCTTACAACCAACCCACTCCTCACCCCCTTAGCACCTTTAACAGATGCAGCAGCAGTGAGCAATAGATGCAGAAACTTCCAAGGGTAGCAGAGGGGACCAGCTTTCTGGTAAACCCTTTCACTTAGTGACCGTACACCCTAATCTCTCAGGTATGTCCCTTGTTAAATGGGTCAGACCGTAAGGTCTGCTTTTGGTCAGGAAAACACAGTTTAAGGCACAGCAGAAACTCATACTGGGAATCCCGGAGGATAGAACATGACATGGAGAAGTCCCACAGTCTTAGCCCATAGACTAGCCAGTGAGGCTAGTCTCCCCGTGAGCAACTGGCTAACCCCGATGCACCCCAGTTTCTGCGTCTATAAAACAAGGGTGACTGGTCTTTCAGGGTGTCGCTTAAGGACCCAATGTGGACCCAGGTGACATTCCAGCACCATGCCTGCAGCACAAATTGCCCATCCAGAGAATTAATTCATCCTAGTATTAATTCATAAGACTTCAGAATCACGAAGCCGCTCTACCTTATGACCAGAACCAAACAGCCAAGCTCACCCCCCAGCATCTTCTCCATGTTTATCAGCTAAGCAAGTGAGGAGGTGTGCATACACACTGGAAAGTCTTTGTCCAAAAGACAAATAACAAAATCCTCCCCCCTTTAAAAACTCACTAGGATTTGGCAGGAGGATAAACCAGTTTCAACATTTGTTGATTATATACAGCATTATCTAGCACCGTACGTTAAATATGTTAGAAGAACAAAGGAAAGAAGGGTTGTAAAATAAGTATAATAAGGGTGTCTGACCACAGAGTGGATCTCTCGTCCATCGCCATCTGAGTGAGAGTTTCATCTTTCATCCACAGTGGTTCATTTGAGGAGGGTCAGGGCAGGGATCTTCTGGGTCTATTGAGTTCTGGGTTTTCTGAGTTGATGGACCTGGAATTGCCAGGATATTGTTGAAGACATCATTGTGGTGAGTGTCAGATCAGACTGTGGGTCAAGCTGGAGCAGAATCAAGAAAAAAACCAAGACACCAAGTGCAAGCCCATGATCCCAGACCTGGGGAGACCGAGGGAGGAGAGTCACAAATTCCAGGACCGAGGGTCTACCTCAGTCACAAACATGCAAACAGAAAACCAAGAAGGGGTGGGGACCTGGGGAGGCGGTTTGGCCAGAAAAGCATGTTTTGGAATATTATTTTAAGATGCATTTTATTTGTTTATGCTATGGAACATTTGCTTAACGATGCAACGATGCACTGCATCCTCTCATGTTGCATTTGTTTAACTCTGTGAAGATGTGTTATTTTGCCCGTCTAAAATGCCTGATCGGTTTAACAAAGAGTTGAGTAGACAACAGCAAGGCAGGAGAAAGGACGGGAGGGGGGGGGCTGGCAGGCAGACAGAATAAACAGAAGGAGGAGGACATGAGGGACAGCCACCTAGCTGCATAACCAGCGATGGAGTAAGAAAGAAAGACATACAGAATAGAGAAAGGTAAAAAGCCCAGAGGCAAAAGTAGATGGGATAATGTAAGTTAAGCTGGCTAGAAACAAGCCAAGCTAAGACTGGGCATTTATAAGAGAGAATAAGCCACGTGTATGTATTTGTTTGGGAGTTGGGTGGTGGGTTCCCCCCCCCCAAAAAAAAGCAAGAACAAAGGGTAAAGAGTAAAAAACAACAACAAAAGGGCTTGCCCAAGCAAGTATGAAGACTTGGATACAGATCTCTAAAACCAGCGTAAAAGGCAGGTGTGGTAGTATAGGCCTGAAATCCCAGCACTGGGGGGTGGGGGGCGGAGTGATAGATAAGGCATCCAGTGCTGACCCTGGCATCTGTGGGCCGAGAGACTAAGCATCCCAGTGATAGCTTTTGTGGCTCAGGAAGTGGTGAAGCCCAACACCTCCTGACGTTATCTCTTACATGAACTCATACATTTCTCATGTCACTTGAGCTACTTTAAGTAAGGTTCCTGGCACTGAAGATGTCCTGGCTGACTCAGAAGGAAACTTAGCCGGGCATTGGTGGTGCACGTCTTTAATCTCAGCACTCGGGAGGCAGAGGCAGGCAGATCTCTTCTGTTTGCTCTTCTGCATATGTAACTTTATTGAGCACAACAAGAGATTAACAACAGTAACAGTAAAGTATGCTGCAATGAAGTTATTTAGAACTTACTGATTGCTTATTTATGGAATTTTCCAGTTAATATATCTGGAACACAGTTGACTGAAGGTAACTGAAACCACGAGGGAGAAACTACTATATGATACTTTTTTTTTTCCTCATTCACAATATACAAGTGTGTATCCCATCTTTGAAATAACCTGGGAAGTTGGAGTATTAATATTGCTCCTATTATCCTATTATACAATAGATGGGGAAATTGTGCCCTAACGATGTCACTGGTTAAAGGACACACTAGGTAAGCAGAGAGAGAGAGAGAGAGAGAGAGAGAGAGAGAGAGAGAGAGAGAGCAAAGGAGGGAGGGAGAAAGAGAGAGAGAACTAAAAATTTCCAGCTCCCAGTGTCCTTTGTTTTCCCATAATTCCTTCCTTGGGCAAACTATTAAAAGCTGGTCTTTGCTCAAGCAAGGACAGTATCAGCTTGGCCGTAAAACATGTCTTCCTTTGAACTGTTACCTAGCCTGATGCTTGGAAACAGCTGGTATTTCTCCCTCACTGTCTCACAGCACAGACACTCCAAAGGAGAGTAAAACGCATGTCTGTACCCCTGGAGCTTCTGAGGTAGGTGGAGGGGATAGTCCTTAAGGGATCCCAGTCCCTTCCTATTGAACAGCAGGGTGTGGTCTGCCATTGTGGGTATGAGAATCTGTTTAATCTCCTAGGTCCACACATGGTCTCTGATAGGGTGTGCCTGGGGCCCTTTAGGACAATAATGACTCTCCCCAGATAGAAGTGATGAGGGAAGCCCATTAACTCTTTCAGGCCATTAGGCTATCATTTAGTAAATTACTACTTCTCTCTAAATGGTTCCTAGTGGTTATGGAGGGTGAGAATGTACTAATTTGCCTCTTCCATCTCTCAGCTGCTTTCTCCAATTATGATAGAGCTCTGGAAGCTGTTTAATGACTGCTTATTCTGAATCACTGAACACACTTACCTATATGAAAAATACCCTGCTCTATAGAAAGGTGGGCCATCAAGCCCACATGTAAGGTGCAGGGGGCTGGGGGCTTCTAAGAAGAGGTCAGGGTGTCCCCTGCCTTAACATTTTGGCTTAATAGATGTGTATGATAAAGACCCTTTCCTAGCCAGGGTGGGCAGGAGGAGCAGATGCTGCCAGAAGCCCAGAGGCAGGTATTCCTTCCTCTCTCTTAGAAGGAAAGAGACAGTTCTCATCTGAGAAGTCAGCATCGCCACCATGTGTATTCTATGGGAGATGTGTCTGAAGGGCAGGGTGTTCCCTTAAGACTGGCTTCACCCTGTCACTCAGAATGAATGAGCACTATCCGTGCACTAAACTGAGAACAATCTCCTCCCTGGCAGGGAGGTAAAAGTGTTGGCACTGTCCTTTGCACTCGTAAACCTGGGGCTACTAAGTAAAAGCCCTATAAACGTGTGAGGGCCTAATATTATTACATAATGATGGCGACAGCGATAATACTTCACATTTATGTAATGTTCAAAGATTTGGAAGCTTTTGCATGTTGGTTATTTCAAGAATTCACTTTAACCACCCCCCTTTATTGAAGTATAATTGGCAAATAAAACTTGTCAAGGTGTATATTATGAATGATTGCATGAAATGACTCCCACAAACAAACATATCCATCATCCTTTACATGTTTTCTTTCCTCTTTCTTCCTCTGTATATATTAAAAATGTTTAAGACATTTAAGACGAGTTATATTATTATTGACGAGTTATTATGCCATGTATTAGGTCTCCGAATTTATTCATCCTTTTTTTCTCTTTTTGTACATGTGTTGTATGTGTACGGCATATGTACACGCATGTAGGCAGGTGCACATGACCCATGTGGAAGCATGTAGAGGCCAGAGGAGGATATCAGGAATCCTCTATTATTCTCCATGTTGGTTTTTACACACGGTCTCTCCATGAACTGGAAGCTCCCTGTTCAAATAGCTGGCCTTCAAGATCTTGGTATCCATCTGTCTCTAACCCCCCTCACCATCCCCCCATGCCGGGGTTACAGGCATGCACAGCAATGCCTGACCTCTTTTTATGTGGGTCCTGGGGATTTGAACTCAGGGCTTTTTTCTTTATAACAAGTGCTCTTATACACTGAGCCATTCTCCATCCCCCTCATTCATCTTATACTGTCAACTCCGTACTCTTAGGCCAACATCTTATTTGAGTAGTTATTGTTGATAAGGTTGGCTTTGTGGTCATGCTCCAGGCTTATCTCAGAGGGTCTATGATGGCCGTTTTTGATTGTTGGCATTATAGAATGGAGAATTATTCAGGAGACACACTTCTGGGAGTGTGTTTCCACAGATTAGCTGGGTGGGGATGGCAGGGAGGCCTGGTCTCCAGGAGGTCTGAGGAAAAATTAGTGTGTATCTGCTGCCTCAGTTTCTTCTTCCTGAGCTGTCTGTCACAGCTGACACCATCCTCTGCTGCAATCAGGTCCCAGCTTCCTTGGCCTTCCAACGTAAACTCCGCCCAGGCACATCTCTAGGGAACTTTTGGGCTTTCAGAACTGGCTTGGAATTACTGAAGCATTCCTAATGGGTCTGTCTTTTCAGTGAGCAGACAGCTGCTGTGGGACTCCCTATCATGTAAGTCAATCCAATAAATACCCTTTTAGATTATACATACATTCAGTCCATTCTGTTCTTCTAGAGAACCCTGCCTAATATGGGGCCCAATGTTTGGATTGAGGTTCTGAAATTACAGTCCATTTCTTCTGGGTAATTGACTTTGAATTTGTGTTTTGTAAGGGAAGTCTGGTGGCCTGTGGGGCTGCCTGCTGGTGCTTGGAGCCCGTGTGGTCCAGGTGTGAAGTTCCAGTTACCTGTTCTCTCTCTTGTGTTCCTTGCATAGCCTCTTCTCTCCGGCTTGTTCCACAACCTTTGCTACTTCTTGCTCGGGTGGGGTAGCATTATGTGGCATTAACAGGAGTTGGGGAGGAACTGGCCTGTACTCAGTCCCTTCCCTGTCCCTTTCTCCAGTGTTGGTATATATTCCTCACATGGAGGGAGCCACACCCTGTGGCTTCTTGTGGGAGAGTAGGTGTAACGTGATAAATAAGAGACCCAGAGATTGATTTGGGGTTCAAGATTCAAGCTGATGGCCAGAAAAGCAATGTAGTGAGCCACTAGCTCTTAACCACTACCTCAGGCTGAACGGGCTGATCATGTTGCTTCTCCTCAGCATGGCTGGAGAATCCTGAGACTGAATGTCTTCCTATGCTCAATGTGGCTGGAGAATGAATGCCTGATGCTGACTACTGAAGACCCTGCTCCTTTCTTTTATACCCTCTAGTGCTAGGATTAAAGGCGTGTGATCCCATGCTGAGATCATCTTCGAGTGAGCAGTTTCTCTTTAGGACTGGATCAAACTTGTGTATCTCTGGGTGGCTTTGGACTCACAGAGATCCATCTACCTCCTAACCCTGACTCCTAGGATTAAAGGTGTACACCACCACCTCCTAAGCTTCTGGCTGCTGGGATTAAAGAAAGGTGTGTATCACCACGGCCTGATCGCTATGGCTTGTGGATGACTTTGTTTTCTGAATCCCCAGGCAAGCTTTAATAAATTGTAAATACTACATCACCACAAGTAGATTGGAATTAACCTTGCTCATAATTTCAGCAACGCGGTTTGCTCACAGGGGAACCGAGGACACATCAGTCCAGAGATCAGAGTTCCCACCAGCAGTCATTTGACTCCTGGGGGTCAGAGGGAAGGGGAGACTGGCTCTCCTGCCCCGGCTATGTTCTCAATGCACTTTGCAAACCAGATAGCTGGCACTATATGGTTACATTCACTATGCTATCTGTGTCAAATAGATGGGACAAAGATGATGCCATTGTGACTTAACCCATCATTCCATAATCCTTACAGCAAATATTCAAAGGAGGAGCTTATTCACAGAGGTGGTTCCCTAGCTGCTCTGTGTTCTTGTTTCCTCGACTACGAGACTGGCATAGTAATACATACTCATAATGACTGTAAGAATGAAATCTGATGATGTGTGCATCAGGAGGGGAGAACTTTGCCTGCCTGTATTACCCCATCACTGTATTTGTTTGGAAGCGATCTCTTGATGCACTGTAGGGAGTGTGGGATGAGATCTCAAGGTGACACAGAGGACTGCTTAACTTGTGCACATCTGGCACAGTGTTTGGATTGTTCCAAGAGGAAGGGAGCATCATCGAGGGCAAGGTCTTTATGGGGGAAAAGATAGTAATGGCAATGTAGTCTTCTGTGAATGGGAATAATTAACGGAGCTTTAAGTGAATTGGTTGCATGGAGGTTGTGTTGAGCACTTCCCACCTGGCCGCCTTCGTGGAACCTTCAGTCAAGAAAAAGAAGCTGACTACTACTCGGGTGCGTGATTAGATTACCACAGGGGAAAGGAGGCCAGTGTCTCAGAGAGATGCTGAGATTTGCATCCCTGTTGGCAGAAGTGGGAACAGAGAGCATGGGCTAGAGGATACGTGTGGAGTTAATGCTGAGTTAGACGCTTACCCCTGGACCATTTCTTCTTAGCCGTCTCTGTATTTAGGGTGCGTGTGTGGGGGGCTGGGGGTGCTTAATAGCAGTTTATATTCCTTTGCAAGGCCCTCTATCAGGCCCATTACGCTGCAGACATTTAAACGTTAGTGCTGACCAATACAGGCAGTGCACTACATACTAATGAAAAGAAACACAGTTTTGCTCAATCCTTTCAATGACTCCGTGATGTAGGAATTAATGTCTCCCGCTCATTGATAAGCTTTAGTAACCTCAAAGAGGCTAAGATATTTGACTGGTATCTACTAAGATAGCCAAATAACGACACAAGCCCACACAATACGAGCTACTTCCCTGGCCATATTGCCTCCGTTTTGAATTTTGTCATTGCCTACATACATGCCCACATATGTATGTTTTAAAGTGCCACTAAAATAAGAAAGTTGCAACGAAGCGATTGTAAGCCTCCCTCTAGAACAAAGAGTAGAGAAATGGAAGGAGGAGTACCCAGCCTCAGCCACACCGTAGATGACCGTGGAATCACGTTTGTCTTAATCACCGGACTGCAAAGCCACCAACGAGGGAACCCACTGTTCAAGAAGGAGCTGCCTCCAATGTGCCTGGAAGCATGGTTCTTTCTTCAGCCAAGTCAAGTTCAAAGGGACACATGAGTGATTGGCTGCAGCTACCCTTTAAGCAAGTGCCAGCTCTCTCCGTTCAGGCTGATACATCTCCAAACCTCAGGGAGCCGAGAATCAGCTGCCAGCAGCCAATGGTCTTTCGAGCATTCATAAGCAGACCAGGTGCTGATCCATCAAACTAATTAGCAGCCTGTGGGCCACAGTTAGCTGGAAAGGTAACCGGGTTTTTAACTCTTTTCCTGACAGACTCTGTGTGTTCTGAACAAAGTTCTGTCAGGAGACCCACAAAGAAGAAAGCACGTAGGATTCAAAGGGAGGGAGGCTAAAAGGAAACACGTGTTTTCTTTAAGTGAGACAGGTGGGCAAGAGAAGTAAACTGTGATTCACAAAAATAAATGCATGCATGCACACATAACGTTGGATATGTCTTCGCTTTGCTTGGAACACTGTCATCACCATAGGATAGGCAGTCAGTCACTGTTCATTCTCACGGATAATAACATAGTGATGTTTGATACAAATACTAACAGGAGAAAATGGGACAGATTGCAAGGGGGTAGGAGAACCAGCTTGTTGGCACCTAACATGTATTCAGTCATCTGGTTCCCTCAAGAGCAGCGGCAGCGGGATCAGTTTCCGCTGCAAACAGAGGATGTGTTGAGAGTTCAGGGAATGGAAGACTGACTTTAACTACGAGAGGAAGCTGATAGAATACACTGGAAAAAGTGTCAATGCAAACTGCCCAGACTCGTAACCCAGTGCGTAGGTCAACAGGTAAGACAGTGGGTTTTTAGTAAATTTGTAGGAATGCGCATTTAGAATTAGTTTTATTGTGATGAGAAAATGGTAAAACAGAATTAACAGTCAAGCCAGCACGGCTCCAAATGTCTTCACTAATACAAGGGAAACATTCCACAGCCAATTTGTTCAATATTTACGACTTTAGTGAGGTTTTGTTTATCATAGATCCAATAATCTCCATTGGAACTGTTCCAGTCCATGGTCTGGAGATGTGAGATAATGAAGAATCCCAGCCCTTGAGGTAGCTAAAAAGGAACATCTGAGAAAAATGGAAGGCAGGATGCTGGCAGAAACCCTCAGACAGCGCTAACATTGTCTGCATGGGCTCTGTGTCAACATATGGACAGCCGAGGAAGGGACTCAGTAGAAGCAGGGTTCCAGGGGCACCCTATCACCACCATCTGGAGATGCAGTCCATGATAGATTTCTTTTTATAAAAATGAACTTAATATTATTGACGAGGCCCTAGCCAAGGTTCTCTAGAACTAGTTAGCTCTTCAACTGTTTGCTGCTTGATTCTGGGGTTAGGAATGTATTTACACTTTAATGAGGAACAGATGTCATCGTATTAGTAGAATTAAAGAACAAAGGTGATAAAACTGAGATGCTTCCAGCTGTCCGAGACCCAAGAAAGCATTACATTGCAGGAAGAGCTTAGGAAATACTGGTAGCGGTGTCAATTCTATCCCGGAGAAATTAATCTACATGTTGAGGTCACCAGCACCAATCTTTCCCAAGTAAAATCTTACTGAGTGGTTCCTCAGGGAGAGCGGGGCTATAAGTTGGATAACTTTTGCTGTAAGAAATTAATGCATTACCTTGACTGGAATCAATTTGGAGACTGTGATCTTTTAAACAGACTACGGCAGGAGGTTTGGGGGGTCACTATACCACTGGACTCACGCCAAATGCGAATTCTACACAACACTCACACCAAATGTGAATTCTACACAATACTTTCTAAATGCAGTGCAGCTGAGGCACAAGTTTGTTCTGTGGCCGCCACATCCGCTGACTGTCCCCCTACCAAAGCAGGACGGCTCCCATTTCTTTCCCTGCAAACAGTCTGTGGCTGGGGCTGAGCTAACCTCGCCAGTGCCCCCTGAATAACTCACTTGTTTTTAGGAGGACGGAAGGATAACCACAGCACGTGGTCCTGCTCTGATCTACCTCTGCAGCATCAGTTTCAGGATTTCCTCAGTCACACCCTTTGCTCTGCCTCCCGGGAGGCGTGTAACTGGGCATCCTGCCTACAGGACTCACTCTGCCTTTAACCAGTTCTCTGCCTGGAAAACTGTCCTTTTACCCTCTCCTGAAGTGTTTCTTGACAACTCAATCAAACGCGGCCCTTGTTTGATGCCAGGGAAATTCTCTCTTGGTTGCAATCCTTTCTCACTGGAGCCTGGCGAAGTAGACTGTTACGGTCTTTATTTTAGAAACGGAAACAGTGCGGTAAGAGACTTATTTACGGTCACAGACAAGTGGCAGAGCTGTGGCTTTAAACCTGGGCAGCCTGGCTCCAACATGTCTGCTCTTCACTCCTCTGAGTACAGTGAGCCCAGGCTACACCACAGTGGCCTGAGCACAGCCCACCAGAGAGCAGGCTGTGCCCACACTGCAGTCCTGTTGTAACCCCCCTCTTCCTGTGTAACCTAGCGTCAGCCAATCCCACAGCACTCATCCTACGCATTGTTTTGCTTCAATTGAGCCTTCCTGATTTCACCACGCCCCAGATCAGGGTGTGTATGTGTGTGTGTCTCCCACGGTCCACACCACGTTTCCCAACACTAGAACACTTGTCAGACCACATGCTTCCTTGTCTGTCTGCTCTTCAGTCTCTGAACTCTTAGACGGGTCATAAATAGTCTCATCTGGTAGTATGCAGAGCAGTGTCTGGCGACGGAGCCGCTGCTTAACAAATATTTGTCTAGACAATAGATGGATGCTGCCCGCTAAAGCATTTCATTGTGTAGCGCTGGCTCCCAGCTTTTTAAATATTTTATTTTAATCTCCGTGTAGGTGCATGTGTCTGTGTGTGTCTGTTAGTGCCCTCAGGGGCTGGAAGAGGGTATCAGATCCTCTGGAGCTGGCACTATGGGCTGCCTGACATCAATGGCAGGAGTTGAACTCTGGTCCCCTGCATCTTGCAATAAGTGCCTCTCAAGCTGCATGGCTTCCAACATCTACAAGTAAATGGAGCACAAAAGGTCCACAGAGACCCCAGGAGAATCACAACAAATGCTTAGCTCCAGCTCAGAAAGAAGCCAGACTCTTTGTAGCTCCAGGGGTCAACACCAAAATGACCTGAAATTCATTTGTCCTCATGGCTCAGATCTGTAGACCCTCAGGCTAGAAGTACCCTTGGAGGACACGTAGTTTAGGTATTGCTAGCTAGTGACCTTAGAGATATTTTCATTTCACACAGCACTATTTGTTTCTATTGTTTTAAAGATTAGGACCCCCTTTAGGTGGAGACTACTTTTATTTCTTCACATTCCACACCACATCCCATCACAAATACCATTCCACTCATTTGTATCATCAAGGCACTCAGTGGGAGACGTCCAATTCAGCCCACATTTTCCCACATCTACGGCGCAGCTCCTGAATCTGCACAGAGCTGTCTCCACCCCCCTCATCAACTCATTCCACTTGGATACGCATCCCACTCTCTGTTGTAATCATCTTGTTGACTCTTGCTCCAAGTTGGACCCAAGACCATCAGGGCTCTGTGGATTTCACAGGTGACGCTGAAGTAGATCTCTAAGCATTGTACGTAGAAAAAGACGCAAATGTAGAGAGGAAGATGACACAAAGAGACACAAGATGAAGACAACCGTCTCCATGCCGAGGACAGAGGTCAAGAGCACCGAACCTGCTGACCCCTTGGTTTTAGATGTCTAACTTCTGGAACTGTGAGGCTACATTGTGATTGTTGTGTCACCAGTCTGTGGCTCTTTGGGAAGCCCTAGAAAAATTAACACAGTGCTCAGAACTGTCCTCAGGAAAAATGTATGGATGGATAAATGAGGGTTAATTTCCCCAACGAACTCCCTCGAAGGTGAGAAGCTCGTCAGAGCCACGTAGCGGTGAATTAGCAGAACCAAGCCTAAATAAAATCTAGCTTCCCTCCCTCCCCACCTGGCTCTCTGCCACCTCAGCAGACAGCAGTGCCCGAGAGGCTCACATGCACAGGGGTCCCCGGAGGCACTGCCTTCCTACTAAACACCCCCACACAGTCACACATCCCTGACATTGCTGGTGCATGTTTGCTGATATGCTGATTTCTCAGAGGAAAGCCCTGTGTAAGACTCCCCTATTATTCCAGAAGTAATGAAAGTTACAATCATAATATATAGGAAGGAAAGAATGATTCATTGCTGAACCACTGAGCCATGGGGAGCAATCTCAGGTGTGAAGCAGACAATCAGCTATGATAAGTCGTGATGATGTCACAGTGGAACATCCAAATGCCTCAGTGGGCTGATCCAAATGAACCGCACGACTAAATCGGCAGCTCGTTGCCGAGCATCTTCTGCATCTATGGGGAGCTGCCCCTATTGAGGGGCGATAAAGGGGAGGGTGGCAGGAAGCAGCAACATGCTCTGTGCAGGAAGAGGGTTTTTCAAATTGCTACCTAGGCAAGGAGCATTATTTGTAAAGACATGCGATGGGTAGGGTCATACATACTCAGACACCCGCCCGATGGGTCAAGCCTCGAGTTTTCTTTACAGAATGGAATTACAGAGAAACAGGCATTTGAGACTAAAAGCCATCAAGGCCGATATTCAAAGTACTTCTAAAAGATGACAGCATGGGCCATCGACTGTCAAAACAGGATTATTGAAGACTGGGGGGAATTCTTTTGGATGCAGCTCTAGAGATGCCCTATAGCCCCTCTGACCCCAGGTTTTAGTTTCTTCATTAGAGAACAGCATATCATCCTTCATTTAAGTGTTATAAATTCAGTGAGTATTTGTGACTATGGCTCTATGACATATGACTGTGGTGATTTATGATTTATTAAAGCTTGCCTGAGGGTTCAGAATGCAAAGCTAGCCACAAGCCATAGGGCCAGGAAAGTGGTGACACACACCTTTAACCCCAGGACTCAAGAGACAAGCAGATGAATCTCTGTTAGTTCAAGGCCACAGTGAGCTACACGAAATTGATCCCGTCTTAAAGAGAAACAGCTCACACAAAGGCGATCTCAGCACTTGTGACCACACGCCTTTAATCCCAGCACTTGAGGTATATAAAATAGGAGCAGATATTCAGTCTGGGGCATTTTGATTTCTAGCCAAGTTCGGGCAGTTAGTCTCCAGGACAGGATTGCTTCAGCCTGGGTAGAGATAAGAGCGACTGGCTTGGTTGCTTTGCTTATCTGACCATCAGCCTGAATCCCAATATCTGTCTTTGGGATTATATTTTTCGTAGTACACATGACTATGTTTATTTGCCATTATTATAGAAGTATTGGCACAGGCAAAGCTATGTAGCCCTTACAACAACTAAATTTAACTTCTGTTGCTACCATTTTACTAAAACAAAAAAAACAACTCAACAAACTAATGGAGAGAGGTGAAGCAAATTCTTAGTGTTGCACAGCTAACAGGAATCAAACTAGGGGCATAAGAAGATCCAGGTGGTCTGGATCGCAAAGGGTCAGTCCCCTCTCTGCAACAGGACATGCGATTCCTCCCCACTCCCCCTGAACCAGAGAGCTAGTGCCCCCGCATGCCCAACATTTCTACCTCACAGTTTTAGTTAAAGGACAGAGCAGGGACATCAAGGGTTCTTAGTGACCGAGCACTTTCAATTTCTGTTTAAGTGTCACTTGCATGAAGACAGAATAAGAGATTATTACACCTGAAGGCTTTCAGAGGTTCCTTACTGATTGCTACATATGGACACATAGCTGTAACATCCTTTATTTGGAAAGGGAAGACTTCAAGTTACCAGTGTCCTATCAGTGTAAGGGTACATTGTAGAGCTGAACCTTTGAGTTACTGTGCAAGATTTCTTTTTCAGACTGTCATTTCTAATATGTTTTGGTTACAAATTGTTGTTTAACTTGAAAGCTTGTTTTTCCTTGCACACTCAAATCTGTGAGCTTGGTATCAAGTCCAAGTATAACATTCCTATTGGAAGCCATACTTATATTTTCTTGTAAAGTGCTTTTGGGTTAATAAAATACTAGCATAATTGTGTAGTAGCCAGTTGAGTGAACCCACGGTTACAGTTGTTCGCATCCCTGGGGAAGCAGTTGGTTATCCAGTTCTTTCTTTGTAAGAAAAATAACTAAGAGGCTTGGGGTTAAGTGAATACATTTTCTTCCTTTGGTTGCCACCTTCTAAGAGTTAGTCAATTTTTAGGAATTGAAGCTAGTTCAGGATCATGACACTGACATTTTAAAGTAGCATCAGTGTGGTATATTGTAACTCTTAAGTGGCTTTTATCTTCAGCATGAAAACATTCAACAAAGTTTTAAAAATTGGTTTTATTTTAAAACTTGAGTTCTTGCATGGGATTCCAAACTGACCCATCATGATATAAACTCCACCATATAGTTAAATGTAATGATGCACAGTTGAATATGGAGGCATGCACACACTTTCTCTTAGAAATCTGGAGGAGTTGTGGTTTCAGATTTTTTGTGTATAATTAGATTAAATCATAATGCAACAACAACAACAACAGAAGAGATTACTACAAAGGTGACATTACAAGTTTGAAGACTTGTTTTTATTTTTCCTCTTAGTTAACACAAAGCGATTGTGTGCATCTATGGAGTACAGTATAATATTTCAATACCTGTATAAATTGCAGACTGGCCAAGCCAGGATCACTGGGCTTTACATGTCCTCACTGTTTCTTTGTGTTCTCTGCCTTCAGTGCCTCTCTTCTCCTCCCCTCCTCCTCCTCCTCCTCATCCTCCTCCTTCTCTTGTGTGTGACCTACACAATCACTCTATGCTATGGAACACTAGAATTTATTCCTCCTGCCACATTGTGGCTTTAAACAAATTTAGTACCAGCTGAGCTCCTGGAAGCATTGAGTGGAAATTCGTTATTCCAGCCAATGAACCTTGTGATACTGAAGATGCTGCATTGCTTGGTGAGTAGTGATGAGCCCGAGTCCACTCGTCAGCCAGTGAAGGACATACTGCATGGATGAAGGAGAAATGGAATTTTGGAAAATATGGAGGGATGGGGGCAGAAACTAACATTTGTTGGACAGCTACTTCATGCCAGACCCAGGTGTCTGGTGTTCACCATTTCCTTTAATTCAGCTAACCCCAATCATTCAACAAACACTTTCTGACCAAGTGTGGTGGTGCAACCTATAACACCAGCACCAGGAAGTTGAGACTGTAGGATCTCTATGAGTTCAAGGGCAGCCTGGGTTAAACAGTGAGTCCCAGGCTGGCCTGTGCTGAGACGTGAAACATTTGTTTTAAAGGCAAGCAAACACCATGGTGCCTGGTCCTACAGAAGGTATTGGGATTGTGAAATGAAATGTATCATGGTTCCCGATTCTCTAAGCAAAGTAAAGCAAAGCAAAAGAAAAAGAGAGATGCAATCTGAGGCCAGTGTGGTATTTTGCTGTGAGAATGCACAGATAAGCACCATGCTGTAATTACTATGGTGATACCTGCCAGGTCTGCAGGTTCTGTGTACAGGACTGTCTCCTGCCTGGACAGCTGTGTTCTGCAATGGGCAACCCCACCACCACTCCCTCACAGAAAGTTCCCGAGTCCCTTCACAGAGCTGGTAGTGATTCAGCTACATGAGTGAATCTTCCTCTTAGGAGTTTACATTTCAGTAGAAGGAATATTGAGCAATTGACTACGAGGGATAGAAACCAAGATGATCCAAAAAGAGAGATGGAGTGCAACGGAAGGAGGCTGAGTGGACCACGTACAAGCAGACATTACAAGTTAGCAAGAGCTACGAGGACAAGCTGTAGGCACAGGGGACATGGAAGCAAAAGTTGCAAAGGGGAACAGAAAAGGACAGGCAAGTATGTGGAATGAGAGGCTCTCAGTGTACCAGGGATTACTTAAACTCGTCTCCCTGATGTTAGACCATTCTAATTTTTCTCTGTATTAAAATGAATACTGTGACAAATGTCCTTATTGATCAATACTTGTGGCATTTCTGATTAGTTTCTCAATGTGTCCTTGTGTTATAGCATGTTTCCATTTTACCCTTCCTGAGGGAAAAAATGCAACTTTATTTCCTGGTAGGTAGAACAGGTTTTCTGCTCTTTTCAGTATTGTGTAAGAGTGTCTGTTTCAATACACGTAACAATACCGAGTGCTGGCCAGTTTAAAATGGAAAAGAAGCTACCGCTTTAATTGCTTGTGTATTTGTCATATGTTGTGGGACATCTGTGTTCCTTCTGTGAATAGAGCACATCTTAGGTCCAGTTGTCTTCTAGGTTCTTTATGTTTCTCACTGATTTATAACAACTCTTACATAACAGGAGAAATTGCTCACTGACATATTTTGCAAATATGCCTTCATAATTTGTCATCTGCCTTTGGATTTTTATTTGAGGCATATGTTACATTTTCTATTATATTGATTTTTTTTTCTCCTTTATGATTCACCTTCAGAGTGCTTTCTACATCCTAGGAAACAAATGCTGCTCTTTCTAGATCAGAAAAAAAATATTTGATTGCTCCCCAACTTGTTTTAGTAATTAAAATTTTATTTTTATATTTAACTCTTCTATTCACTCAGAATTTATTATGATGTATTTTAATCTTTAGGAAGGAAGATTTTGTACAAAATAAAAACTAGGATTATGTGACTCTGTTCCGAAATATCTAATCTATGTTTAAGCTTATCTCCTGCAGAATCAGCTACTAGTGGTTTCCAATAACCACTGCAGAGAGCTGGGCACGCACAGATCCATTTGAGCATATACGGAGGGAGTGTTCGCTCATGGGCGGGGATGCCATCATTTGTGTGCTCTGTGCAGAACATGCTCTTACTAAATGGAAACTATCATTGCTGAATACTTCAATCTCCTTAAACCTTTTCACGGAATCAGAACCCCCAAATTCCTAGCTGGATCTGACTGGATTACAATGGGAATGCTTAAAACATGCTGTGCCTCCCTGACCCCAACACCCACTTCCCAATTGCCTGTCTTTCAAAATTGAGAAGACTTCTTTAAAAAGAGAACATTTTGTCATTGGAAGAATTTTCTTTTCTGTTCTACTTTATACTCACTTAAAAGCCAGGAAAACGTCAAGTTTATATTTTTGCATAGTCTCCTTCAAAATGCATTGGTTGAGAGAAAGCTATGCAGCTGGGGAATTACTTGGCTATATTTTAAAAGGTAGGTGTAATTTTGAATGTAGATAAAGCAACAGCAAGTACCAGGGAGCCTAAAAGGCAGGGGCACGTCACACTCTAAAGAGAGACAACCCTCTGGACTTACATTTCAGTAATTTCAGGGGTTGGGGAAATCCACTAACACAATACCCAATCATCTGAAGCTGGTGAAATATTTACATGTGAGGGCTTCCAGAACTACCAAAGCATCCTTTAAACAGGAACATCTTAACTGGTCTGGATTTGGGAGTCCATGAGGAAAGTGTCTTGGAAGATTTGTGTAAAGTGTATATGTTTTTCCACCTTCCACCACTGGTTTGGTCCCGCCGCCGCGCCAGCCCCAAATAACACACTGAGACTCTGCATTAGATATAATGCTGTTGGCCCATTATTTGTTTCTTATAGGCTAGCTCTGTCTTAAGTATTAACCCATTTCTATGTATTTCCACGTGGTCTCCTTACCGGGGAGTGAGGCAGGCATCTGGTCTCCCCTATCTCTCCATGCTGACTCCTCCTATCTACTTCCTCTTCCTCCTTGTCTCCTAGTCCCTCCTATCTTCATTTCCTATTGGCCAACAGTGCTTTATTCATTAACCAGTATGAGAAACATATACAGAATGACATCTCCCATCAGATTTGTGCAGAAAAATCTCTTCCATTACCTTTGCCTAGTTTCTGGTGGCTTTCCCCCCTCCCACTTACTCTCTGACCCCCCCCCTCCAAGGAACTCACCATAGCAGAGCTGAGCCCAACTCGTGGCTTTGTTTTAATCTGAGCACTTTCGTAAAGATATACTATCTCAAAATCACACCGTGTGCAGAAACATGGGGATGGGGCTGGAAATGCAAATGTAGGCGAGGACACAGCTGAACCCTGAACATGGCCACACAGTAATAAATCACCGCGTCAATTGCTCTGACACAGTAGATAGGGTATGGGTGTCTTGTGGACACACCGGCTTTCAGCCTGGTTCTTACTGGATCCATAACAGTGGGAAGCTTCCCTGAGTCTGCTTCCTCCACTGTAAAAAGGGGACAAGCTGTTACAGTAAGGTGTTACCCATCAACTCAGCAAATGAGTGCTCTCCTAGGGCGAGCTACATGTGAAATGCTTAGCATGTGCTATTTCTGCACCTGAACATGCTTCTAGCATGCCATCAACTTAAGTATTACTAAATGAGACAAAAAACATAATGGGAGAGTTTTACTTAAATACTCTATTGCTCCCATATCAGGATCTAGTTCTGTGTTTATGACAGAAATAGTCAAGCTTGATAGGCTTGGAGCTGTTCCAGAATTGGGACCATGTTCAGTTTGTTGTAGCGAGATGGAGGTTGACATTTTTGTTATACTTCACTACTTAGTGACTGTTCAAATTTAAAAGACCTTTAAAAGTAGCTCAGACATGTAACATAATCAAAATAGAGTAGATTTGATGGATAGATCATGGTTTTCCCTTAGCTGCTTTGTTTACTCTTTGGAATATATGATCCAATTTAAAACCAACTAAAAGTAGGAATCAATACTTTAAGAAGATTATGCATTATCATGATCTCATTGGAAGGTACTTCTTGGAACAATTTTTAAGGTGGTTGGTTAAAAAACATACTGTTAGCTTTCAGGGAAAGGTCTTCATTTCTAAAGAACCCCCCATGCAAATCTTCATACTTCTGGTTCTGGGTGGAAGTTCTGGAAGTCCCTTCTCAGTTCATATGTTCTGATACTCGGGCGATACTGTGTTGAGGAGAGTCTGCAGAACCCCAGAGCTTACTGGAATGCAGTCCAAAGCTGTCGTGTTTAGAGCTTGCTCTGGAGAGGAAGCTTAGCCTTGTGCTCTGCAGGCCTTCACAGTGGGAAGCAGGAAAGACAGGAAGTGCCTTTCAAAGTTGAGAAAAGGAACCACACTGGTACATAGGTCCTGTGATTCACCTGCAGAGTCTAGCCGTGATTCTGATGACCGCATACAGGTTTCTTTTTCCATGAGGGAGGGAGGAGTGGCTCTGAGATACTGCCTAGAGTTCACATGCCATTTTGTTGCTTACTGACAACACAAACTATGCTGTGACCACCTGATTTTACTACCTGTCACTGCACCTGTCAGTGTCTAGTAATGAACTCACTGAGGATGGGGGCTATGCTGTCTTCATTCTTATATCCCCAGGCCTCAATTCAGTAGCTCACTAGTGTGATCAATACCGTTATTATTGTTTGGAAAGCCACTAGCCACTGTGGAGCATTTTCTGTGTGAGCATTCAAGGCTTGCAATCAGTTCAATCTTCACACAGTCCAATGGTGTCGATACTGTTACCAATCTCTCTCCACAGATAAGAAAACTGGCCCAGAGAGGTGGAGAGGCTCGGCCAGGTCACTGAAAAGCGGAGGCAGAGGGCCTGGTTTTCAAATCCATAGTAGATGGCATCAGTTGATGTTTTTGGATTCCCCTTGTGCCAGGCATGGTTCTGGGAACATTAGATAGTTGTTTATCAGAGCAAGAACTTTCTTCTCATAGTGCTTATGTCATGGGATGTTCTCCAAATATGTGCAATGCAGATATTTGCTCGATGCGTGGATCGAAGGATGGTATTTCTACTTTCATTACTGTTTTCAGGTGAGGCGGCAGAGTCTTTGGGAATTGAGGAACTCTCCCCTAGTGACGTAGTTCACCTGTAACGAGGTAGGGCTTGGCTCGAATTCCATCTTATCATCTCTGAGCCCTTCTCTTTGCATCAATTCAGCAAAACTACTCAAAGTAACCAACTCATGCTAGTGGGAGGGATCTGTATTCTGAAGATCTTCAGAGATACAGATTTCAGAGCATCTGCTTCGCCTCTAGCCAAACGTTTGCGTGCACTTTCCCCCCCACATTATGCTCTGTGGTCCATGAGTTTTAATATGTGTGATAACTTGGCCCGAGTGCTAGAGGTCTAAATGGAAGCTGTATGGTGCATCACATGGGGATGGAGTATGCTACAGGGTGCCAGTGCCTACCTCCTCTCTAGCTTCCCTGCAAATTTCATTTTGCATCTTGCAGAACAGAGGGATAACAGCATTCTGTCCTATCAGATTGTTTTAAGGAAGTGCTTTTAGGGATATGTCAGGCTCAGCATCTGCAGCTGGGTATAGACCTGCCAGCTATCGGCTGAAGGGGAGTGGGGAGAGGGTATACCTACTCCAACAGCCAGGAGATCCATAAGCACACAACTCTCAAGGAGTTCCTTTTCGCCTCCCTCATTACCTGCTGATATGACCTCTCGCTATGCAGACTTTCCACCACTGATCTTCAACACACACCCAAGAATGAGCTGTTTTACTAAATGCTAAGTCCATTAGAGTCTCCGAGAAGTGCGAAACAAGCTTTCTCAGTGATAGAAGTCACTGATAGAGGCAAGTTAATGCAAACTGCAATTTTCAAACAAGGTTCAAGGCCCGGCAGTCTCCAGAAGAGAAAAAGTGGTTTCTAGGTTTTGTTGAAAGTATTTATTTAGTATCTCCCTGTTGTCTCTTCTTTCTTGTTTCCTTTTGAAAATGAAAATCCTTCCTCCCAGACTTTCTTCTTCCTTCATATTTTGCACATGCCCAACAGACCTTTAGAGAGCATTTGTCACACATCACAGCACGTACCCTATGACAAATACACACCACAAACGCTAAGACAATAAGAGACAACTACATTCTACAAACTCATAATCCAAGGGAATTGCAAAATTGCTTGAAGGCCCCCTGTGAAGCTTAATTGATTATTGATTATCAACTTGTCAGGATCTAGGATCACCTTTAGGAGATAAGCCTTCAGGCAAGCCTGGGAGGAATTATCTAGATTAGGGTAGTCTCCAGGATTATCTAGTTTAAGTACATTAAGGCTAGAAGACCCACCTCGATTGTGGGTAGCACCATAGCACAGGCTGGAGTCCTGGACTAAGTAAAAGGGAAGTGAGATGCTCATCCACATTCCTTGCTCTCTGCTTGCAGAAGGCAGGGCCAATCCATCAGCTGCTTCCCACCCTTGCTATCATTCCTTCCCCACCAACACAGACTTCCAAAATAACTGAGCCAAAACAAAGCCTTCTTTCCCTTAGGTTGTGTTTTGCCCAATACTTTGTTTCAACGGTGAGAAAAATATCAAAACCCGTATTATAAACTATACCTCAGTCAAAGGACTCATCTCTCAGATGTCTTTCGGCATTCCAAGATTTTCCTCTTTCTTTTGTTACTGCTTTTCCATCTGGAATTCATCCTAACAGCCCCAGTTATAGGACCCATTTAAGCAGTTCAGCACGTTTTTTTTTTTTCTGTCCCTGCCACAGTTGCAAAGTTCTAATGAGATTTTAAAGAAAATCCTTGATCCTTCGGAGGGCATTCAGTTATGGAAGGAGGAATGACCACCCACATGCCAGTCTCTAAGTAAAGGGTGAAGGGGATGAAGAATGAGCTAAAGGGTCCCTAGATTGCCGCTGCCGTGATCCGTTTGCCCGCTTTGGTATGCTTTGCCTATAATATTTGTGTTCTCCGAGGAAATTATTTGAATGGAAGTGATTATAAATGAAGATGAAACCCATCTCTAAAGACGGCAACTGTCAGGATTGACTTGAAGGGTTTGGGGGGTGGGGTGCCAAGAAAAGACCCCGTCTTCCAGATTGCTTCAAGTCTTACATTTTAATAAACGACACAGTCCGCACTACATTTCTATACGGTTCAAAAACAGATCTTAAAAAAAATGTACAGCACAAAAGTATTTTCTTCCTATAACCTCAAGCAATTCGAGGGCTGTCTGCTCTTACAACTTTTATTACTTCACAGTAGCAACGCGGAAACTATGATTGAGTTAGCCAGCCCAGCTTGCTATTGCTTGGTGTTCCCATCTCACCCTCAAGTGGCAGCTCTGCTTCAGAGTGATATTTTTCATTATTTAGGGTTTTCTGTAATTTTATTGTGTGACGTTAATATTTAATGCTACCACAGCCCCAGAGGCATCTGTGTGGGACTTTAAGATGTCCCCCTGTCTCTTTTTGTACAGTTTTAACCCTGTATGCATCTAGTATTCAGAATATCTGAATAGAAGAGGGTTCATACGTTATTCAGGGAGGGGCTTCCCTCTCTGGTCCATAACTAGCATCTACAGCAGGCTTCCCTTTGAGGACACGGCCCATCCCCCTCCACTGCTCCTAATTACCTATCCCTTAGAGAAAGGAGTTGAACTAGTACAGACCTCTCAAGATTTCAACATGAACATCACTTATATACACATGAGAAATAAATTCTGATTTATTTGTGGGCTTCTGTGTAAAAATAGAATTTTCCTAGAGAAGTATGGTTCCCAGTTGCTTCTTTGTCCGCCATAGAGTGTAATGGTGTGAGTGGATGTCAGTGTAAAAAAATGTACGTTTAGTGTGTGAAAGAAGTTTATTCTGCTTGATGCAGAACGGTAATCAGTAAACTTGAAGTTTGCTGGATAGAGTAAGGGTGCTATAAATACAGAATGAGTGTTCAGAAACCACTTTTTGGATATTGGTTGCTAATGACTTCATCAACGCTCCTAGCCACTGACTAATATTTTAGAACACAAAGATTATTCCCATTTACTTTTGAAACGGAGGAGAAGCAGCATAATGTTTTAGCATCCATGGAAAGGCCAGCCCTCTAGACTCCCTCAGTTCTTGAAATCAAAGCCATGCCTCATTCCCTTTCTTTCCTGTTTTTCTCAGAGCCATCTATTGTTTTCTAATACCGTGTCCTGTCTTGCACTCAGTACCTTTGCGGAACACCACAGAAGGCATTTGTCTCTGCGTTCAATAAAAAAATGCCTTCCTGTTCTATTCCCACTCAGGCTAGATATAGGGGACAAGTATCACGAGAAATGGAGAATGGGACATAGCGAACTCGAGTTGTAGGGGCTGTCACACATGCCAAACACTCTCTGTTTCTCCCATTCTCCTCCCAGGGAAGGAAGGAGAGGGGGCAGAGTCTAATTAAAACAGAAATGAGCCACCAAGCCATTGCTACAGGGTTGAGATTGCATGCTGTCCCCAACATGGCAGAGAGCCTTGTGACATTATCTTGACATTAAACACGCCAACATTCCTTCCGGGTTGTTACTTTCCACACTGCACAAGAGTGACCTTCAATGATGTCTAAACAAAGTGCCCTTGTTATCATAGTCTGTTTATTAGGGTAGATAGATGGTAAAGGCTTTAAGAACGCCTTTATGGCAGTCCGTTAGAGACTATTCCATTTGCGTCACTTAGTTTTCGTGTGGCTGCAATCACACACATGGCGAGGTGGAAGTCCATGGAGGAATGATTTATTCTGGCTCCTGACTTGAGGGCCCAGTCCATCACAACGGTGAAGGCCATGCTAGCGGGAAGGAAGGGATAAGAGTGTGCATCTGGGTGGGTCAGTAGAGAAAGAGGAATGGCAGACTGGTATTTTCCTTTCTGTGTTTACTCAATCTAGGACCCTAGTCCGGGGGATGATACCACCCACTTTTAGGGCAGGTCTTTTCCCTCAGGAATCATCTATGGAAATGCGCTCGTCTGAAGCGTGCTTCACTAATGCCCAACAAACCAAACTGAGAATCAAAATTAACCACCACAACCCTTTGTATTCTCTTCTTCAAAACATATTCTAAGTGTTTTGGCAAATTTGATGTCTGCAGCCAAGTAGCTTTCTTAAAATCCCGCTCTGTCTTTCTTTTCTATTTTGCCCCCTATTGGCTAATTTTACATTGTCCATATATTCATTCCAACAATGCAAGGGTACACGTCATGAGGGGCTCACACATGGAATTGATTTGGTCGCTTTATTCTTAGGTCACACAGCTCCTCTGATGATTATTAAAATCTTTTATGGTGTCAAAAGAAAATTTCCATTTGTAAGGAGGCTTTAAGGACTTTCAGAAAAGAATTAATTCCGAATCAAGGCTAGATTTTTTTTTTTCTTAATCAATTCTCAGATAGTCTCCATCACACAGGGAAGCCATTCTCCCCTCAAACTGAGACATTATTTTGAAGCAGATTATCAAATAATAGAGAAGATGACAATTTCCGTAGTCCAATGGGTAGGAAGACAAAGTACACAATCCACTAACGCCAGCGCTGAACCTGTTCTGAAGACTTTCATATTCAAATTCCAGATGGGACAAGCCAAGCAGACCAAAAAAAAAAAAAAAGGTGTTCTGCTTAGATACGTGCCCAATCCAAAGTGACCTGTAACACACAAAATATGGTTCTGTCCATTGACACTTTCTTTGTTGAGAACAATGAACTACAATAGAATGGCATAGTGGGGCACCTCGGAGCTGATGAGCTCTCTACACAAGAGCAGAAGGAGACCTTTCCTTAGACAGTTCCATGTCTACCGATGCCCGGAGGAGGCACTTAATGGCTGGTACTGCTAATAGTAACCATTTGAAGTTAATTGGTTTATAATGAACCCTTTGAAAATGCTGAAGCAGAGATTGGCTTCTAAAGAGAGAACCAAATTCTGAACTCCTTTTTCACAAAAATGACAGACACTTAATCTTGATTTTCTATTCGTTTTTGAACCGTACAGGGGATTCAACCAGGGGTGCCACGCCTGGGAGGCACGTGCTCTACCACTGGGGTGCAGCTGCAGAGTTGATGTCTATTCATATGGACACCTTTGTCCACTGCACTTATTTCCTAGGAGAGACATCAAATCCCACCTTCAAACCCACGAGCCAAGTTTTTACACTCAGTCTGACCAAAACATTCCCTTCCTTCTTAGCAGCATCTGCATTTATAGAGCTAGGAGTCATTTCAAGCAGTGCGATCCAAACCCTTGGTTGTGCTTCTACTGTTCCTGTCTCTGCTGTCTCTACCGTTTTGGTTATCTGCATTGTCATTCACCGGGTTGCCAGGCTCGTAGCACAGGATTCTGGTTTCCTGTAACAACTCTTCATCAAGTTCTGCTGCTTTGCTTTTAAACACTTACACCAAGCGTATACCACAAGTTCACTGAATGCCCCCATTTAAGTCCCTGGAGTCTCTCCAGTGGGTCCTTCCCTCTCAGTCTTGTCCCTCTGCTACCTGCTTACATCCAAGCAACTGATAGCCTTCCCCAGCGGCTTCCTCTGCCTTAACACATGCCTTTCCTCTGCTCTGCCCCACAGGGCCATCAGCATTCTCTGGTAGACATCATCCTGCACAATTCCCACATCAAGACTCTCCCCACAGCCTCCCCTGAGGCTTGGAACGCTCCCCTTAGGATCATCCAAATGTGTTGTAGCCCACCCACCCGCCCACTCTGGATCCGTAGGGACTCAGGCGATGACTTGTTGTCTCATTTCAGGGACTGACTCCTGTCCCCTGAGTCTTCCTCCGCAGCTTCCTTCTGAGTTCCAGAACTCTCTAGAATCCTGTCTTGTTTCCTGATGCTTTGATTCATAGTGTTCATCCCGACACATGTTACAATACTACATATCACTTCATGTTTCTCCCTGAGCTTCCGCTGCAAAGAACATAACTTTCAAGAAAGTCAGGACCGCTGTCTCATTCACAGCAATAGCCCAGTGCCCTAGAACAGCGCCTGCAATCTAACAGACAAAATAGTTTTTAAATGACCAAGTAACCAAATGACTTTTCTACTTAAAACTTTGCATGGCTTTCCATTATCAGAGGAACTGAAGCTTAAACTGAGTCTAAGCCAAGCGCCACGTTCTCTCTCATCTCTAGGTCTAGTTCCAAATCTTTCCGTGAGTAGCCACAGGAACTAGAAAAGTGTAAAGAGGCCATGGAGTGAGGCTTGAGGGGGATTGCAGGGTGCATGTGATATGAAGAGGGAAATAAGACAAGTGGGGGGGGTTGTAACCCGGAGGGGGAGGCCAATATAGAAGGAGGAGGACGGAGAGACAAATAAAATCAGGGTTGTTCCAAAAAGACTCTGGGGCCACATTTCATATTTACCTATAAGTACATACAATACAAATGTGTATACACACATTTACAGATATATGTCAAACACTGCTCCCCACAAGAGCCACAGAGAAAAAAACAAACAAAAACAAAAACAACAAAACAAAACAAACAAACAAAAAACCAACCCAGTACTAAATACGAGAAACCTCCATTTGAGTCGCTGGTCAGTTAGGGTAGTCCAAGTTAATGGAGGTTATTGCTTTTGCCCTTGGTTGTCCCTCAGAGGCTAAGCTAGGACACTATTGCTGAAGACACTGATCACTTAGAACACAGGACTCAGATGGTTCAGTGGATCTAACCTGAAAGTCTCCTTCCTGTGGACTAGCTTCCACAGTACCAGATAGTACTTATGCAAGCTGCCAAGGGAGAGGACCAGTCGATAGTCCTACCCAGCTGTGATGTCTAGGAGTCTCAGTAATGACCAGCATGGCAAGATATCCTTAAAGGGCTTTGGAGACTCCCACGGCAGTACTAACAGCTGGCTAGTTGGGTTGAAGGCGCACGCCACAGGAGTGAAATCATGTCTCGAGAGGCCACAGATCTTAGAAGAGAACTTCCTACCACCACGTCAGTAGATCGGAACCAATCCTAACCAAATTCTAAACTTATGCTCATACCCACAGAAAGTGCAGCCCTCATCCCCCATCAAAGAGACTTCTCTTTACAACACATGGGGACCATCATAGAGACCACATCTGGACACAATGCAGAGGTCAAAGGACTATGGAGCTACAACACATACAACTCCTGCACCTAAGGCTCTGGGAAGAGCCAGAGGGCCAGGAAGTCAAAATGGCTGCTTAAACAATACCTGAACAATGAAAATATCCATAGACACGGTAATGTGTACGGGGAAAATCCTAAAGAACTACAGGTAAGTAATGACGACTGAGAGAGGAAGAATTAGCTTCTCCTAGGGATGAATTACCCAACACAAAGTGGCTAGCCCTGAAATCACATACACACAAACAACAAAAATGGACTCATCAGATTATATTTATATTATTTGTGTAATATATTTATATGTATACACATTTATTGTTGATTTTACATATAACTATATACACATATATGGTTATAATATATAATACACTACTGGTGCTCACATATATTCCCACACTATATATAGATTTATACATATATATGTGTGAGTATTAGTAATAAGAAAAAGAGGCCATTGATTTGAGGAGTGAGAAGGTACATGGGAGGGATTGGAGGGGAAAGGTCAGGGGAGCAGTTGGAAGAAGGAAGGTAGGGGAAGTGATGTAATTATGTTTTACGTAAAATACACTAAAAATAAAATTTAGTTTCATCCAATGTTGTCCCCACAGCCTCACCTTACGCTTCCTCCCAGAACCAGTCACCTGACTTTACTAAGTCCCAACCATGTAGGGGCTCTAGAGATCCCTTTTTATATTTGCCTGGGTGTTTGTCTCTCTTCTCTGGCAAACTATAACATCTGCCATGCTCCACTCCTAATCACTCCCTCCTCAGACTCTTCAAGCTGATTTAGTGATGCCCACTAAACTCTGTTATTTATTATACTTATTGGGCTCTTTGGTTATTTATTTTCTGTTTTCATTGGTAGGATATGGGTCCCTGTAGGGTATTTTACCTGTTCAGTTTGTATTCCTAATGCCTACAACAGTGACCAACACACAGTCATCGCTGAGTTATCATTTCATAAATGAATAAGCTGTGTCAGTTCATAATTCTCTTTAGCTTTCCCCCACCATACTCTTGTTAGCACTGCAACTAATAGATCTTGTTCTCTGGGTGTTTCTGGAAGCTTTTAATATAAAAACAATATGGTTCCAAGAAACACTTCCAAAATGGATAGTTAAGAACTCCAAAATCTTACTCCTCTTTATAAAGAAAGACCACTAGCAAAATTAGGGGTTGGGTAGATGGATCAATGGTTAAGAGCATTGCCTGCTCTTCTGGAGGACCTGGGCTTGATTCTCAGTACCCATGGTGGCTCACAACTGTCTGTGGCTCCAGTGCCACGGGATCCAATGCTTTCTTGGCCCTTTATGGGCACCAGACGAGATATGATGCACAGATATGCATCAGGCCAAAATAAAAACAAACAAACAAACAAACAAACAAAAAACCCTAAAAACAGAAAACCAAACCAAAACAACAACAACAAAACCCCCCAAAACTTATACATATAAAATGAAACTATCCAAATTAGTTTCTTCGGAACTTTAGAGCAGTGAGCTGTGGGGCTTATTAACTTGGCTTATTACCATCTTGTCATGCCGTAGCTCTGTACCATCCCTGAAAACATACAGCTTTGCGTCCACAGACAGTTGGGAGAACCCGCATCCTGGCAGCCACTGGAGTGGGTAGGAAAGGTTTGGAGTGCCCCCCAAGCCCTCATTCACAGAGAATGCTTGCTAGTTAACCAGTCGGGGGCTCCCTGAAAGCTTCATCCTCGAGGTTTGTCTCAATCAGAGCTCTCTGGGCGGGAACAACTCTGTCTACAGGACATTTGTGGAGACAGCAGCAGCAACTGTTCCATGTCCAAGTGTCTAGAAGCAGTGGTAACAATGAAGACTAAGAAGAGCATAATCAAATACCACATAGGGAAAAAATCCTGTTGAATGAGATGTCTACAAGGGGTTTGAGGAGCCCTGACATATTTATGGTAACTGCGATGGCCATGCACACGTGTAGGATTATGTAAGCACGCAGGAACCCAGCAAGCCCTAATCCGACTCTGACTGAGTCTGAGGATCTTTGTGAGCTTAATGAAAAGGCTCACTGTAAATTGTCTGCTGGAGCACCGAGGGTGTACACCAACACACAAAGAGCTATTTGTGATGGTGCAGAGACTTCCTGGTTCAAGACATTTAAGAAAACTTGTCATGGAGCTTGCCTAGCACGTCCTAGGTCCTAGGTTCAATCTCTAACACAGAGTGGAGAAAAAAGAGAGGAGAGGAGAGAGGAAAAAAAGAGGAGGCAGGAGAGACAGAAGAGAATGAGGAGACCAGGAAGGTCCAAGAGAAAACTGACAGAATTGTCATTTTGTGTATTTAAACTGGAAACATGCCACTAAAGAGTAAAGAATAGAAAGAATAGCTCATGCGTAGTGGGACAATTCAATAGTAACTGTCCCAGAAGATGGGCTAGCTGGATAAAGGCTTTAAACCATCCATTATAAACACAGTCAAGCCATTAAAGGAGACTATAGTTAAATGATGTCTCACAAAGCGTTAAAAACTATACAAACAGTAGAATAGAACTTCTGGAGCTGAGCAGAACAACAACCTCATGAAAATGTTACTGCCACACTCAACAGAAGGAAGGATGAACAAACTCAAATGTAGTTCAGCTGAGATGAAAGAGTTTGAGGAACAAAGGAGGAAAAGGAATGAAGAATAGTTAGTGTTAGAGAACTGTGTCATCAAGTTCAATATAAAAGTCTTATTTACTAAACTAACTGATAATGTCATTATGAGACTGCTATAACCATCCTTCAGTAGTCTCAGGAAATTGGTCTCAAAACTTCCTATAGATCTCAGAATCAATGGCTGCTCAAATCCCACATATAAATAGACAGTTTTTATGTAACCTATACATACCATTCTATATAATTTAAACAATATGAAGATTATTCATAATACCAAAAATACAGTATAAATGCTACACAAATAGTTTTATGCTCTATTGCTTAGAGAATAACAGGAACACATCTGCACATATCCCCAGATGAAAAAGGTTCTCAAATATTTACAATCATGGATGGTTGTATCTGTGGGTGTGGAATTCATAGATATGGAAGACTGATGATATGAAAATATTTCTACACACTAGCAAATGACTTATTTGGAAACAAATGCTAAATTAAAGAGAATGAGTTTATTTCATGTATCAGAAGACTATATATTGTTAAAATAGTGAATCTCGCAAATTTACCTTTAGTACCCCCACTGCTAAAATCTCAGCTGCCTTTATTTGCACAAATTTATAAGTTATTCTTAAAATTCCCATAAAAATATAAAGGACTCAGGATAGTCTAAAAAACCTCAAAGAAGAGAAAAAGATGGAGATCTCATACATTCTGATTTTAAAACTTATTGCAAAGTCACATTACTTAAGACAGGGTGGTACTGGTATAAAGATAGCAAAAAAGATCAATGGAATAGAAATTGACTCTTGTACTCAATTAATTTTCAATACATATGCCAAGACAACCTTACAGAGGAAAAGAGGTGAAAAAATATTGTAGACAAAAAATAAACAAAAAAGAGGCAATGCAATCAATAAAGAGACAGTGGAGATAAACACATTTTTCAAAAGAAGTACAAATGTTCAGTAAAGCTCAACACAGGAAGTGTTGAATGTGCTTAGCCATTAGTGGAATGCAGAGTCAAACTGTGCCGAGTGGTTACCACAAAGGAAATAAATATTCAGTGCTGGTAAAGGTGAACAGGTGACCCTTATTCACTGCTGGTGGGAATGCAAATTAGTTCAGTTACTATGGAAATCAATATGGAGGCGCCTCAAAAAGTTGAAAATAGAGCTTTTATATGATTTAGCCATTGTGTTAGCCATGGAGGATATACCGAAGAATAACAGTTTTCTACAGAGAAACCTTCATACTCACATTTGGTGTGGTATTAGTGTAATAGCCAAACTATGATATCAGTCTAGGTGCCTATCAACAAATCAATGGATAAAGAAAATAACACACACACACACACACACACACACACACACACACACACACACACTCTGAGGTTTTACTCACCCATAATGAATAAAGTTATATCATTTGTAGGAAAAGAATGGAATTAGAGATAACCCTGTTAAGTGATAAGCCATATGCTTAAAGACAAATGTCGTCTATTTTTGCTCATATGGTAAAGCTACAGGGAAAACAAGATGGATGTGAAATTCAAAGGGGAAGTACTAGAGATGTGACAGGGGAATGAGGACAGAGGACTTGAGTTAAATCAAGAGTAAGAGAAAAGTGGCTATAATCAAAGTACATCAGATACACATATGGAAACGTCTCAATGAAACCCTGGGCTGGGGATGTGACTCAGAAGCTATAGCATTTGTTGTGCAAGGACTTGAGTCTGAAATTCCAGAAGCCACTTAAAATCCAGGTGTGCTACCATGTGCCTGTAGCCCCAGAGTAACAACAGGATGGAGACAGGCGTATTCTAGGGGTCACGGGCCAGCAGGTTCAGCCACAACGGTGAGCCCCAGGTTCAGTGAGAAACTCTGAAAAAATGAGGTGGAGGGACAACTGGGGAAAGCCACCACAGAGTCTGCCTCTGGTCCCCACATGTGCCTACACACACACACACACACACACACACACACACACACACACACACACACACAGAACCCTAACTCTGTGACAACTGGATCGTTAGTTCGGAGGGATGAAATAGACCCTAACCCTCCTAAGATATGCAAAAATTACAGCGAATCACAGGAAACCCAGGAGTGAATCATTAGGACATGGGTTAGGCAACTGCTTCTTTCGGAAGACCGAAGGAACAAGTGGCAAATACAAAAAAATCCATAATTGGATTTAATCAAAATTAAAAAGGTCTGAGAGTCAAAGACAAGAATAAGAAAGTGATGACTAGAAATGAAGAAAATATCTATAAGCAAAAATATCTTACAACATTTTTACCCAGTATATAGTTAACTGTTATTGACCAAAGTAAAAGGCAATCCAGTTTAAAAATAGGATAAGACTCTAGACAAATAATTCTCTAAAAAGATATGCAAATGATCTGTTTATCTGTAAGACTTCACCCTCACTCACCATTAAAGAAAGACCAGATGAAATCCACAAAGGAATAGCACATGGTTTCCACTCAAACAATTGAAATAAATGACAATACCAAGTGTTGACCAAAGAAGTAGAGAAACTTTCAGCATTTATGTTAATGGTAAGACCGTAATAAAGTGAAGCCATTTTGAGGAATTGAAGTGCAGGTCCCCAAAAAGTTAAATTTAGAATTACCACACGAGCCAGGATTTCTACTCTCAGGCGTATAACCAAAAGAACTCAAGCCCACGTCCATAAAATAATTCATAAACGCTCCAAATGCTCCAAGCAGCATTAACAGCCAAGGAATGTTCACTCGGAGGTCCATCAAGTGATGAACAAATGGATCACTGAATAGATAAGTGGTGTCGTATCTTTACAAAGGAATAAAGTTTATCAGTAAAATTAAGAGAAGTACTTATGTATACTCTAATGTGGACAGACTTTGGAAAATTTTGCTGTGAGAGAAAACAAGAAGACCAGCTACCAAATGATGCTATTTCTGTGAAATATCCAGTGTAGGACAGAAGAGAATGGGAACAGCCAGTGAATTTAATAGGAAGCATGAGGCTCTTTTTCAGGATGGGGAAATAGTCTAAAATCAGGCAGTAGGATTCATAACTCTGAAGAACAAAAGGTAAGTTTAATGGTTGGTGAATTCTGTTTCATCAAATTGTTTATGGAGAGCAGCAGGGTATAATTTGGGCATTCTTAGTCCTCACCTTTCTTTCTCCATCTATTTGGACAATTCAGAAGGTTCCGTGCTACTGGTAGCTTCACTAGAAAATGACAGTGACAGTAAGTGACATTTCAGGAATGGCTTTTAAGGCACCAGGAGCAATAGCCCGAGGATAATCAGAGTTGTTGGGCTACTCTCCTCTCCTGAAAAGGGAAGTCAACCTGATTCTGTCCATCATGGACACTGGTGACTTGAGTTGCTGATGAATGTTCTGAAAAGCTTAACATCCCTTGTTATACTTCCAGCATTCAGTCCAATCAACAACAGCTCTCAGACTCGTTTTTTGAACATGCCTACAGGAGAACTTTAAAATCAGAAGAATTTGAGGTCTTCTGGTCATTAGTCAAAGGGGAAAATCTATTATTTGTATGCCCAACAAGGAAATTAATTGAAATGATTTTTCAACAGAGAATGAAGGAAAGGCAAATCAACCAAATGTGAGAGGTTCTCTGACTTACTTCCTATTAGGATTGTAGTTTAGGATGAGCCCTATCCAGTAACTGCTCTGCAGACTCAGAAGTTTTGAGACAGAACATATTGTATTGCTATTTTTGTGCTGATGTCATAATTATGCGTTTGTCCTTGGATGGGAAAAAATGGGCCCAAACTCTTCTTGTGATGTTGTCAAGTATTTTCTAGAAGCTTCTGTGTGTGGTGGGAAAAAAAAAATCCTGATTATCACTTTTTTAGAACACTACCCTCCATCACGGCACTTACCTCTCCTCCAGCTTCACCTGTTTTCTGTTTTTTATTTTATTTTGAGTTTCTAAGTCATGGTTGCATTTCTTTAAAAGCCGAAGGAGTCACTTTCCCCGGAAGGGGCACACCCATGCATTTGATCTTAGTAAATCTGTATCGTGTTCGTGGCAGTTGCCCTACAGATGTCAGTCAGTTCAACAGCTTAACAAACTCAACCTCAGCCTAGCATTTGCTACCACCCTTCTGCCTCTCATTGGCTACCACCCTTCTGCCTCTCTGCATTTGCCTGGCTACAGCACTCTTCTTCAACACCCCCAACTTCCTGCTGACCACGGTTCATCACAGACTAACACCACACACGCTTCTGGTTTTGACCACAGTTTTCTTTTCAGTACCCCTATGCTTGACGGCTGGCACTTCCTAGTCTACCTTTGCCCCACTGGAGAATGCGCTCTGAGGAGCACACTCTTTACTTGAGCAAGAAGGGAGGCAGTTTGGCATGCGGTACAGTCACCCATCTTCCCTGAAAGCTCACACCTAATTGGGATCATTCAATTTCCGGATGCTCAGCTGCTCAATAATGCCTTTGGTTTTTGTCTTCCCAAAACAAATTTTAAGTTTGTGAAAGGGATCAAGTTTGAGGAGTGGTAAATGGCAAACCCTAAAGGCTGTTGGAGTCATAGCACTGGAAAAGGTTGTATAATTGTCCCTGTTCCGTGCCTGCTAAATCTTACAAAGGACTGGGAAGCATGATTTCATCTGTCCTCACTCTGATAATACTGCGGAACATACCAAACGGAAGTCACCATATGGATTTTGTTTTGTTTTTTAGGTAAGTATTTCTCAAACTATTCTTCTGTGGTGTTGATATGTATTCTTAGAAGCCTGAAAGGTTTGCATGGTTAAAGAGATCTGAGCTAAGTCAAAACCATCTGCTTCCTGTCCTGTAGGGTTCCACAGACTCTTCAATAATGCTAATGTGGTCAACAGACTGTGGCAAACTGTCTTTAATTTTTTTTTTAAATTTATAATTATGATTGTTTTATTTAGTGCCATTTTCCTAAAAATTAGGTTTAATTAAAAAAAATTTGTGTACTTACTGGACATAGTGTATTTTGAAATTTCACAATATTGTGGTAATAACATATAACACTTGATCTACCCACTTAGCAGGTTTTTAAGTACTTAACACATCCTGGTGGTCAACAGGTGTAAAGAGCTGCAGATCTCTAAATCCTGTTGATCTTGCTCTACGGGAACTTTGGTGTGTTGATTAGTAGCTGCCATTTCGCCTCTGTGGCCCTGGTAAACTACCTTTGCTCACACCGATTCTGTGCATGACTATTGTTCCATTCAGACGATGTGTGTGTATCTGTCACAGCTCATCTATTCATCTATTATGAATAAATATTAAGATCCATGTGGTGGCTACCAAGAATAAGGCTGCCACAAACATAGATAATCTCTCCCTTAGATTTTGATTTTCTTGCATATAAATGCCTAGAATTGGGATGGCTGGATCATATTGTTTTTCCATGTTTAAATTTTTGGGAAGACTCATACTGTTTACACAGGGGCTGCATCATTTTGTATCCCTACCAAAAAATGTGCATGATTCAAAATTTTCCATATCCCTGATAATATTCTATGCTTCCCCCACCCCCCTTCTTTTGGAAGTTAGCACCCTGGCAGGTGTAAGGCGACATCTCATGTGGTTTTGATTTGCATTCCCTTGATGACTAATGACACTGAACATTTTTTCATACACCTGTGGTCATCTGGACATCTTTCCTAGAGAAACGTCCAGCCAAATCTTTAGTCCATTTAAAAAACATATAGCTAATTATCAACATTGAGTCATAGGAGCTATATCTCTGTCTTTTTCAAGAATAACCCCTTCTTTGATGTCGTTTCCCAACATACCCCTTGCTCAGCCAGCTGCCTGCCTCCTTCACTGTGAATAAGCTCTTAGTTCGATGTCATATTCCTGTATCTTTGTTTGATCACCCATCACTTTGCTGTTGCATCCATAAAATCATAACCAGCACAAATAGCAGTCAGCTTCTCACCCCACCTTTTCTTCTATGAATTTCACACTTTCAAGACATATTTTTAAGTCTTTAAACAAGATTGTTGTTGGGGTGTGATTTTTGTGTATGTGTCTGAGTTTTGAATCAATGGATGTCAAGTTATGCCAGTGCCATTTGCTGAGGAGGTTATTCTCATTGTATTGTATGTTGTCAACACACTTGGTAAAGGCCAGTTGATTATATATTAATGGATTTATTTATGGGCTTTTATTAGCTGCCTTTAGTCTATTATCATACTGTTTTGCTTGCTGCAGCTTTGTGACATATTTTGACACCAAAGAGTATAAGGGTCTTCCATTTATTCTTGCTTTTCAATATAGATTTTTTTTTTTTGGCTATAGGTTTTAGAATTGTTGTATCTAGTTATGTAAAAACAAAACAAAACAAAACAAACAAACAAAAAACCCAAAAAAACTACTAGCATCTTTATAGGAATGCTTGGACTGATTCTATGGATTGCTTTTGTGGGTACCTGTGTCTCAGGGAAATCATGCTTTATGAAAGAATTTGTGAAATGAGGTTTTAAATTCATATTGTGTGACGTACTGTAATAGTAGATGTAAGTAGAATTTGCATTTATTTGTTGGTCTTCTACAAATTTCCTTCACTTAGACAATTCACAAAAATATTCTTGCTGCAAATGACACTATAAAAGTTAAATGAAATGTTGTATACATACTAACAGAACTCAATGTACTTAATGGACCACAATAAATGGTACCTATTATTGTTTATAGAAAAAAAAAGATAATTTAGCCAACTCTTTTCCCCAAATCAAGCAATCTTTTGTTCACATAAATGATGAATTTTCAAAATGTCTTCTACATGATCAAGGAAAGATGAAACTATATGCAATTTTCAGTCCAGTTTTCATGATTAGCAGGATTTTTGTATTCTAATTATTGAGGCAGGGAATGAGAGGAACATCTCTCAAGAGTCCATCCAGGAGTCACCAGTCTTATGAAGCAGAAATTACTCTACTCCGTTGCATTGATGAGTGACCTTAAGTGAATTCTCCAAGTTCACTAAAGGCATATTAAATGGCAGATCTGGGGTTCAAGCTCAAGTCCCCCAACTCTAACACTGGTGTTCAACTTTTACCAGCCCACGCTGCCATCTTTCAAATGTAGTAGCTCCTTCTTATGTGCACCGAGGAGGTCTCCATTGGGACTATTTTATTTCTTGTCCATTTTAAGTAAGCAATTCATCCACTGGATTGCAATCCAGTGCCTTAATTCAATCTTACTTCAGTGGTCTCTGCTAGACTTTCTCTTATGTTCAGATATGAGAAAAGGTTATATAGTTGAAAGCAAAGCTATATTGTGTCTCTTCACAGCAGGTTGTGGCTGGGGTATAATTCAGGGAAGTCAGTGTGGGTGAAATACTGTCGTGAGTGACTCAGAAGCCCCAGTAGGCTCTGTGCTTTTACTGGCTGCATGACAAGTCACTCTTATTTCAGGGTTTGGTTTGTCTGTTATGGATGGTCCCTGACTTACAACAATTTGACTTAATGATTTTGACTTTTAAATTTACGGTAGTGTGAAAGTGACATGTATCCAGTAGAAACTGCAATTCCAATTTCGATCTGTTCCCTAGCTGGCAATATGCAACACAATACTCTCTCAAGGCGTTGGGCAGAGAGAAAGAGTTGCAGTTCTCAATCAGTCACATGATTCCTAGGGGAAAACAACAATGGTCTGCAGTGCACTGGGTGGCTGAGCTATGATATTCTGTAGATAGGTATATTCAATGTAAGTTTGACTTATGATATTTTCAGCCTGTAATGGACTTAATGGTTTGTAATCTCATAATAAGTTGAGGCATATTTGTATTTGTCTGGACTCCTTTTCCTTCATGGACTCTATGAAAGATAAATTAAATATTTGATTGGTTCTCTGTGTCTGCAGAAGTAGCGTTGCAACACTCTATGGATGAGCAAGATGATCCAGGTAGGATCTCTCTCTCTGTGTGTGTGTTCACCTTTGTGCACATGAGTGTTCTTGTGTGAACATCTATATGAGGAGGCCAAAAGTTAACCTTGGTGTCATTTCTCAAACACCCTTTACTTTGTGTTTAAAGATAGGTTTTTGTTGTTTTATTTTCTTTCATTTTCCAGGACAGGGTTTCCCTGTGTAGCCCTGGATGCCCTGGAATTCACCCTGTAGACCAGGCTGGCCTCGAATTCAAAGATCTGCCTGCCTCTGCCTCTCCAGTAGTGGGGTAAAAGGCATGCCCCACCACTGCCAGGCAAGATAGGCTTTCTTTTTCGTCTGGGCTCACTGATTGGGCCAGGCTAGACAGCCAGCCAGCCCTAGAGATCCTCCTGTCTCTAACCCCTTGGGGGCTGGATTACACGCATGTGCCATTATGCCTAGGTTTTTGGTGTAGATACTGGGGCTCAAGCTTAGGTCTTAATGCCTTCATGGCAAGCACTTTAGAGATTGAGCTAGCTGTGAAGCTCCTATTTATAGTAACTTCTGTGGTATATTTGGCTTCTTTTACTAGTCTGTATGTCTCTGAAGGGCAATTGCTTTATCTGCCTAATTTTTGTTTTTTGTTTTACCACCTACTATGGCTCCTGTTGTGTGCCGCATAAATACTGATTAATTATGCAAACAAAAAGCAGTTGTGAGAGTACCATACATGGAGATCATCATTACTAACATATGTTGAAGTCCAATGGGTGTCAGTGGAATTTTTAAAAATCTTAATCAAGTGACATGAGCCATAAAAAAACAAAACAAAACAAAACAAAACAAAAAATCACTGACATTGATAGGCGCTGGTTCTCAACTGGCAGCCCGTCTCACCTGGGGACTGTCAAAGGAAGCATGGCCAGGCTCACCTCAGGAGAATTTTGACTCCAGTAGGAGGAGATGCAGTCCAGGCATCTGTGGATTTTAAAGCCAGATGATTTTTTTTTTTTTAAATGTGCAGTCAAAGCTGAGAACCATGGCTGGAAATGCCTCGGACAGAAAAGGAAAGGTGCTTGGGAAAACCTAAGAATGCAAGTGAGATTGTAAAAGATTCTCTAGTGCCCGGTTTCCTTGGGGTTGATGTCTTGGGAGAACACAACCCTACATCCCCCACTCTACCCCCAGAGAGAGAGGGAGGGAGAACAGAGATAGAGAGAGAGAAAGAGAGAGAGAGAGAGGAAGGGAGAGAGAGGGAGGGAAGGAGGGAGGAAGAGAGAGGGGGAGAAAAAGGGAGAGAGAAAGATTGTTTATTGAGGCCAAATTACTGGGCCACTTAAGTGAAAATGTGAGCATCTTAGATTCCCTAGCAGGGGTTCATTTAAGAATAGCCAAGCTGCAGAAACCTGACAAGTCCTTGGAAGGAAAGGCAGGGCTGGAGATGGACTTGTAAGGAACTTGATGGCTGGGAAAGGGGGAAGTGTATTGCCTATGTGTCATGGCATGGGAAAGGCCTTGGTGGGAAGACCATGGTGGTTAATTGCAGGACATCAGGGTTTTTACACAGTGTCTTGCAAGGAAACATTCTGAGAACTGCGGGATGCTACTTCTAGAAGGACTCAGACAGTCAGGGTGTGGTGGGCTTTCCCTAAAGCATTCATTGGCTAGGGTTGTGTCTTCGTTGAATTATGTGGCTAACAAAAAGGCCAAAGTTCGTGGCTTCTGGCCTGATTTGTGCAGCTGACCCCCACCCCCTTTTCACCTTGAGGCTGCTAAAAAGTCAAGTGAGATTGCAAATGAGATTTCCACTGCATCTCTGGGTGAAAGCTGGGAGTGAGCATCGGCTAATATTAGCCTAGAGTATACAGAATTTGCAGTTTCTACCAGAATGTCTTTGAGAAACCTTGTTAGGATTAGGCAGATGTTGTCAGCATTAAAATTGCTAGAGAATTGCAATGAATAGCCACTCAATAAGACAATATTAATTTTCATTCTGAACATCAAGTCTTCCTGAGTAGGAGTTACCTGTTTGCAATGCATACAAATGACTGCATTGCTCTTCTGGGCTTGCTAGCCATTTAGCCTCTACTCTTGCTGGAGTCTCCTTTGGGTTAGGAAAGAATTTGCTGAGCAGATGTGTAGCGTGCCAAAGGTCACTGCATTTAAGCTTTCTAAAAAAGAATTTCAAATCATCCCCGTGCCCCATGTTACAAGTCCCACCACTCCATTGAAGTCAGGCAATGGTTAGTGAGCAGTTAGCATTACACATTGCATTTCTCTCAAATACTTCTTAATATAATTCACCTTTACTCCCTTTGCGCAGCCTAAGTTTCTCATGTTCGGCTTGCCACATGTTCATTCTGTGTACACGTTTCTTAGAACACTCACAGAAAGTCATTTCAAGTCCCCTTCTCCCCGACCTGGCCAACTGGCCACTTGAGACCTTGCTATCTGTTGGATCTAGAGTGTATCCTCAAAGGCCTGTGTGCTGTGTTGCCAGCCTGTGTCTCTGTTGGGAGATGGTGGAATCTTTATGAGGTGGGTTACAGAGGAAGAAAAGTAGGCTGGGGTGGGGGTGTGCCCAACCCTTTCCTCTCTCTCTCTCCTGCTTGCCTGATGCTATGAGTGAGCAGCTTGTTCTACCACAATCTCCCATGTGATGGAGCCAACTCCCATACAGAAACATTTGAAACCACAAGCCAAGCCACAAGAAGGTCTTCCCCCTCCTAGGGTTGATTTCTTAGGCATTTGTTAAAGTTTAGCTTGTTAGCTACAAAAATGAGAACCTACCCTTTGAAATTTGGCTGATAATCTGAGGGGGCTTGCTAAAATGGAATCGCCTATGTATACTGTAACTAAGAGTCTTCAAGAACGTTTTAATTTGAAGAGGTTAATTTTCAAATGAAGGGATTAAAATTACGTGAAAATGGACTAGGGATATTGTAGCTCAATGGTGAGAGTGCTTGTTTAGCATGCTCAAGGTCCAGCACTATAAAAAATAATAAAAAATGGGAAGGAATTGAGAGTCTCATATAGTGATGCTCACTACTCAAATCCATTACCTATTAGCATCTTGCCACGTTTACTTCCTTTATTCCTTTTTCTTATATTAAAGTCTCAAGCATCTTTTTACATCCCCACAGTGAATGTCTCAATGATTACAAATAGCTACAGTAACTACATCATGCCCAGTAAAAGGGGCAGCTGGCTTTTGGTTTCATCTTGTTGCCAACCCTTAAACAGATCTCCCTGCTTGTCTTGAATGTCTTGTGATGTAATTATGCTGTTTTTAACGAGTTCCTCAGAAGGCTCTGTAATTAGCTAGTTTGGGAACTACTGGAAATTACTTGCCATCTTTAAGGTTGAAGTTAGGGTCATAGCTATTGGTATGATTGCTAAATTATAAATGACATTTTTGGATAGAGGAAGCAGTTGGAGTTATTGACAAGGTAGGAATTTATATGAGTAAGTTCCTTAAGATTCTATTTTTTTCAGGAGCTGAAGATTCTCAATTCCACAGGCTTCAGTGTGACTGGTTGAGGTGGTATAGAGGAAGGACCTTAAAATGCATTCAAACTTCATTTGTATAAAAAGAATTTGGAAATCCTCTAAAAATATATTTTAAGAAATGCAGTTTTCCCTTAACAGGGAGAGCTATGAGCTATGCTGTTGCTTGTCTTGGAGGTGTCCCCTTTCTTCTGCCTCTTACCTGGGAATTTAGTATATTCTAGTTCCAAGTTCACTTAGCTGAGAAACGGTACTTCAGGTTCAATCAATACATGTTAGGTGAGTGAATGAATTGGATGATCTTTGGAAACAATCCTACCATCAAGAGGGAAACAAATCATAGGGATCCTCTCGGTAGAATGCATCATTTAAAAAATGTTTGCTGTTGTAGTAGAATCTAGAAATGCACTGTAGACTCTTGACTTGGTGATTGCTGAGTCATCGCACATACAGCAAATACAAGGGATTCAGACTTGGGTGCCGGTGAGTCTTTTGCCACAATATTTCTGCCAATCAATAGACAACCTTTTTTTTTTTTTTTTCCCCTTGTGTTGCTGTGGGTCAAATCCAGATCCTCACACTTGCCAGGTAAGTGCTATATCATCGAGCCACATCTCCAGTACTCATAATCTTTTTCATGTGCATTTCTGTTTAAACATCTTATTTAGTGTGTGTGTGTGTGTGTGTGTGTGTGTGTGTTTATATATTAGCCTTGAGCCCAAGCAACAGCTGTGTAATTCCTGTTTAAGTTACAGATAAGTTTCTCTTTAAGAGACACTACAGCCTTTTTATGCTTGGGACACTAGATAACATGTCAGTACTATATTTGGGTACCATTTTAATCATTGAAATAATGAATAAACAGTACAAAAATGTCAACAAAATGGCACTAAGTCAACCACAAGAAATACTCTTCCAGCATAAGAGCAGAAACATGGAGTCCTGTCCACTTCACATCTGCTGGGAAGGCAAGCATTGGCCACATGTGTTCCCCCATGGCCCTATGCCCCCCCACACCCACTAGTGATGAAGAACACATCACTTTTGGGATTGCTACTAAATTTTAGTGAGTGGTTCCTGGGGCATCCCCCCGATAGGACTGCAGTACCTGTTGGTTGGGCTCGAAGATGAACCACTCTGGATGCAGTTTCAGAAAGCAGCGTCTGCTTTATTGCTTGGGAGCGACTACTTATATAATGGAAGCCTATTGACTATGATTGGTTGGCACACTACCTCGGACTGGATAGTGAGCGTTCCTACGGCCATGTGGAGGAAGCACATAAAAAGAAGACATGAAGAGTGCAGACTCCTTTGCAGGTCAACTACAGGCTACCCAAGTTACTTTAGAGCTCAGTTCTGACTGCAGGACTTACTCAGGAGCATGGTGGGCCGTGCTTAGTTAGAGGTGCAGTGTTCCAGGTAGGCTGGCCACCGGGTCATGCCTGCATTTTCTCCTACACGTAGGTGAATTTGTCAACGTGGACTCTCCAAATAATGAGGAATGACAACCCTTGCTCAAACGGAATACCTAGCAAAGGCAAAGATGTTCTCAGAGTAGGGGCATTGTGGGCGTGTAAGCCTCACTGGTTTCGTGTGGTTTTCCAAATTCGTGAATTTAATTTGGCTCTTTGGCTAGCTGTGTGGCACAGTTAAGTTTGAAAATAAAAAACATTTAAACTACAAGTATGGTGGTTCCAACATACTGAGCTATAACGTTGAAAAGTATTTTTAATTCCCTCTTTTATTTTTGAATGGATGATGCACTTCTTATATGATAGGAACAGGAGGAAGAAACGAAAGCATGAATATGACTTAGCTTTGCAAACGCATGCTACGTATCTGCTGGCTTCATCTATGCATCAACCATCCTGCTGCACAAGGCTTCAGTACCCACCAGCCACCCTCCACACCCACCACAGCTCTTAGCATTCCCTGTTATATTGTAAATACCTGCATGTATCTGCATCCCCAACTCCATTTCAAATCCTGTGAAGTCAAGGACCAAATGTTTGTTTGTGCTTGAGCTACACTGCATAAGGTATTGCTTGCTACACAGTGAGAGGCAGATAAGTATTTGTTCAGTATATAATGGCATGGTCATGCACTAGGCATCTCAACAGAGAATGATATCTGTTAAAAAAAAATGTCATCTCTAAACATGAAGCCAAACCTCATGTAAAAATGTCCAAGAGTTCAAATGAGAAAATTTCATTATCAATACAAGGACAAACTGTTTTTAATTTATTTATAGCCAGGTGAAGAGAGATAGTAGAAATAAGAACCTGGCTACATCTTAAAAGCAAGCACAGCTCTTACAATCGCCGGGCGGGTGATCCCCTGGCTTGTGATCACTGGCTAGTGTACCACATTGTACTGAAGTGGCCTTACACAGAGAGCTCAGTTTCTGAATTATGCTTCCATAAGGTGGGCTGGGCTCAGCCTTGAGTCTACTTCCACTTGCAGGGTGTGATTCTAGAAAGTGATAGCTGTTTTAATTATCTGTAGCTGTTGCAACAAATTGCCACAGTTTAACAGCTCAAAACTATACAGTTTTAATCTTGTAGTTCTTCCTATCAGAAACCTGACACAGTCCTTACTGGGCAAAGATCAAGGTGTTAGCAGGGCACAGAATATTCCAGCCCTTCTAAAAGGAGAAGTCACAACTTTACACTCTTTAAGGTTGCCTGCCTTCCACAGCTAAGGGCTATGGTCTTTCATTTACAAAACCTGAGATATTTTCATATTGCCATCCTTTTGGATCTTTGGTGTGTATGTGTTTGTTGGTGTGTGTGTGTGTGTGTGTGTGAGAGAGAGAGAGAGAGAGAGAGAGAGAGAGAGAGAGAGAGAGAGAGAGAGACCACCTGGGATAAATCAGAACTAAAAAACCTTATTTTAAGGGTAGTCTTAATTTCCATCTACAACCTTAGTTTGCTCTCCTCACTATCTCACACAGCACACTCACAAACTGCACAGACTAGGATGTAGACATCCTCCAAGGTCACTGCTCTGCACACCACAGAACTGTGTATACAATTATGTTCACGTACAATCTCAGAAATGCAGCAAGTCACTTAAGAAGTGTCACAGGAGTCTGGGGGGGGATCTTAATGAGGTGTTTGCCATTCAAGCACAAGAAACTATGGTGAATCTTTGAAACCCATGTTTTATAAAGGCCAGGTATCCTGGTCTATGCTTCTAACCTCAGTGCTTTGAAAGTAGAGAGAGGTAGAACCTTGGGGCTCACTGGCCAGCCCAACTAGTCTGCTCTGTGGGTTACACACATGCCACTGAGACGCCCTATTTTCTTTTGTTTTCACTGGTGGATAGAGCCTGAGGAACAATATCCGAGGTTGTCCTTTGTCCTCCACATACATATACATACATGCACATGCATACACTGGCACATACACACACACACACACACACACACACACACACACACACACACCCATGTCACTAGCTCAAATATCTCCCTTTCTCCAGAACAAAAGACAAACTGAAAAACTATCCCAAGGTCAAAACACAAGAATGAAGTAATTACTAAATTAAACAATAATGTGAAGCTCTTCTTTTGCTATACTGGCTTAAGAGCATCACCTCCCAGCATTACTGGTGTGGGAAAATACCTGCTCACAGCTTATTTTCTTGATGTCTCCCCCACAGTGTGAGCGGAGAGAAGCATGCTGTAATCTATCTGCGGCTGGCCTGAGCGTGTGTGTACAAATTGGCTTCAAAATCTTTTCTTCCCCATCATTCCTCTCTCAGGGTTTTTGCTTATCTCTCTAATTTGACTAGGTAAGGCTTCCCTATCCTCTGCTGCTTTTTCAACACAGCGCAGACTCAAGGCAGTCTAGTCTCAGGCTGATGCTTATTGACTGGAAATCTACAGGGGTGATAAGCCTCTCTGTGTCCTTTATGCAAAGGCAAAACACAGCAGCGTGAGGACTATCAGATTCCTTGATGCATACATCCCCATCTACCCTGCAGCACACATTTAACAAACAGAACACGCAGGGTTCCATATCCCACCATCCTCCCCTCTGTCTACAAGCTCCAGGAATAGGCGACATTTGTTATATTTGCTTTTGAGTGGAACCAGAATCAATAACAAATTTGTTTTGCAGTCATCCCTAAATATATTTACTGTGTGAATATGGATCAGCAGGGATGGTGTGAGACTGCCATGCTGGAGCCAGCCGTCTGTGTGATCCACACCAAGGCTTCCCATACTCCTCAGCAAGGCCAATGAATCACAGAGCTCAAGTGCTTCTGAATTCAGGCCTCTACCACCAGCCACATCACTGCAATGCTTTCAGGGCTCTCAGCCTTCCTGCTGCAGTTCTTGAACAATACCCTTCACCGCCCTTCCCCTGCAACTCCTTTTGACCAGTGGAGGGAGGGGACCCTGGCTTTGTCTCTATTATGTCCCTCCTACACTGTGACATAACCTTGCAGGTGAGGTGACGCTGATGAATGTAGCCAAGGTCAGTCATGTCTTTTCTATCCCTCTTCCTCGAAACACAAAGAGTGATGCACCATCTCCTGGGCAATAAAGACTGGCTCAATTTGGGCCAATAAGGTGGTAGAAGTTTGATGGAGCTTCTAGGCAGGGTCTTCAATCAAGAGACTCTTCTCCAACCTCCAATCAAAAGGTTCTTCTCCAACCTCCAATCAAGAGACTCTTCTCCAACCTCCAATCAAAAGGTTCTTCCTCCAACCTCCAATCAAAAGGTTCTTCTCCAACCTCCAATCAAGAGACTCTTCTCCAACCTCCAATCAACACAGACTTTTCCAACCTCCAATCAACACAGACTTCTCCAACCATCGCAGTTGCTTTCACAGTTTTTTTTTTCTCAGACATCTTGTAATTACTGATGAAGTCACTGGCTTAGAAGCAGTGTGGGGTGCAGAAATGATTCCCTAACATCCCACATTTGGAATTCTATCCCATTCCCTTAAGCCTGTTAGAGTGGGATGTTTTGCAAGTCTTTCCTACACATAGCTAGAAGTGTCAGCTAAGTACCAAGTGCTGCTGCAGGCATTTGAGGCATTGCCTGGGGCAAAGAGGACCCTATCCCTATAGTAGAGTGGGGATGAGTCTCTAGGTGAAGACAAGGCATTGTTTCCACCCTCAAGAGTTAATTCAGTTGGGCAGGTCAATCACCTGGCCGAGAGGGAAACCTTTAGGAAGGAAGGTCTACCTTCAGCTGTGCTGAAGAGAGGGGAAATAATTAATCCTTTAATGAGATAATATTCGTTTCTTCCAAGGTTTCCCACTCTCTAGCCCAATCCTTGTGAGCTGCTGTGAGGTTCAACTGGGTCTGCAAGCCTTATTTAAAAAGGTGGAACTTGGCTGGGCAGTGGCAGCACACGCCTTCAATCCCAGCATTTGGGAGGTAATGGCAGGCACATCTCTTTGAGTTTGAGGCCAACCTGGTCTACAGAGTGAGTACCAGGACAGCCTATTACAGACTATAACACAGAGAAACCCTTGTCCTCTCTTCTGTTTCTCTCTTGGATGCTGACTATGAAGGGACCAGATCCTCACCCAGTCCCCCCTACCCCGCTTTAGCAGCCATGACACACTGCAGAAAAGAACCAGCAAGATATAGGTCTCTGACTCAACACATGTTGAATTTCCGGCGTTCTGACCTTGCCAGACCTGCTATGAGGTCAGATACCCTCCATGTGGCAAGGAACCAATCAGCAGTTAGCTGGTGGGCTCTGGATGTGCTTTACTACAGTGTTGTACAGAGCATAGCAACCATGGGGGGGGGCTATAGGCCATAGCAACCAGTTGACCAATCAACACAGGATCGGTCATCCGAGCCCAGAACTGCACCAATCCTGAGACTGTTGTATACTTCCTAGACACTCCCTTTGCTCTACCCAATAATTTCCTTGCTTCACAGACCCCCCACCCCCAGGTCCTTCTCGCCTCAACCCGCTATGTGGGAGGAACGATAAGACCTGAGTTAATGCAGTTAACTTGTTAAATAATAAAAGAGTCTTTGCTTTTGCATCAGAACCGGTCTCTTGGTGATTTTGGGGTTCAGAATTTGGGCATAACAACCACAGCCTAGGCATGCTTTTCTTGATACTTTGACTTCCTTACTCTTCTTCTAGGGGTCACCTCCCTGTTACTTGGCTGCCTTTTGCTATGCAGCTGACCCCTGCTGGCTTAACTCAAGTGGCAAGACTCTTTGTTTCTCCCCCTCTCCATCCTCCTCCTCTAGGGAATGGCTGAGATTTATAACTTGCTGGTCCTGAAGCTGTTCTTTTAAACTCTAATAAAAATTTCCTCAAGCTTCCATTTTAGTCCACCCTTAAAATTCTTTTATAAATGAGACTACAAGCCCCGATAGGGAACACCAATTCCCTGGAATCACTATCTCCTAGAAGGAAGAATTACAAAAGCAAATAACAAATGCAAAGAATCGCAGCTGGTTGTGGGGACTCACATCTGGAATTCCAGAACGGGGTGGGGGGTTGAGGCAGACAGACTGCCAGGCCCTTGCTAGCCTGGGCTACAGAGTGAGAGCTTATTTTAAGAACATCAAGGGCTGAGGATGTAGCTCAGTGGTAGGGTACTTGCCTAGCATGCTGATGGCTCTGGGTTTGATCGCTTTGCTTTCCGCAGGGGTGGAGGGCGGGGGGGGGGGAACCTCAAAAACTACCCAAACAAATATTCACCTTTGCATATATAATGAATCAAAAACTGAATGATTGGGGTGAGAAGGGGAGACACAGCAAAATGAAGGACCCTGCAGGACTAGGGTGAGAGATGGGCGTAGCTGATTACCATCTTAATAGGACAGTCAGGTCTCACCTAGATGAAAACGTGTGATTTGCATAATTGGGGAAGAGCTTTGCTTTGCTTATGGGGAAACTTTCGCAGGCAAATTCTCTGTCTGGAGCTTGACTGGGAGAGTGAAAGAAAAGCGGCCAGCCAGCGAGGCAGGAATTAAGAGGGAAGCAGGGAGCTCCGGGCAACTGTGCAGGGGATTGGGGCCACGACTAAGAACAGTGGGGAACGACCGAAGGCTCTGGGGCAGATCCGCGAGAGCGGCCAATCAGGAGACAGCATGGGCGGCCCTTGTTGGATCGGGGAGAAAGAGTGCAGGAAGTCAAGTTAGCAGCAACCTGCCCGGGTCGGAGCTGGGGTTGTTGTGGCTCAGGGCGCCAGTGGGGCTGTGAGAAGCAGTTTAGATTCACAATGTGTTCTGAAGGCAGAGCCAGTGCCATCTCTTGGCAGAGATTACGTGGGATGTGAGTGACGGAAAGGGTCAAAGACGACTCCGGCTGACTCATTCACTCTCAAATGGACCTGACTCACCTATAACCTATTTATAACTAATGGGTGTTACAAGCCACAAAAACGTTTACTCGCAAAGCACAAACTCAACATGGGAGGATTTTGTTCTCACCAACGGTATCCTTCCACTTAGAACAGTTTTCCTGGCGCTTGTTATGGAATGAAGTCATCGTCAATGGCCACCGAGCATCAGCCCAGCAAGGACTAAAGTGACAACTGTCTGTCATATCCTGTACAAATATAACCCCTCCATTTCTCCGTGTGTGATGCGGCTTCCTGTTACCGGCAGCATCTTCTGTTGCTCGATTTCTCTTTCTTGTTGATGGACTCAACATCCGCATACAGGATACTTCAACTCTAATTTTGCTGAGACATCACCCTCATGTCTGGTGTTTACTGTCAATCTCTTGCCAGCCGGTGTGTGTGGGGGTATTCTTTAGTTCCTCATCGGGAACAGAATTACAGCCTCTATCTTTAGAAATGATATATGCTGGGGATTATTCATGTTTGTAATTATGAATCTTCCAGCGGAAGCACGATTATTAAAAACCTTTGGGAGTGGCATCTTATCACCTGCAGACCCCGCCCTTTACCACTCTTGCTGGTATTGCATTTGTTGCGGTATAATTTAGCATGCTCTGGCTTTTTTACATCTCTCTACCTGGCTGTACCACTTAGGCCTCAGCCGTTTATTCTTTGTTCTGAATTCCTTTGTTCTGAATCTCCCTGAGCTGTTTTGTGTGTGTGTGTGTGTGTGTGTGTGTGTGTGTGTGTGTTTACAGCCTAAGAGATCCCTGCAGTGACACTTGTTGCATTACAGTGACTTAGGAGGGCCAGTTGGTTTATGTGTAGCCCAAAGCCAGCGGAAATGAAAGCTGGGGGTTTTGGAGGTCATTCTGTTTTAAGAGCAGAGCGAAGAAGCTAAGGTGCTGGGTGGTTAACAGACTTGCTCTTGACCATCTGGGTTCTCGTCATGAAACTGTGCTCTGGGATACCAGGTATGGGAATACATTCAGTGCTAAGTAGTACCTTGCAGTTTAAACTGATTAACCAGTGACTTGGATAACAAGGCTGAGCACAGAGGTGACCCGTGAACACTTGTTCTGAGCGAAGAGCTTTGCATCATAGGTCATCTGGTGTACAGAACCTTGTAAGACAGGATTGTGTCTAACACCCCCCCACACACACACAGAGAGAGAGAGACAGAGAGAGTCCAATGTCTCTACCATACTAGAAAAAGAATACTAGATTATTTTCCAGAAGGGTGAAGATCTTACCTGCAGGTCAAGATTGCCTGCAGGTCAATAAGTTTACTTTGCAATACATCATCTCCCTGAAACAAGATGCTGGGCATCAGAGGCATGCATTGAAAGACCACCCTCTGACTGAAGAAGCAAATAGTATGGAGGTCAAAGTTCAGCCAAGAAGTGTAGGGCTTTCTGTGTGCGCTCTCTTCAAGTTATGAGAGTGTATCCATGAGAAACCAGCAGGCCTCAGTCTCAGGAGAAGGCCTTGGAGGAAGCAGGCTTAGTACTAGGTTCTAGAAAGAAGCCATAAAGATGCTGAGCTAAAACAAGATGGTAGGAAAGGCTTGGGCTGGGAAAGGCTGAAGGAAGGAGTGGGCATCGTCCAAGAGGCCATGGTGGCCTTGCTGGGACAAAGAGAGAATGGGAGGGGTGAATGCCGGTGCCTTCACTCCTTAAGGTCAGGGTTAAGTGCTTTCTCCGATGTCTTCTACCTGTCAGGAAGGGCAACAGCCATGGTCTGAAAGAAAATAAATGAGTGGCTTCAAGTGATGATCTCTCATCAGAATAACCCTGGTTAATTAAAAATCCAGACTTCTGAGTCCTGCTTCCAAAACCCTGACTCACCAGAGGGAACCTGTCAGGTAATTCCTTTAAAAAGCTTTGGAAGAATCGCGTGGGGCAGGCGACCCTGCTGTCTATATAATTGTGGGTTTCTGTCTGCTACTTCTGGGATGTTTCTGGAACATCTCCCCCCACCCCCAATTCAGAGATCTTAATTTAAGTATCTGGAGCTCAATGGATAGGGCCTGGGTGATGAATCTTTTGACATCATGTCACCATGGTGACATGGTCAGCCACAACACGTTCTGTCTCATTCACAGGTATCCTTTGATGCATGTGGCTGTGGGCTTGGGTTAGATATACCTGTGGAGGGTCTAAAAAAATCTCTAAAAGATTGTATGTGAAATTTCCCATGAGGCTTTCTCTGTGAACGGTATCAACGGCACCAGTGGTCCTCAGACGGTTTAAAGGTGGCCATTTCACCTGCCCACCCTTTAAGCTCTGGCCAGTCTTCCTTCCTACTGGAGCTCTTCCTTTCTCACTTGGAAACTTAACATTTAACCGTGAGACAAGGGTTGAAACTCAGGAAAGAAGCGATCTCTTCCATGTTTCTCTTAATTTCTTCAGAGGTATATATATATATATATGCGCCTGGGGTATTTTTTTCAAAAATACTGCTCTCTCACTCTAATGAGCAACGTGAAACACACAGGCTTCACTAAAGTGCTGCCATCTCTGTTACCCCGGAAGCTCCCTTCGGCCAGCTGACCTTAAGCAGGGTTTCTGTGACCTGGCTTCTCTTGCTCACCGTCCCCTTCAGGCGGCATCTGTGCCCTTTGTGATCTGACCGCCTCCTGCTGCGACCCTAATTGTTCCGTGTTCCAAGCTAACTGTGTCCTCGTGGTTGCTCAAGTCCTGTCGGTGTCCTTTCCCTCCGGGCCTGTGTGCCATGCCCTCCCGTACTTCCCCATCTGTCACAGTTTACCCTTGCTCAAGGCCTTTCTCCTGTCCATCCCTCAGCCACTAATTCCCCTTCTCGGAGCGTCAGTCACATTGGCTCACGTGGTCTTACTGCCTTTGTTACGTTTTGATTTGTTTTATGATTCTTGACTCTCCTTTCTCTTCTTTCTTACTAGATTCTAAAGATGTTCATGCCAAGGCTCAGAAAAGTGTTCTGGTGGCTTGTAGAATTTGTGCTTTTAAAATTGTTTCTGTATTTTCACTTTGCATACTATCCCCAGGAAGCCTGTAGCACGGGCTTGCCGCCCCCTCTTTGCCTGGTCGGGTGGGAGGGTGGGCAGCACCCGGGAAGTAACAGAGCCGGGGCTGGAAGCCGGGCCTTCTCAGGACGAGTTCCCAATGTGTAGTGTACTGAGAATGAGATCACACATTGCCAAAGCCGATGAAGGCAAGCACGGGTTGAAAGTCTGACTTCGCGTAGCAGGGTGCATTGAAAGGAGAGCTGCATTTGTCTCCTTTTTGCCTGTTTCGGCGCAACCAGAATAATCTCTTCCTTTCTCTTCCCTGATGAACCGTAGCGATTAAACCTGAGCCTTGGCTGGGTGCGTCTCTCTCCAGTCAGCCAGTGTTTGTTTGTCACTGCAACCCACCTAACAGGTAAACTGAGATGATGCTCAGGCCAGAGATACACTCCTTGTGTTCAGTCTGTTGCTACCTCATTTCAGTTTTAAAAGGTAGAGATGAAAGGTAAGAAATGCAAGCATCCTAGGTGTGCACGCAAATGGTCATGGCATCAAGCCTAAAATGCAGAGAACATTTTCAATATGAACATCTCAGTCTTTTTACTTTCTTGATACAGGGGCTCAGCCTTAGCTGATTTGTGACTTGCTACAAAGCCCAGGTTGACCTTGAACTCACAGAATCTGCTTGTCTGTGTCTCCACAGTGCTGGGATTAAAGGTGTGGGCCCCCATCCCAGCTGTGGTTTTAAGCATATTTTCATTACAGAGTGTTTACTGTTGACAAATTCATCCAACAAAAAATGAGTGTTCAGTGAAGGACTAGAGAAAAAAGTCGTGTTCATACAGCTTGGTGGCTCATTTCATCTCACAGTTTCACTCTCTCTGGAAAGCACATGGCTTTGCTGGGCTCAGAGGAAGGTGACTCGTGGCAATGTGGGGCCATAGTATCGCTTTATTGTTTCATTAACCTAAGTTCAAAGAAGTCCAAAACAATGTGGTAGAGTGTTTTAGAGAACTCCAGCACATACTTATTACTTTCTCTCTCTCTCTCTCTCTTTCTCTCTCTCTGTAGGACAGATGACAATTTTATGTGTTGTCTTTCAGGCACCATACAGCTTATTTTAGACAGAGCTTAGCACAAACTTTGTTACAAAATTATATCTGATGATCCAGCCTCAGGTCCACCTGTGCCTCTGTAGTATTGGAGATGTGTTTGCAACATGCCTGACCTATTAGACATAGGTTCTTCTGGTCCTCAAGCTTGAAAGGATGTGGCTTATTTCTATGAGTATGCCCCTGCAAAGAGGGCAGAGCCATGCCTTGTATAAATTTAATGCTTAATTGATAATACTCAATGCATACAACTTTCTTCTATCCTTTTAACTTTTAATTGAGATAAAGTATTGAGATAGCCTCTCCACAGACTAGAATATTCTAGTGATATTACGCATTAGCAATACATCACTTCTTAAAGTAAAACTTCTTCTCTTGGCCTGGGGATGTAGCTCAGTTGGTAAAAGCCTTGCCTAGCATTAGAAAGCCCTAGGATCCATCCCCAGCACTGCATTAAACTGGGTGTAGAGGTGTGCATCTGTAACCCCAACACTTGGTAGATGAAGGAGGTGTGTGGGGGGCAGTCAGAAGCCTAGATTCCATGAGAAACTATCTAAAAAACTAAAAATTAAAAAAATTTCTTTCCACAGCTCTTGCATTTAGCGGTGGGGGGGTGGGGGGGTCAAACAAACTGGGGAAAGATTATTGTACAAAAGAATAAGTGTGATTATGGTATCTGTTGTAGGGAAAAAAATCAGGGAAAGGGATTGTGAACTCAATAAGGAGTTTAAAATGCCCCCCTTTGAGAGGGTGAAATTTAAGGAAGACCCTGGCGGGTGAAGGGTGGAGCTTTGACAGCTGGTATAAAAACACTGGTTAGGAACAAGTCCTACAAAGTGGGTGAGAGGTGATGGCGGCTTGGACTAGGAAAGCAGCAGGGCAAAGGTGAGGGGGGTAGATCTAGATGCATCTTGGGGGCAGAGCCAACAGGACTTGCTGAAATACTAGATTTGGAGTACAGGAGACTGAGTGGTGTCTAGGACCCAGCCTTCAAGGGTTGACCTGAGCAATCAGAAAGGTGTAGCTGCCATCCAGCTAGATGAGGGAAAGTTGCAGGATGAGGTTTCTAGCGACGATGAGGAGCTTAGTTTGGGAACTGTTGAGTTGACCTGTCTTTTAGACTAGGAGGGATGTTGAGGAGGTGAATGCCTGTGGAGTGAATGAACAGGCAGGGCCTTAGACAGGACTTCAACTTCCTTTGTGTTGTTCTTTTGATGCAACTAATGCCAATAAAATATAAACACGAGACTCAGCGCCCACGTTTATTGAGAGAGGGGGGAGGAAGAGGGGGTAGCTGGTGGCCAACCAAAGCAGGAGAGAGAGAGAGAGAGAGGGAGGGAGGGAGGGAGAGGGAACAGAGAGAGGCAGAGAGAGACAGAGAGAGAAGCACTTAGCGCGCTTACTTTAAAAGAGGCTTGCACATGAGTAATTGAGTCCTCTGGCCACCAGGTAAAGCTGACTTAGCATGACAGGGCCATGAGCGTCCCGCCCATCGTCGGGGCGGGGGTCAGCTGCCTGCTAGTTCCTAACACTTTGAATGTAAATCAACAGTTTCATCTACTTTTTCACAACGAGAAGCTCCTTCAGAAATGACACTGGAGGTTAGACCTCTGTGACAAAGGCTTGAATCCCAGGCCTGGAACTCTGGCCTATGGGCCACACCCACTGACTGTTCCCAAGAGTCTCAACACAGATTGTTAGGAACTTACTTCTGCCTTTTGAATCTACGTGACTATAGTGAATGAATGATACCACCAGACAGGTAAACAAGAATCACGACATTCCTTCACTACATCCATTAGTCAATCAAGCCCTGTTTCTCACCATGCCTAGAATTCATCTCTCCCTTTTATCTTCACTCTCCTGGTGCCTCACCTGGATTTATATGTCAAGCTTCTTCTTTGGTTTCTGTTTCAATCCATCCTTCACATAGACGCCACATTGTTTTCTTTTGAAAAGTAACTATGGCCACTTACCTTTTCTCTTCAAAGATTTTTTATTAAATTGTTTTCATACAACTCATTTTGTTCATATTCTTTCCCTCTCCCAGCTCCTCCTAGATCCACCTCATCTCCCTACACAACCAACTTCATGTTCTTTCTCTCCCATTGTGTGTCTTCCCTCTATGGATCAAAAAACTCAAGTCTTGACCCTCTCTTATAGGGGTCAGCAGGATCCTGCTGATTTCTCAGGTCTATTGAGATCATTCTGCACACCCCACACTACCTGCTGGCCATACATAGCTGCCTGTGATCAGCTGATTTCCATTTTCAAAAACAGGGACACAAGGCTGGACACAGTAGCCTTAGCTGATGCTCTGGTGCAATCACACCTTTTCAGTTTCCATAGCTGTGGTTTTTAAACCATGTGCCTTCAATTGGCCACTCCCCACCCCTCCCTCCACTCCACCCACATGTCCTCTACCTACCAGCCACTCAGAGAACACCAACCCGCCTTTTAATTCAGCCCATCCCATCTCCCTGTATTAACACTTTTCTTTTCTGTTTTTATCATCATCATTATTATTCTTTTGGGACTTTAAAGAAGTTATTTTTTTAAAATTCATTGATATTTTTGGTGTGGATTTCACATCATGCACCCCAATCCCACTCACCTCCCCATCCCTTTGTTACCATCCTCTGCCCTTGCAAAGGGCTCACCAAAATAAAGAAAGAAAGGAAGGAAGAAAAGACAAAAACAAAACAAAACATTCTTGCGGTAGAAGCTGTCCCATGTCACAGTGAGTCACACAGTACACCCTTTGGCCTGTACATCTTTACTTGCAAATGTTCATTGCAATGATTTTCGTTGGTCTGGTTGGAGGCCTCTGACTTCAGCTACACTACCTACCGTTACTGGATCCTCACGGGGGCTCCTCTTGGATATCTTGCTGTTGTGGAGAGCCTGGATTAACACGCCCCTCAATCTCCTCACTTCTAAAAATGCTTTTTCCCTCAAATAGCATATTTGAATGGACTAGCTCTCCAGGTTAGGCTAACTCTAAATACACTCCAGGGTCCACTCAGAACGTGTGCTATCGTTTTAAACCAGTAGGTTACACCTGGCATAGAATTTCATTCTTGAATTTTAGAGGGAGAACTCCTCTTTTCTCTTGATTTGTCCCCTGGTCCACAATAAGTGCTAACTGGTTTCAGAGTGATTGAGCCCAATCCCCCGCATCCAGCTGTACTGACAGTTGGTAATGCAGGGTTTTCTCATAGATGGTTTGGTGGGAGATTGTAAGGGCAGGGTTAGGGCTGAAGATGAAGCTCAGTGGTAGAATGCTTGCCTAGCATGGACAAGGCTACAGATTCCATGCTCATAGAAACAATGGAGGCTAATTAAAAACAAAACAAAACAAAACAAAAACCAAACAAAACAACAACAACAAAACCCACAAAGAGCCAAATCAATAAATGACTGGTAAAACAGACAGGTCACACATTATGAAATACAAAAAAATCAACAAACATAAGCAAGCTGCTTAACTTGACTAGACAGCAGAAAAATGTAAATCCAAACTACATCGAGATTGCACCTCTGACCCATCAGGATGGCAATTACAAAGACAACAGAAACAACGCTGGCTCAGAAGTGGTGACAGATGCAGAGAGACAAAAGGGACCGCTTGTGTCAAGGGTTCTCAACATCCCTAATGCTTCTGCCTTTAATACAGCTCCCCATGTTGTGGTGCTCACAACCATAACATTAAAAGTAAAATTATTACTTCATAACTGTAATCTTGTTACTGTTATGAATCATAATGTTAATGTCTGATATGTATGTAAGACAATCTGCTATGTGAGCCCCAAAGGGGTCTTTGACCCACAGGTTGGGAAACTTATTGCTACTGGTGAGAATGCAAACTAGTCTATCCTCAGAGGAAATCAGTACGGAGCTTTTTCAAAACTCTAAAACTAAATGTGTCATAGGCACTGGCTATACTAGTCCTGCTAAGTCATTTGAAAGACTCTAAGTCAACACATCAGAGGGATACTTGCACATAAATATCCATTACAGCACCGCCCATAACATCTGTGTCCAACAACAGAGGAATTGATAAAGAAATGTGATATATAACCACATTAAGCAAATTAAGCCTGTCTCAGAAAGAAAAACACTGGAGCGTTCCATCTCATTTATGCTCCCTAGATCTTATGTAGTCACATAAAATCATGTATGTTTACATAAACTGAAAGTACACATGAAATTGTTTAGCATTACAAAGGAGACAAATAGGAGAGAGAATACACACAAAAAAGGGAGGGTTATGACATGGTAAAAAAGATAGGGGCTAAAAAAATCATAAACTAGCCCTTAACACTACCACTGTAGAGAAAGATGGCGCATGAATTCCTTTACGTACACCTGTTCATTCTTCCTGATCTGTCCTGAGCTGCAGCTCTTAGAGCAGGCACACGGCTTCTGACAGAAAGTGTAGGAAGGTTCAGTACTCTAAGCAGATGGGTGGTGGGAAATGAGGATGAAGACCAGGAAAGGTAACACCCTTCCTCGTTTATCTGTTCATGCCTCCTAAGGCACACACATCAATACCTAAGGGGGTACCTGTGGAATGAGTGTGTAAGCAAGACCTCACTCAAGTGTTCACCTCTAGCTGGTAGACAGAGAAATTTCATCTATCATTTTTGAAGTCTCAGTCTCCTGTTTTTGTCTCTTCTCTCTTCCTCTTCTTGAGCCTCTACACTTGCCTCCATGCTCAGATGCATGTGTGCGCGCGCGCACACACACACACACACACACACACACACACACAATCATTCAAAAGACCAACCACATTTAGTCAACACTACAATCAAAAAGCCCGAGTAAGTCTCTTGGTCCTCCACATTGTGACTCTTATGTGGCGTATCTTACACGGGAGCCATCAAAATGGATGTCTGATTCTTGTCTTACAGCTGATGTTAGACCATTAACAACCCAGTCACCAGTGAAGCATATTAGGGACAGTACAAAGCCACTCTGATTATGATAAGACTACAGTCTTCAGATTGGTCAGATAGGTGACCCTTCCAGGATGCTTCTTAGCACAGGTTTGAATGTTCCCAAACAAATGCGCCCATGGATGCATACCCCAAACACAACAGGGTTAGCCCTTTCCTTCTCCACTGGGCATTTAAAACTGAAATTGCAGCAGTGACTGGTAGTGTGTCTAGGCTGGAAGGACATAGCTTTACTAGACACACTGCTAATGTGTTTAATGTATTTAAAGATGAGCCTTCTCTGGTAACCCTTAAAACGTGGCTGTGTCTATGTGAAAATGATTATGCATTAACTTGCCACAGTATTTAGATGTATCAATGAGATGTTTTAGAAATTAAAAACACATCAACTAAGGAGATCGTGTTGATTACAAAGCCTTATTATGTATGATTACAAGTGCCTTGCAATTATAATAGTTTAATAACTCCCGCAGTTATTCTCTACAACAAAAGTCACATATTTACTAATATGGGAAAGAATGGTATATGGTGAGCAGACAGGCTGAGGAGTATTGACTCTGAGGCTTTAAATTAGATTCCTATTGACTTGATGAATGAGAGTTTCATTGCAGTAAGTGTTCTCAAGTACTCAGTTTCTATTTACCATGTGTCAGCAATTTTGTTGGCTGTGTACAATAGACAAACGAAATGCCAGAGTCTGCAGATATTCAGATTCCCAATGATAACATCGAGCTGCTACTGGAGACGGCAAAGTCCTTGCCTACCTTTGTCCCATCTCTGTCCAGGAGGCTGAGCCACAGACTTCTGTGCACACTTCACACACATGCTAAGTCAAAGGTGGGGTGGTCCTGCCTGCCGTCTAGCAGAGGCTCATTGAGTATGTGTCACATTTTACTGGCCCCTCAGCCCCTTAGCTCCAATTTAGACATCTGCCCCAGGTCAGTCATTTGAACGTGAAGGATTTGTTGTAGCTGTTGTTTTGAGATGGAATCTTAAGCATCCCAGATTGGTACCTAACTTACTATATAGTCAAAGCTGGGCTAAACTCCCTGACATCTTTTCTTATCTCTCTCAAGTGCTAGAACTACAGAAATGTGTCACCACATCTGTCTCAAAAAACATACTATGTCAGAGAGTAATGTAAGGGGATATTCACTTTGTCTGCTTCTGTGGCGCTGACCACACCCATTGGGGGGTGGAGCCAGGGGCGGAAGTGACCTGGGGAACTAGGTCGGAGGAGGAGGCGGGAGAGCGCTCTTGCCTGCTGCAGGGCCGGTTATGGTGGCGCACACCGGTAGGATTTACCGAAGGAGACAAAGTGAATATCCCCCTACCGAGTAATAATTGGGGCTTTGGAGGCAATATTATTGACTCTTTTATTGAAAAATACACTTGTTGAGCATGAAGCATCATACTAGGGCAGGGAAAACAGTAAGGTTAGTAATGGTTTCATAGACTTCTACTGTGATGACCGCTCATGTTCAGATCCTAACTACCATATCATGTTGGTCAAGATGGTGAGCAACAAATCTCCAGTCTCCTGGTGGGTACCAGATTCATGTTTATTGGAAGAATCCACTATAGTAACACACATAATGCAAATATTAACCCCAGAACTCTTAATAGTTAATTTTAATCTTGGGCAAAAAAATCAAGCCATACTTATGTCAACAATTTGACTGGTTGCTGCGGATGTAATCTATTAGTTGAAATGCCTCCAACTTCATTGCTCTTAATCAAGTCTGGGCAGCATTTATTTACAACACAGGAATGAAGACATGACAGTGGGAATATCATTGCTTGTCTTGCTTTTTAAATGATGCACACGAGAAGTATAGCCAAGTGCCTTTCCCTCCAGGATACTTAGAATAAGGATAGGTGACTTTTTTGGCAGCGGGGGATGGGGGGGGTGGGGATGGTGGGGGGGCATGCACAAACTGTATGAGACTCAAAAGAGAAAATCTCCCAATTCAAGACAACATGTAATTTAAATATCAGAGCGGTGACATTAGAGTCCTTAGCTCAGACCCTTCCGTTTGTTTGAAGAAGTTTCATTTTTATCTTGTCATTGAAAGACTCAAGGAGAGGGCATGGATCCAGTTTGTTGTAAAAGCCTAATTAATGATTGAGCTGTGTGATGTTCCGTAGTAATTGAATTAGTTGCATCAAAAACCATGAGGTGCTTTCAAGTGTTGAAACGAAGGTCCTAATTCAGTCACCTAAATTATATACTCCTTTATCAAAATGTCCAGAAATCTGTCTATATATCACCCCCCCACCATGAATCCTGGTTTGTTTTAATCTGTTGGTTGTAAGGAGTCACCAGGCAGGCAGGCAGGCAGGCAGGCAGAGGAGGCTAGGCTTGCTATGAACAGGGGTTAGGGTAGGTACTCAGGCTAGTATTAGAAGAAAACAAGAGATCCTGGTAAAAGTCAGAAGTGTGAGTTCCAGCTGCATTCACAGACAAGAAAACTCTTTAAAAATGGGAGCCTGGCACTTAACAGAGCCTCAGAGACATTTAGAACACAATTGAACCACCTGGAAGGAGTTCTTGTTTTCTTTTTCCAAATACACATTCTAATTGGTGTGTATTTATTGCCATAGTGATGGGTTTCAAAAGACAGTATCATCTGGTCATATAGTGTATTGTGACTATAGTCACCCCTAGACCTCCTCCTCCTCTGAAGAGTTTAAAATGTCCATGTCCATGCGTTAGTCCCAGACCCACTGTGTGGTATCTCTGGGGCTGGAGGCTGGGGTTGAATTCTAGTGTAACCAGGAGGGAGAGAAAATCAGTGCCTGGGCCAACAGCTGCCCAAGTGTGTCCCTCAGATCAAAGTCCCCTTGGTAGCTGTGGAAATGCAGGTTTCAGGTCCCACCCAGATACAACAGTGTAGAAGTCAGGAGCCAGTGGCTAAGTAAGTTTTCAAGTGATCCCAATATGCTCCTACCTAGTACGGGAATCATTATCTGAGGTAACACTCCCACTCAAAAAAAAAAAAAAAAAAAATCAAGGCAGGTAGTTAGGGAGTCAGGCTGGAAGTCCACTTGACGGAGGGAATCATAGAACCAAGAAATGCCCGACTTCTGCTTTCCAGCTTGGCCATGTGATCTTAAACAAAACGCAGAGAGTGACCCTGGGAGCCATGGAGACCACCAGAAAAGACAGCCGGCCTGGCACCTAGTATGGGGATGGGGGGGGGGAGACTTTTTAGGCCAGGGAGGGAAAAATCCCTAAAAATAAAAAGAACAGAAAATTATTGAAAGCAAAATCTCCTCCTCCTTTCCACTGCATGAAAACAGTGGCTTTTGGGGGCATGTCTCTGATACGCTGATAAAAAGTCCCCAGCAGTTAGTGTTCGGTACGAAATGAGAACTGCATAAGAACACATTCTAATGATGCGTTGGTTTCCTTGCAGTGTCATCCAGCCCCCAGAACATTCTCTGGCAGCACCCACACTCTCCTGTGCTAGGGAATAAACTTGGAACAAGGCTGGCAGGCACAGGAGCCTCTGCCTGGCTGTAGAGGGATGTGCTGGTGGCTGGGAGCTGGGCTCTGCCGACTCAGGATGGTATTAGAGGAAAGTCACTTAGCTCTACCACCAGAGATGAACCGAAATGCCTGCCGGAGGGGTCTGTCTAGGGCTGGGAAGTGGGCCAGGAGGCACAGCCAAGCAGGAGAGAAGGCTTACTGTGTCACACTGCACAGGCTTACTGTGTCACCTTCTGCCAAATGGGCATAATGAACTAAGCTGAAACCCGTTGAAGGTGAATTACTAATTCACTTCATGGCCATTTTTGAAATTCACTTTAACAGCTCTCCTCATACTCACGGACTCTGTACAAATACTGTCCTTATAAACCAACCACCAACCAGATAAATTCCTATATGTGAATTATGTTTACACAGCCAAGTGAAAATTTCCAACTAAAACCAAGATAGTTGATTTTGTTATCGGAAATACCCCCCCCCCCGCCTTTTTTTTTTTGGCCTACCTTCTCTCATTTATGAGAAAACAAATACCACATGAGATTTTTTATTTTAAACATAAATTGCATTTAACAGTGTTGGGTAAAGCTTCTGGGTTGTAAGTCAGTTACTAATTTCATTCAACTCAAGGCTGAGAAATGGATTTCTGTGGATTATTGTTTGCAGAGACCTACTACCAATATTTCAGCAGACATCAGTCGGCTCAGGAAGAAATGAGACTTCCACAGTGACCTGTTATTAACGTGAGGTCCTTAGTGACCCAGGCTTAGTCTAACTACATGGCTAGCTTCTCTGGATGTACATGGATGAGATTCTGAGGAGGAAAATGAGAAACAGTGAGTCATTTGCAGCAATTTGAAGCTGCTGTTAGGACCATTTGATCTCTACATTTTCTCATTTTTCGTCTTATTCCAGCCTCTGAAAAACCCCAAGGACTATTTATTATTCTTTCCTTTCTAGTGACTGCTATGTCCAGTTATGGCTTCTGTTCCACGGGCAGAGTTTTGCTCTCAAGACTGAGAACGAGCCTTTGTTAGCTATATTCATTCCCTCACATAAGTTCTATCTTTACTTTTTGTCCTTCACTATATTGTTCTCTGATGATTTCATTCATTTTTGTTGTTGTTGTTTATAGTATTTTCACAAGGTCTACTCTGGGCCTTATATTCCTCTGTGACCCTTCCCACCCTTGGAACATTCTCTAGAATACTGCTGAGTGCCTCTGCCTCTTTTATTTACATAGCACAGAAGGGCTCTGAGTCTTGCCAATGACTGGTTGTTCTGGTCTCTCTGGCACCTGGTAGAGAGCAGACCCTCAATCAATATCCACTTAATGACTGACCAAATGAATGAAAATAAATGAGCTCAGTCATTTTTGTATAACCTTATATGAAATTATAAACTAACATTATGCTACCCTTTTCATTGCATGCCAACTTAATTTTTCTTCAAATTGGTTTTAAAAGAAAAAGAGAGAAATAACTGTTTCCCATGAATCAAAATTGACTCCATATTACTCTATAGATGAAAGGTGTTCTCTGATTTTGACATCTCATTTTCTAATAATTGATTGGTTCCTGGATAGGACACACTTAGCATTTCATGGGACGGTTGCTAATAAGAGTCCCTTCTAAGCATAACTCACGATCCTTTTATGGTATCTTGAAAGGTTGGCTGTTATTGAGAACTGTGCCTTTTGGACTCTGTGAAACTTGTCTAGCAGCAAGGGTTCTTCAAGGAAGCCTTGAGAAAACTGGGGCATTGGTTAGGGAGACTAGGTTGAAGTCCCGCCTCTACCTCGGGCTGGCTGAGACTTAGTCTCCCAGCTGCAGTTCCTTATTAGAAGCGGAGGTTGATGACGAATGTGTAAGTGGTCGAACCTGAGCTAAAACCAAAGCTTTCTGGCTCTGAAACCCTGGCTCACAGTAACTATTGTCCTTTCATAATGAAATGAGACAGTCAGCACAAAAATGATTGACAGGGGGTAAATGTTGTTAATAACAAGAAAAGAAACAATTGAGCAACCACGGGAAAGCCGCCTAGAATCCTCTTTGTTGTCCAAATTCAGTGTTGTCACTGTGACTGCAAAATCAACACCAGAAGGCCGGGAGAGAGGAGGTACAGTCTTGAGGGTCCAGGTGAGCTGACGACATCGTTTGGGCGGGGACTAGATGGCTAGGATCACCTGACCTTCAGGCAAAGGACAGCGAGGGTCTTCTGCTCTCAGAGGAGGCTGAGCAGATGGCCTTAAGTGGATGTCAAACCCCCACCTCGCCATGCTATGACATGGTGGGAGCTTTGTTTGCTCTGATGGCCGAGGAGAAGACTGGAAGGTTACCTTCCTGGGATGTGGCAGTCCTGGTGCCGCCTACTTTCATAGAGGAGCGATTTGGCAGCCCGGCGTAGGGGAAGCTTGTCTGGCTCCTTTTGGCAGTTTCACTGTAAGGTGTTAGCCGATCCACTGTTCTGCTCTCACAGTTAGGAGGCTGGAGTTAGGTGTGCCTAACTCTGGAATGACGATCTTCTTTTTTATTTTATTTATTTACTTTGCTTTTAACTTAGACCTTTTATGGTTTAAGATGAATTTAGCCATTGAGCTGGAGGAAGAACAATCCAGTCCATATTCCTCAGAGTCATATCTGGCCAGATTCCACCAAGAGGGGCATTCCAGACATCTCTTGTAACTTTCTTAACCACACAATAAGACTGATTGTGTCATGATTGCCGTTTATCAGGTAAGGATGCAGATTTAGAGCCATCCTCAAGGTGAGAACATTGTCCACGTCAGTGAGAGATAAACTGGAGACACATGTCTGTGGCTTCCATTTCCACGTCAATTTTAGTCTGTGTTAACATGCTATGTGTTTATCTATGAGGGAAGTATTTTAAAAATGGCTTTCTGACTGACTCAAGGTGATGGAAACAAGGACTTAAGACAATGCTATTGTAACTGACAATCCAGACTTGGCAATGAATGGCTTTAACAGCAGTAGGAAGTATATACATAAAGGGAAAGAAACATTGAATGGGTATTTCATTTAATGTATGTCACTTAATATCATTAGCATATCATATACTCCATTTGTAATACGACCAGGTGATCTCTAGTGATGTCTGTTTCATTTTTACCATCTTCAGACATGCAGGGTAGCTGTTGCATACTCCACACTTATAGAAGAACCCGGGGTTTCTCGCTTTATTTTAGAAAGGAAATGTGTGGCAGTAAAAGTTGGAAATAGACCTCAATCTTTCCTGACAACCATTCTTTTTGGTTGATAACATGAATGACTGTAGGGCATTCAAAATTTATATGTAGCAAAAGTGAGTGAAAATTATCTAATATTTACCAGGCATGTCCACATGCTTTTGCAAACCTCTTAAACTCTTTGAGAAAAATCCTTTGTTTTCTTTCTTTCCTTGTTCTTCCTTTGAAGCTGCCAAAGCAGAAGACAGGAGCTGGCCGGGGATACAAGCAGCACAGAAAATCCATAGTAGCATTTGAAGATGCTTTCCAACTGCATCTTTCTTGAGTCGGCTCACGATAAACCAGCCATAGCATGTCAGTATAACAGAGTCTTCATAGATTATGCTGACTGATGCTTTTAATGGAAGAAACTATACTTTAAGCCTGGGGCTTTTTCAAACGAAATTTTGCAGATAGTCTATGTAGCCTGATCCGGCTTGAGCTTGCTTATGCAGTCAGTCCAGCTTTGAATTTGTGATTCTTTTCCATCAGCCTTCTAAGTGCTGGGATTTTAGGCCTTGCTGCCCTGTCTGGCTCACCTTAGGAAACTGAAAGAACTCAGCTCAGGTCCCAGAGCCGGCAGCAGCACCTAAATGCCAGTTGTTTCTGTCCAGTAGGTACTGACGACGGCTAGGAACACACTATCCATGATCAGACTCTGTCTGGATGATGGAAATGAAGTTGCCTCACTTTTCTGGAACTTGATTTTGTCAGATGTCAAATGAAGATTTGACAATAGGGTTGACTATATAGGTTAATACTTGCAAACGGCTCAGGGCCATGATTGCTGAATGATAAACATTTGATGAGTGGCTATTATTGTTCCCATTTGGCCTTTTGAGACCCAAGCCCAATGTTGGAACTTCTGGAGTAGTAAATTGAAGGAGAAATAGTATAAGTAACATAAAAAGGTAACCTTTAAGAGAACCGTGAAGTTCATGTCTCCCTCAGAGACTCTGAGAAACTACATGGGCTGGAGGAGACCCACATAGGTTGATTTTGGGAAGAAGGGGAGGCCAGGGAGTAACCACAGCCACCTTGCAGTATTAAGTGAAGGAAACATTCTACTCCAAATCAGGGCAATCATCTCTCTGCCTTCCTGTCTTGAACTCACCAAACACTTTTACAGTCAGTGTTGTGTGTGCTCTACTCTGCTGTGGGGAGACATAATGTGGGATATGCTACACCTTCAGTGAAGAGATGATTTTTAGAGAGAGTAGGGTGGCTGTGATTTGAACAGAGACCTAAGTGAGATAAGGAATCAGTCCAATGAGAAAGAGTATTCCAGGCAGAGATAAGAGAAGACACCAATTTGTATTGGGAGAGAAGAGAGTGGAAGGCTACCAAAAGGTCTAGTGTGGTTTGAATGGCACAAGGTGAGATTTGGATGGAACAAAAGGAAGTTTCATGTATCCAAAACTCATATGTATTTGAGGTTAGGCTGTGCCATTTATCTTGACAATGACCTTGACAAGTACATCTCAGTACAAGTAATGAAGGACAGAATTAAAAGAATGTGGGTTAGTCAACTTTTATATCCCCCTCCTTTGGAGCCTGTTCTGGAACTAACTCTGTACACCAGACTGGCCTTGAACTCACAGAGATCGGCCTGCCTCTGCCTCCTGAGTTCTGGGATTAAAGGCATGTGTCACCAACACCCAGCAAATTTTTGTATTCTTAAGGTGAAAGATAACTCTGACTATAGAAAATGAAAAAAATATATTTGATGGGCTCCATGTACCTGAATTTCTCTCATGTTAATAACTTGTTAAACGTATAATGGGTCAGTATTTTATTCAAGCTGAGGGACTTATCCTAAGGCAAAAGCTTGGTGTTGGGAGGTAGGTGGGGACTTTAAACAGCTACTGCCTAGAGACATGATTGTTGGGACTGAGGTATGAGAATCAAGCCCAGATGCTCTGCCAGTTCTAGAAACTCTCCTGGTTCCCCCCATTTGGCTTCATAAGAAGATGCCTTGGTTAGACCTTCTAGAAGTGAAAGACAGCCAACTCTAGTAGGCATAGGGGACATCTTAGCAAGCTGGGACACTCCACTTGATTTGGATTATACACAAATCCCTCTTCTAATAATGTACTTGGAAGCCTGACACACACACATGTGCGTGCGTGTGCACACACACACACCCACACACACAGACACACACACACACACAGACACACATACACACACATACCACACATACCACACACACATGCCACTCTCCAAATAATGCACCATGCAACTTGTTAGAAGCGAAAGCCCTCCTGTCTGCACCGAGCTGCATGTATACTTACATTAACCAATAAAAGAATTACTCCCCATACCAACCTCATTTCTAGAAATGCCCCATTTCTAGCCAAACATGTCCTGTAGTATGCATTGAAATGAAGAAAGGTGGGCTCAAATCATTTTGATAACATGTGCAGTAATTCAAACTATCCTGATTGTACTTTTAGGTGAATCCTCTGTTCAGCATCCTATGTCTATGCATAATTGGACATGTATAAGATTAAAATCATATGAATTATGGGAATGGTCATGTGAAATAGAAAAGAGATTATGTAGCTTGAAAATCATTAGTCAAAACTGAGAGCCACCCTCATTATACTGGTGCTTTAGCAGCCGGGCACCTCCTTCTTTTGAGCCCCATTAAAGAAACCCTGACAATAATTGGGGCCCTTGAGAATCCTCACTCATATGGTCTGCTGTTACTCGTGACTGCGTAGTTTCTGATCTATACTACTGTTTCACTTTGGAGTAGCTTCCTTGTTGGTTTGTAAATCCTTATGAGCCATTATATTTCACTTTCTAGAATAAGGAATCAAGAACCTGAGCAAAGGGGGCCCAGACCTCCACCACCAGTAACTGAAAGGCACCTGTTCCACGTCAAAGGAGGAGTATTGCAAGGTAGATTATATATACAAAGCAAAAGTGCTTTATAACCTTAAAGTTACTGAGTGGGTACATCCAGCAATCTCTATGCACTGGGAGAAGACAGACAGCTCTGACAGGCTTAGGTAAAGACACTTAAGCCAGGAGATACATAGCACACAAAGACCAGAATGTCACAAAATCTCACTAATCAAAAGTACACACAACTTAGAAGAACATGTGCCATTAAAATGGAAATGGAGACAGTTGCGACACGTTACTGTTATCACAGTTACTGTGGTAAAAATGGGCTCAAAGAAGTTCGCAACCAAAGACATTTGCTCATATGCAGTTTGAGACTGTTTCTTTTCTTTCTTTCTTTTTTAAATTCATGACCAGGCCTATTACATTACATTCACATCAAGGGTTTCTGGGAGGTGAGTCACAAAAGCCACTGAAGGGAAATACAGACATTTCCTAAACAATCAGTGAAAATGCAGTAGCAGGTATGGCATGTTCAGCTGGTGATAACACAATGGAACTGATGTAAGCAAACGATAACAGCATCTCTGGCTATCAGTAGCCTACATGCACTGATACATAATAAGATTCTAGCGGCAGAGATGAGACATGAATGAGTTTAGTTGTAAATCCGTCCAAATTCTAGCAGCACAGAGAATGTTGTTTGTATGTGTTTAGCATCTTACATGTAAATTTTCAAGTTGTTTTATTAGGAAAGTCTTGTTCAGTGTTTGAAGAAATTTGCATTTCTATGCAAAGATGGAACATAGTATCATTGGCTGAGTTAAGGAGAGTCAGCACCATTTTGCGGTATATGATTAGCACATTCCGAAAGCAACAATTCCAGAAAGCTTAAATTTAGCCACGAAAAACCAAAGGAATCTATCTATTCATATGTGGGCATGGGGCTGTGGGCTTCACTTCAGTGCTTAAATGCTGTGTATTATCATGGAAATCCTAGGAAATGGCATCGCTGGATTCTGGTTTCACATTTAGAAATCAGATAATGAGGAAAGGGGAAAAAAAAAAAAAAAAACCTTATCTGTAAATAGTAAAACAATCAGATCTGATCAAATAAAATGGCTGTCAGAGGGGGGAAACCTACTTTTTTCCTTTGAAGATAAGGATGAGACCCCAAAGCCCATCCCCCAGTGACACACCCTCCAATAAGGTCATACCTACTCCAACAAGGCCACTCCCTTGGGCCAAGCATTCAAACACTTGAGTCTATGGGGGCCATTCCTACTCAAACCACCACAAGCATAAAAGTTTGTTCTTCATACTAGTAGTCAGTAGACACTGTTGGTAACTTAGGAAAGAAGTACCTAGGTGGTCATCTAGAACAGTGGGTCTCAAATATTCTAATGCTGTGACCCTTTAATGCAGTTCCTCATATTGTGGTGACTGACTATAAAATTATTTTGTTGCTACTTCATAGCTGTAATATTGCTACTGTTATGGATTGTAATATAAGCATCTGATGTACAGGATATCTGATGTGGCCCCTGAAGGGTTCTCAACCCACAGCTTGAAAACTGCTGATCTACAGGGTAACTTAGAGCTAATAAGTTTAAGTTGTAGTTGAGAAGCTTATCAATTTTGGTTATTCTAAGGAGCAAGAGAGAGGTATTAAATGCCTACAAAGAGCTTAATAATTCCCATGTCATGAGAAGTACACAGTCCTACTTCATCTAATTCACACATGTTTCACATTTAAAGTATTCTTTTCATAGAGTAAGTAGAGCTGGGTATTGCTTTATATTGCTTTAATTCAATGTTTGCTTGTTTTTTGATCTTGGGGATCAAACCCAAGGCCTTATTTTGCTAGGCATGCTTTCTAGGCTAAACCCCTCAGCCCCCATCTATATTTTAACTTATATTACTGTTAATATGGCTAGGCTTAAATCTATTATTTTGCTCTTTGTTTTCTACTCATTTATTTGTGTTCCTTTTCTGGATTACGTATTGGTTTTAATAGTTCATTTTGCTTTCACTATTGGCTTATTAACTACACTTCTTATTTTATTTGTTGTCCCAAGGTTTACACATAAATTTTTAGCTTATCATAAGGTAACTTGTCACATAAGTAGGATATATATCATCCTATGACACATAGACTTCTGTTTCCTTACCCTTCCTGTTACTGTTAACATACACTTTACTTCTTTGATCACATAGAAGGCCAGCCCAGGAAGGGCAAATAGTTAAGATCTCCTGGGTAAACTGTGAGGGGGGAGGGTAAAAGGGGGAGAGAGAGCAATGAAAGAGATTTCTTGACAGAAGGAGCCATGATGGGGTTAGGGAGAAGCCTGGTGCTAGAGAAATTCTCAAGAATCCACAAGGATGACTCCAGCTAAGGCTTCTAGCAATAGTGGAGAGGGTGTCTGAATGGACCTTCCCCTTTAATCAGATAGTGACTACCCTAATTGTCATCATGGAACATGCATCCAGTACCTGATGGAAGCAGATGCAGTGACCCACAACCAAGTATTGGGATGAACTCCTGGAGTTCAGATGAAGAGAGGGAGGAGGGATCGAATGAACAAGGGGGATGTCAAGAGCATGGTGGGGAAAACCACAGAGACAGCTGACCTGAGCTAGAAGGAGCTCATGGACAATGGACTGACAGCTGGGGAATTTGTGTGGGACTGAACCAGGCCCTCTGAATATGGCTGACAGTTATGTGACTTGATCTGTTGGGGATGGGGCTGGCCGTGGCACCAGGAACTATCCCAGAGACGTGAACTGGCTTTTTGGAGCCCATTCCCTACGATGGGATACCTTGCTCAGCCATGATACACGGGGGAGGGGCTTGGTCCTGCCTCAACTTGGTATTCCAGACTTTGTTGACTTCCCAAGGAAAGCCTCATTCCTTTGAGGAATGGATGGGGGGGGGGTTCAAAGGATGGAAGTGGGGGGTGGAGAAGGGGATGGAGGGGAACTGGGGTTTGTATATAAAATGAGAATTAAATCTTTTAAATAAAAAAGGAAAGAACAACAACAAAAACAAAACCTTGTGATACCCAGTTTTATTTTCTTTAAGTCAATAGTTTTTAAGATGCTATTTAATAGCTTCAATAACTTTTTAAGATGCTAAAAAGTATTTTATACTTGCCCATATATTTACTATTCCTAAGATGTCATCTCTGTGTGCTTAAATTTCTATCTAGAATCTTTTTCTTTCTTACAATATAGAGCTACCACAATCAGTTATCTTGGCCTTTGGTTGTCTAAAAAAAAAAGGTTTGTTCTTGAAGAACTATTTTCATGGAACCCAGGATCTTAAGAGATAGCTTTGTTTTCTTGTTTTTTCTTTCTTTCTTTCTTTTTTAACATTAAGGATTTTAAAGATTTTGCTTACCAACCTCTGTTTTCCAAAGCTAACATATGCACAATTTGTCACTTTGTTTCTTTATATGCCTTTCTTCTCTAGATGCTTTTGAAGGCTCTTTTGATGTTGTAATTTCATTATGCTGGATTTGCTGTTAGTATCTCTTTTTCTCTCCCCCTCCTACATTGTGTGTGTGTGTGTGTGTTCTGTGAACTTAAAATTGTAATGTCTAATTTAGAAAATTTGGTGGCCATTATTTCTTCAAATATACCCCATACTTTTTGATATATGCATTAATCTAATAATACATATATCAAATTTCTTGACATTATTTCACAGGTCACTACAGCTCTATTACATTTTTCATTTTTCATTTTTTTATTTTTTATTCATCTTGAATGATTCTGTTGCTCTTCTTTCAAGTTCACAAACTATTTTCTTTTTAGTGTCTGTAATGTAGAAATCAGTTTGACAGGTTTAGGATCTTGTTAACACTCTCCTACCATGGGTAGTAATCTTGTCATGCATATTCCATCCTGCTACAGGAACATGGGCTCTGTGGGGGTCTCACTCAATGGCCTGGGCAATTGTAGAGGTCCTTTTGCAATGACTAATGAGATAGCCAGTGTCTTCCCACCCTGCTGTGTGTTCTGGGAGCTGATTTTTAGTACTAGTCTCTGGTTCCTTGTTTGGGTCATAAAGCTGCATGACCAAGGTCCCATCACACACATGCAGATTTTGTGAGCTGGGATTATTGTCATTGTCTATTTGTTTTCTACATGCCCTTGGTCTCTACACCTTCGCCCTCAGACTTCTAGCTCTGGCTTCACCGAACTTCAGAGTCAGCAAGGAAGTCACATCAAACTCTTCCAGGCTACCCTTGCTTCTAAGGTCCATAAAGGCAGAAACTTGGAGGCAGCTGTAGAAATCATTACTATTCCTTCTCTATATAGCAAGCTCTAGGCCAGTATGGGCTTAATGAGGTTCTGGTCTCAAAAACAAAAGAAAGCAAAGCATAAGAGAGAGAAACTAGTTTAATGTACTGAGATGTTGGAATGAGCACAGAGGAGGAGATATCCATTATAAAATGGTAACTATCCACCATTCAGTTAAATGGTGATGGCATGAAGCCTGGTTTCAGATGCTTCATGCTACAGTAGTCATTTTTCCTCTCATTTTTGATAGATAAGGGTTTAAGGTAATGATAAGAAACGGAAGCAGAGTATTTGAAAGATCTAACCACTTATACAACAGGACTGTGATGTCAAACATGAATTGATACTTTAAAATAGCTTTTATTAAATATTTATATGATACAAAAGAATATTCACAAAATATATGTAACTTTTAGGGTACTACTCTTAAAACTTTAATGTACAAACAAACCATCTGGGATCTTGTTAAAATGTAGGTTCTAATTCAGGCAACCAGGGGTAGGCCATGACCTGTCTTCTACATTCCCATCAAAATCCTGTGTTTCTGCTTTGCAGATTATCCTTTGAGCATAAGAGTAAAGCACTGCTAACACAGTCGCCACCTGTGTGTGCCCACACACATTCACTCTCTCTGGCGGGCTGTGCATCCTCCCTGGTCCCACCCTACCCTTCCTCTAGCCTCTTGGCTATGCTTTCCATATCATGTCGATTTTATTAATAATTTTACTGCACATGGTTATCTCCCCAAATCAGTTAGTTTTACATCTTGTCAAACATAAGAATGAATGGAATCACTTGTATATACGCTCCCATTTGTTTATTTATTTATGTACGCGTCCATTCATTCATTTATGTATTATGTCCTGAGGTTCATTTATATTCTTTTTTTGTTATTTTTTTCCATTCATATTCTTACATGTAACCTCAGTTTGTTCATTTTCATTGCTACACAGAATTCTTCTGTGTGAATGTGCATATAGATAAATATAAGTATATATATGTACATATATAGTGTGTATGTATACATATATGTATGCATACACACACACACACACACAGGTTTTTTGACTGGTAGGCTTTGAAGTTTCAGTTTCATATGGTCATGAGAAATCCCTGCTCCAATTCCTTACGCTCTTTATACACACATTGAGACTTAGTCATGCTATACACATAGACGTTAAATCCCTGTTACTAGGATATGCACATTGTCCATTTTTAGTGCCGGTTTTGATGCCAACTATTTACCCAGTGGTTGGCTGCTTTATACCGCCACCACCTGTGCAGATCTGTGTGTTCTCACAGATCTGTGTTGTTTTATATTGCTGCATAAGAAACTGCCACGGGCTCAGGGGCTTAACCACAGGTACATCTCATGCTGTGATTTTGTAGGTAGGAAGCCCAAGTGAGCTTGTGTACATTCTTAGCTTAGGGTCCCCCAGTCAAAAGTTGACATTGTAACCTTGTCTGAGGGCTCTATGGGAGAATCTGCTTCTAAACCAATTCAGGATGTTTGAAAAAATCCAGTAATTCTCAGTTACTGGGCCAATCTCTCTCTCTCTCTCCCTCTCCCTCCCCCCCCCTCTCTCTCTCTCTCTCTCTCTCTCTCTCTCTCCCCACCTGTTAACTAGAGCCCACTATAAAATCAGAGGACATTTTTGTTACCAGTAGTTTTTTTCCCACCAGACTGGTCCCAGAGCCACGCCAGCCCCAAATAATATACAGAGTCACTGTGTTAGATATAAAGCTGTTGGTTTGTTTGTAGTGTTTCTTATTGGCTAGCTCTGTCTTAAATATTAACCATTTCTATCAATCTAAGTATTTCCACATGGTCTTATCTTACCAGAGAGAGGGTCTGGAGTTCTGCTCTATTGGTCCTACATGTTGAATCTCCTCCCTACCTCTTCCCGAAACCTGTCTCCTAGTCCCACCTATCTTGCTTTCCTATTGGCCAACAGTGCTTTATTCATTAACCAATATGAGAAACATATACAGAATGACATCTCCCATCACATTTTCACATTGTTATCCTAAAGGCACCTTAGGTCATCCATGGAGACATTTCACCTCCTATCTAGAGAATAGCCCAAGCTTACCATGCTCATGTGATTAGTTCAGGCACACCCTGGGAGTTTCTCTTTTGATGATAGTATTCTGGAATCATGGGAAAAAGACTAGGGAGGAAGGTGATGGAATCCACCTATGGAATCCTGCCTACCACGATCCACTGGTAACCAACTGGCCTCAACCCTTCACTAGACCCCACCCACACTAGAGCCCACCCACATGGCAAAAGGCATTGACCACTTCAGCAGTCCACAGCCTGAGTCTGGAGCTCAGAATCTCATCAGAACCTTACTGCACTATAGTCCAAGTCATCTAAACCAGGTACTGAAGAAAGGAGATGTGACTGCATTAGGCTTCTCTGTGCTGTGATGGAGTGCCCTCACTTCAGGGAGAGGAGCTTTGTTTTGGCTTACAGCTGCCAGGGTGGGGAAGGCATGGGGACACAAAAGCTAACCCTGCGGTCAGGAAGCTGACTGGTCACATTTTACAGGAAAGTAGGTCGCACTGCCCCCAGTGACATATTTCCTCCAGCTAGGTTCCATCTCCTAAAGGTCCCATAACCTTCCCAAACAGCTCCACCAATACAGGTCCTATAGGGTGACATTTATCATTTAAAAAAATACAATGATTTTCCAGTTCTAAAAAGTGTTGAGAGCAAGCACCAGCCAGGAAAAACTGACTTGTTTCAGACCCTGGGTATCAGAGTCACTGGGTCCCTGCTCTCTGCATTCCAGGAGTCTCCTCTGCATCAGCTTCCTTTTTCATGGCAGTTGCATTGTTTTAATAGATTTCTTTTAAGAAAGATTGGTTAGTGAATTGATTTATACGTGTCTGCAAGAGTGTGTATGTACCTGAATTCTTCTCTGTGAATGTGCATATAGATAAATATAATGCATGAGTGCATGGGTCTGTGCACCTGCAGAAGCCAAAGGAGGGTGCTCAATCCCTCAGAGCTGGAGTTACAGGCAGAGCTAGAGATATGGACGGAGCTCTTAGGTGGGTGCGTGCTGGGGTGCTTTGTGCTCATGACTGCATGATAAGCACTCTTAATCTCTGAGCCAGCTCTCCACAAATAGCCAGTTTCCCCCTTATACCTTTGTGTGTGTTCCAGGGATCCAACTCGGGTCACCAGGCTTGTGGTGTGGGGAGCACTTTCACCAGATGGACCATGTCTCTTTCTGCAGCAGAGTTGGGGAGGTCTGAGGACCCCCTTCCACTGTACCCCGTTGCCTTTGATCCTTCAGTCTTGTGGCTAGTATGTCTGCCAACGTAATCTCAATAACCTTTTGCACCTTCTGTTGGCATCACAGGGACCCACAACACTGTATGTAGAGGGACGCACATGCGGTGTTGCCAAGCAGTCCCATCCATTTGTGTTCTCTGCCAACACCCAGCTGTGGGGCTTTCTTCAAGCTTGGTTGAGAAGTGTGTTCTCCAAGAAGTGTGTTTTCTGGTGTGCACAGTCACACTCAGCCTTTCCCCCATGTTTCCAACTTTTTGCATCTTTTTTTCCATCTGGAGGAAACACTTTCAAAAGTACTTATCCCAGATCCCTTTCATTTTAAAACCCCCTTACTTATTTTTCTCCTCTCACAGTTTGCTGTATCAGCTGAAGAAGGCAGTTTTCCTTAGCCAGGTGTCAAAGCTCATCTCATTGTTTAAGGCACACTTGCAAGGAATGACTTTGCTGGTCAGGATTTGTCCATTTCCAACAGCGGAGTCATGGTTTCCGTCGCAGTCCTTCTTGTCAGTGTTCTCTTTTATTTTATTAAAAATTGATTTTTCATACAGTATACTCCGATTAGTTTCTCCTCCTGGACTTCTTTCAGATCCTCTCTACTTCCACCTACCCAAAAACCACATCCTTTCTCTCTCTTATTAGAATATAAAAAGATATATAAAAACAACAAATTAAAACAAACAAACAAACAAACAAGCAAATGGAAGAAAAAGCTGAAGATTCAGCATCCCTGATGTACTTACCATGCTACTGTAATAAAAATGGCATGGTATTGACACAAAAACAAGACACCTTGATCAGTGGAATCAAAATGAAGACCCAGTTATAAGTCCACACACCTATGGACATCTGATTTTTATAATAAAGTCAGAAATAACACACTGGGGGAAAAAAAGACAGCATCTTTAACAAGTCACTGTGGTCAAACTGGCTAGCTACTTGTAGAAGAATGCAAATAGATCCATGCTTATCAACCTGCACAAAATTCAACTCCAAATGGATCAAAGACGCAACATGAGATCAGATACACTGAATCTGATAGAACAGAAAGAGGGGGAGAGTCTTGAACTTATTAGCACAGTAAAGACTTTCTGAACAGAACATCATTAACACAGGCACTAAAATCAACAACTAATAATGGGAGCTCATGAAACCGAGGAGCTTCTGGAAGGCAAAGGACACCATCATTTGGGCAAAAGTCACCATCATTTGGGCAAAGTGTGAGCCTGCAGAATGGGATTTTTTTTAAATCAACTATACATCTGATAGAGGGATAATATATAAAGTGTAAAAAGAGCTGAAAAAAAATGGACAACTAGAAAACAAATAACCCAATTAGAAAAATAGAGTACAGATCTAGAGAATTCTCAGAAGAGGGAAACAAATGACTGAGAAGCATCTAAAGAAATGGTCAACAACCTTAGTCAGCAAGGAAATGCAGATTAAAAAATAATTTGAGATTTTTATCTTACATCAATTAGAATGGTTAAGATCAATAAAATAAGTGACAGCTCATGCTGGTAAGGATGTGGATTAAGCAGGACACTTTCACCAACTGCTGGTGGGAGTGCAAACTTGTATAGCCACTACGGAAATCAGTTTGGTGGTTCAGCAGAAGGAGGAGAATAGATCTACTACTTCAAGGTCCAGCTATACCACTCTTGGGTGTATACTTAGAGAACTTTACTGATAACATTCATAAAGTCTAGGTTCTTACTTATTACTTATAATATTTGAGGGGTATTTTATGTAGATAAGTATAGTTAGGTCTAACTTTTACTTACTCATTTAGGCAACTCTGCTATTTAAAAGGAAATTTAGCCACTTATATTTAATATAGTTATGATTTACATTAGAAAAATCTGTCAGTTTCCCAATTTATTTTTGCTTTCATTTTCTTCCTAACTTTTTTGAGAATTTATTTTATGAATTTAATCTCCACAATTGAAGAAATATTTTATTAACTTTTGTGATTGCCTTAGGGATCACATCGTTCATCTTGGCTTTAAGTCTACTTCCAAATTATGTAGTAATACATGCAATCTCACATACTATAAAATCCTTGTAACATTATATTTCCATTTCTCCCTTTTGTTTCTTGTTATATTGTTATGCAGCCTATTTCTTCTCCTCCTCCTCCTTCTCCTTCTTCTTTTTTTCTGGCTTTTTGAGACAAAGTGTCTCTGTATAACAGTCCTAGCTGTCCTGGAACCAGCTTTGTTGAGCAGGCTGGCCTTGAGGACTTGAACCACAGAGATCTGCCTACCTCTGCCTCCCAAGTGCTGGGATTAAAGGCTTGAACCACCACCACCTTGCACAGCTTACTTCTAATGCATTATAAACTTTTTGAATTGTTTACAATTTTGCTTTAGACTTGTAATTATCTTTTAAAATCCATAAGCTGAGAAAACACATCCCAAGTTTATCACACTTATTATTTCTTATGTTCTTCAGTGTGTGTGTGTGTGTGTGTGTGTGTGTGTGTGTGTGTGTGTGTGTGTAGATACCAATTTCTATCTAGTGTCATATTTTTCTTGCCCAAAGAACTTCTTTTGATGTTTCTTTCAGCACGGATCTACCTCCAACAAATTTCCTCTTTGTTTGTGTGCAATGTTCTTTATTACCCTTTAGCTTTCAATGACATGGTGCAGGCTAGAGAGCTCTGTGTTAGTCTTCATTTCTATTCCATTGATTTTTGGTGTCCCTATTTTTAATGTGAAACACATACATTTTTATTGTTGTTCTTTGTGTATGTTTTTGACTGTCTACATGACTTTCTCTTTAGTGTTGGTGTTTAGTTTGTCTGCAGTAGGATGCTGCTGAGTACCACAGTGCATGTGCATGTACCAGGCCCAGGGTTCAACTCCTTGCTCAGCAAAGAGGAGAGGTGCAGAAACAAAGCAAGACTGTGCATGTTGTGGTGACACCTACAACCCGAGCATGTGGGGAATGGAGGCAGCAGGGACTTGAGGGTTTAAGGCCAGTCTCTTTATAATGTGTCAAGCAGTATGTTTCTTTTCATTAATCTTGGTGTTTCCTATGCTTCTTGAACCCGTGACTTATCTTCTGTTAATTTTAAAAATTCAGAGCTAGTGGTACAATGAGTCCAGAGTAAACTGGGCAAGCCTGGTGACCCGACTTTGATCCCTGGAATCTCTGATTTAAAATGTGCAGAGAGAATTGACTCTAAGTCGATGTTTTCTGCCATTGACCCACGCACCCTGTTACACACGCGCGCGCGCACACACACACACCCACACACTAATACATTTTGTTTTTGTTTTTTGAGACAGGGTTTCTCTGTAGCTTTGGAGTCTGTCTTGGAATTTACTCTGTAGACCAGGCTGGCCTCAAACTCACAGAGATCCACCTGCCTCTGCCTCCCAAGTGTTGAGATTAAAGGCGTGTGTCACCACCACTGCGGTTGCATTTTTTAAATAAAGTTTTGAGGGTGTATAAAGCGATTCACAGTTACCATCCCTTCAGACACTTCCTCTGTGGAGCTCTCATTCTCCTTTTCCAGACAAGCCGATCCTTTATCTCCCCGAACCTTATCCACACCTTTCCACACTGTTTCTTCCCTTCTGCAGCTCGAGTCTCCTCGTGATTTACGTTAGTGATTTTGGTTGATTTGTTCTCAAGCCATCTGGCCCTTGTGGAGCTCTCATTCTCCTTTTCCAGACAAGCCGATCCTTTATCTCCCCAAACCTTATCCACACCTTTCCACACTGTTTCTTCCCTTCTGCAGCTCGAGTCTCCTCGTGATTTACGTTAAGTGATTTTGGTTGATTTGTTCTCAAGCCATCTGGCCCCCATCCCCACCGTGTGAAGTCTAAGCTTAGGGCCATCAGAGGAGCATGTCATCTGTGTCTGCTCCTTCCCCTTCAGAGCACGCCCAGGTCCCCATACCCATGATGCAATGCCCCACTCTTGCACTTGTCTGAAAGGACAGGAGAGAAGGAGGTAGAAGGCATTTGCACCTAGAAGTGGCTGTGATTTTCCTTGTGTCAGGTAAATGTCTGAAAATCATGTAAGGGTTGAGCATTTTTTCTTAGAAGTGTGCTTTATAGAGTCTAACGCAAATAAGTTTACATAATAAAATGAAGGTCTTGGTGTGGCGAGGAACCTGATTAAAATTAAGTAACTTTTAAAATTAAAGCAAGAAGAATTCAGAGACAAATGTTCCTGAAATACTTGATCACACTGAATATTTCAGACAGTTATGATATTTACAGGGCATGCGAACAGATTTCAATTTTCCTTTCCTGAAATAGTAGTCGAACAACCACAGTGACACCTCACATTTGTAAAGTGGATTCGAGTTTACAAAAGGCCAGGGAGGAATCTTCTCTACATAGTTCACAGGTAGTAGCTGTCACCAAAAGGGTGACAAGACGCGTATTAAGAGAGGTAGGGTTTATTGTGGCTCACGGTTTGAGGGTGCAGTCCGTCATGGCGGGTGGGAAGGCAAGGTGATGGCAGCAGGAAGAAGCTGCTGGGTCACATGTGGGTGGGTCAGGAAGGGATAAAGGGAGGGTAACAGTGCTTGGCTGACTTTCTCCATCCTCTTTTTATTCAGTGCATCCTTGTCCCTCAGCTAACTCCGTCTGTAAAAGCCCTAAAAGACACATCCTAAAGTGTCCTTCACTAATACACTCCCTTATTTTTCAGACCAATCAGGCTTCCATTTGAAGAATTAAACATTTTATTGAAGCCACCAACGGTTCCATTTAGCATTTATATGACACCTACTTTCCGTCCTCGGTATGGGAGGCGTTGAACGCAAAGGTGAGTGGTGTATTTTGAGAGACGTACAGTCCAGTTGAGGCACAGCAATAGGGAAAAGTGATTACAAAGCAAAGTAACACATTCTACAGAAAATATGTTCATATGGGACCATGGGAGAGTACAAGTATAGGAAGCTATAATGATCCAGGTCCAGACGGTCAAAAACATCACATTCCCGAAATACAGCGGGTGGCTCAGCAAAGATCACAGGGTGCAAGCCAAGACTACGAGATCTAACAAGAATTGTCTTAGGATGTGAAGTTATGCAAAGCAGAAAGAGAGGAACAACATCCATTTTTACTTGGAAGCAACAATTTGAGTTGCTGACTTGTGATATATGGGACTTCTGTTATATAGACACTGGACTGGCTGGATTGGTCCTACTGAGAACCTGGCATGCCTAGTTTGGGATTACTGTACTGTGTCTGTATGCTTGTTCTGTTTGTGTATGCAACATCCCCAAGCTGGAATTCTGGTGCCCTGGTGTTAGCAAGGCTGGAAACTAGATTTGGGTTCGGACCAAGGCATTTAAATTTGTAAGAGAAAGGAGAAATTCAAGCGCCTCTTGGGAGAGATAATGAGACTGGCACCAGATTTGATGTGGTAACTGAGGAAGAGAGAGAGAGTAATAGGTGATACCAGTCGGATGTTGTCATGCATGACACACATGATCGTTGCAGAGTATTTGTGTATACTGTAAAGATGCGTCTCTGCCTAAGGCACCATGTGATTGGTTTAATAAAGAGCTGAGTGGCCAATAGGTAGGCAGGAGAGAATAGGCAGACTTTCAGGGAGAGAGAGGACTCTGGAAGAAAAGTAGAGATGCCAATGAGAAACAGGTCAAGTCGTATACACAGTACAGAGAAGAGCTAACAGAGACGTGCAGAATGCAGATTAAAAATACATTCATTAAGTGTAAGAACCAGTTGGGGGCAAGCCTAAGCTAAAGGCCAAGCTTTCATAATTGATAATAAGTCTTTATGTCATTGTTTGCAGGCTGGTGGCCCAGGAAAGACTGACTGCATTTGGTGCACAACATGGGGAATCACATAAGGCCTCCTGAGAAAACTTTGGGGTGACCATGATCCCTTGGGTGGGCTCAGTGCTCATGGCACACAGAGGTGCAGCTCTTTTAAGAGGCTCTGCTACTGAGCACGTGGATGGGGTTCATGAGCAGCAGCTGGTGTGCTGCTTGGTGGCGACAGGAGACTAGGTAGAAATGTCTACTGCATCATGAACCTAGAAACTTACCAGAGCTGGGGCAGATAGACCAGCTCCAGGCTGGGGCCTGCAGGCATAAGGCTCTGCTCTCACTGATCCAAAGCAGCAGAACCCACCACCGGGCCATTTGCTAAGTTAGCTGTGCAGCAGACAGCCTAACAGGTTAAGGTTTGGCTCATGTGGTCAGAGAATGCTGCAGGTGCTTAGTAAAGGGTCCAGACACAGAAAAATCTCTAAAAAAGGGAGAGTATACTTATAAAGGTGCTTGGGTACTGAAGAAGAAAAAAACAAAACAAAACAACAACTAAATAAATAAATAAATAAATAAATAAAACCATGGGTATAGATAGTCATAAAAATAGTTTAAAAATTACAAAGTCTTTAAGAGAATGTGTGTGTGTGTGTGTGTGTGTGTCTGTGTGTGTGTGTGTGTTACCATTAAAAGTTTGTATGTTTTCAGATAAAAAGGACCAGACACTGAACAAAACAAGTAGCCCTGGTGATCCAGGCTCTCAAAATGCCTCTGTTTCAGTTTCCTCAAAGTTCTGCATCCAGAACAACTTCAAAGCTACTAGCTAGCTGAGATGATCCAGCTTCACAGACTACTCGATCCAGGACTTCAGATAAGCTCTACACTTTCCCATCACATAGAAACTAAACAAATAATAATAATAATAATAATAATAATAATAATAATAATACAAGCTCTCTCAGGTCTTGACTATGATCTCAATTTTCTCAGGATCCCTTAGATATGCCATCACCCCCAGACAACAAGAAGCAGCTAGAGAATATGATACTCACATTCCCAAGGGGTAGGGTGGGTAGGATTTGGCTGTTCAATGGATTATGAATTTTTATCATCATTTAAGGGGTTGGCTGCAAGTTGCTGTTGGCCATGGTCAGAGAAAAAAACTAAGCAAAGGAGATTAGGTTCAGAGATCCTATTTATGAAGTAAAAAGGGGGGTATAATACAGAAATGAAGGGATAAAGGGGTAGATTGCTGAGTCTACTTTTGGACTAAATGCAACTACTGGTCTCAAATATTTTAATGGATTTTTGTATATTGATACAAGTTTAGCATTATATTTGTTATAATGTATTTATCTACTTTTGTTTAAGGTATTGTACCTATGCATCTCATTTAACAATGTAATGTACATTTCTAGTCATTGAAAGCTATTATTATAAACAAATAGGGCAATTATGAAATGCAGGTTAGTAGTTAGTCATCTATAATCAACTTGTAGCCATGTTAGGTATGTTTTCAAGATGAAATAGATAGATGATCTTTCCAACACTTTAGAGACCTGTAGAATATAGCATTTAAAACGTTTGAATAACATAAAGACTTTCACGACAGTGAGACACATCTGCTCCTGACAGTACCAATCTACTTCAAGAAAGGATGATGGGTGTCAAAGACCATCCATATGGAGTTTGCTTTCATTTGTGACAAAGTTAGCCACTGGGTGAAGAAACTGCCTTAGTCTCCAGTGCTGACCACATCCAGTCCAAACTGGACAAGCAGGACACAAAGGAAAGTGACTGCTGGACTTTGCCAAGGCAAGGAAGGGCAGTCTTTCAGAAATCCTGCTTCCCAGAAACGTCTGTCAGATATTCTAGGCCTCCAGGCTGAAGATGGATGCCCCAGTACTACAGAGGAATCTTGGGTGACTATCCAGGCAGCCAGCTGTGCCTGTCATTTCTGAAGTTTTGGAAGTTGTTTTTCTCTGCACTTCTTGTTTACTCAGGTAGTATTTTATCCTTCTTGGGCCTCTAATGAAGGTTGAAGACTAGATAGTTATACCATTTTTTTTTCATTACAAAATTTAAAAATGAAACTTACAAAAGTTTATAAAGGTTGAGAGACATAAAAGCTTATGTTGTTTAAGAACATGTTTTCGGTCTAAAAACATATTTTTAGACTGGTAACACAAGATACGATAGAAACTTGTTTAGGTATAGAACTTTGGATTCATAAAGATAGGCTAGGTAATGGAGTATTTTCTCCAACATTGCCAAATAAAAGTGGACTGAACATTGTAAAGTTAATTCTTACCTGATAATTGTTCTTATTATATAAAGTTTAACTATGTTAGAGCTGAATGGACATCAACATGACGAAGTGGAGATTAGCCAAGGGGACACACTAGCGGCTTGTTTGCTGCACATTTGAGAGGCTCAGATATTCTGTTTGTGTATTTGTTATTACTTTCTTTCCACTGAGACGCTTTCGTGTGCACTTTGCTCATGTCTGCTACCCTTGAGCCTTCCTCCTTGCCCTTCCCGCAGGTCCCCTCCCCCAGCAATTCCCAGTCTGCTTTCACGGGTACTTAGGAGGAGAGCTTTGTTCTGTTTCATTTTCGGTACATCAGACCCATTATGTCACATGAATTAGGGAAATTCTGTGTGCTGGTATAATAAAAAATACTTACACTTAAACTATTAACCTGTAATTTGTGCTAATACGAATAACATGAAAATTCAGTGAATTTTTAAAGATGTTGCACATGATTTTGATTCCTAAAAACCATCTAATAACAAGGATAATGAATAGTTTGTGTGTAAGCATTAAGTACCATGCAAATTGGTAAACCATTTAATCCTCACAACTACCTTGAGAAGCAGGTACAGTCTGTCCTCTCATTTACTGATGAGAAAAATCAAATCGCCAGGAAATGAGCTTTACTGAGGGGGGAACACGCTGGTCAGCAGTAGCCATTAAGTAATAAAAGATGATATTTGATTCTAAGCAGTCTGGCTCCAGAGCTGAAACCCTGAAACACTCATCATCATCCTTGTCAGCCGCATTTCACACATATGTGCATAAGTGCACAAACTTAGGAACACAACGCCTCAGTGAGACTTTCCAGTAAGAACGGCCACTGTGCTGCCAGGAAGCTTACAGCATAGTTGGGACAACAGAGTGCTTCTATGTAAAAACTGGGTAACACTGGAAGACAGTGCGTATGAGAGACAGACCGATGACACAATCACGCCCCCAGTCATGGGCATACCCAGCAGTGGACCGTCTGTGGCGATCTCATCTATCTATTGTCCTTCAAACAGTTTTTCACTTTGTCTGGAAACTCTTTCCAGGTAATGGCCGTGATGGGTATCTCTCTTTGGCCTGCTTTTAGGTCTTTAGCTCATGGTTTTGCATGTAAGGAAAACGGTTTTTTTTTTTTTTCCTTCTCATCATCAGCATGCAGAGTGTTCTGAATATCAGGGAACCTGATGGCATGTGTGGGCTGGTGAGTCTTTTCAGTTTGCGGTCCTCACCCTTGGGAGTTACTCGCAAGTAACAAAGAGCTTGGCTTGATGGAAGAGTCCTCCGTTCAAAGGTCCCTGTGTTTCATGGGTCACACAGCTGGCATGACCTTCACACATCCCTCCCCAGCATTCATCAGCTGTCACAGGATGGGAAACATAAATGAACACACAGGGCTTTTGAAAATATTCCAAGGAAATGGTGAGCTTCAGGGAGGACCTTATTCTTCATCTATAATACATTTAGATATTTAAAGAGTTGACTTTGGCTAAGTGCTGAGAGAGAAATGATGAATAGTGTGTAGCATAAAGCTGTGAGTTATAGACTACTTCCAACTCTACTTAAAAATCTAATTCACATTAATTTTACTTCATTAACTTGCCCTGTGAAATAAACACATATAAAATGATCTTTAATCTTTCTCATGGACATCTAGCATATTCATTTCAGCCCTGTTCAAAGGAATGTGGTCTGAAATGGTGAAGTGAGTTATAATTGTACTGAAATAATATTGGGTTTCAATTATCGAGTGATTTTTATACAAGGCCAATCTATTAGCTATCACATTATAATTAATTAAGTCACTCTCTTACTTTACATAATTTTCCTGCCTTTAAAGTGCTTTTGTGTGGGTATGTGTGCCTGTGTGTCTGTATTGTAACTGTATCCTTTGGTCATACAACACATTTTTAAACTTCATGAAGCTCCTATCACATACATGACTGAGGCACTGCAGGAGTCAGTGATGTGTGCAATAGAGATCTCGAAGAATTGCACTATCATAGCTGTCTTACTTTATGTGTGTACACAGTGATACTGTACAATGATGGACTCCCTAGTGACACACTAGAACGTATCCCCATCACTAAATGATACATGACCACATGTGTGTGATCAGTGAATTCTCAGAATATCCCAGAATACAGACAAAATTGCTATCATTGCCCCTATAGTAGACATGATGGATGCTTATTGAGGTTTAGGTTTAAAAATCTGCTTTGTACAGAAGGCTAGCAGATATGAAGGTTGTAAATTTTTTTTTACCTTATTAACATTAAGTTCCTGTGTGTGTGTGTGTGTGTTGGTTTGCTAGGACTACTAAACAAAGTAATGCCAAGTGAGGGGCATTTCCAGCAAAATTATTTTTTGTGTGTGTCTGGACATTGTTGGGGTGGGTATTTGCAGGGGTCTCCTCTGGGGCCGCCCTCCAGCTTCTGCAAATGCTCACCTTCCTTCTCCACATGCCCTCCCCTCTGTAAGAGATTTTGGATTTTATCCTAATCTCTCCTTAGAAGGATGCTTGTCACTTTGGAGTAGAGCCGACCCCAGTGGCCTCGGTTTTTAACTTATTCCCTCTATAAGGAGCCGGTCTTCAAACAGTCACACTCGGGGTCTCTGTGCTTTAGAGCGTTGGGAAAATGCAACTTGATCCACAGTGCTTAAGCAAATTGTAAAGAAAATGGCGATTTAATATAGAGCTTGTTTTTTTTATCTTCTAAGCAAATGAATTAAAGAGGTTATTCGACACAGCAACCACTATTTTAGTCAAGAAACTGCTTTTTCAGCACATATGATTTATATCTCAAAAATTTATTCCTTGAATAAATTTTCTGATTTATTTAACTGGACCCAGAGACCCAGATTTAGCCTCTAATCTAAAGAATTGGGAAGCCCGGACATATATGAAGGAACAGATGATAAGACACTAGAATTAACAAAATGAAGGTTGGCGATCCCCAAGAAGCAGGAGCCAAAAGAATTGACACATTTTCTGTCAAGGCTGAATTTCTAGATAGAATTTCAGGAATGTGGACAAAATATCTCCATATCTCCATTAGCTCACAGAGGGTTCTGTCAGCCAGACTGGCTTAGAAAGATAATATTAAACAACAGGTGAGTAAAGACCTTGATATGTTTGGGACTACTGTTTGGTTGCTAGGCAGAATTTGCCTGTTACATCTCCTGATATGCTGCCCAGACCATGGCCTCCATAGGGATATGGATTGATTGACTGCAGGTGCTTACTAAGAATCTCATACATTTAAGGAATAGCACAACATAGATTTTATGTTCATTTATATTTAAAAAAGGAACCCATGACATGCTAAGATCTTACCAAAAGCATGCTCATTTGTACGCCAACATGTTCTACCCATACTTAGAATATTTGGAAAGAACAGTCATTTTGGAATTACTGGAAGGCATATACCATCCATTTTAACAAGGTTCTCTCTTTCTCCGGAGACAACAACTATGTGGGGAGCAGACCAGACCATGACAGAATACAAGGAGACCCGCCCACTTCTCTCTATCTCCCTCTGAATTGTGTGAACTAATTGAAGTGATAATTAATTACACTGTGTCACATAAAGTAAGATGAAGTATTAAAATAATAACCTTCCTAATGGTCAACTTTTTAACGTTGTTGGTTTATGTCAGGAAACGCCTAGTGCTTGCTGTCCCTACCTCCCCAGAGAGCTTTTTGTTTGGTGTTTGACTATCCAAAAGTTGTCCTTTAATTATAACTGAAAGCTACCTAGGCTACCATGCTGAAACGGTTCCTCTCAATATTTATTTTAGATTTGACCATGATTTTTTTCACGAAGAAGAAGAAGAAGAAGAAGAAGAAGAAGAAGAAGAAGAAGAAGAAGAAGAAGAAGAAGAAGAAGAAGAAGAAAGTCAGCCACTTTATTTACCTATGTTGAGGCTCACCAACACCTCCTAGCTGCTTCGGGTTGGATGGATTTCAAGGGCAGGTGAATATGCGATGTGTCTGGTGCCCTGTGTGGAACCTACCCTTGTACCTCAACAGCTGTTGTCTGTGCTATCTGTTCTGAGAACTCAGCACCTTGTTTGGCACCATGGGAATTTACCCAGAGTGCTTTGCAGGAAGGCACCTGACATTTCATGATGATCTTTAAATGCAAACCAGACACGGGAACTGGAGGAATTAACGGGAAATTGGGAAACAGATTAAGATTTTGAGATGATTTCAGAAGCCAGGGTGACCCAGTGTATTTTTCAAGTGAGCTTTATTTACGATTCTACCCTAAAGCGCAAGGGAAGGTCCCCTAACAAGCATTATGAGAGGAGCTTGTAATCCCGGATCATGGTTTTCAGAGGTCACTGAAGATCATAATAAAAACGGCTCCCGGGAATGTTAAACACGAGAACTGTAGCGCTTTGAATTGAAGGAAGGAGTCACAAAAGAAAATATTTTATTGGAAACTTGTGCCTTTGGTGAAGGGTTATCGGCAAAGCACTGATGAGAAAACGCTAGCGTGCATGTCATCTGGAAATGGGCACATGAATTGATATGGTTTCTTAAAAAAAAAAAATAATAAGGTTAAAATAAAAATGTAGCCTCCATGTGTGTACGTAAAAGGAGGCAGGGGACAGTCATCGTGGCCTCTGATGAGCCGCTACCAACAGTAACCCGTCTCCTGTAATCTAGAATGAACACCGAAAGCACAGCCACTGAGACGCTTTCACAGTCATAGTTTGCTTTCTTCACCTTTGCAACAGGAAAAATGGAGTCGGCGGCTTGGTGCCGCCCGCTTCTGGATTGAAGAACACCAGAACCACCTAGTGGACGTTTCATTTACTGCACTCAGCTTTTACTCCTGGCTGTCGCTGAAGTCACAATGCCGGAAAGGGAAACCAGCGGTTGTGATCTCCTTGTGCTTTATAACAGAAACTAATAGTTTATCTTCTGTGGATGCAGCTGACCCAGACTCCTGAAGGGAAGTCCCTGCCCAGCGAGTTCTCCCCACCCAGAATCCTGCTGTAACAGGAAGCGCAGTCAGTCAGTTGGCTGTGGAACAGACAGGCATCTGGAGCTTGCAATTTACCACGAAAGTCAAGGTGAACTGGGAGGCGTCCTTATGCCTTTTAGCGAGCAGGTCCGCAGTGTACAGTTGACTGGTCGACTGTGACCTTTGTTTGCATAAATCCAGGGGCAACAAACTGGGTTTACACTCAATTTTGTTGTTTTTTGGAACAGAGTAGCTCATGTGGTTACCGTGTACCCAGGCCATCCTGTGTCCTGTCTCTGAGCCAGCGGGGCCTCTGTATCTTGGTGATCACGACAGATGTTACACATATTATGTTGTAATTCGGGTCAGAGAAGTAAGCATCTTGGGAAAAGGGACGTTGGCGAACTGCGAAAGGTTACAAATTCGACAGTTTCAGTAAATTCTGTTGAGAGGTCACAGGCCATGCCCTTGTATCCATGATTTATTTATTATTTTGGATCGGAAGAAAAAGAGGTCGGCCCTGAGGGGAGTGGAAAGCTGCTTCTGCACTAACCTGTGGGTTGATCGGGTTGGCAGATGGTAGCTTCAGGCTAAGAGGCTGCTCGCAGCCAGTACTGCCTGTGAAGGGCACAAGGGTGGGCTTGGCTGTCTGTCATCAGAAGCATGTAAGTGACGTTCAAACTGCTGCTTCCAGTACTAACAATCCCTCCTCCTCTTCCTCCCGCCGTCCTCTCCTTCGTCTACCTCATTGTCTTCCTCCGGTCCCTCGCTGTCATTTCCAACTGCATCTTTGCCCCTTCTGCTTTCTGCCTCCTCCACAGCTCCCCTCTTCTCCTCCCAGTCTTTGGCGGTGACCTCCGCGTCCATGGTTGCATGTGGCATGGTGGGGCAGCCAGGGAGAAGGAAAATCTAGTAGGAAATCTAGCTAGAAAGACGCTACAGCCCACCGCAGAGGAGGAAGGTGTGAAGATGTCAGTGTGGAGCAAGCCTGATAACAATGCAAAGATAAATTTTTGAAGCAGCCGGTGGGGCCAAAGGGCTTCTTCAAAAATTATTTAGTGTGCCTTGTTACCTAGCTACTCTGAAGCTGTGGGAGGAGTGGATGGGGGGTAAGCTGGAATGAAGGGAGTCGAGGCAGGGCAGGAGGAGGGGCAGGAGACAGAACTTTGGTTGGAATGTAAAATGAAATAAAAATAAATTTAGTAAAAAATAAAAAAGGAAGCTAAAAACATTTAGCATTATCTTAGTATGGGCCATTTCTTGTCAGATCTAAAAACCCTTTTAAGAACAGGACAATGTCGCTAACGAGGGGCCTGACATTTGCAGGTGATTTGTAGAGTTCATTCCTCTTAAATCATTACATTTTATTCCTGTTGATTAGCAATTTCCTGCCACCATACTCCAGATCCCAGCAGCCACCATTCCATTCATCAGCCATAGGAGTTAAAATGTCGATCGCTCACAAAGGCTAAACCAGGCATTAATTTTCCAATGACTTAATTCCCTTTGCATAGTTTTCAAGGTTCATTTGTGTTGCTTAAGACAGGGATTCCTTCTTTCCAAGGCCTACTAATATTTCATTTCAGATGTCACACACACACACACACACACACACTAACACACACACACACACACACACACACAATTTCCCTATCCATACATTCACTGAAGAGCATTTAATTGTGAGCAATTCTACAGTTAATCCTGGAGTGTGTCACGGTTCGTCCTAGCCATCAACTTGACACAGTCTAGAAACACCAGAGAAGACATTCAGTGACAGACTGTCTAGAACAGGCTGGCCTAGGGCATGTAGGGAGCTAGCTTGATTACACCAGCTGATTTGGGAAGGCTGGCCACTGTAGGTAGCTTTATTCCCTGGGCAGGAACTCTGAATTATGTGAGAGCGGAGGCCGAGCTGAACACCAGCATGTGTGCATGAATTCATCTCTCTGTGCTCTCAGCTGTGGACATGATCAGCAGTTTGAAGCTCTGACTGCTGTGAATGCCCTGCTTAGACAGACTGTGGCCTGGAACTGTGAGCTAAAATAGACCCTTCTCCTCTGAGGTGCTCTTGGCAGGGTGCTTTTTATTGTTTGTTTGTTTGTTTGTTTTTAATCACTGCTACAGGAAATAAATGGAGACAGTTCATTTATTTCTCTAAGTTTTGGATTTCAATTATTTTGGGTAAATACCCTGAAGTGAGATTGTCCAATCAAGCGATAGTTCTGTCTTCTCAAATTTATTTTCTAGCTTTACCAATACAATGGGCAAATACAAATTACATTTGAGGCCCAAGTTGTGATTATTTGATATACAATATGGAATGATTACTAACACACACAGCATATATCAGTTTTCCCTTTTAAAATGAACGACGCATAAGATCTACTGTCTTAGCAAATTCCGAGCAAACAACATACTACTGTTAACTACATTGCTAATAAATATTCATATTGTTATACATTCGATCCCTAAAACATATGTATATTATAACTGATTATATTTTGAGACAGGGACTCATGTATCCCAGGCTAGCCTTGAATTCATTATTAGCCAAGGATGACCATGAACTTCTTATCCTCTGCCTCTACTTCCTGAGTGCTGGAGTTACAGGGTTATACCACCAGCCAGTTTAGTAACACACAGTTTGAATTACTGTTGCTCTATAATATATTTGGAGATGAGAAAGTCCAATGCCTCAAATTTTTTGTTTCTCAAAATCATTTTGATTGCTTGTGAATTTTATAACCGTATTTACATATATCTATAAAAAGCCATTGATGTTTCAATAGGTATTATAATGATATCGTATAAATAATATAATTATATTATTAAGTTTTCCAATATTTGAACCAGGTGACAAGCTTCTACATAAAAAAAGATCAGTTCTCAAAATTGGCAGTAATAGTTCTTTGTAGCTCACAAAAATAATAACAATGAATTGTTAGCTATCTTTAATAGTTGGAAAAGCTGTTATTTTTATCTCTTAGCACTTAGAGGGTTTTTGAAATCCTGTGTTTTGTGTATGTTATTTCATGGCTCTTTGAAGGCAGAGCCCTGTCCCTCTTCCTCACCAAGGAATAGCCATTATTACTGTAACACAGTAGAGCGTAGTGGTTAGAACCCTTGCAGGTGCGGAGCTCCTGGGTTCCCATCCTGTCTAACCAGTTATGACCTACGGAATACATACTGACAACTGGCTGCCATAACAAGCATCCTAGCATTCCTTTGAGCTTGCTGCCTTCATCGTAGAGATTTTTAAAACTTGCTTTGATTTTTACTCTCCCAATTCCTCTTGCTGCTGGCTGAAGCCTCACGGTATGATTTGACTAACGAAAGTAACTAGAAAGCTGGGGAAGGGTTCTGGGAAAGCTCTGGATTCTAACTGGGAGGGGTAAAAGTAGATGCCAGATGACATTACCCCCTTCTGTCCATAACCTCGCTGTGGACATGAATCCTGGATGCCAGACAGCTATTACTGCTCATGAGGCAAAAGGTAAGCTGGTTCTCAGAGATGCTAGATCCAGAACCACCACCAGAAATCAGTTACCGACTGTTGTGGGAGAGGGATTGAATGACTGTTTTAGCTACTAATAACTGGGCTTTCTGTGACATTTAGGCAAAAGGGATTTTGAGCAGAGTTATCTTACTTAGTTTTAAAATGGGTCCACGGCAATATCTTCCTCATGAGATTGTTGCAAAAGATTAAATGAAATTATGTATCTATGTAATGTATGTAAAGAACACGAAATAGAGACTACGCAGGAGTGGGCTGTTATGTTTATTACTAAGTTGGTGATGGGGTCTTCATAAATCTTGGTTGAATGAGTACAGTAGGTCACACTCAAAAGGCACAGACTCAACCCAAGGCAGCACCAATGGGGAAAAAATGAGAGAAGGAAAAGGTAAGGATAAAGGGGTGGGAGGCAAGAGGCAGGTGGGCACTCTGTGGGGGCAAAGTGACTGTGAGAGAGCTCTCATGGCGGAGCGGCAGTGTGTGGATGCTCAGGCCACACCTGCGGCCTCAGGTGGGCCAGCATCAAGACACTGGATAGACATTTGTTGGCTCCCTGATTAAATGAATGAACAGCTAGGGCGTTAACTAAAAAGAAATTGCTATCTCTTCCTTAAGGCAGAAGAGCTGGAAGCAGCAGGAAGGCTTTTCTCTGGAGCCATCTGTATGCTTTTTATAATATTTGCCTGAAATTGTGTGGGTGAAGATGCACCGCTCTATAATTGCCTGTGCCCTTGCAAGGAGCAGATAAGAACATCCGGTGAGGGTAGAAGCAGAGGCAGAAGGAACAGATTCCCCACGGAGTAAGATGTTCTGTTTTCATAAAAAGTCCCTTGCTATGGAAAGTAAAGGGAATGAAGAGGAGACCCTACAGCAGAGCGGCAGATGCCTCCTAATAGACAGAGATTGCCAGAGTTTCCCACCAGGAGGAGCCGGCTGCTCATCACACAAGGAGCAAACGCTGGAGCCAGCATGGCTCTGCTCTGCTCTATTCTGTGGGCCGATGCTGGGATTGTAGTCAGTACAGAAAGGTGTATTGCTTTCCTTGCTGCAGCCCTGGGGGGGGGGGGGGGATGCAGCGGGGCTGTGTCAGAGTCATTCTACACAATCAGCTCTTTTCATCTGCCCCTACCTAACCTAACCCGGCTCAAATGTTTGGTGTGCTTCTAATCCTTACTTTAAAACATGTACAGACTGCCATGGGAACTTGAGACCCATAAAGGGCTTAGTCTCGGGAATAAGAGGCTCATGTTTGTCTTCACATGAGGACTGGCTCTGATGGACATGTTTCTGAACATTATTTGCATTGGAACTTAGCATGAACGTCAGCTATTTTATCCTTTACCTTTTCTCCAGATATCTCATCTCTGGATTCTTTTGGCTTTATTTTGTGTGGTTAATAAGTCAAAAGCAAGACCTCATTCAACTAGGCAAAAGTTTTGCATTCTGATGTGGGTGTGCATATGTGCCCCTGTGTTCTAAGGAATGAGGTTCATAAAATAAAACTCTTACATGAAACACACACACACACACACACACACACACACACACACACACACACTTCAGAGATGACTTAAAAGCATATTCTGGGGGGCTGGAGAGATGGCTCAGAGGTTGAGAGCACTGGCTGCTCTTCCAGAGGCCCCGAGTTCAATTCCCAGCAGCCACATGGTGGCTCACAGCCATCTGTAATGATATCTGGTGACTTCTGGCATGCAGGTGCATGTGGATCGGAACACTGTATACATAATAAATAAATAGTAAAAAAAAAAGCATATGCTGATAACTGAATTTACTGATGACATTTTGAGCAGTGAGCCCACTCGGTACAGCTCGAAGGCTTTGGCATAGTACTTGCTCATGGGAACAAATAGCTGGAATAAAAAAGATGCTGAAAATCTTCCAGTGACTGGAGAAGCAGAGAGCAATGGGTATCTCTTTTTTTCTGCTCCACACAAAGTTTGAGCCTTATGGACATCTAACAGAGTTTCATGTGACTTTTTAGGACATAGCCCAACTTGGAGACACTTTCACAAAGACTCCTTGGGGACAAGGAGGGAGAGAAAACATTAACATTCAAAAGCATGGGCTTGGACCAAAGCCTAACCCATTTTAAGACTATGCCAACTGGAGATTAAGTTATCATAACTGTGATGTACTACACAGCACCAACACTTTGAGAAATCAACACATTCATTCACCTAAAATACACACTGAGTGTCCAGTACTAGCAATGGGCATATGGTTCCAGCTGCGAGGAATTCACAGCTCACTAGGAAACTGTTATTTGGTTAGATGATTTAGATTTGATTTCATACGGGATTGATCCATATGAGAAGTTTACTACCTCCATGTCTTCATTTTTCTAAACATCTACAGTAGGAGGTCCATCTGTATGGACATGGACTGTGTTGGGTACAATGCTAAGGGGCAAGCAAACAAGGCCAGAGGCTCAGGTCAGAAACAGGCCACTTCCAGGCTTGAGGGGATGCATCCCCAAGTTGCTGTTAAAAAAATCTCAGAAATAAGGGAAACCTAAGAATTTCAATGTACTAAGAGGGACAGAGAGGCTATTTACAAACACACCATATCAGATGCTGTTCTAAACATCTACCTGATTTCTCCTACTCCTACATCATTTAGTAGGAACAGCATAATTATCCTACCCCCATCTATAAGAGGGAACAGAGACACTGAATTCAAGACGCTCACTTGCAACTATTTGTCTATAATCAAGTTATATCCACAGGCCACATAAACTATTTTTTTATGTACATGATGTGTGGGTATATACGCACACGCAGTCATGTGTGTGACTGTGGGTACACATGTGCTAAGACATGTATATAGAGGTCAGATGACAACCTTGGGCATTACTTCTCACCGTCCATCTTGTTTGTGGCAGGGTCTCTGTGCTCTGCAGCTGTTATCTGGCCTCTGAGCTTTTGGAGATTCTCCTGTCTCCACATCCTATCTGGTCATAAGAGCCCTGGAATTATATCTGTTTGTTGCTGAGTCCAGGTCTATGTGGCTTCCAGGGATCCAAACTCTGGTCCTCATGTTTGTATGACAATCACTATACCTGCTAAGCCATCTCTGTCTCCAGCCTTATGAATTCCTAATTATTGAGCTATGCTACTTTTCAACCACTCTGCTGAAAATTACACAAAATGACCAGTTCTATTATTAATATAAAGATGTGGTATGGTGCAGTAGAAAACTCAGGACTTTTCACTTGTCATAGGTCCAGTGTTCATGTTCTCCAAATGAGCCCCACATTTTAAAATCCATAGTCACCATGAGGCTGGGCTGTGGGAGCTGGGGCTGTCTGCCTACCCGTGAGCTATTTTTGAAGTATGATCAGGATCTAGTTACGAAAGAATCATATTATTTAACCTGGTACTGCAGAACCTGAGAAACAATAGACTTGGCGAATTGGAAAATCTGTAGGCAGAAGTGAATGTCTCTATGGAAACAGATGTGAAGATTCACGTAAACAGTGGGTCATTAGCTTTTCATGAAGCAACAATAGATTTTGCTTGCTTTGTTTGCTTTTCTAGAAACTGTTTATCATGGAGGCTGATAACAGCCAGGGGCAGGCTAGACGTGTTCCTCTCTTGGTCACTGCCCTTAAATGTGCCTACTCTTTTAGGGAACCATCTCTTGGTGGCATCAGGTACAGGTATCAGACCTTAGTTATCGAACTTTGTGTGTTCTTATTTTTAAAGACATATTCTCATTTATGTAAATGTGTGTGTGTGTGTGTGTGCCTGTGTGTGTGTGTGTGTGTGTGTGTGCCTGTGTGTGTGTGTGCCTATCGAGCCAGAAGTCATCAGATCCCTTTGGACTGGAGTTACAGGTAGTTGTGAGCCATCTCACGTGGGTGTTAGGAACACAAACTCAGATCTCTGAAGGAACAGCAAGTTCTCTCATCTGTGGAGCCATCTCTGTGGTCCCTCCACCTTGTATTTTCTAGCCTTGCATCCCATCAAGGTTTCCTACCTATCCATTGATGACTGGGCTTGTGGCTGGAGGACCTGCTCTGGGGAGCTGTAAGGGTGACTCTTTAAACTTGGAGTGTGCTATGGGCTGCTTTCTCCTACATGATTCAATTCCCTTAACCGTAGAAGTAGCAAGAGGGGTGAGGTGGGTTAAGGTCTGCGCTTCCCTTAGCATCCATAGCTCAGATGGTTCTGCCTCCTGGGTGCCTCAACTATCCTATTAGTGTTCCCTGAGCTTGATGAGCTGCCTCGCCTTACTGAAGAGTGGGAAGGAGCAGGACGATGAGTTTTGTTTCTTCTTAGTAAGCACTGTGAGTCCTTTGAGTATCCTGTACGTGTGGGTCCTAAGTTCTGACAGGAGGCAGCCTCTTTTTACACCCTATTATAATGCTAAACTAATGAAACCAGCTGGGATAAGTGAACATCATGGTTCCCCTGACTCTCCCTCCTTCTCTCCCTTCTTTGCTTTTTTTTTATTCGCCCCTCACCTTCACCCTCTTTCTCCTCTTTCCTACATGAACTAAAAACTGAGGGATAAAAGGCCTAGCAAATCACTGTTGTCCAATGAGATATCCAATGAGTTATCCAATGAGATAACTTTAGCAGACTAGAGTAATTTGGTGAATTATGAGACAGGAAACTGTTTCCCAAGGCTTTTCCATGTGCAGGGAAGCCGCCACCTTCCACCTGACCAGTAGCTCATCAGCCACTCTTGAGCTCCCCCCTGCTGCTATCCTGTCTGAGCTTTCCAGTGCCTGGTGACTGGTCCAGGGTAGAAAACTCATGACTTTCTTACAAATGCCATTGAAATGCTCCCAAAAAGCTAAAAAAAAAAAAAAAAAAAAAAAAAAAAAAGGACCTGGGAAAAACATGATATTTGCATGCTGAGCACATGAAAGGATTTTTTCAAGACTTCATGCATTCATGCAGAAGGTTGAGTGAGTGCAGGGCAAACAGGATCTGTGTTTAATTACGGAAATCCACTGGCCAGGCCAAAGGTGAGGGTTAGCCCCAGAGAACATGGTGACAAAAATATATGTTTTCCTATTGGTACTCCAAGGGTTAGGGCCTACATGTAGAGGAGATGGCATAAATGTAGTGGTTTACCAATGGCAAGGGTGAGACATTTAGCAAAAATGGAGAGTGTGGTTAAGATTAGTGCTAGTGGCCATCCTTATCTGGGGGCCACGGTGTTTACTTTGCAAAGCAAAACCAAGCATTTGAATTTTATTTTTACCTTGTTCAGCTACCTAATAATTGAGATACTGCTCAATTATCATAATTAAAAAATCCCAAATCTGAAATGCTCCAAAAGTAAAAAAAAAAAAAAAAAAAAAAAAAAATACTTTCAAGTGTTAACATGAAAAACTCTGCACTTGATTTTGCGTGATAAACACAGTTTAAATGCAAAAAATTATTTAACATATTGTACAAAATTGAGTGTGTGTGTATATACATATATATATATATTTGTATGTATGAGGTGTACATAGAAACATATGTGAGTTGTATGTTTAGATTTCGATCCTATCCTAAATGTTACCTCATCATTTATATTAATATAGTTCAAAATCTGACCTCTGGCATAAAAAATTCTGGTCTAAACAATTTGAAACTATGACACGCACCCTATATCTCTTTACCACGTGGACATTTGGGTCATGCAGGTGTAAAGAAAAAAAAAAAAAAGATATGAAAAGTTCCTCCTTTCATTCGGGCCTAAGAGCTTTGAGCAGTATCTCCCTGTAGAACCACATCCAAATACTCAAACCCCTGCAAGGGCACACAAGCAGGAACAGCTAAATGGATGAGCGGTTTTAGCTCAGGGAAGAGGGGGCCACTGTGAACTCTTGGTTCTTTGCCCTCTACACCTCTTCCCGTGGTTGCCTCTTGTAGAATCAGCACCCTTCTGGAATTCTCTCCCTTAGTCTTTAAAAACAATATTTATTTCGTGTTTTATGTATCTGGGTGTTTCGGCTACACCATGTGCATGCAGAGCCCACAGAGGCCAGAAGAGGGCTTTGGATCTCCTGGAGCTAAAGACAATTGTGAGCTGCCAGGTGGGTACTGGGATTTGAACCTGGGTCCTCTGCAAGAGCAGCCAGTACTCTTAACTGCTGAGCCATCTCTTCTGTTCCTCTCTCTTATTCCTTGAAGCCACTTTACAGAGAGGTGAAATTGTTTTATATAACACACCTCTCTAGACCATCATCTCCTGTGGCCAAGGGTTGACGGTCCCTTTCCCAGGTTCTCTTCCCTGTGGAACTCTTTCCTCAAGGGTCAATCTGGCTTGTAGAAAGTTATGGAAACCTGGGCTGAACTTGAAATAAGTGAAGAGAACTGAAGGGGTGTTAGAAAAACTTCCATCGGATTTCCTTCCCCCATGTTGTCCCACCATTAGGTAATCAGCCTCCCTGGTTTTTAGAGGATTATATCACTCTTTATTTTTCCTTTTTTTTTTTAAACTGAAGAGTTGAGTCATCGTCTATTCAAAAGAAACACTGAGTGAATTAAAACTAGAAGTCTTTATGAGCTACTGCCTTAAAAGCAATAATGCTGTACCATTTCAATTAGAGCAGAGCTCACCGGGAGCATGTGTAGGATAGGGAAGTGTTGGAGGCAATCACAAGGGAGACAATAAGGAAGGCACCAGGAACTTAGTGGAGGAACTAAAGGGAGGTAAGGAGGATCCTAAACTCTCTGACCTTCCATCTGATGTTCTCATATCTGCAAGATGCAGAGGGGGTTACTGATCAGAGCATGGATGTAACAGCCAGGTGAGCAAGTGGGCTCTGCCTCTTCCTACCTCAGGAAGCTAGAACAAGTCATTTGACTCCTCAGAGCTCCAGTCCCTTCACTTTCCACACAGAGCTTAAGGATTAAGTGAGGCAACACAGTGAAGGCTGAAGAGAAGTCTGCTGCACACACAGAGCCTCGTGTGTGCCTAATTCACAGAGAGACTGGGTAAAGAATGAGATCCAGTGTATGCTGAATACCTGTGTTCCAGGGTCTTGTATATAAAACTGAGATCAGTCTGCCCTCATGAAATGGGTTTCATCACCCCTTATTTTGCTGGTAAGAAAATTGAGCATCTGCAAGAGCATCCCAAGATGCTTTTTACGTGGTTGTCTTTGCAAGTAATGACATAGCTTGCATAACCGTCTCTACGTAGGTGTTTGCCGGATCTGTGACTGTGAGAAGATCACTACTCTTCTGACTGGGTCAGGAAGCAAAGGTGGGGAGGCCTCACAGGTAGGATAAAAGTCAGTTGATGGGCTTACTCAACTTACGCCGACTGAATGATTCATTTAAACGGATATCAGCCTTTCGATTATCCTACTGGACTTAGTGAGAAAATGTAGTAAGCTGGATAGAAACCAATGGATGAAGGTGTCCGCTCAGTCCTATAACCACATGGGAACTTGATCCTGCTAACTGGTCCTGGAGCTGGGAACAAGAACAGGGGGCGGAGGCTTAGCCACAAGCTCAACCTTGGCTAGAAAGGCTACACAATGGGGCTTTCAGCTGTGTTCTAACTCAAGGAAACAGATCTACAAGAACAGAGAAGCCAAGATATGTGGCTTTAAGATGCTAAGTTTGTGGTAACTCATTATGCAGCAATTAGGAAACCTTAAGACACCCACCAAAAGAGGCAGGTTATGAATTATTAAAGAATGGTTTCATAAGTGAAGACTAATGTGTATTTGAGTTGGAGGAGTTGACATTTTCACATGTACAACCAGGTGTGACTGAAATAATCTTAATGTAGCTATTTTGGAGTCTATCACTTGATTAATTGCAAGAGTGTTAATATTAGGGGTATAACAATGGATTCTGAGGTTTGAAAATTTATTTCCTGAAAGTGTAGAAAAGTAAGAATTGGCCCTTTGAGAAGTACTGGGAGAGAGCAGAATATAATTTAGAAAGCTTCAGCAAACTGGAATATTTCCTGAGAGTGTAATGAATCAGTGTATTTACTGATGTCTGCTGTGGTTTTACAGCCCGTGCTTTCTCATTGTGAGCACAACCATTGTCTTCTGTGTATGCGGGAAAATATATACCGCCGTGTTTCCCATTCAAGCTATTTTAAACTGAGTAAGCAGTCCTGTGGTGCTGAGAACATTCACACAGTTACATAACTCTATAACAGTGTTTCTCAACCTGTGGGCCATGACCCTCTTCAGTTTCACAAGGAATCACCTAAGACCTAGAAAAACACAGATATTTACATTACCACTTGTTATCATTAGCACAATTATAGTTATAAAGTATCGATGAAATAATTGTATGGTTGGGGATCACCACAACACGAGAAACTGTATGAATGGGTCACAGCATTAGGAAAGTTGAGACCCACACTGCCTTAGAACTTCCTCACCTTCTCTAATGGATACTGTTCTTCTTAAACATCAATTTCTTATCCATCCCTTGACAGCTACCATTTAACTTTTTGTCTCTATAAACTCAACAACAACTAGCTACTTCACATAAGTTGAATTGCATACTTTGTATCTTTTTGCAACTAGTCCTCTTTATTCATATAAAAGCTTTTTATTTATTATTAATTACACATGGTTAGAAACCTGAAATATCGACATTTAGCTAATTAAATTACATGGCAGTTGACAAATCACTGCTCAAATATAAGCCATTTATTAAAATGAAACAGGATATTCAGAATTTAAAACATGATAAAATGATACAATAAATCTTAATTATAGTTTTTGTAATATTTTCTCCATACTTAGTGATTAAAATGTATACATTAATAATTTTGAATTAATTTGTATTATTTAATCTACTTTTTTCATCTAAAGTAGAATGATCCTCATTACTTTTAGTACTTGGCACATGAATTAAAACATATACTATGAATGACTGTTCTAAAGGCACATCACAGAAAAATTTACAGAGAGAATTAGCAGATTTATTAGAACATAATTTTTTTCATCAGAATTTTGAAGACTCGGCAAACCAAGAAACAAAACGCAAGAATGCAGGATGTACAAAGAAAGGGAGAGTAGAAGGCTAAACATCCTCACTGAGCAATAGGTGCCAGACCTACTCTTCTAGTGCATTTCAGCTGCCAACTTGACACAGCTCATAGTTATCTGATATTCTTCATGAAAGATTGCTTAGCTAGACTGGCCTGTGAGCACATCCATGAGGCATTTCCTTGGTTAATAACTGATGTATGGGGTCCAGTTCACTGTGGGTGGTACCATTCGTAGTAGGCAGGGGTTCCTGGGCTGTGTAAGAAGATTAGCTGGGTTGAGGTTAGAGACTGAGCCAGTATGGAGCATTATCTTACAGCTTCTGCTCCAGGTTCCTGCCTTGAGTCCCTGCTCTGACTTCAGTGATGGATTGTGGCCCAGAAGTAGAAGATAAAGTTAACCATTTCCTCCCTTAAGTTTCCTTTGGTCCTGTTATTTATCAAAACAGAAGTTGTGTGGGAACCTGGAAGATAAGAAACTCTGAGAGAAACACAGAGAAGGTAGGCCTGGCTTTGGCGGTAACTGAAGACTCAATCAGGGCAGGGTAGGCCTGGCTTTGGCGGTAATTGAAGACTCAATCAGGGCAGGGTAGGCCTGGTTTTGGCGGTAATTGAAGACTCAATCAGGGCAGGGTAGGCCTGGCTTTGGCGGTAATTAAAGACTCAATCAGGACAGGGTAGGCCTGGCTTTGGCGGTAATTGAAGACTCAATCAGGGCTGCTTGTGGAGGTGAAACCTGTGCTTCCCTGGGAAAATGGCTGCTGGTTAGCAGGCAAAGAATCAGCACCAATCAAAGTCGGTGTCATTCACAGTGAACTATGTGTCAGTCACAGAATCTGTGGTCCAGGTGGACCACAACTGAATCTCAAGCTGGCAGCTGGAACCTGGCAATATGTGAGTTTCCCATGTGATGCTGGTTTTGAAGGCATAGAGATGCAATATTGAGATGGTGGCAGGGGGTGGATGAAGCCTGGCACGGCGTGTCACGGTGAAAGCACCTGTGGAGAGACTGGGATGAAAGTGCAGCCTCAGCTTTGGAGGAGGCAGGCTCTAGGCTACTGGAGATGCCAGAACTGTGGGACAACTGCCAAGGACCGCATTAGGTGTGGAGTGGAGGCATGAGCCTATTCCAAAAGCTGTGTCCATCGCAGATGGCAGAGTTGGAGATGTGGAAATGCCTAATCCTTTTGGCGCCAGCAGGTTCTGAGTGAATCCCAGTGCCAAACACTGAACTATAAGATCCAAATTTACACTGCTGGAGTTTGATTTTCCTTTGATTGGATTGTAGCTATGCCTTTATTCTTTCCTCTTGGAATAAGAAAATATGTGACTTGTTTTGGATTTTAGAGGAGCCCACAGTTAAGAGACTTTGAATTTTAAAAGAAAACTTGGACTTTAAATCACTGGAATTTACTGAAGACTTTGGGTTTTTAAAGCTATATGATACATTAGTGTGTGTGTTACTGGCAAACAGGAAATGAACAGTTATAGCTTAAGGTGATATATCTGTGTGTCAAGTTGACAAGAGGTGAAATCTAGTTATTGGTAGCTATCACTTGGACACAGCCCAGAGTTATCTGAGGATGTCTCAGTTGGCCCATGGGCACATCTTGGGGTATTTCTCTGATTTCTAACTGATACAGGTGATCTGTAGCATCTCTAGGAAGGGGGTCCTGGGCTGTATAAAAAACCTACTTGAGTCGAGGTTAGAATGAGCCAGTGGGCATGTTTCCTCCATGGCTTCATCTTCAAGTTTCTGCCTTCAGATTCCTGCCTTGAATTCCTGTCCTGACTTCATGAGTGATGGATAATGACTCAAAAGAAAGAGGAAATGGACTCTTAACTTCCCTTGCATCACTTTTGATCAGTGGGTCTACTACAGCCGTAAGGACCCACAATAAGAAAACTCAGGAAACAGTTTTAGCTCCGGTAACAGTGGCAGTTTGGACTGTGAAGAGATGTGAGTTCACACCTACCATGCCTGCAATTCACACCTAACCCTGTCTACAGCACTGGAAGTGGCAATTTAGAACTTACGCTGATAACAATTCTCTGAAAGACAAGACACGATTTCTCTCCTTTTGGAGGATGTCAGAGCAAAGTTAGAAATATTAAAAATAAACTCATCTAGCTCTCCCAATTAATGAATGAAAAACCAGCATTCAAACTCATGTCTGCAACATTCTGGAGCCCATGTGTTTCTCTTTAATCAGACTGTAACAAGTCTCGTTACTGAAAGACTTTTCCTTAACGATACTGAGCCAATAAAATTTTAAGCACAAACTTATTGGTAACAGAAATTAAGAAAATGTATTCTGAGGATATAGTTAGTTCAAAATTATATTTTCAAAAAGAAGAAACTTAAGAGCTGTTAGGTCTCAAACCCAGGACAAGTCTCAATGCCTGTGGCTCCTCCCAGCACTCTTCACCTGCCCCTACCCTAATCCTCTCCATCCCAGGGGCAGGACTTCCCCTTCACTTCCCCCAGCCTAATCCCTATATCAGTCAGTCATTTTGGCTATGTTGGTTTATTACCTGGGCTGCCTCTCTTGGTCAGAGGCCCCTCTTTTGCTCCTCCTTTCCCTTTCTCCTCTCATGGTCTGGTTAGTCTGCTAACTGGTCATGGTCAGCTCTTTCCTCTGTCTGCTTTTTCCTTTACATCTAATATACCATTCTCTGTCTCTCAGCTCCCTCTTGGAGCTGATTGGAACAGTACCATGGCAGTTTATTTTGTGACCCTTTGTGCTTTTCTCCTAGGACTCAACTCCTTTCTTGGACTCAGACATTTCATTAAAGCATCACCATGTTACTGCAAATGGGCTTAATCTCAGTACAGCTCAATAGCCAAAAGTTTGGCACATTCAAGTTTCAGGTTTTCCCTAGTCATTACTTGTGTCGCTACACAAATGATCCCCAAGTCTCTTATAACTAAATTTTCTATCCTCTGAACACCCCTGAAGTCTCTTTTCACTGTGGTTTCTTGGTGCTTTGCTCCCAAGAAATCTTCTAAGACTATTATGTAAAAACTCTATCTCAGGATTTGTAAATTCATTGGTTGTGCCAGAGAATCTGCAAAATCTGTAACAAAGAGTTAGCATAAAACTTGTTACCAAAAGTTGATAGTTAAAAAAACCTATGTATGGATAATTTTAATTTGTTACAGCATACTATATATGTGACTTTACTTTTATAGAATACACTGTATGTGTAACTTGGATTCATACATACTTTTAAATAGCAACCATGTGATTTGCCTCTATCCAGGCTAATGACCTCATCAAGATGGGAGCAACCACATGACTGGCAGCCATCTTTATTAAGGTAAAAGAGGACATGCCATGTAACTTCACCACCATCTTAATAAATCAACTGAGGCAACACCTAGAAAAGTTAGTCCTACCAAGCCCTCTGCTCCTCTGCTTTTCCTTTATGTAGGAGAAAATGCAGGCATTACCTGGCAGTCATCCTACTTGGCACACTGTGCTTCTAAATAAGAATTATGAGGAACAAATGACTGACAAACAGCCCACACTCTCTGTGTCTCCCTTGATGTATTTCTTCACATAGAGGCCCTGGTGGTGTGAGCATTCACTGTCCAATCCAAGATAATGTGCCAACCAATCACAGCTGATAGACTTCTGCTATATGTGGCTGCTCACATGCAATAAAAGCAGACACTGCTCATGAAACTGTCTCTGAGTGATCCATCTCGGTGCCTTATTGACCCCACGGGCACTGCTGGTTAAGATGGCACTTTGATACTAAGGAAACAGCAGTAGGTCTCTGGATATTTTGGATTAGTATAGATTTTCCTATGATAAATTCCTAAATGTATAAAGGTTTACTCAGATTAACAAAAGCTGATTTAGAGATTAAATCTAACAACTTATGCCCTTGCTAACTATTCAACACCAGGCTTCTAGAAAAATTTACATAATCAACAACATATATTTGATAACTAATATTTAATAAGTACGGTTTACAAATTCCTAAGGTTATAAAGATAAACTCAGATCAACAGAAACTGACTTAGACATGTATCTCTAACCATTTATTCTTTGTTGTGTTCAACACCAAGCCTCTAGATAATTTAAATAAGGAAAAATAAATGCTTAATAAATAAGGTTTACAAGTTGTATTTAGCCCCCATCTGTTTTTTCAAGGTTAAACCAAAAGCAGGCACTAAAAACAAGCAAGTTTGTTTAAATCAGGTATTCTTACTACACAGTGGTCTTCAAACACTTCAGAGATCTGTTGAGTATGTCATTTAAAGTACTTAATGCAAAAGCTTCCCATGACAGACAGAAATAAAAACTCCCACGAGGCAAATCTAGGTCTCTAAAGAAGATGACAGGACACAGACAACACCACCTGTCTCATGCTTCTGGGGTCACTAGGGTCCTGCTCAAACTGTGGACAATTTTGGGTTGACTTCTCTACTCTGGCTGGCCAAGGTAGGTCAATTTCCCCAATCCCTTCACCACAAGGAAATCTCTGAGACCATCTGGTTCTGGCAGCTGAAACCCAATGCTATCTTGTATGGCAGTCAAAGACCAATGAAGCCACAGAGGCAACAAGAGCCTAGGGTAACTGTCCAGGTACTGGTAAGTCTCTGTCATTGCAATTGATAATGGGCCATTTGGATTATATTTCCTGCTATAATCTATCCTCAGATCCATGATGATATTGATGACTAATTGTAGCTTTATATTAACAACAGCAAGCAAACCAGCTCCTCCCACCAAGGCAGCAGTTGCCTGCTCAGTATATTTCATATATAAAACTAAGTCTCACTTTGCCATAGCTCCTAGGTCTCCAGCTAAGAAAGGGCAAATGCAGTTCACTTTGCTGGCAGATGTCACTCTGAAAGAGATAAACTCCTAAAACAGAAATTTGAAGATGTTTCAGATTTCTTTCCTCCTCTATGCCATTGTTACACTAAGACTTTATAAAACTTTTGAGTGTTAGCATTAATCAGTGGCGATGTGATACACTATCATTTCTAGCCTCGGTAAAACACTGCTACTCTTATCACAGTCACAAAGCTCAAGATTTTGAATAGACTTAAGTATGGACTTAAAAGTGCTTCTCATTGTGCTAATAACATCTCTGTCCAACCTATACATCCCACCCTCTGGAAAGCGTGTTAATGCTTTTAACCCAGAATCATTTTTGGGTTCCCAAGTGTCTCCTATTACTCAAAGAAACAAGTCTATTGCCTTTTTCTGCAATGTGGATATCAGAACAGGTTACAAACAGTGTTAATACTAATATATTTAAAACTCTTATCTTTTTTTTTTTTTTTTTTTTTTTTTTTTTTTAGAAATTTAAAAAAAGCTTCAGGAAGTCATCTTGGACCCACCTCTTACAGGTCAAACAGACTCCAGATAAATACTCCTAAGTTTCTATACCTGCCTATTCTTGAGGGTGGATCTGGCCCTCTCTCTCCCTTCTGGCCTTGGGATTCCCCTCCTGTAACTACTGTGGGCCAAGATAAAAATTTTCCCTAAACTCCTTCACTCAACCTTCTGTCCCTAGTCTATATCTGACATAAAATATTTCCAATCAACTAGACTGTGAACTGCCCCAAATGTGTCTTTCCTAGATTTGCTTCTGATGGAATGTTTGACTAGCCTGAGCCTCTGTGTCACAGCCAGCTCCAAAGCTGCCTGCACTTCCCTAGGCCCAGGTGGTCTCATAGAACCTAGGTGGCAAGTAAAACATTCTCTAGCCTATTCCCCCCTCTCTTTCTCTTTCCTTTCCCATCCTTTGATCATCGTTCCAACCTTCTCAACCCCAGCAATGACACCCCGACTTCAGCAGCAGGTAGTAGTTACAGAAGAGATTATGCTGACCCTTTTCATCAACAAAAGGCTTCAAGGTTAGGTCTCAAACCCAGGACAAGTCTCAACACCTGTCTCCTCCCAGCATTTCTCATTCTGACCTCCACCCTAGTCCCTTCCCTCCCAGGGGCAGGGCTTTCCTAGCCTGATGCCTGTATAATGCAACACTTCTGGCTATGCTGGTCCCTTGGCCCAGGCTTCATCTCTCGGTCAGAGGGTCCCCTCTCTCTCGCCCTCCTCTCTCCTCTCAGGGTCTGGGTTAGTCTTCAGTCCATGTTTAGCTCAGATTATTCCCTATGTCTGCTTTCTCCCTTTATCTATAATAAAAATTTTAAGTGCCCATAAAGATGGCTGTACTCCATCTTGGCACAAGGGTAGAGAGTTCAAAACTGTCCTCAGCAAGTCCTAAGACCTAAAGGTCAAAGGTGTGGCTACAGTGGAGTGTTTGGCTATCTTATTCTACATTAACAAAAGACTTGAATCTGAGGTGAGGCTACTTCTGATCCTCAAGCCTAGGGAACAAGAAGTTAAAGCTAAGGTGTGGGTACTGAACCCTTAGAATAAGTGAGGAAGAAAAGTCTGTTTGTTCCATATGCATGATACCATGTTCCCCTTTTTGATTAAGGTGTATAAGAGTGGTGAAAAATAAACTTGGGGCATTTCAGTATTGACTGATCTGCTCTCCTGTCTTGTATTCTGTGTCTCTGTCTTTTCTTTATGGTCTATAGCTAGCCTTTCCCTCATCCACACCCCCCCCACACTCAGGTATGAACTTGGGGCCACTCAGCTGGTTCCCATTGCAGCCCCACAAAGACAGCTTCTGGCAAAAAAAAAAAAAATCCTGTCCATACTTTAGGAATAGTCCTGTCTTCTTCCTTTTATTTCATTTTTCCATTCAAGAACCAGTCTACAAACACTACAAAAGACACTTTTCTGGGGACAGCAAGAAACATCTGAAGGTAATACTCATTTGGAGACTGCTTACAATCACCAGAAGTTTACCTGTAGTTTGAACCAGTCATTTAAAATAAAGACAAGTAAAAGAAAAAAAAACTTTCTGGACTGTAAGTCGGGACCTCTACTTTCACTGCCCAGAATTCTGAAATAAGGATTTGGGCATGGTGGTGATTCACACCTTTAATCCCGGCACTCAGTAGGCAGAGGCAGGTGGATTGTTGAGTTCATGGACAGCCTGATCTACAAAGCAAGTTCCAGGATAACCAAGGCATAAGCAAATAAAATCGCCCAATAATGGTGCCATTTTATAATCAGCCAAAATTGATTTGAGTAGTTTCTTTAAAGACACAAAATAGCCATAGCTTGATTGCACATATGTATATAACAAAATAAATAATATGTCAATCAAAAGTAATATATGAAAGCTCCTGCTTTGGCACATTCCTACTTGGTATTATCAACTTTCTGCACTACTCATAATCTAAGGAGTCAGAAATCATCCCCTGCTGTTGCTTCAATTTACAGTTTTCTAATGGCTGGCACTGGAAATCTTTTCATATGCTTATCAGGCATCTGATTTTTTTTTTCTTCTGTGAATTGACAGTTCATCTATTATGCAAATATCCAATCTTCAACATCTAATCTTGTTGGCATTTTCTAATAGATGTAAAAGTTTGGAGATTCTCTTTAAGTTTCTACCCAGATGCACAGGAAAGACAAACAAGCTTACAAAGCCAATTTCCTTTTCTTTCCATGCGTGCAGCTAGATCCCATTTCCCAGTTTTCTTCCTATGTGGTTGTCATGTGACTGACTAAATTCTTAAAGATGTAATGTGGACGAGGATGGAGCAATGGCTGCTCCGTAAAACTTACTTGTTTCCTTTCATCATTTTCTAGCTCATTTAAGAGAAGACTCTGGGGATCTTTTAGAGGTCACGGCTAAGACAGGAAGAAGGGGTCTGACAAATGGGGAATCTGCATAAGACTAAACTAGACTCCTTTAATATAGGTGACAATGGTGTGACTGGGACCATATATGAGGTCACTGGCAGGGGGTCCAAAACCTAACACTAATGCACAAACTGACTTAGTGGAGCCCTTTCTATATGGAGCGATGCCTTGCTCAGCCTAGACACAAGGGTGTGGGGGTGGGGAGATGCCTTGGTCCTGCCTCAACCAGATGATGAGACAGACTTAGTAGACTTCCTATGGGAAGTCTTATGCTGTCCGTGGAGCAGATGTGAAGAGGGGGAAGTGTAGGGAGTGAGAGGGAAAGGTTGCCTAACTAGGAGCTACCATACTAGACTATAGTTTGATGGAGGAATGGATCTGTTGGGTTAAACTACTGAGAATTGGAAGTTTACCTTCCATTGTAGCTAAAGCTATCATTAATTACACATAAACATTGTATACTATTGAAATTCTTCTTTTAAATAGTTAATGATGCTTCTTTTTTATTTTGTTAAGGAGCCATCTGGGAACTGATTTTATGTTCAATTTGGTTAGTGGCCATCTTGGTCTTCTACAGTTTTCAAGGGATGTTGAAGTTTCTTTATAGAGTAAGCTTCATATATAAATATATATACACACTCATATACACATACAGACATACATAAACACTTTGCAATTCTAATTTAATATGAATATGTTTTGAGTTTTGTCAAAAGCTCATCTACTTCAATTGCTATAACGTATTTTTGACCTTCAATGTTTCAATGTAATAGGAAACCTAATACATTTTTCTAATAGTAAATCATTATAAATTTCTGGCAAACTCATTCATACACACATACATACACATAAACATACGGGCTGTATTATGGTCTGGGTAGTTCAACAATAGCTGTCTCCTGATGGAAAGGTCAAGAATTTGGCAGTCGTACAGCTGATGAGACAGGACGTCTCAGCAATTCCAAGCTAGTGCTGAAGTTCTTGAAGATTCCTAGAAAGCTATTCAGTACCCATAGGAATCCTGAAGAAGCAGGTTCTAAAACCAGCAAATGGACAGCTCAGCACCAGAGCGAGGACAAGAGGTAAAAAGTAAATGATTCCTTCTTCCATGCTCTTTTATGTAGGCTGTCACAAGAAGGTGTGGCTCAGCTTTAGGGTGGGTCTTCTCAATTCAAATCACTCAATCAAGAAAACCCCTCATAGATGTCCTCAGCTGCTTGGGTTTTAGTTGATGTCAGGTGTAGTGGAGCTGACAACCAAGATTAGCCTTCACACTAGGGAAAACCCATTTTCGGTTTGCCCCCATCTTCTCAGTTGGTGTCTTCTGGATTCTGAGAACCAGCATTTGGTTGTGTGATGCTTGTAGTACATCAAGTACTTAAATCTGATTTGAAATTTGGAATTAGCACCCCATAGGTATCACTAGCATGAGGTCAATTTTCTTGTAAAGTTTTCAGTTTAGAGATTGCTAGATGAATAACCCAAATTTACATGAAGCACTTAAGTGCCAGTTGGTCATGGCTCTAAGGATCTGTATCTCTATCTATCTATCTATCTATCTATCTATCTATCTATCTATCTATCTCTATATCTATCTTTATATCTATCTATTTATCTCTATATATCTATATCTATCTCTCTATCTATCTATCTATCTATCTATCTATCTATCTATCTATCTATCTATCTATTCTCTTACTCTCAAGGAGGCTGAGAAAATAACATACCCTGGTATTTTCTTATGCCTATGAGCAGATTCTGTTGCCCATATCTATATGTTTATTTAATGTGGGTTTCTCTAGGGTTGATGGTTTGTGAGTGATCTCCTTTTCCTGTCCTCTGTAGAGTTAGTTATTGTTTCTTTGGCTCAGAAGACCATTAAAGTCTTCAATATTTTATCTAGGCTTCCCAGCTGTCTCTAATAGGTGTTTTTAGGGTAACCAGCTACTCTGAATGTTGCCTGAATAGGAAGTGATTGCTTTACTAAGAACTTAAATAAGTAAAGGGTGCTTAGCAAACTCTGATCTACAGGAAAAAAAAATTATATATACACAAACAGATCAATTAGAGGGAGAGATTTGCATAACAAAAGATTTTTGCCATAGGACTACTTAAAATAGCTAGGATCTCAGGGTGCACTTCCAGCATCTGGGAGAAAGTCTATTGTGCAAGTCTTTCTGGTCTGTGGTTAAAGAAGGGCTGGGATGGATCCTTTTGTAAAGCAGAAAATCCTTTTTACATGTGAGTGATTCCTCTCTAATTTACAAGTTTGTAAGTTTGAGCCTTTGCAATCTAAGGCTTGTCATTTGGCTTCAGTAATAGACATCTAGGAAAAAAAGTCCTTTATAGAGAGTAAAGGATTAAGTCTCCTGTGTTTTTGTATTTTGACATTAGATAGTCAAAACAATCTGCACATCTAAAGGAGGGAGTAATGAGATCTTTCAAATATTGAATATATGCATTTCCACATCATTTCCCATGGGTCTTGTTAATAGAAATTCATCCAAAACATTTCCCACTTAATAATTTATTTCTTTGGATACATTTACTTAAGCAAACAATAAACAAGATCTTTACCAGACCATGATTGTTCATTCTTAGTGTTCCACATTAGTGATGAAATTAATGTCAGTATTAAACCATTCTTACACAGAGACTCCTTCATTATTTCATAGAAGACCAGTACTACAAGCACTGAATAGAACAGAAATACTTTTCTTCCCTCTAGAGCAAACAATGATGATTAAAAAGCTTATCTCATTATCTCTACAATCTGCTCCCTGAATTCCATTTCGATACATCATTAACTATTTTAATAGAGTAGGATATGTAATGCATGTGTTCTGAGAAAACAGGAAGCTAATAAACCCTGCTGCTGTGGGGTTGAGCAAAATCTGATTCACAGTCTGGGCTGCACATGGGGTCTGGGGAATTCTCAGTAACACTGATGCCTGGCTCCTACTCTGGAGATTATGATTTAATTGGTCTGGGATGAGTTAGACGTTGGACATTTAGTGTGTAGCCTGTGTTAAGAATTGAGTTAATTTAGTCAAATCTCAGTAACTAAGACCCACTTAATTGAAACTCAACCAGCTGACTTTTGGGGAAGAGGAGGGTAGATCGGGCTTCAGGATCACGTTCCTTTTTGAAAGGGGAAAGCAACCATTAGAAAAGTTCCTGTTAGCCTGAACTGGCCATCTCCTGTAAACAGGGAAGATTTCCAGTGGAGGGACAGGGACACCAACCCTGACACAAACCTATCATCCTACAATTTGTCCTGTTTACAAGATGTGCTGGGGTAAGATGGTGTTGAAACTATGGGGATGGCCAACTAACCAATCACCTAGCCAGCTGGAGACCCATACCCTGAGAGGGAGCTCAACCCTACGAGCCAGGACATAGAGGCAGGGATACCTAGAGACTTGAGATAGAACCAAACACAACTGACCAAAAAAGTCAACAAAATGATTCCTAATGATTCTGCTATACTCATAGGTTGGTGCTTAGCCTAGCCCAACTATCATCAGAGAGGCTTCATTGAGTCACCGATAGAAACAAATGCAGAGACCCCCCCAGCCAAATGGTTGGCAGAGCCAGGGAAAGCCTGTGGAAAGGGAGTGGGGGTCGGGAAGGATTGTGGGAGTCAGTAGGGTCAAGGGCACCACAAGAAACCCCACAGAGTCAACTAACCTGGGCTCATAGGGGCTCAAAGAGACTGAACTTACAACCAGGGAGCTTGCATGGGACCTACTTAAGCCCTCTGCATATGTATTACAGTTGTGTAGCTTGGCCTTCTTGTGAGACTCCTAAGACTGAGAGCAGGGGCTGTCTCTGACTCTGTTGCCTGCTTTTAGGACCTGTTCCTTGGATAGGATTGCCTCATCCAACCAGTGGAGGTGACCGGTCTCCTTGTAACTTCATATGCCATGGCTGGCTAATATCGATGGGAGGCTGGCCAGTATCTGAAGAGAAAGAGAGCAGGAGTGGGTGTGGGGTGGATGTGGGAGGAACTGTGAGGAGATGAGGGAGGAGAGACTTGAGATGTAAAAACAAGACAAAACAAACAAACTAAAAGAAGAAAGAAAGGAGGAGAAGCAAAGTTCCTATGAGCCATTCATTCTAAAGACTGCTGTTGGGCATGAACAGATCCCACATGTCCTAAACCTCTGATTCATAATTCGGAATAAAGTAGGACCACAGAAAGAGGCACTCAGGTTAACTCATGAACCCATCACGGAGGAAATAGAGTTAATTGCGTCTTGCTGCTTGTTACTCCTGCATGCATCATGGAGATGAGAGTTGCTTTTAATTGTGAATTGCTGTACTTACAGTCAGGTGGTTGACTCATATACATATTGATATAAAACAAGGACATTGGATGTGGGTGATTCACGGTTGTAATATCCCAAGGCAACTCTTCCTCCCCCAACTATTACTTTAAATGTATTCAGTGGTACCAGTTCCTCCTTGTCTCTGAATCAAAACTTGGGCAGTCTTACTGTGATCATTTTAGATAGAAAACCAGTCTCAGTTTGGTAATCAAACACAGTCATCTTATACAATAGTGGAAAATTCCAATCCTGAGAAGCGGAGGCCTCTCCCTGTTGTTATGGTGGAGTTTCCACCAATGCTGCCTCCCCTATCTCTCTCCAAACCCTGCTGCATCTCAGAAACCCTGCCAAATGATGACCCCCCCCAGAGATGCTCAAGACCACTCCCATGGGGTATTTAAACTTCTCCCCAGAAAACAGACCTGCGGTTTTCCCGTCTCCTCTCTCGGGGACTACTAGAAGTCAATCTGGGAGCATTGTATCCACTAAACCTGGGCTTTTTCTAATTCGGTTTCTATTTTTCTCCCCTGTTTATCTCTGACATGACAAATTGACTTTTAAAAAATATTAATTCATTTATTTTATGTGTATGGGTGTTTTTTCCTGCATGCATGTGTACCATATGCATGCAGGGCCTTCGGAGGCCAGAAGAGGCATCATCTCCCCTGGGACTGGAGTTAAAGACAGTCATGAGCTGCCCTATGAGTGCTGGGAATTGAATGCAGGTTCTCTGGAAAAGCAGCCAGTGCTCTTAACCACTGAGACATATCTCCAAGCCCTGCGATTTATCTTTTAAAACAATTTCAAGAGACTGGGGAGATGGCTTAGCCAGTAAAGTGCTGTCACACAAGCATCAGAGTTTGAGTTCAGATCCCTAAGAGCCACATGAACAATGTGTATCTGTGCCTCCCATGCTGGGAAGACAGAGAGACAGCATGACCTCTGAGCCTAGTTGGTTTGCTACTCTAGAAGAATCAGTGAATTTGAGCTTCCCCGAAAGAGCCCCTCACACTGAATAAGGTATAGAATTATTGAGGAACATACCCAATATGGACCTCTGGCTCCCACATGTGTGTATATGTAAGAATACATATACACATATATGACATACACATACAGATATAGGAACACATAGGTACATCCGTCCTCCATGGAGTGCCTCCTTAGGCAGCTACAGCCAAGACTGTAATAAGGAAGATGTCAGAAGTAATCCAATAGTAAGTAAACTCTTATCTGGGGGCCTTCTACAGTTCGTTTTCCAGATGAGGAAACTCATGAGGTCAAACCACAAGCTGGATAATTTCACGGCTACTCAAGGGACAGCCTGAAACTTTCAGCAGATCATATTGCTTGATTTAATAGAATAGGGCATCCCACTAAATTAAAAAGGTTGTCAACTCGATGGATGAAAAACTTGAGCAAAGGGCCATGATGCATCTCTAAGGATGTTAGCTGAGCCTGTGGCACAGTACAAGCAGACAGGCTCATGGAATCACTTCATGCACCAGCCTTAGGCAACACATTTAACTTTTCTGAACTGCAATCATCCCAGGTGCAAAGCAGAAAATCAACACTCACCCTAAGAGTATATCGTTAGATGAACATGAATGCATGAAGGTAAATCTCACTGTGCACCTCCAAGGGCCTTTAAAAATTCCAGGTGTTACGATCATTGCCACAATTACTGCACAAAATGTGTATTTCAAAAGTTTTATGGACTTTCACAAATATTTTGCAGAATAATCAAGCAATGTATTGTTAACAATCTACTTAGTAGCAATGAAGAAGAAAAATCTAGATATAATTTACCCCCCCCAGCAACAAAGAAGAAAAATCTAGTTAAAATTTAAACTCCTCCCCCTCCCCCTCCCAACCCCCTCCTCAAATTCTGTTATAGACATCCTCCTTACTAAGTTCAATTCACAACAGACTCAGTGGCTTCCATTTCATGGTCATAGGAGCTACGTTTTATTTGTTATTTCAGTTTGCAACATTTGTTGTAATTATCTGTATCAAAGTGTGTTACTTAAATAAGTTTTAAGTGAATAGTGTATTTAAAGCAATTAGAAAAGTGTTTTTAACATAATGGACACAAAGTTCCCATTACTGACATTATTAATGTATCCTCAGACTTTTTTTGTCCATCCCACTCTTTGTGAAAGCAAAATATAACTCTCCTTACTCCACCTTCTCAACTGTCTGGAATGGCAAGGACCATGGATCACATCCACTCAAGCTGGTCTTATTCACTATGGGCTTCATGGTGGTTGCTTTAAGGAGTGAGATTTGCCAAGTGGTGTTCACGATGATTACTTTTAGCTTCAAGGAGCGGTGTGTTTTAAATTACATGTCTGTCACACATCTATTTGCACTTGGCTTTTGACACAAGAGTCCCAGACATTTTTATAGGGAAGTTGATGTGACCACCTGTTAGATGGAATTCTTCCGTCACAAAGTTAGAAATGAAAAGCCTTCTTCGGGATTCTGATGGTCACTCCCGAAGGTTGTTTACTCTCAGGGAAAAGACTCCTTGAGAACAAACACAGTATCTGTACAGAAGACCATAGAACTGATGATGCTTCATAGCTTCTCTGTGTTTTCAGCTTGCCCCTTACCCACAGCAGCCCAGCAATGACTGAATTTTGTGGTCATGGAAGCCTCTTTTTACATGTTATTTAGTTGCCTCAGTATGAATTACACTTGTTTTTCAAAGAATGAGCAGAAAAGGTATAGCCATGGGATTTTTATAACGTTTAAATGAACACTAAATGATACATTAACAGGGAATGTGGGTGCCCTTGATTACAATCAAGTTTATTACAATAACAATTTTCATGTGCAAAATGATATATAAAGAAATCAGAGGGAAATCCAGACTGGGAATTGTAGTTATCATCTGTGCTCAGTAAATCAAGCCTGCTAGTAAATATGCATAATTCTTTTTTTTTTTTAATAAGAAAAAAATACACACAGATTTTGCTGGTGTGACCAATTGCAGGTAATTATATTAAAAGTGACATGAAAAGCAGGCTTTTGTGTACTGATTCCTGCTGCTTCTTTTCTGGTGTAGGGTTATCAGAAAGGAAGAGAGTCTTCATTTCCCCAGCAAGGTACAGATTGGATAAGACACAGATCCATTATTAGCCCGGTAAGTATCGAATAAAGCCATCGTTCTCTCCCCTGCTCCTCCTGAGCTGCCTGCTACATATTAAAGTGCTCTCCATGGGAAGGGCATTGCCGCCCACTTGGTCACTGTCACTCCTCATGGTGGAGGAGGAGGGGCGTGGAGATGGACAGGAGGAGGGGCGTGGAGATGGACAGGAGGAGGCTGAGGGTCTGATGTTACGCAGCAGTCCACAGGTTACCTATGATGGCGGCTGGGTCGCTGGCTCTGCAGCCCAGCTTCCCTCCTACCCTACCCCTTCACCCTGCTAACGACACAACCCACGTGGGATGCTTGCCCAAGATGCATGAGGGAAGGTCTCAGCATGCTTAGCTGGGAGATAATAAAACCATGGGCAGAGGCAGTCTCTTCCGCAGAAACCTAACATCCCCCCCAACCCCAGCATATTTGAGACTCACATTTCTCCAGTAACTGGCTAGAAACCCAGAAGTGTGAAGCACATTTCGTGTTTAACAGATATTCTGGGAGATGGCAGCGTTGAGCATGATGTAGTTAAGTTATAAAAAGATCGACTGAAACATGCTTGGGGTCTCTGGAAGGAGACACAGATTCCAACAGAGCTGGGCTTGAGTTCTGGCCCAGCTGCGTACCACACCCTCTTGGTGTGTTAAACATGCATGTATTAGTCTCCAGCCCTTCTGCTGTGAAATCCGGAGGGAAGATGATGCCTACATCCAACCGCTAGAAATGCTTTGCTAGTTACAGAGCTAATGAAAGTGCTTTGGGGACGCAAAAGGACCTTATCCTGGTCACCTGACCTCCAGAGAACAGCCAAGGAACTGTAATTCAGTCCCAATCCCCATACTTGGTCCCCTCATCACTAAAGAAACACTGGCTTTCATACCCTTTCTCTCTTGCTCTGGTTTTGCAAGAGGATTGTTGGCTGGGGTTATTGGCCTGGATACACCCCACAGGCCCACAGTCAGGTCCCCGTGGTTCCCAGCCAAGGGACCACTGCCTCTGCTTACATGTGGGCAGGATGGAGGTAGCAACAGTCTTGGTATAGGGGACATGACTACCTCGTGTGACTGGCTATGGTGATCTTCTTGGAGACGGCTGGAATGTGGCCACATCTTACGTCTGAGCTCTATTTCTGGGGCCTTGTAGTTCTGCACAGAACAGTCCATCCCATCCCTTCCCACTTTATCTACCCTGACATCTTATTACAGCTCCCAACTCCTTTGTTTCTTTTCTGTGGGAGAGGAGGACACTTCCCACCCCACTACCCACTCTTGCGCCTGAACGGAATGGACCAGGACCCCAACTCTCATCCACTGATTGACCTATGCCAAGAAAGATCAGTCCATCATGTAACCGAGATGAACACCTGACTTCTCTCTTTCTGATTTCCTTTCCCTGTCCCTCCATTTGCAGATGAGAAGAGCCGTGGGGAGGATAAAGTCCACCACAAATTAAATTCATTTTTTCCCTTTCAATTCTGTTTTGACCTTTTAAAATAACTTCACAATTTGCTGCTTTCCTGTTGTTTTTAATATGAAATACCCAGCAACCTACTTAGAGATCAGAGAACTGGATAGTTAAAAGATTGATGGGGTTATATGGGAAGTTTGGAAACTACTCTATACTTTCCAGAAATGGATTAGAGAAATGTGTGTTTTCTCCTTAGCTTTATATAACATATGTAGGAATTGAGAGTCTAAGGATATTATCACTCAATATTATCAACAACAGTGTAAGACTTTTCAGAGGACCCACTGTCCTCTGGGCACTGTTTTAGAGTGCTATGACAGATATTAATCGCCCACTGCAAAATCCATTCCAGTTTCCCCTCTCCTGCCTACTTGTCCCTGTAGAGGTTGGGGAAGGCTCAGACACAGCTCCCAGTCTCCCAAAGTTAGACAGTGGTCAAACTATAGTCAAAGAGGTGTAAGCTCCTGGAAGGTTCGCTGGAGAGGTCTGGATTTCCCTCTCCCTTCCTTTACCTGTGATTGCTGAAGCCGCTGCAGATGTCCTGTGGTCATGAGGTGTAGGACATGAAGACAAAGCTTCACCACGCCACAGAAAGTGAAGCAAAGACAGAAAGGTCTGGGTTTAAGTGAGAGAGCACTTGCCTAGCACATGCGAGGCCCTAACCATTAACAAGTGTCTATTGTGTGTGAGTGTGTGTATGTGTGTGTGTGTGTGTGTGTGTGTGTGTGTGTGTGTGTGTCTGTGGCTGCACTTGCCACACACTGTGCGTGTGTATGTGCACACATGAGTATCTATACATGCCACACTGTGTGTGTGCGCGCGCGTGTGTGTGCGTGCATGCGTGTGTGTGTGTGTGTGTGTGTGTGTGTGTATAAATCAGAAGGCAACTTTTTCAAGAGTTGGCTCTCTATTTCCATCACGGGATATGCAGATCATCCCCACACTATCAGACTTCTAGGGCAAGCACTTTTACCAGCTGAGCCCCCTTGCAGCCATAGGCCAACAGGCCAGCTTTTAGTAATTGAAATAACAACACTGTCCTAATGAAACAGTCCCAACCCCCAGCCATTTAATCCACAGCAGTCCTTTTCTCTGGCCACATCTGGCTGTTTCTGCATCATTTATACCCCCACTATTAATTACTTCACCCCATCCCCGAGTGGAGGGAGGTAGCCTTTCTCATCCTTCACAGAGGTCACAGTTGACTGAGGAATGCTTTCATTTAGCATATACTATTCAAACTGGGGAGTCTTGAACAAGTACCGGGCCATTACCTTAAAACTGGTGCCACGGGTACTGATTCTGGAGCATCCCTGTTCGGGCTTCCTGAGGTTGTTGTGTAAACGGTCAGAAACTGGGTGGCTTGATGTAGTCTCTTATATACGGGTGGTGGGAAGCCAGGAATGAGCGTCAGCAGGGCAGGGCTGTGCTCCTCAGAAGGCTGCGGTGGAGAGTCCTGCCTTGCCTCTTCCAGCCCCGGGTTACCCTAGGTTGTCCCGGGTGTCCAGGGCAGGACCACTGTAATCTGCCTTATCTTCTCATGCCCATTCATTGGTCTCTGTGTTCTCTTCTTCTATTGACACTAATCAATGGATTTCAGGTGGGTCTCAACCTTCCTAACGCTGTGACCCTTTAATACAGCTCAGGTTGTGGTGACCCCAACCATAAAATTATTTCATTGCTACTTTATAACTGTACTTTTGCTGCTGTTACGAATCATAATCATAATGTAGATATCTGATATGAAGCCCCAAAGAGGTTGAGACTGCTCAATTAGATAATCCAGGTTAATCTCCTGCATCTGTAACCTAATTAGATTTACAAAGACTTATTTCTGACCACTGAGGTCATATCCACATATTTGAGATAGACATATTTTAGGAGGTTATTCTTACCATTACAGTTTTTTTCTTCATGGTCTAGAAAAAAAATCATTCCAATTGTCTTATTTTTACATTGTTTGTCTTGTGAACTTTGACTGTTTTAGCCTGTAAAGAAATGCTTATGGCAACTAAAGTTTGTGATGGATCAGAATTTAAGGGTGTTTTAGGAAATACCAGTTGAGTTTAATATTTTAAAGCATTATTTTATTGCATTCTATTCTTTATTTCTTATGTTAAGTATGCTATAGGTGGCTTAAGACAGACAATCGCATCCTGGTGTGGAGGGTGCAGAGGACAGCATACATTTGTTAGCAAGCAGAGGTAAATGAGATTTGGGGCTATAGAAGCAAACACCCACCCGGGTAATATGAAGTATGGAAAGACTAATTAGTCTGCATGATGAGGAAGCCATGATGGATGTGGCACCTGATCTGAAACATGTAGTAACCCAGTCACTGGGACAGCGAGTTTAATGGCTCCAAGGAAAGGGCGTGTCTTAGTTACTTTTCTGTTGCTGTGAAGAGACACCATGGTCAGGGGAACTCGTGAGGGAAAGCATTTAGTTATGACTTGCTTATAGTTTCAGAGGGTGAGCTATAACCTCACCGTGGGGAACTAGGCAGAAGGCAGGCAGGCTGACATGTTGCCGGAATGGTAGCTGAGTTTAAATCTAACCCACAAGCAGGAGGGAGGGAGGGAGGGAGAGAGAGAAAGAGGAGAGAATACCCTAACTGGAAATGGCTGGCTTTCAAAACCTCAAACACACCTCCTCCAAGGAGGCCAGACCTCTTAATCCTTTCTGAACCAAGGGTTCAGTTATAAGAGCCTTCACATGCTAACCACTGCAAGCTGTATTTGGAGTTTGCAAAGAGAAAGATGACAGCCAGCCCAGAATCAGCAAGGACACCTCAGGAAGAAGCAGGAGAGGCAATCAGGGCTGATGGTGAGTCTAGACTTCTGCAGGGTTTTCAGTTCTGGTCCCAAAGGGCTCACAGTGCCGCTGGCTAAGCTGCTCAGGGGTGCATCTGGGCACTAGCAGCTTGTCATCCCGGACTGAAGCTGCCTGATTCTTTCAGCTCCGATGACTCTGGTGTCAGTATCCTCTGAGAATTCCAATCACGAAGGCTTACACCTCCATCTCCACACGGGGGTTTGATAGGTTTGCTACGTGCATAGCAATTGTAAAGCCGGAGATATATAAGGACTATAGCAGCATAAATTGGCAATTGTCGATACCTGACAACTACTATGATGGCAAAAGTCAGATGCCTGATGCCACATCCTTGGAATCTGAGGTCTCTCTCGGTATCGGAACACAACATCAACTTAATCTATGGAAATAAAGAATGGGAATAGTTTCTTTTTCTGAAAGAAGGAAATCATCAACTCAAGATGTGAACTCATCTGTTCACTCTCATGATGCCTCGTTAACACAGTGTTTTGTTGGTTGTGAAGCACATGCCGTTTCCTTAAGAAATGATCACAGTACCCATGATCGCGGTGGCATGCCTATGTAGCCTGTGCACACTCACTCTGTTCCAGCTATTATGGGTTGGATATGACTGCCACCAAAGCCTCATTTAAGCCAGCTGTGGATCATGGTTGTAATCTCTACACTTGAGAAGAAGAGCAGCAGGATAAGGAGTTCAAGGTCACCCTCAGCTACACAGGAGGTTCAAAGCCAGTCGAGGCTATAGGAGACCCTAACTCAGAAACAAACAGCCCCTTCCCCCAAGCCAAAGCAAGCACATTGCAAAGCAGGGAAAACCCCACCAGGCTCCGCTGATGTTTGTGAGGTATCATCAAAGAGACTGTGGATACATCCATGAGGAATGAAGACATCCACAGCAACATGCAGACCTTTGCTACTATAGATTCCAAAGACCTCAACAAAAGCAGAAACAAACTAACAAAGACCTTCACGCGGGAAAAACAGCAAAGGCTGCCGGGATGGCTTTGTACGCCAGATGGACTTTCCATGGGCACTGGTCATAGTTTACTTGGCACTGTTACTTTTCTTTTCAGGGCTAAGGAAAATGACAGTGCGACTTGGAATAGCCACACCTTGGACTCCATGAAGCCCAGCGGAACAGAGTGCAGTTTTTGTCCTTAGATGACTAGAGGTATGCCAACACTAGATGCTGTTCATTTCATTACATTCAAAGGGTCCCTGTAGTCTCTGCAACCCCTTTACAAGTTGCCAGAGACTTGACTGCTTGGAAAGTTACTCTCATCCATGGAATCAAGCCTACGTCAGACCGAGCTAAGTATTCTGAGGACACTGAATGGTTAGTGAACTGGATGTAGCCAAACACATCGAAATATATTGGTTGTGAAATAAATGGTCTTAAAAAGTATTGTGTATGCATATGCTCTCTTGTGTGCCTCCCCCCCCCCCCCGTGTGTGTGTGTGTGTGTGTGTGTGTGTGTGTGTGTGTGTGTGAGTTTGCTGGAGTCAATCCTCTCTTTTCATATGGTACAACTGGAATTTAACTCAGGTCATATGTTTGGGGACAGGTGTCCTTAAATGTTGAGCCATCTTGCTAGTCCTGAGTGGTCTTAGTACTAAGTAGCTTCTCTTAGCTTCTCTGGGGGAATAATTTTAAATTCAACTTAAGGAATCCTTATGTTTTACATTTTGGTTTTGAAAATCAGGACTAGTGACCCTGAGGAATTTTTTTTTTCCTTTTCCTGTTTCATGTTCTTAGGTCCGTGAGAGAGAACAGTTTGGGAAGTAAGCCAGCTGGAACAGGATGAAATAATTCACACTCCCGCTGTGGACAAGTTGTCAATCACCGCGTGTGAAACTCAGCCGTATTTTTCCTCAGGGTTAACGGTCATTCTCTTCTGTCTGCTCAGGATATGGTCTTAATGATGGAGTCTGGGGCCTCTACAAATAGTAGGTCAATAGCTGAGGTTGAGCTGCCCAGTATGTGGTGGAGGAGACAGGGCAGCCTCTGTGCTCCAAGCCCCCAGGCTGGCTGCTGATGTACCTGGTTGTAAAAACCAAACCCTTCTGCAGTAAAGGATGGCCTCCTGCGAGGTGCAGGGCATGGAAACTGGTCTTGGCTTCGCAGTGGTTTTTTCCGGTCTTGGGTCACAGAGACTGTCAGTAGCATTATTGTTTCCAATGCAGAGAGGAGATGACAGGTTACATACTCCTACATAGGATTGTTTCTGTACACTTCCATTGGAAACGTTTGGTAGGTTCCTCGACTTTTCACATCCCAACACAGCTCCTGATTCTAATTCCCCTGCTTTCCCTCTCCATCTCAGGAAGCAGCCAAGGGAACATCAACTCGTACTCAACCCCTTTCATTTCTCTCCTAACCAGTTCCTAGTTCCCCCAAATCCCAGATCAAATATTCCCACCTCTTCTCACAAATGCGTTAGTAATGGCTCTACCACCTTGCCTATACTCAGTACCTGTTCCTTCCATAGTAGCCACACCCAGTACTCACAGATAAACCAAGCCAAGCACCTACCACTCAAAACCCCTCTGATGCTTACGCCCCTACCTGGCACACAGCTCAGTCTCTGCATCCTTCCAGCCCTGGTCCTTGGTTGAGTCTCTGACACCATTTGCTGTGAGCTACTGCTAGCTCACGATGCTCCCTTTCCTCCCTCGCCCTTAAACAGCTACCACAGGGCATCCGCTTGCACTGTTCCCTCAGCCTGGAATGCTGTTCATGCCCACATTTTATTCAGACGCGTGTCTGATGATGTATTCTCCTTATCAAATAATGTAGGGCCACCCTGCCTTACATTTCCCTATCTGATGTAATAGTATCTGCTGTCTGTCATTCTCTCTAGAACATTGCTCCAATGTAATTTTTCTTTTCTGTTACTGGCGATTGAACTTAGGGCATCACATATAGTAGGCAAACACTCTATCAAGGAGCTATACACTGAGCCTCTCTTTTTACTTTAAACATTTTAAAATCTCTCTCTCTCTCCCTCCCCTCTCTCTTCTCTTTCTCCCTCCCCCTCTCCCTCTCTTTTCCTCTCTCTCTCATTCTCTCTCTCCCTCTCTCTCTCATTCTCTCCCGCTCTCTCTCTCTCCCTCTCTCTCTCATTCTCTCCCTTCCTCCCTCTCTCTCTCTCTCCCTCTCCCTCTCTCTCTCCCTAGCTCTCTCTGTGGTAGTATATAAAGATCACAAGACAACCCCCATGCACCACCTCCTTCCTTCCGTCCCGTGACTCAGGTCACTAGGCTCAGCAGTGAGTGCCTTTGCCCATCTCACCGACTGTGTTCTTACTGTTTATTTTGGCACAGTGTCTCTCTGTGTTGCTCAGACTGGCTTTGAACTTGTGATCCCTTTGTCTCCCAAGCAGCTAGGGTACAGGTATGCACAGGCTTGACTGAGTCAGTCTGGTTTCATTGCCACCTGAATCCACCTTGAGCAGCATGTATCTAGCGGCCACCTGATGATGGAGCTAGCTATACATGGCAGCTAGCAGGTAAGGTGATGTCCTGCTGTTGTATCTGTGTTGCAAGACTAGCCGGGTGCATCTCCTTGCATGACACAAGATATTCATGGACATACGCCACCAGGGATAACCCTTGGCTTTTATCCTTACACATTAACCAGCCCTCTCCATCTGCAAAGTGAGAGATACAACAGAGCATGTCTCCCAGGGACGAGGAGACCTGAAATATACTGCTGGATGAGCAGCACTTGGAATAGTGTCTCAGACACAAGCATCCCTAGGCCAGTTAGGAAACACTTGTTGGCACTTTCAGTGTTCTAGGCATTATTCTGGGACCTGGGGGCAATGGGAATGGAGCATACACATTCTGACCCTCACAGAGCTGCCAACGGTTAGCAATGATTACCCAGTTACCCCAACCCTTGCAAAGCAAAGCAAAGCAAAGCAAAGCAAAGCAAAGCAAAGCAAAGCAAAGCAAAGCAAACCAAACCAAACCAAACCAAACCAAACCAAGGCACAGGCAGGATTCAGATGCTAACAGCCTGACTCAGACTTTAAGGAAGAAAGCCACATGCTTATTCTTGGCATCGCTCTACCCAAAGGTGAAGGTGCTCATTGGTGCTCCAGAACACAATGCTGCAGGTGAGGAGTGGGTGGGGCCTGCGTACTAATTCTGGAGGGCAAGCTCTTTAGTGAGGGGAAGTACGCAGGGAAGAGATGTCAAAACTCATAGTTCCTGTCACAGTGTCCCCTGGAACATGGTTCAGTTACCTATAGAACCCAGTTCCACTGAGAACACATCAGCTGCATCTCCAATGAGCAGAACACAGAAGTGTCTCTCCATGAGATGAGACGTTTGAATTTATATTCTAAAGTAAGTTAGTCAATGGACACAACAAATCGGTTCTCAGCGTTTCACAGATCTGGCCACTCTGATAATGGGTCATGTTTATCGTCTAAGTTATTGTTCTTCAGTTACTGAACGTGGTTGACATTCTTAGTCCCCAGTTTCTCACATGCTGAAGACCCCGAGTAGTTTTCTGCTCAGATATTTTACTCCTTATATTTCATGTGTTCGGACTTACTTTTGATTTCACAAACCCTGAGTCAGGGCTTATAAACAATGATATGACTACCCATAATTCCAAAACACCCCGCGTTTGGGCTCCTCAAAGCTGTTGCGGCGGACTGATTGGCCGAGGTTACCTACCCATTTGCTATGTGAATTTGCGGTGTCTCCTGTGAAAAGACTGGCCAGATCCTTCTTTCCCCAGTTCATTCTGGCTTTGTGAAACCATTTTTATTGGCCAGTTGTTAGCAGATAAGCTATTCTTAGAGGCTCAGCACTGAACATGCCCAGAGCTGGAGAGATGGCTCAGCGGCTAAGAGTGCATACTGCTCTTGCAGAAGACTTGAGTTGATGGACCTGTGTCTGATGCCTCTGGCCCTCATCAGCACCTGTACTCATATGCACACATCCCCACACAGATACACAATACATGTACAATTACGCATCTTCAAAATACAAAAGAAAAATGCACTTAAAAACAACCCAGTGCATACTTGTTTTTTTTTTTTTTTTTTTTTTTTTTTTTTGTTTTGGTTCTCGTCCATTGTAAGGACATGCTCGAGGCAGCATGTTAGAGGACAGAACACAGGAAGTCCTAGTCATTTCAGCTGAGATTACAAAGCCCCCAGCTTTTCAACACAGCAGACCCGAGCCAGCTGCATGTGTGCGAGGGCCAGATGAAATTGAGAGAAATTTCCAGGCCAGTACGGGCCAGCTGCTGACCCACAGGCTCATGAGCCAAACATGTATCTTTGCACAATTTGTGCCTGCTGCTGGCGTGGCAGTGAGTCGTAGGAACTTGGAACGGTGCCTATATTTAGCCTCCTTTAAACAAAACCCCTGCATTTTCTTCAGACCTGTCAACAATATTATCAGGAATGCAGAAAAGCTTATTATCCAGATTTCAGTGGACCTGCCCTAGCGGGACTCCGAGTTTTGTGAAGGAGCTGGGATCCTCATCCTGGAAGTTGTCTCTGCCAACCTGTGAGCTTACCCATGGTTGCTAACCATTTCTCTGCCAAAAGCCCCTCCCCACCGTATGGCTTTTCCTCTCGTGGGTCCTGAAGTTCTCTCGAGGGCAATGGCTGTAACATACTCATGTTTTTCTATCACTACTATGCAACAGATTTAAAAGGACTCCTCTCCAAAATCTTGTTCACATCGTAAGACATCTGTAAACAGATAGGGCATGTTCTGGTGGGTAATATATGCATGTATTGTCACTTGGATTCGGCTATTCAAATTTGTTGCTCAAATGTCTACAAAATTAAAACTATAATGAATGACAAGGAGTCAGAAACAGGGATTGGTATAAAACCGGCACAGAATAATTCCAGTTCTGTGGTTTTCTGCAGTGAAGAATTTGGTTTAGTAAACTGCCCTGTACTTTAGGTATGCCGCCACCAGGTGGCGATAGAGCGTAAGACATGAAGCCTGTACACTTTGCTGAGGTCCAAGCGATCAAACAGCATTTGCCGGCACACTTTGCAGCGTAACATAATACATTAAAAAAACCCAAATAGCTTAAATTAAACTGCTGGCAACCCTTACACATCTTCAAAAACAGATACGAATTCTAAGTTACAGAATCTCTGACCTCATTATTTCCCTTTCAAGGCTTCTACTTATTTCTATAACGGTTGATGCAAACCTCACACACCCACCTTGACGGTGGTATTAAACCTTCCTGGTTTCCTCTGACTCGTTACTGCTAGTCTGGCATGATAGCATGCATATTAGGTTTCAAAGCTCTTAATCGTTTTTTTCTTGGGAAAAGACTTTGCTGGCTTTCTTTGTCCTTCCAGTATAATATCAGATTGTCTCTTAAAATAGAAATGAAAAGGTTTCTTTTCTCCACCAGGGGTTATTTGCATTTGTGTACATTTGCATGTATGGAGGATGCCTTCCCCCCCTTATTTTCTATACTTTAGAGTAACCCGTTGGTGTTCCTGTCTCAAGTCTCCTGGGAGAGAAGCAGTTTGCCACAGTTTACCAGCGATACAGCTGAATTTCTTTAGTAACAAGTTCTGTCCCAAAAAAGAAGACGTTTTCAGAAAGAAAAATTTACCTGCCACATGTGAGAAAAACAGAGGGGGAAAAACCCACGCCGGTTTCATCGCTATGGTTTATATCCTGTGATGTAAAAGCCCGGGACCACTGAGCTGCAGAGGTCCCACTGTCCTGGGCTATCAGCTTAAAATTTGGAACCGATTCGAGATAGGTTTAGATTTATTAGGTTTATGATGGCTTGTGGCTGAAGGCATCGCTAGCCTCTGAGTTGCTCCAGGTTAATGCTGAGGGTCAAGGGTCAGCACGCACATAGTTAGAATCAACATCGAGTCAGAGGGGGTTGGGTGGGAGGTGTTCAGGGACGGAGTTGGGGATGAGAAGGAGAGACATGGAGTCCTCATCCCTGAAGACTGGGGTTTATACACCAAATGGTTCTGCCTGTGCTTCCCCAGGGCGAGAGACAGACACAACTAAGCTATGGAGGTATGTCCCAAGGGACCAGATCCCAGCCGAACTCTGGGAAAGTGATCTGGGGAAGTCAGTAAGAAAAGGCCAGGGGGAAATAAAGGTAGAGAGAAGAAAAGTGGACAGATAATGGAAAGCTGTCATTCGAGCCACGCAGGAAGTCTAGGAACCAGCACGCCAGATATTATTGTCCTCTATTTATACACCAGAAACTGAGTCCCAGAGACGGGAAGTGACTTAAGGCCACATACTGAGTGGTGGATACAGGCTTCAAAGCAAAGTGACCTGATTCCAAAATAAAGATGAAAGAAAAGAGGCCACATTTGAAACCTGACTTCACGGTGTGTCTTACTCTTTATAAACAGTACGTAAAATTTCCATTTAACAGAAGCTCAGCCTTGGAGGGGTCAAACCGAAACCGCCCTTAGTCAGCATCAAAAGCTTCTGAGGAATATTGACTATAATTTACCCTCCTTTTGATATGTGGGATTGTAATTATGGAAACGGACTCTATTTACAGACTTCTAATTTAGGCATGCCCCCAGTGCTAGAGGCAATGGTGGTTTTCATTACATTTATTTATTTATTTATTTATTTATTTATTTATTTATTTATTTATTTGCCTCTGTGCTCGGGATAGTCATGGCCGGAAATAGCAATGTCACGGAGTTGCTGACTCAGCTTCTTACCCTCTGCTTTTTGTCCCTAAGTACGGCAGCTTCAAGTCCCTGCTGACTGTGTCTGGTCATGGTCCCCACTGATTACAGAGACTGCCTGGGAAGCTTTCAAGCACTCGATGCCCAGGCACCTCATCTGAGATGCTGGTGCAGCTTTTTGGATGTGGGGCCCGTGCCCAGGGGGTGCGAAGGAACACAGAATCTGGTTTTTGCTTAAGGCAGAATTATGGGGATCACACTGACTTTCCTGTCTGAAGCAACCAACAAGATATATCTGCATGAAGTGCTGGTTTTCATGCAAATGTGGGGCACAAGTGGCCTCCTTTGTAGGAAGGAGAGCCTCAGAAAGAGCTGGGTGTCTGGTGAGATGAGAAGGGTTCAAGGAGGTCAGCATGGTTAGATTGGTGGGTGGGGGGCAGGCCAGCATGGTTAGAATTTGGTGAGTGAATAGGAGGCCACCATGGTTAGTTTGCTGGGTGGAGGGAAAGAGTACTAAACAGTGCATGCTTATGAAGAACCTACCCAAGGGCAGACAAGGAAAAGATTGGTGGATATAACTCTTAGAGCCCAAATCAGGCTGGTGACAGTTTCCGTATTGTTCAGGCTGGAAAGCTCTGGAATTCCAAAGACATGGTTCAAGCACTCAGCACCTCTGCCCAATAGTGGGAGGTACTAGTAACAGGTCAAATAGCATTCCAGTGTTGCTCAATGAACCTTAAACACAAGACCAAGGAACTCCCTTCTGTTCTGTTCTGAAACATATTGATGGGGATATAAAATCATCCATCTCTCAACAGGGTGCAATGCGTACTGTCCATGTGCAAATACAAGTTACCAACATATGAAGAACAACAAGGAGAAAAATCAACAAAACACCCTCAAACCCCAGCTGGGGTGGATGTTAGAATTGTAAGGACATCAAAGGAGTTATTATAACGGAATCCCACAAGTTCAACAAGCTCAGAAGAAAGACTGGATGTGTTAAGCAGAGATGCAAAAGTGGGGAAGGACTTGTGTCTGAATCCCAGAGTCTTAACAATGAAAATATAATGGAAAATAAGAGGAGTTAGTTGTCAGAAAGAAAGATAAGTGAACTCAAAGACACAGCAATAGAAACTATCCAAAAAAGTCAAAGGGTTAGGGAAAAAAGCCACTATTTCAAGAAACAAAGACTAAAATATTTTTTTGAGGTTCATTAAAACTATAAACTGCATATCTCAGAAGCTCAAAAACTTGGTACACAAAAATATGAATAAATTACCTCATGTACTGGCATCTTCAATGGAGCTATCGTGGACAAGTATCTTTCAGAAATGAAGCAAATGCAGATTGTTCCAGAGGCGCATTGGCTGACAGAACTTAATTACTAGCAGCCTCACATTACTTAATGTTGCAGGGAGTCCTTTAGATTGATGGAACTTGATGCCAGACAGAAACAAGTATCCACAGAACGGAACGGAGAGTAGGGCTGGCTTCCCAGGTATGGGACTGATACGGTTTTACTGTGCAAGTGGCAGCTCTCTAAACATCCTGTGCCTGGTTTCATGTTCTTTACATTTTTAATAATTTCAAACAAGGAGTTTTATACTGCAGCATTTAAAGCGATCAAGTCATATTATCAAACAAGGGGTGCAACATTAACAAGTTTCCTTTGACAACTTTCCTACTACACCAGCATGGGGTTAGATCATTGTGGGATTTCCCCCGAAAGGTAGGAATTAAATCATCAACAGTGAGGAAACCTGGCAAACCATACCTGACAGTCTTGTATGAGTGCAAGCACAGTTTCAGGAGCAGTTAGGCAAGAAGCAAATGATGAGCTAATCAATTTGCTGCTGCAAAAGTAGTTCCAAATGCTATTCACTGGAGATGAGAAGCAACTTTCACAGGATGCATATGGGTATTGCTGCCTTAGCCACTTTATTATCTCCTACTCAGAGGTATTATCAAACTACACTGCATTAGGTTTTTAGAAACAATTCTATATTATGAGCAGAGATTTAAAAATGCATTAAAATCTGATTTTTTTTTTTCAATAGGAAACTTTGCCATTATTAGCATTGCAGGGAGTACTAAGTCTGGGCTAGAATGACTTCCTTGGTAAATAATGGTAAAGTCAATGGGAAGAAAGTAATTGCAGGTTCTACGATGAGATCCACGAGTTAATGAATTGAACAGTGTTTAGATTTATTTGGATGTACCCAAGTCCTCTTAGTAGAGGCACAGAGATAAAAGAAATTAACATTGTTCTTTGCAATTTTAATATCTTTTTATTGTCCAGAAAGTGAATATCAAGTTTTTTACATGGGCCTACGCTTATTATTTTTAATTTTGTAATTAGTCTATACACATTTCATGGAGAAAATATATTCCCTCCTATCTAAAATTTCCCCCATGCAGAACTGTTGAGGTTTGTTGGTAGCAGTTGGAATCATGACTGAAACTGGCTCATACCATAAGCTGAGCCTGAGAAACCTTTGCAAGGAAAAATCATTAGTGAACCTTTGAACTGCTCACTAGTCATTAATTCCCTTAACAAGCCTTTGGAGGGGCAGGAGCTTGAAGCAGAGGTTCATACAACTAGCATCTATGAAGGGAACAACTTACCCACAGTCTCTCTTAACATGTTCACATTTTAACACTAAAATGCCAATAGAAAGGTAGGAATGTGATGTAATTACCCACAGTGGCCAAGACCGGAGCATATCAGTCAACACCAGTGTCTGAATGCGAGGACCAGACTCAGACATAAGAGGGTTATTGGCCAATATGTCATGCTCTAATTTGAGACAGGATTGGGACTACAAGACCAGCAGAGCTTCCCGCCTTACACGTTTCTCTGTGTTAATGGTGAGATTTCCATTCTTTTGTTTCCTTCCAACATTTTGGGTAGCTCTGTGCCTAAACCCCTTATTTGTTTATTCAAATAAGCTTGATTTTCCAAAAACATCCGTCTACACTACAAAGGAAAGGTCTTCAGGGGCTTTCCAAAGCTTGTAGCATCAAACATACATTTGTATTATTCAAGTCAAAACACGTGGACAGTTATATATCCTCCTAGAAATAGGTTGCCCAACCTTAATATACTCATGAGAGCAATAGTACACACCTTACCATTTCCATTACCATCAGTACTACACAACGACGCTTATGTTATTGTCATACCGACAGCCAGTCTCCCCCCTCCACCAGGCCACATCTGCACCTCTGACAGCTGCAGCTTGCCTTTCTGTCTTCACTATACAAGGAGAAATAGCCATTGGAGCAGTGGGGCTCCCTTCAAATCAGCTACTTACTCAGGTGATCCAGGATGGCAATCATTCACCCTACAATGATCCAGGATGGGAACCATCAACTACCTATGGTGATCTATGCTGGGAACCAGTCACTGGGTTGACCCATAATGGCAATCAGTCAGTCTACATCAACCCATGATGGGAGTTTCCTAAAGGCCTTCACTTTAAACCAGGATTGGGTAGTTCCCTCTATCATTCAGGACACAACTTATGGGTACTCAATGCTGTATTGGTTGGTTGAGTCACATGCTACACAAAGGAGCATCCCATACCTGTCTTCGTTAGTTCAGACAAACAAAGGTCTTAAGTTTGTCTTGCCTTTTTTGATGAAAGAGATTTGAATTTGAGATTACTCAAAAGCTTTGCAAGCCAAATGGCACAAGCTGCTCTTCTCACATTACAAAGCTCCCCAGCTGAAATGCCCAGCTCTAGGAGCTCCCAGGTTTTGTTTTCTGATTCTCTGTCTAAAGGCTCACTTGGCTTTTTTCCTCCCACAGTGAGCATGTCTGTTGAGTTAAATGACGTGCAAAGTCTTCTTGTAGTGTGTGAACTTCCCATATCGATGCCACAGAAATTTAAATCCAATGAGTTTACTTTAAGGAAAATATCCTGGGTTGATGGTAGACACACAGGCCAGAGGACTTTGAACACAGCCACTACGCTTCCAAACTTTGAAGCAACACTTCCAACTTGAATTTCTCCCAGATCTCTAAGTCAGACTGTAAATCAGGACAAAGGCATATCTTTTTTTTTCTTTTTCTTTTTTCTTGTCTGAAATCAAGGGTGGTTATGATTAGTCTCTAGGCCCAGGCAGCAAACCTAGGGGCCTTCAAGGATTAGTGACCTAACACGAGGTTTACTATAGAGTTTTCACAGAAGCCACCCTGTTCACTGGGAAGTACCACTGATGTCAGTCAGGGAAATGACTCACACACTACCTCATATCAGCTCTTCAGTAGGGAATGGCAACTGTATTCTGAGGGCACTGCATAGGACTAGTTTTCAAGTTATACCATCAAGCAGGATACCTTTCATCTTGGAAACTGATTTGGCTAATCTAGACAAAGTGGCTTTGTTCACAAGCACCCAAGAGGAGCCATGACAAGTCTCAGAGAGAGCTGAAGTCTTTGCCCATCGCAACCAAAACCCAACGCAGCCTCAATATGCTCCTTTGCTACACAAACTAAGAACAGTGCTAACCAGAGCTTCAGGAAGTGACTTTCTTCTGGTAATGATAGCTTTTTGTGAGGGGATAAAACGTTAAAAGTTAAGAGTTACTAATGGCAAGCAAGAAGCCAAGATTCTATTAATTTCATGTGATTTTTTAGACTCAAGAACAATTTGTGTAAGATGTTCTAGGAAAGATATTATTTTTAAAGCTACATTTAAAAAAGCAAAAGATAATTAGCTAAATCGTGATAATGTTCATTAATATAATTAATGGCTTGTGGTATGTAGAAACTAGATTCTGGGACAGAAAGCAACATTAAACGCAGAGTTAAAAAGAATCAGTAATAATTGCTGGCTTTACTTCACTTTGCAAAATGCCTCGCCTCCCCTCCCCCAATCATTAGGCTATAAAGCTAAACAACCCTCTAAAAGAGAGATTTATCGATGTATTTTTTAAAGAAACATTTACAATGCCCCAACATAGCACAAATGCACAAAGTCATTTTATGTTTCCTTTACATTTGATCCCTTCACGTACTTACAGTTAGAAGAGAAATGAGGGTAAACGAGGAAGGCGAGGAAGACTCAAAAACACAAAGATTGAGTTGATCTCTTTGGGCTTGATTATATGGCAACACATGTTGACCAGCGTTTACAGAAAATTTATGCCAAGGGTAGGAACAAAACAGAGACCACATATGATTGGATGCCAACCCCAGGAGATAACATTTTAATGATTACAGCAACCTGTTTAGCAAGAGCAGAGGCAGTCCCTTCAAGCATGGGGTTTGAATTCTAATTAAGGAGTGAAGATAAGGAAACATGACAGAGTGCTAAAAAGAATGTGATTAAGAAACGAAAAAGCGATAATTCTGGCTTTTAATAGAGAACAGGGGCAAAGATCAGCCTGGGAGCTTATTTTGCCATCACATCCATGTCCTAAACTGACAAGATTTCCTGAAATGGAAAATCCAGAACTTCTTGGAAGGTTTTGTTAGACACTACAAAAATCCCCAAGGGTCCTTTCCTTATGTCTCAGTTCACCATCTCAAAATGTCAAAAGCAACGACTTCAGAGCTAACACCACACACACACACACACACACACACACACACTTATCTGCAAAACCTTATTAGATGTCCAGACAGTTCTAAAGAAAGAAAAAGAATTCTCCATCTGCAATAAAATCCCCTTCACAACAAAAGTTGATCCGTTAAGGTGTCATAAAGAGAGCAACTTACATTAATAAGCTCAACCTCCCAGATTTTTTTCAACAGGTCCATCGATGTATAGCCATTAATGAGAAAGGGTTTGGTGTAGTCACCCAGCTCAATGGAATCCAGCCACTCAGCCACAGAGGTGGGATGGTAGCCATCATGGCCAATGGGTCTCATCTGCAATTAAGAACAATACGTTAGAAATGATTTAAACCAGTTCCCTTCTGTTCCAACAACAGGAAGCATCTTGCCGCTTGCAAATTAATCTGAAACGAAGCATCAGATATTTCTGGATAGAGAAGTAAGGAAAAGGAAAATGCTTATGAACAATTCTAAATCATTAGTAATTTTCACACTGAATTAGTTTTCAAGAATACACCCAGAAATTTCCAATTTAGCTGCTAAATTAACTCTGTGTTTGAGATGATGAAATATGTCAAGCTTCTGTTAGGGACATTATTGGCTTTCTGTTGGAATGGAATTTCAAGTGATGTCAGTTGAGTTACCAGTGTTTGATGGGGACAGCGGGAGGAATTGCATTTTCAAAACAGAGATGGTAATTCTCATATGCCCAACATCAAAGTGTGTGAAAATACTGCATGACTTAAGTGTTCCAATGGGATTTATGCTTATGCAAGGCATGTATTGTAGGTAGCGCGCACACACTGGAGAAACACACTGCTGTGGCAAGCCAGTTAAAAAGGGGCCCTGAGTGTTTTAAGACCATGTGTTCTGCCTCAGCTCTACAGTATGTTAGACATGAATAGGGAACTTGCTGGCAGACAGGCTTCTATTTTTTGTCAGCTATATACAGATTTTTTTTTTTAATACTTCAGGGGAACAAAGAAGCATGACAGCAACATAATGTTTCTGAGTTTAAATTGGAATGCGAAAATAATTTAAGCAGGAAGAACTTCTGGGTTGAAAAATTTATATAGATTCCTCTAAGTCCTTTATTCTTTATTTGAAATCTGAGCTGAATTCATGGTTCTTGTGTTTGACGTGACTCACTTCTGAAACTTAGGCTGCCTGCCTGCCTGCCAGGGTTTGGTACTGGAGTTCCTCGGGAGGGCTGCCCCTCATTAGCCTTCAGTAAGGCGCCTGCCGGGAGCAACGGAGCGGCCAGGATGCAGGATGGGCTTTCCTCTCCCATCACATTTAAGGAGATTAGATATTAATGGAAATCTATGGCATTCTGGTTTGCGAGCAGAGGAGAAGATTAGTTCGGGCAGCCGGCATTCAGATTTTAATCTCAGCTTTAGGAGGTTTCTGTCGCCATGCAGAGTCCTCCGTTGAGATGCTCCTTACCTTCTTGTTTTAAGTTAGCTTTCCTCTTCCCTCCTTCCTGCTGTCCCACCCCTCCATCCAAATGTACAGGACCAGAGGTCAGTGCCCACCATCTCAAAGTCACGGTGCCATTCATTATTGCCACCAGCGTCGGTTGTGGTAGATGTTTATATTTTGCTTTTTTTTTTTTATTGATTGACCCTCCCCCCTTTTAGTTATTCACCAAATGCCTGTTCACGTGGCATTTACTCAGTATTTATTATGTGGTGGCGATAACTGGTGAGTCAGAGTTTGCATAATGAAGCAAATAACTGAGTGTTGTGTATAAACCTGGAGACTAGGACCCAAAGTGGAGGCTCGAAAGTATCGGGCACATTCCTATTTGGTAGAATCCCTCCCCATGGCAATTGTAGTTCTAAATTTAAAAAAGTCTGTGAGCAGATGACCAACACACTATGAAGGTTCTGCATACCTGACGAGAGGAAACCTTTAGAGCCAGATAAGGTTGCAAAATGCACCTGGCATGTATTTAATTATATGCAGAGTGGTTCCTGTGCTGCACAGAAACTTCTTCCAAAGAAGCCGTCCCATCTGTTCCTTTAATTTCGCTTCTACCTCCACTACCCGGCGTACGTTCTCATCACCTTACCCTTCCGTTTGGCCTCTCACCTTGGTTCGGCTTATCCTCAGCACCGCCTTAGCCATGCTCACAAATCTACCCTTGGGCGAGAATCTATAGTGACTCCTTTTGGAGAAAAGTCTAAAAGTCCATTGCAGCATTCTAAGCCAGCTGAAGTTAGCCCAGTCTCTCACTATCAGCACCAGTGAAGCACTTGTCAACGGTGTGGAGTTGCCAGCCACTCCCAAAACATGAACTGCCCAAGGCACTGTTAATACTCTGCTTACATGAGTTTTTCATGCTGCAATGCTCCTGTCTTACTTCTAGAGTTATTTTTCAAGGCCTGAAATCTTCATGAATTAGAAGGAACATGTTTAAAATAAAATTTCCAGGCCTTCAGTTGAGAACAAAGGTCCTACCCTCGTGTCTCAGCTAGGGAGGAGACATCTCTGCTTTGCCCCAAGTAGAAGCGTAGGGAGCACTCATCATAACTCACAAGGATGACACCACCTGATTTGGTTACCAAGATGGCTTTCAACCCAGTCTCCTGTTTTCCAAAGAAGCCTTTAGAATCTGGCAGTCCTAGAAGTGCTTCTGGTTTGTTGGGCTATCTTTGGCAAGTTATATAGCTAGTTGAGCCTCACTGACCCCAAGTACTGTGATCTTTTGAGATACGGTGTGTAAATTGCCTAGCATGGATTTGGATCAACAGCTACCCAACGGCTGTTAGTTCCCCTCTTGTCCCATTGCTTTACGCAGCAACATCCCCACACAGACTGAAATTGCATAGTTTTGTCCTTGGCTGGCTATCTTTTCCCTTCAAATGAAAACTCTCTTGTCCTCCTTCTTCTGCTCCTCCCCTGTGCCCCTCCCCTCTCCCATCTTGTTGTAGACAGGGTTTACTTCTGCCAACTTCTTTTCTTCTCTGCCTTTCAGTTCGCAGCTCTGTTTTTAGACATTTAGCTAACACACTAACCCAAGGACACAGAATTATTGCTTCACGTTCTTGGCCGTCTCCCTGTACTAGAATCATACTTCTGTGCCCTGTGCCAGAGGAGCCACACCGAGTCTCACGGTGGCTGGTGGTACTGGCCAGGTCCATTGATGCTGGCCCGTGGCATGGCTGGTCAGCAGCCTCTCTGTTCCTCCTCCTCCACTCATTCCCTCGTGCTCTCCCTCATGTTGAATGCACACACATTTATTCTTACATTATCCCTGCAAGACTAATATCTGCTGAGTACTTGTAGAATGGCGACTACTAGGAGATGAATACTTATACAGTTAAATTTAACTCAAATCTCGGAATTAAATTTGGAGCCCAGAAAAAAAATCCAGTCAGTGTTAGGGAAGTACAACTGACCTATGGGCTGATGAGTTAGACAAGCAGACATCTTTATTATTATCACCGTCAACTACTGAGTTTTTGATGCACAAGGGGGAAAATCTGAATGGAGTTAGCTAGTTATTTGGATGTCTTTGGTGTTTATAAATTGTACCTATAGAATTTAGCTCAGTCTCCTTAATTCACGAGTCCATTGGCAATTAATGGCCCGAGGCTGAGGAAGATGAAGGAAGCTGAGCCAGCCAGAATCAATACCCTTCCTTCCTCACTTTATGAATGATGCCAGTGTCTATTGCATATGCTTACTGCATGCTCTGTGGGGCTCATACACCTCCATACCCCTGCTTCTGCTGCTTTCTTTATCAGGAACCCCATTTTTACCTGCTTTCCCAAGATTTCTCCAATGCTACCTTACTTTCAAGTGAGCATTAATACTGGGTTCCCTGCCCTTGGTGAAGAAACAAGGTCTTAGGAGCTTCTGTGGTCTCTAAGGCCTCCATCAGAACGTCTCACGCACTGTAGGCCGTCGCTAAATGTTCACTGAATTACTCAAGTTCACACGGGGGGAAATGACAAGATGCTTTTAGTGGTTTGATGCTCATTTGTAGGAGACCTACATTTTGTAAAAGTTAAGGGGTTCTTTTTATGACCTAACAATGGTAACATTTAAAACGTCCATGTATCAAGAACCGATGCCAGATAGTATGCCGTACTATAAAATGCAATGGATTTATTTCCATCTTCTTGATTCTATCAGCTGCATGACCCTAGGCAAGCCACCTCCTGGCTTCAGGGTTATCTACAGAGTAAAGGAGCTGGACCAAAGACCTCAACGCTCTTCTTTATAGTAACCCCTAAGTGCTGTAATTTCATGATTTATAAATTAATTGTAAGATTGTATCTGATCTACTCACCCAGAAAACAAAAACGAAAAACAAAAAACAAAAAAACAAAAACAAAACAAAACAAACAAAAAAAGCCCAATCACAAAACTACAAAAAGGAGGAAAAAAAAAATAGGAAGGACACAGACTACATACAGGTCTACAGGTCAGATAGCATCCCCGGTTCTTTCCTGGCTCTTTGGCGATGCCCTCAGGTAGTAGCGTAACTGCTGTCGGAATTAGCAATGATTAAGCTCCTTTTTCTAGCATGAACATCTGGTGAGACCGAGTTAGGAAGCGACAGCCCCAGGGCCCGCCAAGCCAGCAGTGCTGTGGAGCATGCGCAGGAGTCGCAGGAGTCTGGCACAGTCTGTGATGTGAGAGGCGTAGTGTGCGGACAGCAGGCATCCCTAACAGTGGTTCACAGAAGGCAGCCGGGTTGACTCGCTGAATTCCACAGTCTGGGGAAAACCGTAGCTGGGACCAAAAATGGAAATAGCAGCCAAACTTTAGTCTCCACTAAATCCAGACATGCATTTACCACATGCCTTCCTGGTGGCTGCCTTCTGCCTGGATGTCCTTCGGGAGTCTGTTGGAATATGCCTAGCCTCGGTTCTGTACCTATCAGAGGGACCAGCGGAGCATGGGCACTGTAGGGAAGGGCTTTGTGCACTCCGGGCCTTCAAGGGACTCAGCTCTGGAATATCCCTGGCTCTGAGGGATATTCTTTAGCTAGCAACCCAGATTTGAAATGTTTAGTGTAGGTATGAAAAGGAAGAAACACTTTACTGGTGCTAAGAAGAAATGTGTAAAACCCATGAAGCAGAAGACTTAGAGGACTAAAGGATTGCTATAGCCCTTTATCTTTTCAGTGTCGTTTTATTTGAAGTATTCAGCCTGGCACGCGTGCGCGCGCGCACGCGCACACACACACACACACACACACAGAGCTGTATTTACAGTAACATGAGAGATGCCATTCATTTAGGGAAATGATGCTAGTGATCCGTGCCACACGAGGTATTTAATCAACTGTCGTCATGTTACCTTGACCACATGGGAGCTGAAGTCAGGTGTGGGTGAGATTGCACATGGTGACTGTATATCCAGTCTGTCATCTTTTTTACATGCTTCAAATGAGCTTGGGCCGCAGGGACAAGGCTAATACTTTATAAGACGACAGAGGTAATAAAAACTGATAATAAACTGTGCATAGTGGTGGGCTATTTGTCATCTCAGCAACCTGAGAGATGGAGGCAGGGGGATCAGGAGTTCAAGGCCGGCCTTGGCATATAGAACGTTTGAGGTCAGAATGATCTACATGGAATATTATCTCAAAAAACAATGCCAACCACCTTAATCCTCCCCCAAACAAAACAAAAAACACAGAAAACCAACTAATAATAGACAATGGAAACATATATTGTATTTGGGATTAAAGGAATATAAAAGCAGTTTGCAGCAGCTAGCATGCCAATCAGACCAATAGCAGAAGGAATCTTCAAAGCCAATAATTGATTAGGTAGGCATTGCTTTTTCTTTATCTTTTATTTTAACTTTTTTTGTTTGTGTTTTTTTCAAGATAGGGTTTCTCTGTGCACCCTTGGCTGTCCTGGAGCTCACTCTGTAGACCAGGCTGGCCTCAAACTCAGAGATCCGCCTGCTGCCTGCCTCTGCCTCCTGAGTACTGGGATTAAAGGTGAGTGCTGCCACCACCACCTGGCTTTTTTTTTTTTTTTTTACAATGCCAGAAAGTATCATATCACTAGAGAGAAGAGATTGCTCTACCACAAGCTTGTAACTAGGGTGGGCTCATGATTGCTCAGTCAGACACAAGATACATCTGCCTTTTGGGGATTGCTATTATGTGATAAGTTTGTACCTACAGGAGCCTGATAAAAGTTTGACATGTAGTCATCTTCCAATTCAGATCAGCTTCAACATGAAAAAAGGTTCTTTGCTCCAGAGTTTCTCTGTTTCCTTTTAAGATCTTTCCATGTTCCAGAACATCAGTGCCCACAGGGTAGCTCGCACCACATGAAGAAACAATAGCCTAGAGTCTTAGCTGTGTAGGAATCACATGGCATCCAGCTGACCTATGAGTCTCATTAATGTGGGCTGGAAGGAGCATCTGAGTGGCTCAATTTCTCACAAGCAGCATGCTTGTCCATGAGTCACCTAGAGTAGACTGCTTTAGATGATGGACAGAGGGACAGAGCAAAGGTCCTGGGTCCCTCTGGGATTGTAGAACATAGAGCCAACCTGTAACCCCAGACTGCTCATTTCAGACCCGTGATGCACGTGAAACCAACACTCTGTTCTCCACGGCTGTAGGTGAAGCTCTTTGTTTTGGTAGTATAACCCTCACTTGAATGTAAGCATCAGTGAAAACAGGGTGGTTTCACAGAGATGCTCATATGGGGTCATTGCTTTCACTTGACAGTACATCGCAGGACCCTTTGTGTACCTGTGTGTTCACACTTACTGCTTTTAAATAAGCTTTGCTTCCCTTGACAGCAGCTGTTAGCATCTTTCTATCCAACCCATCATCACCCATTGTGACATTTACATAGAGATGAGAATGGGGTGATGGAGGAGAATATACTAAGCTTCTACTTTGGACGTTTAGCTTTGTGGTGGTTTCACTAGCCAAGAGGTGGGGGGGGGGAACGCACAGTAGAATGATACGGATAATTTTGCGGCATGAGAAATTAAACAGGCTGTAGAATGGCACCTGAAAATTGGGGAAAAATTCCAGGGAGTCACATGACCTTGGAAGCCTGAGCAGTGCAGATGGGAGTCTTGGCCGACACAGTTACTAGCTGCCTGACCTTGAGTAAGCCACTCAACCTTGCCAAGCACCCACCATCTGATTACTAACACGAGAGAGGAAAAGAATCCCTGTGAGTGGCCATATATGTTCACTGAGATGACGCAAGTAGGACTTAGTGCAATACATGACACACACAGGAGCCACATAGGATTCTATCAGGGAGAGCTGGAGCCCCGTGTGTGTGTGAGACTGCAGGGGGATGCTGGAGTGTGAGAAGAGGTGTGAGCTGAGGAGGAACCGCTTTTGGGGGCTGAGGAGGACATTGGGGTCACACCGAGGAGGCAAAGCAAAGGTCAAGACAAGAAGAGAGTGGGGAGGAGGACTTTCAAGGAAGGTATGCTTGGTGGCGAAGGATACTGCAGAGCCAATGGGAAAGACAGGGGAGGAGCTGGGATCTGGCATGTAAGACAGGAGGGATCTCACCGAGAAAGCACAGAAGCCTGGCTACACCTGGGTGGGTGAGAGTTAGTTCTAAGGAGGCAGAAAGTACAGAGATGGAGGATTTAGAAATGAACGGCGCTTTACCCACCGAACCAGCTTGCTGGCCTGCTTGGGAATTTTGTTTGCCTTTCTTGACAATTACGGAGCCAAGGACAGTTAGAGATGAATCTAAGCCTGATAATCTTTCATGTAAAAAGCAGTGTGTGTGTGTGTGTGTGTGTGTGTGTGTGTGTGTGTGTGTGTCTGTGTATGAATGTGAGGAGCTGTGTGGAGTAGCAAGGGTTGTGAGTAAGGGTTTCTGTATGAATAGCATGCCACAGCTCAGGCAAAACCCTCTAAACCCACCACTTAATAGACCACCTGTGCCCAGAGTGCCGCTGTGCCAAGCTCAGCTGCTAAACTTCACTATGCTGCTGTGATGGACCGTGGCCTCTCTTTTCCCTCCTGGGTTGCTTTGAGTTCTCATCCTGCCCGACAGGGCTTTGTAATACACACAGCCAGGATTGTCCCATAACTCCCTCTGCTCCAGATCCTTGCTCTAGCCTATTGGGCTCTGTACTGCTGCTACCCAAGACTGAGAATGTCAGTGTCCCAGAAAATAAACCAGGACAAGCAGTGCAGGCAGGCAGCATGTTGCCAAGTCCAAATGCAGTGAGGTGGTGTGTGGATCAAATCCCCAAAGTCTGAGTCCTGGGCTTAGGGATCAATCTGCTGTTCTCTCTTTAAAGGATGATTGGGCATGAAAGAGAAAAGCGATCCACTGGCCACCGGGCCCCAGAGAAAGGTCCGCTTGCTAATAGCCAAGAGCTTGGGCAGGGAAGCTTAGCTGGACAGAGATGTCTGGAAGATGGACAGCACTATTAGCATTGAGAAGATGCTAGCAGCTATCTGGCACTCTAGAAAGCCTAGAGTGGTTTCACATGTCAGTTCACTTGTTAATGGTTTTAGGCGATCTATAGGAAACGTCCCCTGTGGAGTCTATGAACTTGGGTAATGCTGTTTCTTCTGTGGGAGCTGAGAGGGTTAATATGCTGAGACCTGGCTGGGAAGCAAGGCATGCTCCCTGTATTGTACAGATATCAAGGGGAAGTTCCAAGCATAAAAGGCCCGGCTGCCCCAAGTCCCTTTGTTTAGGTTCAGACTACGTTGTAGGTACAAATCCCACAAAAGAATAAGGAGACACATCAGGCCCATAGGTAAGAGACTTGAGTCTGAATGTTGTTATGGGGTAAGAAATGTTTTCAAAACATCTGGGTGGCCAACTTCTAACCTCAGAGTACAAAGAGAAGCTCTAACTGAGTCTAAGCCTTTTGTCCTCAAGGATAGAGGAGATGCTTTTTAGCCACAGGCATTGGTCTGACCACAAATTAAAAGAACCGAATTGGCAACACAGATAACCATAAATCATGGTTGGAAAAGAACGACACCAACAGTAGCAATTTTTACAAGAGCATCTATTGCCTGCAAGAGTGTGAGTACCCTGTTAGCCAGGCTCTGGTCTTTTCGGCCTCATCTGTGAACACAGAATAACACTCTCTGTGGTCCCACTGAGAGCAGCTAGCTACTGCTACTCGCCTTGGTATCTGTGTAGGCTGTGGGTGGAAAGACCCATAAAGGGTTTACATGGGACACATATAAACGTGGTCCAAGGGTTCGGTAATTTTGCTGAATGACTGTACTGTACTGTTCCCTGAAGCTTTGGGTCAAAAGTATGTTTTTAAAAATCCAATAAAATGAAATGCTGTTTCTACCATCTTTTAATTTACAAACCCTACCGAGATCATGTTGACCCTAAAGCCCCGTGGTAAATATCTCTACTTGTTCTGATTTATTTCCTTGGTACAAGGCTCTTTTACGAAGCAAGGGCTTAGGTTAGAGATAAACAGAGGACTCACTGCTGCTACAATAAGGTGCTGAACAACATTTGTCATCATTCTCCTTTTCCCAGTTCTACCAGGGATGTGAATTCTATTTAGAAAAAGACATGTGATTTCTTTCTTCTGCCAGCACATGTTTTTTTGACATTCATGTAGCTATCTGGTTGTTAATATAGCTCCCCGCTTTCCTCTTAAGACAGAAATTTTAAACGCTACTATCAATCAGAAAAATCTTTTGCATGTTTTTAGTCTTGGTGGGAAAAGAAAAATCCTCAAACCCCAGTTTTCAGGAGATAATGAATACTTTGAATGTCAGTTCTATTTATTTGATATGTAAGAACCATGTCCTTTCTCAGAACCTTCAGGCAGGAACACAGCTTTATTCACTGAAGTACTTCAAACAGATAACCGTATCATAGAGCCCGAGTTAGCAGTATACAAGTGAATGCCTGAGTTTCTGCCCTAGAAGAGCAGTACAGAGGATTGTCATTTGCATGGTAGTGAAAACTAAGTGTGCTCACATTCACTTAAGGAGCTACAAACCTCAGACCCACCATCCATCCATCCATCCATCCATCCATCCATCCATCCATCCATCCATCCACATTTTCACTGCTCAGATACTAACCATGCTCAACAGTTTTGGAGGCCTCAGTGAACAGAATGTCCAATATCATCAGTTCTTGTCTCTCTATCCTAGAAGTGGGAGACGGCTAATGTTTAGAGGCAAAACACACTGTGTGTTGTGTTAGAAAGCGGAAGTATAGCACGGGACTGGGAACTCTGGGGTGTGCGTGGAGGAGGGGCAACAGTAGCTAGGTCGTCACGGGAGGGTCCATTCAGGAAATGTGAAGGGTCTGAAGACGTGGGAGGAAGAGGTAGAGAGAGCAGCTAGCACAAAGGCCCCCATGAAGGGACAAGCCCAGCAAGCTTTCAAGAAACAACAACATCGATGTGTGTGTTCAGTGTGTAGCTGCAGACGAACGGGATTTGGGTCAGAGAGGTAACTGGTAGTCTAGTATCTAGGGGTCCCTGCAAGGTCTCACTTTGGGCCTTGGAGGGGGGAGGCTGATGTATGCATGTGAACAGAGGTCTGATATGCTCTGGTCTATGTTTCAGAGGAGTCATTCTCACTCCTGTGTGGAGAATAGTAAATAGAAAGGCTATTTCACGGGCAGTGGAAACAGGGTGGTGTCTTGAACAGAAACCAGAGGAAAGGTGATAGGAAATGGTCTGGACAGATTCATGATCCCCTGAAACACAAATGAAATGCTCTTTGTGTTCTCACGTGGGCCTGGAGCCCGTCAACTTGCTGACTAGAGCTATGTGGCCTGGGTCTCACCTTGAACAAAGCTGTGCTGACCTATCTTGTGTGGGAATTTATGGGTGACTGGCAGGCTTGATTTTGAAGGGGGTCCATTTCAAATGAGGGATCCAGGAACATCGAAAATCTCTGTTCAGAAATGGAAGCTAAAGCAGATGCGGTTTATTCGAGGAACAAACGATGCTCATCTGATGCACACTTCTGAACGCAATTCAGGTTCTGGTACTCTCACTGAGCCCTTATTCCACAGATCAGGACTCAAGATGAAGAGGCCTATATCACTGAAGTATTTTTGGAAGGGGTTAGGGAAGACACTGGGAACAAAAGGCGTTAACCCAGTTGGCTTCAAAAACTTCATCAGCAAGCAGAGATGGTGGTATACTGCAGATACTGGTGCCCTCAACTCTGGGCACTGGCAGTTGGAGATGATACCCATCTTGGCAGGTTTCCGTGGCATTGGCAGAACATCCATTTGGCATTGGTCGAGGTGCCCTTGGTAGGAAGACACTGGGCACCGCCCTAGGAGAATAGTTATCAGGCCTTCTAAACATTGGGCACCTGTATCTCTGATGCAGCTTTTGGATATAATTAGTAGTAGTTTTGGCACCATTTCTGGATATGTCCTGATGGCCTGATTTTAAGCTGTGGTGACAAGAGGTATCACCACAATAAACTATAACAAGAGAGGCAGAGCAGGACAGGTGTCCATGGCCAGCCTGTGTTCATGTTAATGGTATATGTAAGCTGTAGGGCAGCTGAGACAGCATTCTCTTTTACGCCAAGAATGGTGGCAGATACCTGTCATTCCAGCACTTGGGAGACAAAAGCAGAAGGACCCTTCGTTCCAGGATAGCCAGGGATATGTAACTTGAAACCTGTCCTCCAAAACAAACAAACAAACAAACCAAACAAAACTCCAAGGGCTAGAGATGCAGGAGCAAACAGAGCAAGTACGCACACATACATGGATGCAGACATCAAACAACCCAAGGAACTCTTTTATACCAGGAAATGGTCCTCTCCCTAGGGTGGGAACAGTGGTCGTGAGGAGAAAGCTTGGTTGTTGGGGAAATGTTCGAGTCTCAGTCTTTTGTTTTGTCTTTTCCGAATATTTAACTTCTTCTGACAATGGAGTGACTGAGAATCTTCGGCTCTACTGATGGAGCCAATAGCAGAAAGTTGGCTCTCAAAACCATTTTAAAGCTGTAACTTATTTAATTCAGCGAGCATGCTAACACAGAGAATAGATACAGAACAAATGCCTAGGCACTCTCTGAAAGCAACTGGTCCCTACCTCGGAATAAATAATTTTCTTTAGTATGCATTACAAAAACATTAAAAAATAAAAATTGAGAGCCAGGGTTCCTATATATTTTAGAGGAAGAAAGATTTGATTGAGCTGGGAAAATCTGAGAGTTCCTTGTACAGTTTCTCTTGTGGTTAACACACACACACACACACACACACACACGCACACACACACAGCGAGAGAGACAGAGAGACAGAGACACATACCAGAGACACACACACAGAGACAGAGAGAGACAAAGAGACAGAAAGAGCAAAATACAAGGAGAGACCACTCATCCAGTTTTCCCTTTCTTCTTACTGCCTGTCCTAACAGGCAGCATATTCTCCTAGAGTGGCTCCTTCAAGGCCATAACATAACCATTCTTTCTTTGAGATTGACTTTCCATCCCTCCCTCCCTCCCTCCCTCCCTCTCTCCCTCCCTCCCTCCCTCCCTCCCTTCCTCCCTCCCTCCTTCCCTTGTTCCCTCCCTGATTCCATGCATTAGTTTTCTCCTCTCACAGCATTTTTAACATAGTATTTTAGCTCTGGCTACACCCATCTCTGTCCAAATGTAGGGTTGAACTACTTGAAGCACACACCAAGCTCTATCTGTTTTTTTTTTTTTTTTTTTCTTTTCCCATTCTTATCTCAGAACCTCACACAGAGCCAACAGGAATCATGGTGTGATTGAAAGGGTGGACGATTAGCGGTTGTCTGATGGGTGTTGCAGACACTGTATTTGGAGCCACACTGGCTCTTGTCCCTGGATCTGAGCCCTGGATGCTAATGTCCTGGTTATATGGTGAATTGTTACTTTGTGACTACATCATGTAATACTGAGAAAAAGTGTTCTGCTCAAGTGGATGCCAGGAAATGCTGACAGATGATGGTGTAATTGAATCCCAGAGGCGAGAGGCAAGGGGACCAATCTTTTTCACATTTCCTGTAATCATCTTTTATACACTTGTGGAGAAAATTTCACATTCCAAAGTTTCTGTAATACGTTTACTTCTTAGTATTTAGAAAATCAGAAAATACAAGCCTTTGCCACCAAGCAGTGGTTTCTAAGCAAAGAAAGACTCAAAGGTTAGAATTGAGCATGCATTTAAGGTAGGGCTTTTAACCTGTTAGCACTCCCACGATTCATAAATTGTAATCCTAAAATTATATAAAGTGTATCTGTTTGGCACTTATTCCATCATGGATTCTGAGAACAACGAGTCAGGCTAAAATGTGTTTCTTCTGAAAGACACGAAAGGGCGCTGGAGGCTTCTTGATAAGAGCCTCGAAGAGCAGCGGCTATCTGTTAGCTTAAAAAAAGTGAGAAAGTGGAATCCCTGATTATTGAAAGTGAGGTCAGTAGAAAGTGAAGATAACGAAAGCACGAGATAATAAAAATGGCTAGTAGCTTTTTCTTAATGGCAAATGAACTAGAAAATGATCCCATGGCATGGAGACATGTCATTAGGGTTCATAGAGCACAGAGAAATGGCATCAGGGTCCACAGAACACAGAGGCATGGCATTAGGGTCCATAGAGCACAGAGACATGACAGTCAGGTTCACAGAACACAGAGGCATGACATGAGATCAGAGTCCACAGAACACAGAGACATGGCATTTGGGTACACAGGACACAGAGATTTGGCATTAGGTTCTATAGAACACAGAGATGCTTGACACTAGGGGCCATAGAACACAGAGACATGACATTTGGGTCCGCAGGGCACAGAAATGTGCTTGGCTGCCCAGAGCACAGAGGCCTGCATATGGCAGAAAGCTGTCCAGAGACCAGGGAGAATGGCTTGGATTCTGACTTTGCAGCCTACTAGCTGTGTGCCTTTAGGCAAGTTATTTAATTTTTCTTGGCTGTAAGTTCTGTATCTGTGATACAGGAACTTAAATGTAAGATCCGAATGAGTTAATTGATAATTAATCTGACAGTACTTAGGAGTGTGAGACAGTACTTAGGAGTGTGACTAGCATATAGGAAATATCTATTAATGTTTGCTATTGTCTGCAGTGTCTTTTGGGCATGCTTAGGAATGTCTTAAGGCATGTGAATTTCCAAGTAGACTGTTTATGATGTGTCTGCAGGAGATCAGCCATCAGGACAGAATCCAAATGCAAAAAATGGATGGGAGGACTAGCAGTCTTGAAGTCTAAACGCCCCATTGATCACCACTATCACTGACAAAAACAAACACAAATAAATAACATGCAATGACAGAGTGTTTGGCTTGGGGTGGAAAGATATTAACTATGCCAGAGCTGACTTGCAGGTGCTTGATGTGTTTGACTTTTAATGACTCGAAGGGCAATGTGATGAATGATATCCATGGCAGAATTAGTGGTTCTAGCTATATGTTAGAGGATGGTTATTACAAACAAGAAAAAAAAATAGCATACCCATCTGGCTAAGCCAGCTAAACAAATGCTTTGGTCATTTTTTGCTTGGAGCATCGTGAGCTGTTTCAAAAAATCCCAGAACAACAAAGTTTTCAAGGTACACAGGAATAGCTATTGAATCATCTCCTCCCTCCTCCAGAAACCCTCTCCTAAACCTAAGGAGACGAGGCATCCCTATCCCTCCAAGCAGCATCCAAAGCTCCATTATAGTTCAGTCCATGCTTTGCCCTTTGCTGCAATCACTGGCTAAATTCACCCCTTTTCTTCCCCCTTACGCACTGTATCTAGGACCTATGTGCTTGCTCAGTGCCTCTGCAGACCTGCAGAACAATCCTTTCACTTGAATGTTAATACAGTAAGAATAAGAATGTAGTCAAACTATAGTCAACTATCAAATAAACGCAGAGTTAGGCAACAGTGGCTCTTGACTTATGCAAACTGGTAGGTGTGTTATTCTATAAATGTTGAGTAAATTTGTATCTTTGTGTGTTTCTATGGCATTGAATGACCTTATTGATTTTTTCAGGAGCTACAGTGTCAAGATTTGATGACTCGGCCTCATAGTCTACTTCTGTTTCCTGCTGCTCTTGAAGCTATTCTCTGTCCTCTCTTGGCCCCGCTATCCTGGGGCAAGTCGTATTATCTCTACCAGGTAGAGACCTGCATCTCTCTCAGTGTCATGCTGGCTCATTTAGTCTCTCACACAGGGAGGCTCTGGTTATAGCTTTAAACACTGTCTCCCTTAGCTGTGATGATGGGTGAGGTAACCATCCCAAATGTATTCCAACATGGTTAGGTCAGCAGATGACAAAATTTGCAATTTTCTTCCTTTTCCTTCCAGATAATGAGTAATCAAATTCTGCAGAATCTGCTAGTAAGCTGTCCATGAGGGGCCGTCACAGTGATGTGCCAGTCAGATAAACCAATATCTGCAAAGGCACCCCTTTTAGGTTACTTTTTGTCCTATGGAAGAGTGTCATCAAAACTCTACTGACCTTTGCAATTGAGGATGACTGAACACAAGTAGGTGCATATAATATTAACCGGGTCTAAGTGCCAGGACCTTTATTTGTACATGTGTAACTCTACCTAAACATGACACAGTAGTTTCTGGTCTTATCTTCATCTAATAGACAGGGACATTGAGGAGTAGAAAATTAGGTGGTATAAGTGGTAGGCAGCTAAACTGGGATTAAATTGGATTTGACGAAAGCTCAAGATAGGTTTTTGAGCCCCTGAAAAATTGCAAGTTCCTTAAGACACTGGAAATGGATTATTTAATGTACTCATCTCGGTACGCCCTTAGCAGCCTCAATTCGATTTGAAGTATGATGCTTAGACAATACAGAGAGGTGGTTAAGTTCAATGGCTTTGTCTGAGTCCCAGCTTATCTTCCTGCATTAGCATTCATACACTTCCATCGTTCTCTGTCCACTCCCTTGCTAGTCTTTGCCCACGGTGTTACTTGTCATTCCTCACATTCTCTATGTTCACTGCCTTTTATAGGAAGGCTGTAATCTGCGTAAGGACAGTGGCCTTGTAAGCCTTGTTTCACACCAAATGAGCAAAAGCTAGAACAGCAGCCAGCAAGAGGCAGGCAGTTCGTAAGTATCTATTCTATGAATAAGCAGTACGGGCAGTTTAGTTTATTGTTTATGCCCCAGTAGTAATTTTCAAATATCATTAATGCCCTGAAGGAATCTTAGGAATTTATTGGTTCGCCTTCAACCTTCTTTTAAAAAGTGCACTCAATATACACTAACCTAGGCTCCAGTTTAAGTACCTAATTTACACTATGGAGTCACTTAATTGGCACGACATGCCTACAGGGTAAGAAAATCACTACTTCCATTTAAAGGTGAGGAGACAGGCAAAGTTTAGAAACTTGTTCATGGTTGCACAAGTAGAAAGAGCAGAGCCAGGCATCAAATTTGGAATCTGGCCACATTCCCAACCATTACGGCATGCTGCTCTCTGGCTTAATCCTATGAAAATGTCATTTCCATGGAGCTGGATGATGTAAAGATGTGTCCCACTATCTTCTGGAGAATTCCATTCCATCTTTCCCATTTGCCTTCTTCTCTGCCCAGATCGAAGAAGAAGAAAGGAGTAAGATTATTCCAGTATTTCCCTTGATTCTGTTATGCTTTCTTTCCTGGGTGCCTTCATTCTTTCTCCTGGGTGTCTCCTTCCTGACTTTTCAGGTCTTTTGGATCCCTGCTATAGTCCTTCCTGTCTAGCTTCAAGGATGGGGTTGAGAGGTCCATGGCGATCTCAACAGCTGCCTTTTAAGCCTGAATACTAAGACGAAGCCCGGTTTTAGAAACACTCTTGTTCTTGCTTTCATCCTTTGGTCCTCTCCTCTCCTGTCTCCTTCCCATTTCTCCCCCACACACTCATCCCCTGGCTCTGGGCCTATGAAATATGTAGTATCCACTCAAGAGGTAACTGTCACAAGTGCCAGTGGCTGGAATTTAGTTCCAGTTTTGTTACCAAGGAGCAATCCATCCTGGATTCCTCTCCTTGCCCGGGAATGGATGCATACATGCTAGATATTTAGAGCACCTTGTAGTTCTAAATTGTGATTGGTCCCTGAAAACAGATATGAAGAAGAGAAAAATGCTCAGCAAACACATCCCTCTCATTCTCACCAGCGACTACAGCTTAACTCCAAGGCACCCACTGCTCTTCAGCTAATGGTGGTGAATCACTCAAAGTTGGCTGTGGACAGCTACTGGGGAATAGCACCAGATGAGGACATGTCCACTCACCCAATTTCTTCTCTGTTTCTCTATAAATATCAGGGAAAGGGTTTGTTAGCACAAGATTTCAGCTCTCTGGTCTGTGTCATAAACTGCTCCAAAATAAATTCATTTAAAGTAAGACACTGAAAAATCCTCTCTCTTAATTCTTTTGGAAGAATGTAGCAGTCACTTTGCTTTGTGAGACTGCATGAAAACTTGGGAAAACCATGAATTTTTGACAGTGTTACCCTCACACCTAACAGTACTTTGAACATCTATTGACCCCAACTGTCATGGCTACTTTGCACCCTGTAAATAGTAGGATTTGCCATTTTAGAGGGAAGAAAAGTTGTAGGGAAACAACGCTTCTCCCAATGTGTTCCTAAAGAACCTACCAACTACTGATTTTCACCAGCAAACAGAAGGCGTGTAACATTAGGGAGGAAGTATCTGGGAAATTAAGGCCACCACTGTCACGGGTGATTCATGCACAAATGAGCTGCCCTACTTCTTTGTAAAGCATTGGAAAGAAAAGGCACGGTGTCAGGAAATATCTTTAAAAACACTTCCCTACCCCATTGAGGACGGATCTCTAATCTGCTCTATTGTGTGGCTTCATTCAGTCCAGAAAACATGAAGGGAGCGTTATTATGGTCCAGTCCTGGGTACTCCACGCTTAGATAATGAAGACAGAACAGCAAAGACGCTAATCTTCAGCAGCAGAGAAAAACTAGTCAATAGGATACAATGGCACCCCAGAGAGGTCAAATGGCTGATCTTGCTCAGAGAAAGACTGCCTGTCATAAGACGTGTCTTAAAGAAATGTGTCTTGGGGGAATGAATTGAAGTGACTCATGCGAAGGAGGATGGCAGCTGAGGGGCAGAGAAGAGATGGTATTTTGGGCACAGGATGGTAGAATCTCAAGAACTCTTGCAAAGTGAGTTTGTGCTTCTTGTTCGACTTTGCAGTTTAGCGAGTGCTATGAACTTGACTCCTGGAAAATCTAATGTGGTCTAAAGCAGGTGGTCTGCTTCTAGGTCTGACATCTGGTGTGATCTTCCCGGCTCTTAGCTCTCCTGCTTTACGGTGGCTCTCAGAGAATAGCAAGATGTGACACATGGCAAAAGGGATCCAGGTTCCCAAACTCCTGGAGGAAAGACTGTGACAAGGACCCTCTGTGAATTCGCAGTAAGAGTCAAATGTTAAACCACTGACATTTTGGATTTGTTACACTGGCAACAGTTCATTTCCCAGCCCATGCAGCGTGCCAGGCTAAGGAATAGTGCGAAGGAGTTCCATGGCTTGTTACTTCAAAATGTATAGAAATCAAATTACCCAAGTGTTTGACCTTAAAGGCAATTATTCTTCCTTCCTTCCCCATTGTTCAATGGTACTAACCTCTTTTTCTGAAAATGGACAGATTTTTGCAGTATTACAAGTCAGCTGTTCTTTCTTTATGTATTCCCAGTGTTCTGTGTCTACTTATTGATTTCTCTTTATAATAGATACTACAAAATTAGACCACGTCAGATCTCATGGAGGAACTTAATAAACAACTATTTACTGACTGACCTGTGTGGAGCCCTGGAGTGTTTCCACAAAGATGGAGGGAAAAAAGTGACATCTTTCCCAACAGATGTACAACCAATGTTGTCTCCGACAGTCACTACAAAATGGTATCATCACACGGAATTTTGCGGGAGATGCTAGGAGGCTGCTCAGCCACCCTGGGATCTCGCATTAGTCTGACATAGTAGGCTGTATTTCTGATCTGAGTTTCTTTCCTGGCTAAAAGATTTTTAGATGTAAAAAACTGTCTATCTAATTGTAGATTTATTGCTAATATAAGTTAGGTGTCAGTAAACATGTTTCACAGGTCAAAAATGGCTTATTGCCTATTCTTGTCATTAAAGTTTTATTGAAACACACTCACATTCATTCTTTCTGAACTTTCTGTGGCTGCTTTCATTCTGTAACAGAGATGAATAGTTGCAAGGGAAGATATATGGCCGGTAAAGTGTGGCCTGACTTTTTGCAAGAAAAATGTTTGCCAACCCCTTATATAAGGGAACATATTTGCTTGTTCTGGAACAACAAAGCATTTTTAAGACTGCAGAGAACTCACATAGACCCTGCAACACCAATGACCAGACACTACAGAAAGTAGAATGAACTCAGAACACATTGAGCCCTGCATTTTCTTTAAAATGGGACCTCTCCCATCCACCACTAAAGTGTGCTTGTATGAGAGATTAAGTTTTACAGTGTCTTTAATTGATGTCAAGGCCAACCTTGGGTATCACAACATTGAGGACATACAACATTTAGAGGGGAGGGAGAGGGGAAAATAAAAGTAAAAAGAGTGAGATCCCATAGCAGATGAGTGATGGGATGATTGAGTGTCATTCAAAGGGTACCATGGAAGCGTGTGTCCCTGTGATGGGATGATTGAGTGTCATTCAAAGGGTACCATGGAAGCGTGTGTCCCTGTGATGGAATGATTGAGTGTCATTCAAAGGGTACCATGGAAGCGTGTGTCCCTGTGGTCTGTGTATTGTCAGTGCTTTTCTGAAAAATAGTAGAAGAAATAGGCACAAGTTTCTGTCATTTTTCTAAGTGATAGGAGAATAAAAGTGAACCCTCCTTCTAGACGTTTAAGGGAATTACATTGCTCGGATGCTTTTCCCCTAAAGCTGATACATGTCTGTCTTAGCCATCAAGACTACAGCTAAGAAACATTTGCGTTTTTAAAGTCTTTGAAAGAACTCATCCTTAAGAGTAGGGACTTGGTGAGGCTAAATTGAGACAATGCCACATCTGTAATACTCCCTCCCTTCCAGTCCTCAAGTAATTGGTGAGCTCATCACAAGAGGACTCATTTTTCCTCCTATGATACGGAGTAGCAAGGTGAAAATCATAGCTAAGTCTTTCCTTCAATGCTTTATTTTATCTTCTCGCCATAGGTGCCACAAGTCCTGTCTTCCTGTCCTTAAAGGTGTTTAAGCTCTGACCCTCGGCTAACTCCATTGCTGCTCACTGGTGGGGTTTTGTTGTGTTGATTTTCTTGTCAACTATCTCTTTGGTTTATTCACTCTGATTGCATCTAGATTTAAAGGATGCCCTTCAACTTTTTAGTTTTGTTAGTTTTTTCCAAGAATGTATTTTATTTTTTAACATTTTTAAGTCCTAATAGAATTTTACCACACTTCCCTAACAGAGACAGGAAAAGACGATGCAAACACAAATATGTTCTGACTCAGGACAGAGTGGGTGGGAGGTGTCTTAGAAGTCTACCTCCCCAAGACACACTTTAGGATGATATATTTTATGGTCAAGTTTTCCTGCTGATAATGGGTTAAAATGGAGAAACCTAGCATCAACAACAATAAAAGTCCTCTTTATTTCCTTAGACCATTGTATTAACATTTGGTGACTTAGAAGTTATGTTTATGAAGAGTACTCAAAAAGGAGTCATATAGCACCTGTCTGTGTGAATGGTGATGTAAAACAACAGGATACCACAAACCAGAAATTCAACAGTAGATTTGCATGTATTGACTCTATGGTCTGAAGCTCACTGATCTGACCTGATACTCATACATCAATTATCCCATAAATACAGATTCTATGAAAACTGTATTAGTGTCTCATGACTGATAAGAGCATTTTTTCAGTGACTGGCTACCAATGAAGAGAGTGTGGCCAAAGGATGGCATGCCACGTTTCTGGTCACGTTCAAGTTGACTGACTTCCACCTGGTCAGCAGTCCCTTGTGCTCACCCTGTGGAAGCTGGCTGCATTTTGAGGGATACTCTACAGAGGGGCCTATATAAAGGAACTCAGGGTGGTTTGGTACAACTCCCACCCCCAAGAGCTAAACCTTCCCATAAGCACGCGAGTGAGCTAGGAAGCTCACCCTTCCCAGCTGAGTCTGGAGATGACTACAGCCCTGGGAGAGATCTTACAATGGAAGACTAAGTCATGCCATACTAGGAGTCCCACTCAACAGGAGTTGCTACTTGCCACTTTGCGGGTAATTTGTTATGTAGTTATATAGAATCTTAATTTTCTCTTGAAATAGGAATAGGTTTTGTTTCGTTAAACTAAATCTTAGTCAGTGACTTTAATTCAATCAAAGGTGTTTGGTACCGTGGTGGTTTGAATGAAAACAGTCCCCCTTAGATGAAGGAAGTGGCATTATTGGTGATGTGGCCTTATTGGAGGAAGTGTGTCACAGCAGGGTGGGCTTTGAGGTTTCAGAGGCTCAAGCCAGGCCCAATGTCATCCTCTCTTCCTGCTGCCCGCCAATTCAGATGTAGAACTTTCAGCTACTACTCCACCACCATGCCTGCCTGCATGTCTACATGCTTCCTGCCATGACAACGATAGACTAAGCCTCTGGACGTGTAAGGCAACTCTAATTATTTTCCTTTATAAGAGTTGCTGTGGCCGTGGGATCTCTTCACAGCAATAGAACACTTCCTAAGACAGGGCCGTTCAGTAAAAATTAATTGAAAATATGTCACTGCAACAAATGGTGACTGCACTGGATTTAGATGTCAAGGGAAACTCAAACTTGGGTTGTTGTTATGGGTGAAGATGAAGTACAGAGGCAACGGACAGTGAATGCAGGAAACTGTAGTATGGTCTGGAGTCCCGTGATCAGGACATGCACTAGCGATCAGAAAGCTTTGAATTTGAGTTTTAGTAGCTCCAAGATCTAACTGAGGACATGAGTGGGCGAAGCAGGAGCAGAGCAGAGCAGAGCACTGGGAACTGGAGCCAAAGAGCAGAATGTCGACAGGCTGTCATCAGATCAGGTTAGTGAAGTCAGGTGAGGATGGAACGTGGCTCAGCGACTCTGCTCTGGGTGGCTGCAAGAGAACTGAGTCAGACCCAAGGGGATTATGGGATGTATGGCTGCAAAGTAAAGGAGGATGGTATTTGCAGACTGTTGCTGAGTAACTCCAAAAGCCATGGTAAAAGGAGGAGCATTAGCAGATGAAGTAGGGGAAAAATGACATGACAGCAGTTAAGTTTGATGGGGTAGATTTTTAAAATTCAGAACGAGAAATAGTAAGAAGATACAATACGGGCCTTGATACAAATCAATCTAAACCTTCATAAAATGAAAATCCTTTGGGTATCTGACCTTCAGGTGCTCTAGTACCAAAGGACAAGAACACCCATGCCCCTTTAAAAGGAAAACATTAAAGAATCATGCAAAGATTTATCCATGGGGTTCTTACCTGGAAAAGGGCAAATTATATGCTACAAATAAGTGATCAGCTAATGTCCCTAAGTCTAAGGGACAGAAAAAGTACACCCTGCCTAGTATATAACAGAGTATAGAACTTCTCATGGAAGCTTGACATAAACGGAAGAGGGTGAGAGTTGACCTTCAAAAGCTCAGGGAAACTTTCAGACCCAAATAAAACCTTATTTGGAGCTGGCGGAGGAAGTGAGTGCTGTGTGAGAATTGATAGTCACGCTTTACTGCTGGAGGCCATGCAACACAAAAGACAGAGGCAGGCTAATGGGAGAAGTACCTGACTCAGTGTGATTAGTACCCTGAAGATGACTGTGGCTAGAATACGCGTAGTGTCCGCTACTCCACTCCATGCATATATCAACTATATTTGAAAACTTGTGAATCTTTGCGCTGATGGATATTAAAACAGACATACTGCAGGTGAAATCTTGCCAAAGCAGTTATTTTTCTTTACAATTTGAATCAATAGAACATAAATAAAGCATTCTTTGAAGCAAGCCAATAGATGAAAGCTGCACTTGGAAGACCGTCTTTTCTCTGTTTGGGAGCAATCTCACCGATTCCCAAATTCAATGTGTGATGAAGGCATCTCAGAGAGTGATTATGGAATGCTTCTCATGACAGATGAGGGGCACAAATATTCTGAAGACCAAAGTTGTGTGACTAAAATGTCAATTATTGTAGAAGTGCGAAGACACAGTGAATGAAGGTGAATGTACCAGCACTAATATTCCATTATTAGCCATGTGAAGATTGGGTTCATTACCTGCAAAGGCAAAAGCATCTATTTGAAGCATTGTAGCAGTCTACCGTGCTGTGCAGGATGGATTTGACTATTCTTATGCATTCTCTACTCATGTGCATGCGACAGCTTCTTGAGTGCAGCTTAATTTGCATTGTTTCTATAGTGTTGCTCTCTACAATGGGGATAGTATCCTTCCCTAAAAATAAATACTTCATTTATTCTCCAAATAATTCTAGGTTAAGGTTTTTTTTTGTCTTTTTGTTTCTCATGAAATTGTATGTGAATGACTACAGAATTATCTTACAATTGAGGCATTCTGAGTTTTAAAAAATATTTGAAATGGCAGATGAACCAATGCTTATTTACTCATTCATTCATTCATTCATTCATTCATTTTTAATGACCATATTATTGTATTAGGCACAAGAAAATTTCAAGGATCTCTGCCACTAGGATGTGTATGTCACAGAAGTGGCAGATTGTCATCAGTATCTTCAGATATGAGCAAGTATAAGGACATGAAAATCTCAAATAAACACACAATGACCGCATGCTCTCAATCCGCAAGTATTTCTTTGGTAGCCGCTTGGTGCCGGGAACTGTCAAGGGGCTGACTATAGAGAAAGGGGCAGATGAGCCATAGTTCCTGGACTCGTGTAACTGGCTACCTCTTGGCAAGATGGAAAATAATGAAGAAACAAACAATAGCACTCCAGGTAACCACAGGCGCTTTGGGGAAAACAAGACAGGCACTATTAAACAGTGATAGCTGTGGAGGAGGGAACTATCAGGCTGGGAAACCTCTGTGCAGAGGGTATCTGAGTTCAAGCCTTCGCGTTGTATGGGGATCTGAAGTGCCCAAGGCAGAAGTAAGCTTGCCACTTTGTATAACAAAGAGAAAGTCACTGACTAGAGTATAGAAGGAGAGAATGATAAATATGAGCAGGAGGTAAGAAAGAGCCAGATCCAACTAAGTTTTGTAAGTCATGATAAGGGCTTTCTTCTAAGTCTGAAGGCTTAGGAAATCACACGGGTGTGATGCTATTTGATTCATAGTTTAGGAGGGTTTGTGGAGACACTGAGAAAATCCGTGTGCAGAGTTGAGGAGAAGCATCAGGAGGGAGAGTGGAGGTGAGTGAATGGTCCAGGGAAGAAAGGATCAAGGAAGATTTGGTTCCCGTAGTCTAACCTTTGCAAGAACAGAATCTTCACTGGCAGGCTTACTGAAGAGGGTGTACACGGATTCGATTTAGGAAAGTTTCTCAGAGGAGGTGAGATCATAGTGTCTGAACTGAACTTTAAATAATGGCAGCATGATGGAGTGGGCAGTTCGCTGATGTGTGGAACACCTAGCTGCTTTACAGGGAGGGGACTGTAGTGGGTGTTGGACATGGGCCTTGTAGAAGACCTCGCAGAAGACACGTAAGACATTTCCTAAGGGGACACTCTAAGTAGCAAGGTGAATAGCACGCCTATGGGAGTCACCGTAGAATTAAGTCTAGAGACATTTTCATTCATTCTCTTTCAATATAGAAACTCATATGATTAAACTCTGCAGTGTGCTTGGCTTTCCTCAACTTGTTAATGTGTTAACTTTCGATCAGTAGAAACTCAGGTCACCGTCAGTGGGCAAATTTCATCATATGACTTTCTTAGTAACTATGATTAATATTTATCTTTCTCTGTCTGAGGAGAAGCCATACCATCCCTACACAGGAAGAGAGAATTGCTGATGGGTGTAGGTATCACCTGCTCTAATCTTATCTCCCTTCATCTTCCCTCAGTTGGAAAACCCAACTTTGACTACCTCTCCTTCAATTCCTCTGGTAAATTGCCCCCAGAATTAAGTAGAATAGAGTATTCTAGTCATAGGTGTTCTCCAGTGCCTACAAAATATATTCAAGATCCGTAGCCCCATAGAAATGTAAGAACCTACTCTTCCTGCTTTATATTTGGCTACAGGGCCACAGGCTTTTCAATTACTTTTAGCATGTTTCATTTTCTTCTATTCTGATGATTTGGAAATCTTGGTAAATACACATAAAACTTACCACCGTAATTATTTTAACCATATAGTTCAGTGGCACTAAGAACATTCACACTGTTGCCACTGGATTTTAAATGACTAATTATTTCCCAAATGCTTCCAGAAAGTGATTGCCTGGGTAACACCTGTAATTACATAGTTCATTCTGGTCTCCTGAAGTGCCTTTTCCTTCCCTTACCAATTAAAATCCTACCTGCCTTAAAAGGCTGGTACTTACACCCTACCACTTCCTTTAAGCTCCTTTAAAACCTTTTCTGGAAACATTAGGTCAACTCTGTTGCTAGGTTACACAGTTTCCAGTAAAAATGACACCTGGTTGACAAATCACATCTCAACTGATCAACCTACTGATCAACTGGAAATGCCCGATGGAACGGGACACTTTCCAAATGATGCCTTTTGTTATTAGGCAAGTCCCTTGTAAGGACTAAGGATGCTAAGTCTTGGAGTTGTTACAAGAGATATCTAAGAGAGCACGAGGCTCTTTTGCCCCAATATTCTTATTGGTGTGTATTCATTGCATATAGTGTTTGCTTTTACATAGACAATTCTTTAAGTATATCCTGTACTTTGACCATACCTATCTCTCCCTTCAGTTCCCTTACCACTGTTCCTCTGAGAGTCTCTTCCCTTCCAATAGTTTCCCTCGTTTTCATGTTACTCATGTGTATATGTGAATATACAATTGTTCTTTTTATTTATAAAGAATTCCAGGATTCCAAAGGAGAGGAAATATGCAATATTTTATGTGGCTTAATATGATGACCTTAGTCGCATATATGCTCCAAATAACAATACAATTTTACTCCTTTTATGGTGAACAAAACTCTATTGTGTATATATATGCTATATATAACACAAAAAATTGATTCACATGTTAATGGCTGACTCCAATACTTGGGTATTTGTGTAGCATTCTAAGTTGGAGCTCTTCAGTCATATACCCATCTGTTGCATAGCTAAGTGATGAAAATACTGTTTGGAGTTGTACAAAGAACCTTTGGAGCAGAGAATGGGCAAATTTACAACCCTACCAACAGTACAGAAATATTTTCTTCCCCTATATCTTTTTCAGCATTGGTTGTTGTTTGTTTTATTAATGCTAGCTATCCAGAGTGGGATGAGGTGGAATCTTGATCTAGTTTTACTATTTTGCCTTGATGACTGTCTTAATTAGGATGCATTTTCTTAACTGAGATTCCCTTCACTCAAGTAACTCTAGCCTGTGCCAAGCTGACATAAAACTATCTGGTACAATGACTAAGGATGATGGACATTTTCAACATACTTGTTGGCCATCTATAATTTATCTTTTAAGAACTACTTCTCCATTTCATTAATCTACCTATTGATTGGGTTGTTTGGTTTGGGGACATTCATTTTCTTTTTTTTTTTTTAGTTATTTATATATTCTAGACATTAATTCTGTTAGATGTGTAGGCAGCAAAGATTCTCCATTCATGGAGCTTTAAAGCCAAGGATATTTTTGTACTCAACATGAATCCCATCTTCTTTGACCTCAGCAGCTGTCACTGTACACAAGGTATTTGGAATCTGTTCCACTGTTCTGCAGTATTTCTAATATTCCATTCTTGTAAGTCAGTTTAAAACCAAGTGAAGCTTGTGGTAGTCTTTTTGTTCAATTAAAGTAGGACCTAAGACCATTCTTATGGCTATAGCATGTGATAACACTGGATTCCCATGTCAAGGCTCTTATATGCTTTGGCTGTAAGTCACTAGAAATCATTCATAAGGTAATTCCAATAGAACATCCCTTACCTTTGGAAGGAGCTGGATTGCCTGTAGAATTCTCTGTCTGTGTCCAGAATTAAGGATTCCAATTTCCAATAAATCCTGATCTTCCATAACATTGCTTCCCTGAAATCAAACCAGAAATGTTACATTAATGCTATGTGAAATAATAATTTACTTTACATAAAGTAAAACAGCAAGTCCTCTAAATTTTATAAACAAAAGTAGTCATTCCCTTTGAAGGTGAAGGACGAGTAGGTCACCTGTGAGACTGATTTGAAGGCTAGGGGAACTGACCTTCCCTCACACAGCTCTCAGTTCTCATGACTTACTATTTATGGCTAAAAATTTCTGCACTGAAGAGTCATTCCTATGACTTAGAATTCTGTTCCTGTAAAAGTCTAAGTGCTTCTAGGAAGAGTTGTCATTCAGGATTATCAGGGACTTATAGAAGGTTGGGAATGAATCAATTTATTTTTAAAATCTAATCTGAAAATAGATTTTGTGAGGAGGGCTGATGGAAAAATTGACATGTACCATGGCATGTTAAAAGTAAAAATAATTCACTTTAAAATATTGAATGTCAGATTCTTAAAATATGGGGATGGAACAATGAATAAGACTCAAGTGTCTGCTAACAACTGTTGGTATTCCTTCCATTTAAGTATTGCAAATAGGTGCCATGTGATACCTGCTTGTGAGCACAGTGTTGGAGAAGATATATAACCAAATATGTTAAGTGTGCTTAGGACCCAAAACAAGAAGGACAAAGGAGAAACCACGTGCAATACCTTACAGGAAAAAAAAAAGCCAAGCAAACAAATATGTATATTGGGAATAAAATGGAGAGAAAATAAAAATGTAAGGATGAAAAAGTAAGCCCAAGCTAGCCCAAGCACTGTATGGAATGGAGATAATTTGTATTCATTTCTTGCCATAGGGAAAGCCATGGGCAGGCTTAGAAAAGAGTTATGATGAAATTATAAATTCAGAAATATCATTTTGACTTTCATGGCTGGGCCTCAGTTTTATTCTCTAGAAGATGAAAAGGCAGGGCCATACATTCTCCAAGGACTAACCTACTCTTAAAAGTCTCATATCTCAAGTGATTATTTCAAGCCCCTGATCAATGAGCAGAGTAACTCATTTTGTCTCTAAAGTCCATACTTTCTGAATTTATAAGATAGAGTTTCTCTTTAAATGAAAGAGTCTAATTGGAATAAGGCAACCACATGTTCTCACTCATTTTGGGGGGGGTAAGCTAGAAAGTAGAAAGGAGGCTGTAAGACTATGGGGAGTGTTGAGAGGTTGGGTAATGGGATAGATGGAGAAATTCATTAAAATGCTATATCATACAGCAAAATAATTATATTCTACGATAGTTTTACACATTCTAAAATTATTAGAGAAATTCAGTGTTTTCCAGTACATAGGAATATTTAGGAAGATGAGATGTTAGTTGCCATATCTGATTACAAGCCATTGTTTCCGTGTATCTCATGACCATACTGTTGTCCATAAACAAGCACAGGAATTAAGTTCCATTAAAAGAAAAATGAAAGATTGAAGACTTGATGTATAGATAGAAGTTCAAGAATTTGTCTTGCTGTGTTTTTTTTCCCTTGATAAATCAAGTTCCATCCTATTAATGTGTAGCAGAAGATACTTATGAGAGAGAGAAGTGACAGACTCCTGGGTCATGGAGAAAAACAGGTACGGACAGATGCTCAGAACAAAAGAAAATGAACTGGAAAGGCTAGAAGGGCAGTCCAGGGGCCCTGAAAATCACTAGGAGGATGCAACAGCAGGGCACTGATTTAGCTAATAGTTATACAAGGCAGAAAACTATTGAAACAGTCAAGCAGTTTTAGTTGGAGATTGAACCTGTGGAATGAACAGAAATGCAGATTGGGACAGGAGATGGATCTAGATGTCATTCCTAAGATAAGAAAGAGAAGGAAGGAGGTTCTAGATTGACAGAAAGTGAGATTAATGCCTTTCCTTGTAAGTGCCAGAATAGATGGATGTAAACAGTTTAATATGAGACCATGTTACAAATGGATAATTGACTGTTGTTAGAAGGTTAAAGCCATTCGAATGGCACCACAGTTAGGGATTTAAGATGGGCATTCGCTGAACAAAAATACTCCACCTGCTCATAGCACTATGCATATGCATATGCTACGCCAGCCATCTCGGAGCAGGTAGAATGATCCAGGTATATAGCAGCATGATAATGAAAAGCCTAATGAAAAACAAATAAAGCCAGTCTTGGCACAGTGCCACAGGAAACACTGCTCTCAAGAAATTACTCAGGGCACACAATAGAGCATGGCTACAAATATAAATGACTTCATTTCGAGAAGTCATATTACTTCCAGAAACAGACTCAGGTAGCCTGAGTGGGCTATGTGATGCCTGGTCTGACTTTTAATCTTTGAGGTTTCCCCAAAGCACTTACTGGCCCTAAAACAACAACCACAACACTGGCCGTTTATGTGCTAGACTACTGTTGGGTTTTTCATGTACTGAATTAGCAGTACACACCTTTAACTCACACAAAATATGGGGCCTGGTTTCTTAGTTTATCAGCAAGCATACCACCAAGGTTTTACAGTTTGTTGGACCTACTATCTACAGATAACCCAAAAACTTTGACAGCAGTATTTGAATACTTGGATGATTTTAACAATTAGGTCCTGAAAGACCTCTGCTTTTTTCTCTTCACCATCCACAAACTACTTTTATATTTTCGATAAGGGAGGAGACTTTTAGAAAACCTGTACAAAAGCCTAACATTTTAAAAGAGGGTTTTAAATATGCAACAACCTTGTCTGTTTGGGTTAGATTTCCTAGCATAAAGGATACTAACAAAAGCACTAACAAAATAGGAACATATAATGCAAAATATAAGGACGTGCCTATAAATTGGGAGATATAAAGGGATTCAATTCATTCATTTCATCATTCCTAATGAGGCATTCTATTACAATATTTTTTTTTATTTTGCTAATTATTCTTATTTGTTCATTATATGATGTATCATGAATAGAAACATCACAGTGTGGCAAATACATATAATTACTTTGCATCACGAAAAAAAAAAAAAACCAACAAAAAGTAAATGTTCTATTTTTCCTGTTTCTGTAACATATGGGACAACCCCAAATACCCTGATATGTCTTCAGTCTGCCTTTTGCTTACAATGTACAGTGGCTTGTACCTAGGTTTAGAGCATGGTTAGGCAAACTATGTTAAGTCACAAACTTTTTAGGCTTCTTTGTTCTTACCTGTAAAATGAAGCAGACTAATGAATATATATATATTCAGTTAAAATGCTATTATGTCAGCCATGTTAACTGTTGATTAGTATCATTACATATAAATATAAGACTGGATATTTTGAAATGACATTTTAGTATTTTGGAACAGGCAACCCAAAGTTAGCTTTAAGAAATGATTTCAGAGAAGTTTGAGAAGGTGGCTTTTTTTTTTTTTTTTCAGACAAGGCAATTTGAGCAATATGAATTTATACCATTTTCTTGTTAAAGGAAATAATAGGATACCTTCTTTGTAGCATTATGGGTTCTTATGGCTTTTCAGAGAAAAATGCGACTTTACAATTCTTAAGGTTTCCTTTGGCACATGGTCCCAGCTACATTATCAAGACTACAGACATCCTAACCCTGCCTAAGGAGCTGGAGGGTATTCTCATTGTATTGGTTACTTTGTTAGAGAATTCCAGCTTAATGTGCCTCACATCGCTGTTGAAGCCGTGGTTTGGGGAGTAGAGCTCCACAGCAGCCCTCTGCTTAACTACCTGTTTCAGCGTATCCTGCCTCCGCACCCCCCCCCCCCCCACTACATCACTCTCTACTTCGTCCATGTATTTACTCATCTGACCTCCATAACAAGCTGTGGTCCTCCATGAGCTCCACAGACTTCCCCATCAAATGTGAAGACTGATCCCCTCCTCCCCACCCCTGCTGCCAGATCCAGTCTGAATCCAAGCACTTGCTGGCTAGTTTGGCTGGTGGCTACAGTATTGGATAGCACTGACTTCCAGCACGTCCTGCACTGTAGTAAGTTCGGTCAATCAGTGTTTATCTACACCTTCAGATGGCGACACCTTAGTCAAATCGCACAGATGAGCAAAATAAGGTCAAGAATAAAACACTCTCACCATTCTCGGGATGTAATTATTTATGCACCATTTGGGCAGAGTCCGTAGATATTAAATGTAGTGTCTTTAGCAAATTGCCCCCTAATACTTTAGTGACCAAAATGAATTATGAACTCTTTACACTTTCAGTGGTATTTATTTATGATGATGCTAGAAACCCATGCTATGAAGTGACAAGTGCAATTGCTATTGCTGAGCACCCCGCGGGGCACACATTGCACAGGTGTTTGGGGAAGGGAAATCGTAGACAGTGGTTTTGTTAGTCACCAACTAAGCAACTTGCTAGCATGATCAAAGGCCTGAGGTGGTGTTTTTATAGCTGCTGTGCTTTTACTGACAAGAACCAACATATCTGGGGGCTTTTTATTACTTTCTTAAATCACAGAACGAAGAGAAATCACCTAATATTTTATACACTAATAGCTGAAGCTGAAGCTCCTCCGACCGTGGGGAGAATGTTACGTATGGCAAGTTTTTGGCTCAGATAGACTACTGAGATGACCAAATAGAAATGAGAAGTTGCATCTCCTACTTAATGGCCCATTAGAGATAGAACATCTATTTATTGAAATCATATCTCAGGGATGTCCGTACTGATGGCTCTGGCTCCCAGAACAGCTTGAGAAGTTCATGCAGTTTCACAAGTTTAATACAATATTGCATTCATTTAGAATCTTTGACTTCATACTCCATATTCAATCAAGAGCTAGGGAAGCATGTGCGAGACCTCGGGAAGCTGGTTTCTTAATACATGCTCGAGCGGAAACGTGGTTTTATTCTTTTTTCTTCATGCAGGCCCAAACTGAAAGCATCAAGAGATATTAGTGATGGGAAAATTGCTTTTGCTTTATAATTAGCTCCATTAGATTCTTCTTGTAGTTTATGTGGCCATTTAAAATATGATACATATGTAGTAGAATGACATCAAGCCCTCACAGACTTGCACATGGAAAATAATATTTTATCCTTTGTATAATATTTTCACAGCATAAAGCTGTACAAAATTTTCTTAGGATAAGATGTCATGCCTTAGCTTCTTACATTAAAGCTTTGAGTCAAGTTGATGTCAGTTTATAAGTAAATTCAAGGCAATATTTTTCTGAATGATTATGATAAGAGTTATTGCAATAAGAAACAGATTTATGTTTTCCTATGCAGCATAAGAATAAAGCTACATTGAACTCATTCAGAAACACAGTATAAATGGTTATATAATAGATGATGAGCATGCTCCAATTTTATTTATTATTATTAATAGTGTGTGTGTGTGTGTGTGTGTGTGTGTGTGTGTGTGTGATATGGATAGGTCTGATGGTGAGCTCATGTGTGCCATGACACACATGGAGGTCAGGGGGCAACTTTTAGGAGTCAGTTTTCTTCCACCATGGTTCTGGAGATGAAACTCAGACCACCAGTGACAAGTGCTTTCATCTGCTGCATATCTTGCAGCCCACATGCTCCACGCTTAATTCCCCATCTCATACTAATGAAATAAATAGCATTGGAAGAAAATTTTATAGCCCTTTTGTAGCTTCTCCATCTTAGGCTTCAATAACATATTCTCTTGATTGCAATAGCATTTCCTACACATGCTTAAATCATTATTTATACTTTTAGCTTATGAATAGTTTTCTGGAATTTAATATCACATGGAATTTCTTGCAATTAGGATTTTATTCTCTAGATATCATACATTAATTAAGACACCAGATAAGGTAAAAAATACAGTATTAGTAAAAAATAAACAGATATAGAGAAAACATAATCATCACCAATCCCACATCTCTATGATCAATTCAGCACCACAGTAAACATTTCTGAATCTCTCTGTTTCCATCTCTTTGTTTCATGCTTGGATATACAGCACTATTTACAGACATTCCTACATCCAGGCTACACATTCTAATAAAATAAACTTAGTCTTAGACTTATTTTTTAAAATTGGTACTTAACAGCTAATATGATCACAATGACATGCCTGTCACCATTCTTTTAAATATTTATTTATTTATATTCAATGTATAAGTGATTTGCCTGCACGTATGCAGGTGCACCATGTGCAGGACCCGAGGAGGCCAGAAGAGGGTGAGGGAGCCCTGAACTGGAGTTACCCTGTGGGTTCTGGAAACCCAACCCAGGTCCTCTGCAGGAATAGCAAAGTGCTCTCAACCACAAAACCATCTCTCTAGTCTCCCCTTTTTTCCTGTGACCATTTTTTAAACTCTTATTTTTGATTCCCCTTTCCCTTTCGAAATATCTCAAGCAATGGAAAAGGAGGGGAAATGTAAGTAAAGAGGTATTTATTTCTTGGAGTGTTGAGTAGGGTTTGGTGAAACTATCAATATTTATGGTTAGTTTGAGACACATGCTCACTAGATTTTTAGCTCTACTTGTATTTATAAATTACTGCAAAGTCATCTGTAGAGTGATTTCTACTTCTTTGGCCAAAATTCTCATAGCTACCAGAGAGGGAGTCTATTCCTCATGTTGAAGGATGTCAGTCCACAGGGTTTTGCGGTAACAGAAAAAGTTGGTATGGACAAAATTTATTTGGGTGTTCTTACTTATCCCCAGATACACATGTATATGTAGAAAGATGGATAGGACAGACAGACTGCATTGAGAGTGTCCTCCAATCCACTCCCACCCTGGTTCAGAGATTCTCTACAGGAAAGGTCCATTTAATATATTTAACAGTCATCTACCTCTTCAGGGATGATGTAACCGGTGACACAAAACATTTGAAAAGATGCACCAAAGATGTTTATCTAATGAACATGTTCTAGATCCCTGCCACATTTACACAGTGGCAAGTGAGGTAAACTGCATGCCGCACTGAGTTCTTTCACCATTCAAAGGGCCCTTTGTATGTTACTGTATTCCATTCTTCCAGCCACTCCACTTAACTCGGAGCTGAGGAACATTTTTCATAAATTACTGGGATAGTCATCCTCCGAGAGTGCAACAAGCCATGCGTCAGTTTCACTCATGATCTCATAGCATCTCCAGGGTGGCTAATGCAGGCCAGGAAGATTCAGTTTGACAAGACAAAACAAAAACCATGGCCTGCCTTTAACCACTCATATTTTTAAAGAGGCATATGAAGTCACATAAAAGCTGGTTTCACGACATTTAAGCCTCAATGACTGTCTCTTGGTGGAAGATCATTTAGAAAGCTTCCTGATCCATTCCCCCTCCCCATCCCACACCTTCTGCCCTGTTCCTCTCTGTACACCAAATCATGGAATCAGGCCTGGCAGGGACCTGTAGGCTTTTCTAGTTTAAGGGTTCCCCAAGTAATCATGGCACTTCAACTTTCCATTGCAGCATGGTGTCTAGCTGGTTTTACACCATCACTAGGGGGGTAGCGGGATGTTTGATACTTTACGTGATCTTTGCCATCAGCTTAGTCTGACTATGAGCTAGAGTTGGGGTTGGATGGGACACCTCGGTTCAATTTTTCCTCTCTCATTGCAACGCAGACTGTTAAAGCTGAACTATTAGAGGAACAAGCCAAGAGCAGAGATGAAAGAACAGTTAGCAGCTGCCCCATGTCCTTTCCTAATCACAAGCTGTGAAGTTAATTTTTTTTCCTTGAGTAGGCTGTACACAATCTTGGCAGGTACTGAGCTTTACTCTTCTGTCTAATATGCTGAACATTTATTTCCTAGTGCCTCTCAAGAGAAAATTGAGCAGCATCTTGGACACCCTGCTCTTTCCTGAGGAGGAACACGATTCCTTGGTATTTCTAGTAGGTTCCTTTGACACACGCCTCTGGCTGATGGTGTGGAGGAATACTAAATACCAAGGATTACGTGTTCATGTTATCCAATACACTACAGTGCCCACCTAATTTATAAATCTTGTAAGCTAGGTGGGATTATCCTCACTTTAGAGATGAGTGGATAGTCTTGGGGATGTGAAATTTTTTCAAGTTTACACTGTCACAGTCTGATGAATTTGAGATTAGTGTTTTGCCAGACCCCAAGGTAGTGCTTCACTTGCTACAGAAAGAGAACCAAGTAGGGACAGGTATTTTCTCCAGTCAACAGATGTGCAACACTGCTCAGAATATATTCCCAGACATGAATATATATATTCTCTAACACGTTTTACTTCTAATAAATTATATACCATCTGAAAGGTCAAGTGGTTAGTTCTTTCAGATTATTACATCCATATCCAAGACTCTTAATGAATGTGACCAAACGGGGTCACACAGGGAAGTGGGAAGCATCAGTTTGGCAACAAGTGGGTGTGAGGGATCTCGTTCTCACCACAAATTCTTGTTAGACGTCTAACTGCTCAACTGAGGAGAAGTTCTTGGGCCAGAAGTAGGCTTGGGCTACTCCTTTAAGTCTCTTTCAAAGCCAGAATGAAGAAGCAGGATGTCTAGGGATGAGTTAGGGTGGAGGGAGTCTGAACAAGTGGATGCATTTTTGTGTTATCTGTTATGATAGCAAGGAGTTAGAGAAAAGAGAGTGAGGTGGAGACTCCGAGAAAGGTATCTAAGCTAAGGAAAGTGTTGACCAAGAAGGTGGACAATTCTGTCCCCTCCACATTGAGAATCCAGTCAAAACAGCAATTATTCACTAATCCCCAGAGACAGCCGTCCCCAGGGAAACAGACATGTCCAGATTCAAAGGTGACTGCGTTTCCTGACACCAAGAAGTATGCTCAGACACATATTTGTTAAGAAACTCAAGAAGAAAGGAGTGAAAAGGATAGGGTATGGAGAGGAGGAGGGGGAGAGGGGAGGAGGGGAGCAGGGGAGGAGGGGAGCAGGGGAGCAAGGGAGGAGGGGAGGTTTTGGCTCTGAAATGTAAATGTGGTATTGAGGGAAATAAGGTTTCTGGAAGAACACATTAGCTGACATTTAAAGTGACACCATGCTTTCATTGGCTTCATTGCACGATTTTAGGGATGAAGTCACAGAAAGCTGAGAATGAACCAGAGATGTCGCAGATCAAGGATGGGCACTCATTCATTTAGTCAACATGAATTTGTTCAACTTGGTGTTTGAGCACTTCCTCCATGTTAGGCATGGTACTGTGGTTCTAGAACACTGTCCTATGACAGATAAGCTCTTTTTCACACTAGAAGTTAAAGTCTAGTAGACAAAACACTAAAGTAATTGAATAAAAACATACGAATTATGACCCAGCAGTCTTGTGTTTACTATATGCCATTAAGCACTTGGCTTTCTTATTGCCACGTATTATAACAAGTTGTTACAATTAACCTTCTTTAAAAAATTAAAAGCGTGGCACACAAAGAAGCCGATAATGTGTGCAAGCTCACACAGAAAGTCAAGCTGCTCTAATGAACTCCATAGAGTGCTGAGATAAATCGAAAGTAAGCACAGAAGACTCATGCGTTGGAAAGACTGGGCAGGAAAGCTTAAGGAGGCAATTTAAATGATTAGAAGGGTTAAAGAGAGGCACAGACGAGAAGAGCCATTGGAAGGACATTATTGGCTGAAGTAACAGCAGGTACAAAAGGCACTTGGGTGGGACCAAATGTGTAGGAACAGACAGAAGCAGAATTTACTGGCTGAAGATGAAGACACTTGGAGTAGAAAGCAAGTAAAGGCCTGAGTGATGCAGGAACTTGTAGAACCTAATAACTTCCATTTCATTCCAACTACTCTAGGAAGCGTTGAGGGCTATCAATTAATTTGGAATCAGCTAACTTGGTTACGGTGTAATGAACATATGCAGGGACAGGGTGATATACTCAACTCAACAACCTAGACTGAAACACAGCCCTACACACACCAATTCTCTGAAGGAAAGAACATGAACTCTGACCTTTCAGAGAACAATGTCGATTGATTTCTCTGAGGAGTCGCAGTTTCCAAGTAAATATAAATTTCCATTTGAACCAATGAGAAAAGCCAGATGGCAAAATAGGTCATAGGTGTGTCACAGTAGGTCACAGGCCCTGGGCATAGAACCTATTATTATCATGTTGCTAAATGGATCTCATATCACACTGCTCTGTTCTCTATATACTCAGCTTTGAACTTACAGGTTAATGCATCTCTCAGCCTTCATCAGAGAAGCTTCTTTATGAAGTGGACAGAGTTTAATGCGGAGACCCACATTCGGACAAAGCACAGAGAAGGGGCCATGGCATGCTTAGCTCTAAACGGGATATCTATAGCACCTTACCCCAAGGTCCAGGAGCTTCCTGAAAGAGGAGGCAGGAAGTATAAGAGCCAGGGATTGTGGAGGATGAGTGATAAATAGTGCTATCTGGGCACGACAGGCCCAGTGTACATGTGGACTAATAGCGGCTGCGGCTGCCTGCATAAGACCTGCACAAGATCAAGCCAAACAAAATTCCAACACGAATGGGGGTAGGGCTCATGAGACCCCACCCCTAGTTGAAGAGCTATTGGCAATTGATGGCTGCAGGGGGAAAGGAGAGTCAATTCTCTTCAGGGATTCAGGCCCAGGTAGGTTGCCCAGATACACACACACACACACACACACACACACACACACACACACACACACACACACGCTACCAGCATCAACTGGACTCAGTGATTTCAATAATACATGAAGTAGGGAGGGAGACCTAGTAGGCAGAATCTTGGAAGAGGTAGTGGGGGAGGAACTAGGGGGTGGATTTAGTCAAAACACATTGCATATGTGCACAAAATCCTAAATAAACTAGAGAAGTGGTCGATGACAATTCTAAGTTCCTCAACTATGAACAAAGCTTTAGTGGAATCAGACTGAAAACACTTGCACTCCACAGCCCTCGCAATCTGATTTCTAGGCTGTGCTGAAGGTCATCGCGAGACTGGGCCTCTTTCCCCTCACCCACCACCTGCTCTTCAAAGGTTGATTCCGCTCAATATTCCTAGTCTCCTTGAAGCTGTGTTAGTACATGTGGTAGTTCTGCCCTTGGAGAAACTTCAAGAAAAGCATCTGCATTCCCAGTGTAAAGGAAGAAATTCACTTGCTAGTTTCTGTGTCCACAAGAAAGTACTGTGGGCTTTCCCCAGGGTAAGGCAGACTTTACAGGGAGATTGTTCCATTGGATGTCAGGAAGCAGGAGTTTCTGGACTGTGGAAGAAGTAGGGATTCATGAATACACAAGCTATCTCCGTTTTTTTACATTTGAGTTTCTCTGGACAGTTTTATGTATCAGGGAAAATAATGATAGGAGCTTGTCTCATGACATATAACAGAAGTCAAGATGGAGGCAATGGGTATTTTCTGTTCGCCTTATTTTGTCATATACAGACTGGGATAGAGCACAAGTGTGACAGAGAAGGGGTGTTAGGAAAAGAAAGTTATCAGAGCCAAATGTGTGTGTGTGTGCGTGTGTGTGTGCGTGTGTGTGTGTGTGTGTGTGTGTGTGTGTGTGTGAGAGTGAGTGAGTGAGAGAGTCTGCCTGTATTTTTTGCTTTATCTTACTTTGACTTGAAATGGTGAAATCTCATGAAGAGACCCTTGAAGGAGCTTTTTCCTCTCAATTTCAGTTTCAGTCAACAATTGCTGGATGTGATGTTACCATGTGTTCATGACGTTAGTACATTCTTATATCTGGGACTAGCTTTGAGATTGCAATTTCAACAGCAGGTGTCCAGAGGTTGTAAAAAGTCAGTGCTCAGCATGAAGCATAGCATATTTTTATACAAGCCTGGTGTTCTGTAAATACAATACATGAAGCATAGATTCAAAAGCCCACTTGAGATAGTAACACATTATACATATTGGGCTGAAACACTAAGAGAATTGGGTGATAGGTTAGATTGGCCTCATGTGTACTGTGCCCGGAACTCTTGAGATGCCAAAGGGCATGCTTAGTTCCTCCATGATCTAGCACACCTTTGGTGAACAGTAAATTGTGATCATGTTTTTGAAACAGTTGGATGGTGGAATATTCCTGACTTTTCCCTATACTTATTTTTAGGGTTTGGCATTTAAGATTTTTTTTTTCCTGAGATGTCTTTTGGATAAAAAAAAATATTTTTCTTCATGAAAACTTGTCTTGACTCATTTCAGTTTTAAGATGTGGTGGTGGGAAAATGCTCATCCCAGAGCGCAGACCGATGTACGAGGAGATAATACCAGCAGAGTGTAGAAAGCGAAATGATCTAATTGAGCAGTGATCACAAAAATTAAGCATTGTCACAGACAAGAAAAACCCTTAGAACTGTTTGGGGAATGCTGATCACACCTCTTGACTGGAGGTTGAACACAAAAGCAAGGCTTCCTTAAGACACACACACCTATAACATAATATTCCATATCTATAATATGCAAGACACTGTTTGCTTGTTTGACCTTAAAGCCTTCCTACAACTAGTATCACTCAACCTTTCTAGAGAAAGAAAAAGAAGTCCTTTCCCACAGTGATTATTATTAAAGGGTCCTTATTTATTTCCCCCTTTAAATTTGTTTTTTATTTAATATTTTTACTACAATATATTTTAACCCCTTTCTTCCTCCTCTCCCAACTCCTCCGGCTCTGCTTCACTCCTCTCTCCACCCAACATCATATTCTCTCTCTCTTTCTTTAAGAGCCAAAACACAAAACCAAAGAAGTTATTTCCTGCTGAGAAAGAATCATTTTTCTCCAATGGAAATTTGCTGGCCATATCAACCACACTCCAGGGCAGGCTCTATGAATAAGAGTACTTGGACAGCACAAAACAGACTTCAAGCTAAAGAAAAAGTTCTAAAATGTCTAACTGGTATCCAAACTACCATGAAATCAACATAAAATGTCAATTATTTAGAAATGAATACATCATGATTAGGTTGAAAAAGGGGTAAACAGTCATAGAATCATTGTTTTCTTTCTCCCGAGTATTAGATGTCTTGTTTCCTTTGCTGGTCAGCAAGCCTCTTGGGAGAAAGGGACATGGTTCAACATCTTTGCCTTTCCTTCAGTTCTTGTTTGCTAAGAATCAAATAAAACAAACAATGATGTCCAAGCATGAACATGAAGTATAGGCTCATAAGTGAATGCAGTCAGCTCACTAGGGTACATAAGTGTTCTAGCAAAGCTGTGAAAAAGTCCCGGCAGCATTTTTCAGTACACATGATGCTGGATGTGTGGTTTCTTCTCCACTAATTGAAGGAAAGATAAAGATGGAATTGCCGGTACACCATAACACCAAAATGTTCTTAGTTTTTTTTTCTAGTTTTGCAAATTCTTATGATTTGATTTCTATCCAGGACTGTCAGTTGAGACATCTGATAATCTAAAAGTGCTCAGAGAATTAGGATCCCATATGGCTCAAAAATATTTCCTATCCGGCAGAGGAAAAAGAACATACTGTGAAAATAATACCAGTATATCCTTCAGTGTACGTGTACGGGGAGAGAAAATGAATTCAAATCACTTTTCACAGAATAATGATAATGATCATTAGGATTAATTGTAACAAGCAAAATACGTAGGATATGCCATTCTTCATAATCATTCCACATTACAAAAAAAAATCAGTGTTTTGAAGCAATGGCATTAATGGGGTTATGTTTTATCTAACAGAAAGCACTGTTCCTCAGAAATGGGCACCGAATTAAGAGTCCTGGCTTACTGAAAAATTAGTTATATAAACATGGAAAAGATCATCCAACGTCCTTAGGTCTTATATTTTTCTCAAGTGCATAGTAAGAGAGTTGAACCAGATGTTCCTTCCAAGCACATCTGGAAGTCGCAGTGTGTGAGTACTCATATACTCACACCTAAAAGAACAGCTGATTCTTCTTGTTTGGGGCTCGGGGCCACTTCCTTCAAATGGCTATTCAGTCTGAGAGACAGAAGTACATAACTGAAGGAGGTAAAGGGGACTTGGGCTCCATTAGTATTTATTTACCGACTGAAATACGGGTGAAAATGAGATAAACAACCGCTATCATCAGAACAGTCAATGAAACCAATACTCCCCCCCCCCAACAGAATCACAGCGATAAATGGCAACCAGAGAGATGCCACCCAAGAAGCGGCAGAGCTGCTATGGCTGCCAAGGTTGTAGGGAAGTAGATGTTGGGACAGTATCTTCCCAACTCTGTCACCTGTGGTAACAGTGTGCTAGTCACATGGAATTGTTCCACTGACCTCGATGGGGGGGGGGAGACTTCCCCTGTCAGTTTAGTGATCTCCACTATCTTCTTATCCATAAGTTCATACTAGAGAGCATGGATTAATAATCAGATGGATAAAGACGTGGCCCTCACGGCCTCGTGAATGGCTCTCCTTCTTATTAGCAGTGTGACTAGGGATCGACGAAGGTTTTCCCCGTCTGTAAAATGGGAGCAACAACTCTCCTCCCTTTTAGAGATGCGGTGACATAATGGGTATGCAGTCGCTTTATACACTGTAAAGTAAAATTGCTATAAATAAAGGGTGCCTGCAGGAAGTACTTTTAGAAAAGAGCGCAGCACTGTAAATCTTCTAGTTTCCTGTTGTTTTTGCCAGAAATAGTCTCTTCTGAAAGAGGCAGCATGTGTGGAGGGGGAAAAAAGCAGGTTTATTCCTAGCTCTGCCATTTACTTTGCTTCGTGGCCTTGGGCGAGTCATTTACCTAGTTATTTCGCAGGGTCCCAGGCTCACAGGGTCTCACACGGGGGTTTATGCTCCATGTTTATGGTCTGAAGTTCTCTCTCTCTCTCTCTACACACACACACACACACACACACACACACACACACACACTTTTTTTTTCTCCATTGAAGTTGTGTTTTATAAGTGAATTCTGACAAGACAATGGAACATGATTTGGGACTTGGCATCTCAGCCCATGAGAGGTTCCTCCTCCTGCAGCTTCCCGAGAACAGCTCTAACAGAAACTCTCTCTGCTGCCTCCAGGTGCCCTGAGCCCTGCCTGCCCTCCTGAACCCTGTCTGGACATGATAATTTTGTCATTCTTCATCCCAGCGGGGATCAGGGTATTGGTCCAGAGAGGGCTTGACCTGGGTGCCCTTTGCGCCTGGTAGATTGCCAAGTGGGTGCTACCCAGAGTCACAAGTAGAGAACAGCTAAGTACAGAGACCCCAAAACTCTTGGGAGATGGATTCCTTGTCTGCTCTGTGCTTGGGAGATGAGTCCCTGAGCAAGAGATACACCCAGTGAGCCTTCCATAGATGCTGCTCCTATAAGGTGGGGTGAGTCAGAGAGATCAGTATTTAGGCCAGAATGTCCCCTGGACCTGGCATCAGGAGGCAGGGTCCAAAGTACACGTGGTCCGTATTCTCCCTACAAACATGCTCAAGCCTATGCCAACTCCATGCCTGGGGCCTTCTTCCTTCTAATCTTCCTGGGCTTGCTACCCCCTCCCCCAACTACCACTTTGGCCAATTCAAGGCATGCTTGGATAAGAACAAGACTATAAACTATGTAATTCTGGTGACACTGTAGAAGATGCTTATTTAAACACCTGCATTTAAACATAGTGTTGCACAGTGTAACACAAATGGCAAGTTCCATGTTAAAACATAAAATTTTAATTTGTCTTAGAAGATTAAATAGCAAATAAAACAAACTACCACAACAATGTAGACACTGGCCCCAGAAGAGTCTATGTGTTCTAATGGCCCCCTCTTCTGTTTTAAATAAGGGGGCCTACACTTTATTTTGCACGGGACCCAGCAAAGGATGTGGCTGGCTATGTTTGCAGGTGTAAGATTTGCAGAACTGCCTGGTTCCTGGCCCAGTGTTCCACAGGTAGACCTCCTGACTCTGCCTGCAGGATGGCCTCAGTTTAGGGAGCACTGGTTGGGAGGACTGATCCAAGAAGCACCCATTACTAGTGATCTGTGCCTTTTCCTTCAGTTTTCCCACCAGGTAGAAAGAAACATGGAAGCCCTTCCACTGGAAACCATGAGGGTCATTTAACTCTAACAAGAGTGGTGTGCCACTGCTCACTGACTACATAGACATAACTTCCAGTGCTTGTTAGAAATTATAAGGAAGAGATACATTGAAGACTGCCTGAACTTATGGAGTTTCACCATATATTCATTCATTCATTCATTTGTTCATTCGTTCGTTCATTCGTTCGTTCGTTCGTTCATTCACAGCATCAGCTCACAACCTTTATGGAGTGGGTACATATATTCTACATAGACTTGGAGAAGTGATTAAGATACTATATTCTCTCTCCTGAAAGAGCTTAAAGTCAATGCAGGTGGCATAAGGCTGAAGGTAGGAATACAAGACGCAGTAATAGATTTTTCTCATGCAACAAGATCAATGATTATGGCTATATGGAGAAGAGTTTCCTGAAGTGCACAGGCATAGATTAAGAAAGGCATTTTGGGCAGGGAGACTGTAATACTAAGTTATGTGTACAAATTAGCCAGAATTCAGAAAATTCAGAGAGCACTGTGAAAATCAATTACAGCATGGGGAAAGGCGTTGAGAAAAGAAAGTGTGCCGAGGCTGAAAAACCAACCATCTTAATCAAACCAGATAAACAGGGAGAGATGAGCTGGCGAGCTTCATCGCAGCAGGACAGAAGAGGCATCCCGTAGTTGTCACTTTTGCCTTGAAAAGAGATGACTTGATGTACATACAGTTCAGAGAATATACTCCAGTGGTGTTGCGAAATGCAATCTGAAGGGAGGAAAGTGGAGGTCGAAACCCATTTAGAGAACCCTTGCAGAATTAATGCACGAAAGCAGTTACAGCAGCAATAAGGACTTATGAACCAACAGTGGCAATTCCAACTGGCTAGATTTGATTGCTGGGTTAACTAATGTAGGCATGAGTGGGAGGCAGGGGTCAAGGGTGGCTGTGATGTTGGTGTGAGACTTTTGGGATGGGATGGCAGAGTGTCGTGCTCCCCTTGGAGTGTGACTGTGGAACTGCCATGGGATTCCAGTAGGAAGTTGGAGGAGAAGCTCAGGGTGGAGCTCAGGTTTGAGAGTGATCAGTATCTAGGTGGGGCCTATAACTGAAATAGAACAAACTGCCCGCCCATGGGAAAGAGCTGGGAACTTCAAAACAGAAGGAAGAAAAAGGAGAAAATGGAGAGAGAGAGAGAGAGAGAGAGAGAGAGAGAGAGAGAGAGAAGCTACCTTAGAAGCAAGAGGGAATGATTTACATGAAGAAGGGGCATGAATCAGATGGCAAATAAGTCAGGAAAGTCCTCTGGAAACAGGGTCAAAGCCTATGGCTAGAGAGGGACAGCGGATACAAGGGAATCTACTACGAAGTTTTGATAAACGGACACATAAACAAGCTGCCCATTTAACTACTGCAGCCCCGAGACTTAGGGAAACCTCTCTTTGTAACTGGCAGCCATCAGAGCAGAGTGGAAGTAAGTGCTCAGTCCTAGCCGGGCATCTGTATCGCTCATCCACTAGCTTCCTTCTCTCTCACTCACTCACTCAGTCACTCATTCACTCAGTCACTCAGTCATTCACTCATTCACTCACTCACTCACTCCTCACTCATTCAGGGACTATCACAGAAGAGGGGTCGAACGCCTGCAAGAGAAGATATTGTCTTCTGGGTACTAACTGGCTTTACAACAAACACAGCAGCCGCATAACACTTACACACACACACACACACACACACACACACACACACACACCAGACCACTTAAGAAGGGGTGAGCAGGTGTGAGAGGAGAAATAGGAAAGGTCAAGTGGGGGGGGGCATTATCAATCACAAATTATTGTACCGAGACAAGAAACGGTCAGAGGTAGAAAATTAAATGTAGAAAGCAGATGGCATCCTTTGAGTTGGTAATGGAGGTCAGCTTGTGAGGGATCACACAATTCCTCCCAGGGAAACTGTGAGGAAAGGGCTGTGAGGTAGAAAGTGGAGGGAGCCGGTGTAAATTACAGCTCAGAAAGAAACACAGAGATGCCCCCGCCCCCACGTTTGCTCTTGAGGGGACAGCTGAGCCAGTTTACAGAGTAGGGAACCCAGCAGGACAGGACTGTCTCAGGCTCAGGAGACACAAAGGCAAACTCCACAGGTAAAAGGTCCATTTTGAAGTTGGGGGAAGGGAGCAGAGATGAGTGTGGGATCCTCTACTCCTGTGCCCCACAGTGCCTTGCTGCTGCCATCCAAGTCTTAATTCCTCAAGCGTGGTCATCACCTCTGTCTCCATCCCTGAAACCCAGCAGCCAGAGTGCTCCTCAGACTCGAATCGCTTGATTACTTACAGAATGTGTTTTGGGTGACAGTTCTTTTTCTTGGGAGTTCCTCATAAAAATTCCCTGGTAACAATTCCCCAAGCCTCTAATCCTATCTTTATAGCCTTCAATCTCATAAGATTCCTTGCTATTTTGGGTAGTTTGAGGTTACCTGCTGTGAACTACTTCAAGATCTTCCTTCTGTTTCTTTTGTCTTTGCCTTGTCCTCAACTTTCCCTCGTGATATATCCAAAGTTCTACTGACCTTTCACAATTCTGCTCCATGGATATCCCTCATCTGCCTTTTGCTTTCATCTTACACATATGCTTTAAAATTATTTGATGTCTGATATGATATCTTTTACACTGTTTTAAATACTTAAGGAAGGGATTCATTTATTCTATCAGTTAAGCAGCACAATGTCTTATCTTTTCACCCCTCTTTATTTCCATGACTCATATCATCCACCTACAAAGTATTAAACCTCCTAAGGGCTAGCGGACATTTGATACATCTCTCCTAATAGTGGCAATACACTGTACCTAGTCCCTGCTACTATAATGAATGGATTGTTTCTATGGTCATAGAGGGCGAGTGTGTAGATGGGTAGATAAGAATGCTTATACATATTTGTGTAATTCAGTAAAGTATTTTAACTCAATACTTGTCACATACTTACTTGCTTGCTTGAAAGTATAAAACATGACCTTTGTCTTCCAAAGGTACAAAATGGAGTGGAAGTATTCTCATACACATTAATAAGACATTCTAATAACATTCTAATATCTGTAAGACTGGTCTTCTAATATGAGTCAGCGTTTACCAAGCAGGAGGTATATGATGATCATATGCAAATATATAAGTGCAGAGTGAGCGAAGACAAGACTCGAAACACAGTCTAGAAAGCAGAATCCCAAAGGCCCTGAATAACAGGTTGATGAAATTCTATGCAGGAAACCCGGGCGTCGTCAAACTTTTAAGGCAGAGGATATTAGCAGATGCATGTTTTTCAAAGATAACTTTGGCAGCAGAATGGAGAATGAACTTGAAAAGAATGAGTTGGTGGTGGGTAGGCCTGTCAAGAGGCTTTTGCAATATTGTAGGGGAGGTGACAAGTGTCAAATGAGGGGAAGTTTGTTGCAGCGTTTATGACCAAAGTGCACGTGTGAACTTGTCGATGGCGCCGGGACAGGGGTGGGGGTGGGGTGGGGGGGTGAAGGTATGTGTGCAGAGGTGCTCGCTGGTCTGACGTTCTGAAAGATACTAAGTGGTAAACAACAACAAGGACTATAATTTATTGTCTGCTCTATAACATGGTTGTCTACATTGGCCCCCGAGCGGTGCTGATGCCTTTTATTGTCCACCCGTGACTGAAGAGGCTGGAGCTTGCACTCTGGTCTGTATGAACAAAGGCTCTCATACTGTCTCATGCCATCTCAGTCCATATAGCTTTTAGAGAAAGGTTCATGTTACTATGTATGCTTTGCATAGTGCAATGTAGTAGAGGGTAATAAAACAGTGGGTATCAAATGAATACTTGTTAAGTTGGATAGCGGGTGATTACCTGAGGTGCCTTGAAAAATCGTACATTATCTTACTCCACAGGCTTTGTAGTGCAGCCTCTATAACTGAATCTTTTCCTGCTCTCTCTACTCTCTCTGCTATCCTCACCTAGTTTTGCCCTAACTAGCTTTCCCCCCACCACTTGTAGGAATTCTCCCTTGCTGCCCCTATACTGGGTTAGGTTCTTGCTACCTGCTTAATTTCTGAGCTCCATGGAGATAGCTGGTTCACTGTTTTTATCTCCAGTTTGAGCACAGAGACTGGTAGACAGTGAGTATTCCATAAACACTGGCTAAGGAAGCATTGTGGTTTGTTTGTAAACCTGAGCATTTTGAAATCTGAATCTTCCAACATCTGGACGAAATGCCCTGGATAATACCTTGTGGATAAAAGAAACAGGAAAGTATTACACTCTGGCTTTTGAGGTCTAAAAGTAGTTTCAAATTTTTGAGAACATTTATGCAATGAGAACGCTAGACTAAAAACATGGAGATTGTTCAAATTTCTTTCCATTCTGTCCTCTCCAAGCAAGCAAAATATGTTTCTGCTTATTTTCTCATGCCCGCCATCTTCAGCTTGTGAGTTATTGGGTATGAACAGTACGCACCTCAGAATCAAAAGCAAACATGATAACAAAGCTCACACACATGTGTATGTACATCACACACACACATGTGTATGTACACCACACGCAAACACACACACACACCACATACACACACACACATGCACGCACACACGTGTATGTACACAACACACACGTATGTACACCACACGCAAACACACACACACATTAACACACAGACACCACATATACACACACTCACACCCACACTCACACACAAGAGGGGCACACATTAAAATAAGAAAATCAGGTTCCATTTTTAAGAGTCTTAAATGAGGGATAGTCTCAGACTACCCAAGGCCACAGACAGTACCAATTCCCTTGTTTTGGGATACTCCTTTTATTCATACAAGACGAGTAACTTCTTGGATTATGACTCTTTGTAGAGACAGATGTGGTTCCAAAGATAGGATAGCTTTGGGATTTCTCCCTGGCAAATCCTACCAGAAGCTCTCTGCAAGACCTCAGATCGTCATTTCTCTACAACTTGTCACTGTTACCATCTGGGGTGATTTTCCCCAAGAAGGACTAGAAGGGGAATCAATTTACTGATGGCAGTCTGAGTCATAGATCTGGGTATTTCCCATTAGCGCAGTGACTCTACAGCCCATGTCTCCTATGTCTCCTCATCAGCCACCATCCTGGTGTAATGGAGGAAAAGTCTTGTAATATCCAAAGACCTGACTTGAAGTGCTCATAGATATCATTATGTGATTCAAAACTAACTTTGGAAGTAACTAAGAGGCTACAAATTCATTGTTAAAATATAGGGTCGGTGTCTTCTGGTCTTCTTACATTGTTGTGGCCCAAAGGAATTGCTGTTCCTGTCAAATTTGGATTTCTTCTCAACAGATAATATTTCAAAAGTTCTGAGCTCAGGTAATTATATAAGATGTGTATTAAAGCTGGGTAATGAATGCCTGTGAAGTTGCCACCAACTTCCAAAGGTTTCCTTTGATTTTGAATACTCAATTCTAAATTAATAGAAACAGAATCACAATTTGTATCTTCTAGAGCATTTTCCACTTAGTTTTTGTTTTCACATCTCACTGGGTAATAAAGGTTGAACAGATTAACTAAACTGGTCCTGAGTGTCTTGCTTGAAATTATTAGAGCAAGAACAAGGATCTCTTTATTGTGATGTTTCTCTGTCTATAATACAGCATCATAATGGGGGATGCTGCAGCTGAAGTAAGCACAATAAACCCAGACTATGAAAACATATCTACAGTAAATATACATTTATATTAATGCAATAAGTAATGTAAGTAAGCAATTGATATATAAATTTAATTAATATGGAATGGACAGCTACACTTCAATCTGTTCCTGCCTCTGACTCCAAGGAGCCATTTCTTGTTTTTGAAGGGTAGGAGCTACATCATCATTACTGGCTCACTTGTGGAAGTGAGGAGACTGGGAGACTGACATACTCCTGCAAACAGAAGCAGTTGGAATGCCAGATGATCACTCAAGCATCTCCATCACATTGCCTCAGACTGGTAAGTGCGGCACAAATTGTTAGCTAGATGTACTTGGCATCTTATAATTTCACAAGGACTGACTTTGTGAATATGTATTTCTATAGAAAGGATGCCTGGCATTCCCTTTGGTAATACTATACCAAATTATAGGATAATTACAGCAAAAATGCCCTTTCCTAAGTTAAAGATCTGTATTCTCAGAGAATCCAGTGAAAGGTAGCAATGAAGGAGACTAGCCGGATGCTGAATCTAAGCCAAACAGAACCTGGCTGCAGACCAGAATGTTCTTGGAACTTGGTTCCTTGTTCTGTAGGGCAGAAATAAAGACCCTAACTCCTACAAACAGGGTACAAGCCAAAAGACACAGAGAGACCTGAGCAGATGAATGACACAGATAGCTATAGAATAGAAGTACTACGCAAAGAAAGAAAGTATAATGTGTATGCTTTCTTTTAAGAGATTACTTTAAATGTAGAGACATCCACCTTAACCTTTAAGATCTAGGATAGCTATGTCTATATGCTTACATCCACAGTTCTCATTGCAACAATCCCTGGGCTTGGCAGGAGGAAGCAGCAATTAAAAAGGTGGTTCATTACTAAGATGAGACTTACAAATCCCAAGTGATCATACTCTGGTAGAATAGCTAATCACTTCAAGAACGGCATCTGGAGTCCCCATGGCTTCAACTCCAATGAGCCTTTTTCCTAGATGATTGTGAAGCAGGGCCTTCAGCTTGTGAGGATAAGCCAGTCTGGTGGAAAATGCATTCTGTGCTTTCCAGTGACCACATTGCCCCAGACAGTGGGTGGGCCTTTGCTGCCTTTCCAACTCTGCTGTGTCTAGAGTGTGGAAATGGCCTTAATCTCTATAGTAGCTAGCAAATGACTAATTTTAATTGTAGGTGTCCAACCAATACTTAAATAACCAACCCATAAATGACTGAAAGCATGAGACAATCTTAATAACATTGTCCTTGGGGCTCATGGCTCTGGAAAATGGAAAAAGAATAACCTTGAGAATCATGGTTCTTGGCAGGTGTTAATGTTATGCACATGAAAATAGATTCATGACAGTAAGATAGATAATAAGTAGAAGAATAACATACTTGTTGGTTTGACTTGTCTGTTCATTTCTGCTTTTAAGGTTGAGAATTTAATCTAAAAAGCGGTTTGATAAGAAGGCAAGTTGTTGGAGGAATGCTGATAAGAAAGGAAACAGGCTTTTAGAATACGAAGAGGTCAGGGGAAAAACTGTCAAGATATTTGACAGGGAAAGCGAAAAAGAAAAAATAATAAACTGTCAATGGAACACTGTAAGATTTAAGGTTCTTCTCTAGGGGTTCCAGAAGCACACAAAGGCAGAGGTGAGAGCCTTGAAGCATGGATGGAGTGGACCCAGGGGAAGGGGTCCACAAAGGGGAAGGGGAGAGAATAGCCTCTCCGCTTCTTCAACAAGTTACAAGTATCCAATCACACACGTGGAGGTCAAGGTTAAGCCCCAAATGGGATTTGTCTTTAGCTCCTCCCCCATTTATATCCCTTCCCTAAGGGTTGCTTCCTTGCAAGCCAGGGGACTTTCTCTGGGCTGTGTGATTTTCCCCAAATTCCTCTAGACCTTTATGTATGGTTGTTCAACCATCAGAACTTGCTTGGGCTCTCTCTAATTTTCTCAGGACACCGATTTCTCTGAAATGACAAAGGAGGCTAATTGGTCTCATCTAGTAAAGCAATTCCTATTGCAGGCTTTGCTAGCTAAGGGCTGCCTTGCTGGCTGGCTGCATCTACCAGTAGAGCAATTAAACAGAGAGCAAATGAGCGGATGGGCTTCTATTGTGCCAGGCCCTAACCAGAGCAGCTGAGTCTAATAGAGTAGTGCATGGGCTCAGAAACAGACATTGGAAAAGATAGACGTCCAATCTATTCTCCTAGCCACATGACAGGGAATTATCTCCCCTAGACCATATATTCTTCATCTTTAAGAATGAAGAGTAAGTTCTCATCCATGGTTTCATCTTTTATCAGAAATAACATAGCCTGCTTTGCAGGGCTGATTTTAGAATTCAGAATAAGTATAATGATGCCAGATGGATTTATCATCCATTTACTTATCCCTTCCTCATCAGTTCAAGTGGAATGATGAGGCCACCCAGTGGAAGGTCCCACAGCCACTATTCACATCTTGGCATTTGTCTTCTGATTCTTAACCCACAAGGGTGGGGTTGAGGTTGACTAGAAGTTTCCTCTATAGCTCTTCTAAGTGCAGAGATACTTCAATACTCTCTTATGTCATTTAACTCTCACAGCATTTCTGTGCAATACTGCCCTCCCTGCTTTGAGACAAGAGAAGCAAAACCCAGAGGCCTTGATGCTGGCCCAAACTCAAGGAGCTCATTAGTGCCTGAACTTAAAATCAAATACAGGATTTATGACTAAGATATAAACTTTAGCAAGAGATAGCCTTGGGCATAGGATAGGTTCATGGAACTTTTCTATGTCTTGCAGGGTTTTTTGGCCTGGATTTTAAAGTTCTCTAGTAACAGATCCCAAGCCCGGATGGCTATGTGTTATCAGATAGAGGAGAGAGTGGATGTGAGGGCATGGTTCAACCATACCTTTTCAATTTTGCTGTAGGGCTATGGCCAGTTATCTCTTACTGGATCCTGCCATTGGCCAGAAGAAGCAGAAATAGATTGTTAAGAAGGTACAAGATTGCCATTATAAAATCAGATATGCTCCTTCAGGTTGGGAACAAATTCTATCATAGGACTGCACTGCATCCTGCCCGATATTAAAAAGAAAAAAAAAAAAAAAAAAAAAAAGGAGCCAAGAAATCATGCCAAGAGTTTCTTGGATGAAAACTGACATTTCCTGCTTTGGAGACAGAAGTGGAAACCCTGATTGGAGAATTATATTATGAAGAGTTAGAAAATATTTGTCATCATCATTTTAGGTCATTTATTCATTTACCCCTTTAATGCTCATTTTTTTATGCTGCTAGGTTGAGCTTAAAAATCATAGGATGACAATTCACTTTGTTTTCATATATTGACATAAAGCAGGAAGGAAGCTTCTGCATCCTTTAGTTTCAAAAACACAAAAGCATTTCTGGGAAATACTAGGGCATGGGATGTTCTTTCTGAAATATGACCTTTGTCATCAATGAGGATGCTAGATTTTATCTGTTGGGCTATAAATTATTACTATAATGTCTGAGTAACTTCCTGCAGCTTGAGTAGTTCAAGAAGAGGGAAATTGTTAAGAACAATTAAATTTACCCTTGCTTCAGTGTTCTGATGCTCCTGTAGACTTCTTTCTGGATTTAACTCAGGCACCTTCTTGCCCAGGTGGCATTGTCTGCCACCTTCCAATGAAGATGTCCCTCCCACAATGCCCCCATGAGCATTCTGCACAAGACACCATCTATTACTGTCCTCAGCACATGGCATGTAGCCAGAACTTAAAAAAAAAAGTTTGCTGGTCATCACTGAATTGTAGATTATAGAGAGGTGGAGTACTGTTTAAAAATGCTGAAAAGGTGAGTTATCTCCCAGGTCAAAATTTATTTCCCAGGTTGTCACTGTCCTATTTTATATATATATATATATATATATATATATGTATGTATGTATGTATGTATGTATATATATATATATATATATATATATATATATATATTAGGTATGTATTTAAGGTATCACTTGTGTGTCTCAGGCTTGAAGGATGCTCTTGTTGCTGAACTCATACCTTCCTATTTTGGCTCCGAATCCAGCAGACATGAAAGAGGTTTGAGTCAGCTACTGCTTAATACCACACAAGCCTTGGAGAGAAGACTATTATATAAGATAATGTGTATTTTAAGGTTTTGGTTTTTTCCTACAGTCAAAACCTAGATGCCACCTTCAAACCTCATAAAGATGCTGCTACCAGATGTGTGGGAAAGAGAGGGCCCTCTGCTTGCTCTGTAGTCCTTGTAAGTGGAAAAAAATAAAAGCAGTTGATTAAGGGTTAGCAATTTTCTTTTCTTTCTCTACACGTACTTGTAATTCATTTAATGCAGGAAGTGGGCTGGATTTTCTTCTTTCCATTTCAACTGTCAGAGAACTTTCTTGGCAGCCTGCTATGGTTACCATGACAACAGGACTATGGTGGCAGTAATATGATCTCATGGGTCTTGTGTCAATAGCATCAGATCATCATACCTGAGGATAATTTTGACAATAAGTTTCAGTTATGCATGCAGGATTTATTAGCATTTGATTGTTTCCTGGAAACAGGGGGCAATTATACACCTAGACTGTTAATAAAAGCATGCTCATGAAGGCTAGTGTTTACCCTGAGATGTCAACTTGAGTTATATGGTACTCTGCATAAAGTACTTTCACATACTGCAACGACTTGAGTTGCCATCAGTTGAGATGGGCACTGTTATCCTTACTTTATTGAAGAGGAAACAGAGGCTCCTGTGATGTACTTGGGTAAGGTAGCAGACCAGCTAGCTGTTCAGTGCTGATAGACTCCAAATAGGGGCTTCTGTAATCTTTATTCCCATGTAGAGAATTGAGGGATATGAAGAAAATGCTCTGAGGTATGTAAGGTAAATGCCGAAAAGTCAGAGTTCAAATAATTTAACTATGTCTGTGATCAATAGCATTGACTATTTTGAAAACCTCAGTCTTTCCATTGTGGGTGTGGCTTCTGAGTCTTCATACCTACTACTGTAACCTCATTCCCTACGACTTCCCTGACATGTGTTCATAGACAGATACTTCTTTTCCTTCCCCACCAGTCAGAGTGTGAGTCATGTGTGTGTCTGGTTGCATTTGGCTTCCTAGCATAAGCAGGAAGGCAGGATCATGACTTTTATTTCTAGTAAACATAAATCCCAGCCCCTGGCACTTGTTAAGTGGAAACCCACACATTCCCATGAGGTAGATACAGCAGTTACTTTCATATTAAGCCCAGGACTACTTGCCTAGGGATGGTGATGCCCACAGTGGGCTTGGCACTCCTGAACTAGTTAATGACTAAGACAACCCCCCCCCCAACCCCATAAGCCTACAGGACAATCTGATCTAGTTAATTCCTCAATTGCTGCCTTCCTCTCAGATGACTTTAGACTGTGTCAAGTTGACAATTAATGGCAACAAGGACATGAATGATATTTGACTTTCTTTTTAAAATTATCATTAGTTTAATAAATTTGGTTTTTAAAAAGTAAACATCTTGGTTTTATCTTTGAGATGTTGGGAACTGAACCAAGGGCTCTAAATGCTAAGCAAATTAGCAACATCCCCACCTCTCAAAATAAACATTTGGATACACAGCATCGCTAAAGAAAAGTCATTTATGTAGAAATGTATTATTTGTAGAAAAAAAAAAAAAAACCCAAAATTCTATGTTGGAACTCAAAGGAAAAAAATTAAATTCTAGAAAAAGCTAAAGTTTCTTTTATATTTATTTATCATATGCATGTGTGTGTGTGTGATGTGTATGTGTGTGCTTGTGTATGTGTGTTTGTGTGTGTGTGTGCTTGTGTGCCTGTGTGTGTACACAAACTCCACAGAAGTCGTGTGGCAGTCAGAGATAACCTGTGGGATTCAGTATTCTTCCATCATGTAGGCTCCAAAGATTAAATTGGTTGCAATCATTTTTACTCGCTGAGCATTCTCAATAGCCCCAAGGGGAAAAAACTATCTTTAAAAATAATTATTAGATAATGTAAGGCCCATAAATTGTGAATATAACAGAGTATAAGTCAAGTTTAGATTATAAAAATTTTATTATTTGGAGGCTACAGAGATAGCTAATTGGATAAGAGCACTGATTGCTATTATACAGGATCTAATTCCAAGCAGCCATATACATGGTCACATGGTGGCTCACAAGAGCATAGATGACTTTATAACCCTAAAGACATCGGAAGATTTGCCCTGCGTATTGGTGAGGAGGAAGCAGAGCTGGTTACTCTCACGCGAGGACATTTTAATGAAGCGTACCTTTTATTATGCAGCCTTATGAGGCACCCATTTTTGAGAAGGTGACCGTATAGTGCCTGGTGCTATTCTCAGTATTCAACTCAAATCTTTTTACTTATGTAAAGAGGTTTCAGGAAAGAAAATATTTTATTTAGCAAATTAAAATTCAATATTATGTTTTGCAATGCTGTGAGCCCGCCCACCCACCAGACTGTAGATAAGCCAGAATGACATACTGTGCACACAAGGGAAGTGGGGGGAGGAAAATGAATGGGCTGTCAAAGATGGTTGCAGCGGGAGACGCAGCTCTATGGCGGAGTGCTTGTCTAGCATGAATCAAGTCCTGGGTTCAAGTCCATGAGCTCAGTATGATGGCTCAAACCTGTACTCCTTGTAATCTGGAAGTGGAGGCAGGAGGATCTTCTTTAGCTACAGAGCACATTTGAAGCCTGCCTGACCTATATGAGACCCGGTTTCCAAAAAACCACAAGCTAGGGACAAGAAAGATGGTCCAGCAGATAAAGGTGTTTGCCACCAAGCCTGATGCCCTGAGTTGGATCCCTGGGACCCACATGGTGGAAGGAGAGACAGGTTCTCACAGGTTGTCCACTGTCCTTTACATGCTTGTGGTGGCAGCCACACACATCAATTCATTGATTAAATAATTGAATTAAAAAGCCAAACATAAAACTATCCCAAGGAAAAACAATGGCAAATAATCTTAACATTTCAAGATCAGACATTTTCAAAGTACGTTTGACTTAGAAATCATTCATCTACCATTAAGGCTGTCAAGAGTAACAAGTTTTCCTAGGGTCCTTTAATATATGTGTAGAGGTATTGGATGCAATTTTTGTTATATAGCAACAAGAATGGCCACAAAACAGTAGCAGCAAGCAATATCCAGTTCATGCCAGTGCCTGGGCAGTCGGTGTCTGCAGCAGGCTGAGCACTGTTCCCAAGGAACCCGGTCCTGACCCACAGAATTTACCCATAGTAATTGACTTAGAGAAGGGCTCTCTGTGGATGTGTTCAAATTGAGGATTTTGAGAAGCGCAAGATTATCCGAGATTATCTACGTGGGCTCTAAATACAAACCCTCATATCTGATAAAAGAGAGGCAAGTGACTGAGGATATGGACAGTAGAGTGAAATGGTCACAAGTCAAGGTTTGCTGATCAGCCACCAGATGCAAGTGGCAGCCTCCTCAGGGAATGAGGTTCTGCCAACAGCTTCTTTAATTGTTTGGCCCACCAAAGACGACTTCTTCAGATTTCTGGCTTCCACAGCTTTGACACAATAGTCTTTTTTTTTTTTTTTTTTTTTTTTTTTTTCCAACACAAGGTTTCTCTGTGTAGCCCTGGCTGACCTTGAACTTGCCCTGTAGACCAGGCTGCCTCCAACTCAGAGATCTGCCTGCCTCTGACTCCCAAGTGCTGGGATTAAAGGGGTAGGTAGGCCAAGGGAAGAGTATTTTATGGTGGGGGTGGGGTGGGGTGTTTGGGTTGGGGATCAAATTCAGAGCCCCATGTTTCCTAGTGGTAGATTGCAAACCAGCTACATCTTCCTTGTTACAGTTGCCGGAAGAAATGTAAACATCCAAACCCTGATAGTATTATACAGCTGAACTTTATCTTTCCTAAGCCGCTCCTACTCTTGTTCCTTTGATTGGTTGGGGCTGACAAAGCTAAACTTATTAAAGTATCTTTCAAGGTTCATTATCACCTGCTGACACTTAAGCAAAATCACCGCCTTTGTTAGCCCTATCCTCTTACAAGTTGGAACTGGCACAAGGAACAGGGAGCCAAGGTCAGTGTTTAATGCCTTGTTTTCCTGTCAGTTGATTTTCTTAAATATAGAACTACAAATTCTTGTATAACCTCATTCATCTATATAGCTTGATTCCACATATTTTGTCAAACAGTGATTACAATCAATAGCTAAGTAATGTACTTACTCCTCTTTGTCAGAAAAAAAAAAAATAAACAACCACCCAATGATTTGTTATATGCAAGAGCGTTGATTGTAAGTCTAGAGATTTGATGACAAGTGTGACACATTCCCTGATCTCACTTAAGTTCTTGTTTGGATGAAAGGATTTTTATCAACTCACGAACAAACAAAAGCAGGGTGTGAAGATGCCATGGGGGAGGATGGAGACACAGCTGCTACTCAGACTTCTAGACTTAGGTGATTAAAAAAAATAGCAATGCTCTTCTGACATGGGATCTGAGGAGGATGTGGGCTGAAGGCGTCTGGCATCTTCTTATGGATAATGGGCCTGGTATTTAGAGAGACCCAGGGTTTTGTGTCCTGGGGGAGACAGAGAGGTTCAGAAAGCACGGGACTGATGAGGCATGTGTCATGTAAAAAGAATGATCATGACAACAGGGTTCCAAGAGGTTTTGAAGGAACAACACAAAAGTTGACTAAGGCCTCTCCATTGCAGATGATTTTGAATGTAACTCCAGAATTTAGACTTTAAAATACTCATACATATTGAATAATAGAGGTTTGAGTTAGATGACTGACTGATGGGACTTTATGCTTTGTGAGATGAGTCCAGGAGGGAGGGTGCTTGAAGAGTTCAGTTGGCAGGTTAGGATGATGACCCAGGGTAAGGGGGAGGGCCTGGAGTGCTTCTTTATTATGTCCCTATGTGTGTCAAGGTGCACCCATGGAGTGCTCCTTTCTATAACGATCTGCCCTTCTGTCTGTAAGGCAGAAAAAGAGGATACTGTGGTGTGAGAATAACACTGGTGAATGGCATGACCCAGTTCATTTACTGAGAACCTGGTGGAAGCAGGTTCAGTACCATGTGATGCCACCAATTCTGGCAGTTTCAAGTTAAGAATAACCATCCTATGGGAAGGACAGTGGCTGCTTGCTGAGTGGGTTGCCCGGAGTCACAAAAGTGAACGAAAAGTGTTGTCCCTTGATGGAGAAGGGGACAAATGGAGCGAGTTCAACTCAATGAGCAACAAAGCCTGAGGGTGACAGTTTTATTTCATGGCTTGCTTTGTGAAAGTCACTGCTGAGCTGATGTGGTAGGATCAGCAACTCTGACCTTGGCCCTCTTGACATCGTAACAGCAACATTTCTATAATCATCTAGTCGAGCCTCTTCACACTCCAGAGTTAACTGGGGTGATTTCTCAAATAGTATTTTAAAAAGTGATGTAAAATAGCAAAAACAGGTTCTTTAGATCCAGACACAGGAATGTTGGGTGTCATCCCTACTCCTCCATGACACCGAGGGAAATTACTGAGATGAAAATGCAGGACTTTAGGACTTCCTAATAAAATAATGTGTGGCAAATCAGAGCTGTGGAGGAACAGGAATAGTGTGCATTAGGAGGTCCCCATGAAATAATTATTGATAATAGGTTGTAAAGAAGACATCAGAAAAATCCAGGGATGACAGGAGAGCGATCCCTCAGAAGCATGCATAGTTGGTTGAGGTTATTTGGTGTGCTTAGTTTGCCACAACTCTGCCTGGAACCATTTTCTTGTTTTGACATGGAGTCTTCTAGAATCTTTAATTGGTAAGTTACGCCTTAACTCCTGTTCAACTTTAAGTTGGATGATGGAGGTATGCATGAATTTAGAAGAACTAGCAAATCCTTTTCTAGGGAATACTGCAGGGTACCTCAGCATGCAGGGTACTGTGCATGCATGGTAAATAACTCCTAATAGAAGACAACAAACAACATACATGTGTAATCAATTTAGAAGGATGTTTAGGAGGCTCCATAAACATGTTTTCATAAGTGCATGCTGCCTGCCAACTTGCCTGACTTGAGGAGTTGCCATGGCAACCAGCAGCCCTCCCAGCAGCCTTGGCACTCTGTAGTCTCAGATCCTTCACTAAGAATTATTATTATCTTGTCTTGAGCCTTCTAGCTCAATTGTTTAAAGTGTGCTACTAATAAAGCCATGGTAGAAGATTCCAAAGTACATATCACTGACAAAATCCTCTCCCTGGATCCTCGTCCAAGGCAGCCTGTTCATTCACTCAAAAATAATTACCGAATGCCAACGGTTATCCAGGTACTGTTCTATACATGGGAGATGAAGTTATAAAACACAAAGCCAAAAACTTAAGTGAAGTCAAAACCAAATAAAACTTCAAAGCTGCAAAACTCAAAATACCAACCGAACCAAAAATAACAACACATTTGGAAGTTTTAGTGATGCCTCCAACCTGGTGTGTGAGGTAGTGGGGGCGGGGTGTCAGCCGCTAAATAAACAGATAAATCCACAAGCAGATGTATAGGAAGGGTGGTAGGCATAGTGTCAAGGGGTGAGGAATTTCCTGATAGAGAACCACTGGAACAAAGATTTATTCTGTGAAATAGTAATCCTGGCAGCACTGCAGGTGTTCTGGGTGGGTTCTCACTAGATCCAGAAGGACGAGATGGGATGACTGGAGTGGAGCACTCAAGGCAAGAACGCTGTGTGATGAGATGTGGAGACAGAGCCTGTTCCTGAAGGCTCTCGTGTGACATTCAAAGATTTTATTCTTAGTGAGATGGGAGACTAATGCAGGCTTCTGAACAGAGGAGTAACCCGAGCCCCTGCAATTCAGAAAAGAATCTTTTTGCCTTTAGGGGCCTTTAGGGTCAAGAAGGGGGAGGGATCAGCCAGGAGGCCACTATAGTGATTCAGGAATCAGGCAATGTTCACTTAGTACAGGTGGTGAGTATGGAGAAATCAGGAGACTCTGGATATTTTTAGAGACAGTCAGTACATGTAGAATATTAAAGAAGAAATTCAAAAGTGACTGAGGTTTTTCTTTTGAGCACTAGAAAAATGAAGATAGCAACCTACCAGAAGAATGAGAAATAAAAGCATGTATAATTGTGGTGCGTGCGTGCGTGCGTGCGTGCGTGCGTGCGTGTGTGTGTGTGTGTGTGATATAGATTCTTGGATGAAGTTTTGGATATGTTAATCTTGAAACTTCTATGATACATCTAAGTGGGCATATCCAGAAGGCATTTGGACATTATAGTGAAACATGTTTACAGACTCCAGAGTTCAGGGGAAGGTCTGAACCAAGGATATAACTGTGAAGGTCATTAGGGTATATATGGAATACAGGGACACAGGACTAAATGAGGTCACCTAGGAAGTAAAGGTACATAGAAAAGACCAAGGAGTAAGCCTAACTGTAACCAAATGGTGGAGGAACACTCACTCTTATTGGAGGAGGGTACCCAATAAGGAAGATTGAGGAACGACTAGCATGGTAGAAAAACCAGAGAAACCACTAGGCTAGAAGACAACAAATTCAAGGGGAAGGCACTCATGATTTAAGTCAAATACTGCTGACAGGCAAATAAAATGAGGGCCACAAGCCGATGATTAGATTGTCCGTGAGGATGGCATGCTGATTGTGTTTAGGCCAGTCTTGGGAGGAGGAGGAGGAGGAGAAAATGTCTCCTGTTAGAGGAAGAAAAGAAGATTGATGCTTGAGCTCTGGAGAGGTTTCTGCTATGCTGAGGAGCTGAGGATGGGTTCGATATAGAGCAACTAGCATTTTAAAATTCAGGTTAGAAGTTATTGCCATATGCTTGCATATTGATGGGGGTAATCATTGGGGAAGGAAAACTGATAGAATAGGGGAGGGAGGAGGAAGAGAGAGAGAGAGAGAGAGAGAGAGAGAGAGAGAGAGAGAGAGAGAGAGAGAGAGAGAGAGAGAACACAATTGTGCAGGCTTTAGGTAGGCAAAAGAGCACATGGCTTGAATGAGGTTTCAATCACCTATTCTACAAAGTTAATGAATACCTATAATGAACTTCACATATAACCAAGTACCAGGTCAGAGGAACAAATAAAACATGTTCCTATTAATACGAGGTTCCTTTCTTGACTGGGGGAGAAATAAGTATTTTCTTAAATAGTTTACATTTAATGTATGGAATGATTATGCCAGAGAAATGGACCCAGGGCATGTTCCATACCGGTGCACTAATCTTAGGCTACATGTCCCAATAAGCCAAGAGATCTGAGATTTTCTTTACCATAATGCATCAATAGTTTTGCATTGTAGTACTGTTGAGGGTAAATCAGGCAAGAGTCCTGAGCATCAATTAACACTGCAGACTGCACAAATAAAGCCATCAAGAGGAATTTGAGAAATATTTCAAAGGCAAAATAAGTAAGACTTGGTGACTGGTAAAAGTAGATTAAGATTAATGAGTGTTAGGGTCAGGGAGAAACATCAGGCTTTCCTAATTCAGTATCCCAGAGCATCAAGTTTCTAACCCAGCAGACAGACAAAAAATTCACAATCTCCCCTCTTCCCATCCTTCTCTTTCTCCCTTCTTCTTCCCGACTTAAAATCCCTTCTTCTCCCCCTGTCTTCACTTGTGGTTCTGGGAATTGGAAGTAGGACATGTTGAAGGCTAAGCAAGAACGTTATGAATGAGCTACACACAAAGCCCTAAGACTTGTTCTTTAAAAAAGAAAATATTGCAAACACCTGATGCTTTCTGAGATTTAAAAGATGCCATATATTTCTGTTGGTGAAGATAAAACACTAGGTATGCTTTACGTGTGATATGGTACACATAAGAAAATAAGGTAAAATCAGTATGACACTAGAATACTTTTTAATGCCACTTAAGAAAATTATAGAAAAGGACGAGGAGGGGGGCCAGGAAGGCACAGAGGTTTTGATATTAATTTCCTTATTTTCCCATAAAGTAGTTGAAGAAACACAATGAAAATTAATATGAACTTACAATTACAGTTCACAGTGGTGTGATGATGACAGTTGAGTCTGATGATAACACAGTGAACCCAAGGGCTCTGGGAGATGAGAATATGGGCAATCTAGGAATCTCCTTCTTGAGCATCTCCTCCAAGAAACGTGCCACACAGTATCATGAAGCCTTTTCTAAGTTTCCCAGTCAGGGCTCCCACCTCCAGAGGGATGAAATCCAACACCTCTAGAAGGCAGCAAGGCACAGTTGTGTCTAAGGGTTCAACCTGAACAATCAAGTTGCAAACATGAAGTACCTTTTGTGTGGTGATATATTGTTTATGACTTATTAAAGCCACTGGAGATCAAAATAGCAAAGCAGTCATACTGGTTAGCTATAGAAGCCAGATGGTGGTGGTACACACCTTTAACTGTAGGACTCAAAGACAAAGGCCCATGGATCTCTCTGAGTTTAAGGCCACCCGGGGCTACACGAGATTGAATCAGTCTAACAGAGTAACAGAGCTCATGCCTTTGATCCTAGCACTTGGGATGACACACCTTTAATCCAAGCCCTGGGGAGGTGGAGACAGAAGTGCCATGGCTGGGCCAAGAAAGGAATAAAGGGAAGAGGAGGAGAAGAAGGCAGGGCAGGACCTGAGAGCTTTTGCCACTGAGGTTTCGTGGAGACAGGATTGCCATTTTAGCTGGGTGGAGGTAAGATCTACTGGCTTGGCTGCTTTGCTTCTCTGATTTTCGGCTTGAAGCTTGAACCCCAGTATCTGTCTGTGGGTCTTTTATTTTTCGTGCAACACTTTCAAGTATGGATGAACTGGAAAGTTCTGCTGGTCTGATGAGTTTGATGGTGTCCTTATACCATGGGTGTTGAGAAGACCAGGAAAAGCAGAAAGAACACAAATAAAGGTGGGGGTGAGGGACGGGATCTTCTACTCCAGTTCTCTTTAGCTTTTAGAATTTATTGCACCCCACTAATTTCTAAAAGGAGCCTTAGGGTAGCTCTGGATGTTTTTTGGAAAGTTTCAAAATGCTCTTTGCTTTACCTATAAAAGCAAGGAGGTTACTCTGTGTGCTGTTCAAAATCCCTTCTCATAGGCTAACAATCTGTCTGGGTTTGGTCCATATAAAATGTTAACAGATTTGGGGGGATGATAGCTGAATGTGTATTAGTAGAGCCAACTAGCATTTGAGAAAACCAATAAATAAAGTGTTTATTAAGGCTTGAGTCATGGTGGAGTTATATTCTTTAAAAAAACTAACTTTAGGGGTGACTTTATTGTAGAAGCCATATACTTGACATGGCCTGTATGAAGCTATTTCTCGAGGTTGAATTTCAGCTTTTAGGTTAAGGATATATCAATTCTCCAAGCACCCTTAGCAAGCCCACAGGCAAACTCCCACCTCAGTAGACTGAATAACTTGCCTGTGAAATATCACATTAAGAGTGGGGTGCTGAATGTGGTAGGTATGGAAAGGAGGGGATGCTTGTAGGAGATGCTCACAGAGATGCAAAGGCGGCTTGTCTCTCAGGGGAATCTCATACCATTGTCAGGTACTTTTGTCAGATGCCAGATTCTTTTGTAAACCGGTCACCTATGACCCTGGTATTTCCATATTCTGAGATGGTGACATTAATCCAAACATTAATCATTTCTCGGTGTTTGAGAAAGGAGAAGCCACGGAAAACTTTGGAACTGAAGAAGTGGAGGGTATGATGCGTTATCCAGTGGAGAATTAGAAAACTAAGGTGTTCCCTTTCAGTACAAGATCTCAGTACAAGACCTCGTTCTGAAAGGGCTTCTTCCAGGCAGAATCATTTCCCTCCGTGACAGCAACCAAATCGATAAATGTCTTAGAAATTTGGCAGCACCAACATCCACAAAATCTTGGAAAGGTTGGCTTGCTTTCTTTGTCTCTAGGAAGTGTGTGGACCTGACAACATTCCCTTGCAGAGTGTGGGTGCCTTGCAGGCCCCCTAATCTATTTCGGGCTTTTCTCACCAGGGGGATTGTGGGGACTTTACTTTTTACCATATCTTCTATTTTCCTCTGCAGATCATAATTCCTTTTATAAGATGTAATCATCTTTTGCTGAGACAGAGATGAAGACACCTTCGCTGAAAAGACACTATAAAAATTTATCATAAGAGATCCTATATGTGAACCGCATGTTGAAAACTGAATGCTAAGGGCATTTGTACAGAACTTCTCTTAGTCCTTCAACCAGCGGTTGAAGGACAGTGGGCCAGTCACATAACTTCTTTGTATCTATTTCTTCATCAAGCAAATGTGCATAATACTTTCTTGTCTCTTGGGACTAATTAGAATTTATATGCTGCAATGGATCCTGAAAATGCCTACTTCAAGTTAGGATGTTCTATAAATAACATGTGGCTGGCCATGGGAAGACCCAGCATCATTAGTGTCTGTTTGGGTTTCATGGTTGGTGAAATTAGGACACATGAATGAGTTACCCAAGACTGAGTCAGACTGTTAGTGCAGAAGGAAGCCTTCATCTGAGTGCTCATGACTTCCTGTTGGGATGCTGTGGTGCACACGTACAATTGAGGTGGAGCCCTTAGCCATGGTGACAGCTCATCTGAACCCGTTTGGATGGCTCCAGGAATTCCAGTCAATACACAGGAACTGGCTTGTTTGTCTGCACATTCCTCTCAAATCAGCTGAAATAAATCCTCAACACTTGATTTTCTGACCTGGTTCTCAGCCATTCAGCACCAGCCCGTGGTCTGGCATTATGAGAAATTTTCCAGTCGGTTGGGTGGAAGTAATCCAATCTTGTGACTGTGGAGTGAAGGAGAGCATAGAGACAGGATCCAAGGAAACAAGCTAGGTTCTGAGGCCTAAGAGAAGTGCAATTTGATGGTGGTGAGCCTGGGAAGGTGCACGGACAGGTTATCATCATCAGAATAGACTTTCCCAGGGAACAGGGCCGCTCCGGCTTGGGGCATGGAGATAGCTAAAGAGCAGAACACTCCATGTCCAATTCTTCTGGGCACGATCAGCTGGTGCAGCAGGATGAGACAGATGGGGCTGTTTCAGGGCCAGGAAAGTGGGCCTCCCTCCTACTGGGATGGAACGAGAGCTGAGGAACTGATAGAAATGCAGTAACCATGGGAGGAAGTGTACTCTGAGGGCAAATCGGTGTCCACGTAGCATAGGACAAAGGCGGGACACAGTTAAAGCAGGCGCTTCAACAGGAAGCGCTCGCTCTAACATAAGACGTACTCAAGGGTAAATGGAGATCATGTATCCTCTTCCACAGACTAGGGGCTCTGGGTCAGGCTGTCCTCACTCCTCCAGACAGAAGGTCCCAAGTCTGTCAACGGGTGACAGGTCATAGTCATTTAACCTATAGCAAATTATTGGTTAAAACTTTGGCTAAAACCCAATATGTTAGATGAACTCATAGAGACTCTAGCAGCATGAACATGCATAGTTGAAACCATATGGGGTCCTAGCATCGAGAAGGGGAGTGGACACAGGCTCCCACTCCTTACCAAGAAGCTATCTGCACCTGACAGCTGCTGGCCAAGGGGAGATCAGTTTTCTCCAATGGACTCTCACTGGGTATTATCAACTATACCTTGAGGCAGGCCCAAAGCCCAAGGGTAGTTGGCCAACACAAAACCAACCCAATGGTACTTCTGAAAAGGTTTTGTCTTATTTTGCTTTGCTTGGGCAGTTTTTGTTTGTTAGTTTTACTGGTCTCGTATATTTTCATTTTTTATGTTTGTTTCTGTCTTTTTTCTGACTATAAAGTTGGGTAGGTAGAGAGGTGGGAAGGATCTGTGAATAACTGGAGGAAGGAAAACATGATCAAAATATATTATCTGAAAACATTTTTCAATTAAAAATGTTGAAAAGGGAATGTGTTACGTAGTGTCCAAGGTAGGGAAAGAGTGAGGTATGGGAAGGATCCAGGACTGCCAATTAACAGAACTGGGGCCCCGCAGTGGGACTGGTAAGTAGCAGGAATTATCTGATGAACAGCCACAGACACACACCTACTAGGTTTGGCTTGATTGTAAGAGTAGGCCAAGACTCAGGTCTGAGATTTAGGGCAGTGACCCAGCTGTGGGATGTTGGGGTTATATTGAAGTTCAGAACCCAAACAGGGTGGAGAATCCCACTGCTAGCTCTTCCTACTCCTGTGGCTATCCTCTACCTTACTGTCAGTCTTCTAGGACTGGCAAACCAGAGTAAAACTTGTAAATGACTCTGTATAACTGGGATATGGAGATGAGCAGGAGACACTACCGGGCTAAGTATCGAAGACATTGGCTTTCATATACTTGACACTACCCTGGCCATTCATCTCCCATCGAAGAAAGCTGTTCCATATTAAACCGAATATTCAATTTTTTTTTTTTTGAGACAAGGTTTCTCTGTGTAGCTCTGGCTGTCCTGGAACTCACTCTGTAGACCAGGCTGGCCTTGAACTCACAGAGATCCACCTGCCTTTATCTCCCTGAGTGTTGGGATTAAAGGCACACTCCTCTACTGCCCAGCTACACTGAGATGTTCAAGGGATGACTACATCAAAAATGGAAAGATGGTGAAACTGTTAAAATTACCAGTGCTCACGAACAGCCAAATGGCAGCTCACCCAGTATTTTCTCCCATACTCATTATGTAAATAAACCACAAGTAATGGGTTGATTCCTCATTTACTCTGACATTTATGGTGGACTTGAGAGGGAGACCATGCTCCTATGTCCTTGATTTTGGGATTTCAATGCCCACTTGCCATTTGCCACAACATGGTGCCTTTAAGTGGATACCATACATACTGATGCTTGTCATGTGTTTAGTAACTCTGAAAGTAATCCTTGGTGACTTCCTGCACGTCTATCTTGACATATGATTTTTTTGCTTTATGAAACACGAAAGACTGTACATTTTATATTTAAAGACCATTTGGTAGGGAGGCTGGTAGAGTAAAATTTAATTGATTTCCCCCCTCTGTAGCTCTGGAAGAAATAGCCTGTGAGTCCAGATTAGGTGGCACACGCACATTTTAGTAAAATGGAATTTTTACTTGCTTAGGCTGAATTCATCTCTGCGAGCCTTACCTCGCCTCGCTACTTCCCTTTATTGTCCTCTCACAGACAAATATTGCCATGTTTTATCCCTCTTTGTGCCACAGCCTTGCTTCCCTCCTCTCGTTACCACAAGTATCAGTGTTCTCACGTTAGCAACAGGGCCCTCTGCTCACAGGCCCCCTCCTCCCCTCCCTACCTCCCCAACCATACCATTCCCCAAAGCTAGATTACTAGTGTGAGAACCTCGTCATGATGCTCTGCCACGCCCAGCATTTTACATAAATTATTCCATCCTCGAATGAGAGCATTTGAGGTGCTACTCCAAAATTACCTTTCTAACCTCACTTCCTGTCTCCCTCCCATTCCTGTCACACACAGCCCGCAGCCACGGCTCTCTGCTTCCTGAGTGTTCTAACGTGGTCTTCCTGTCTGTTGGAGTACACCAGTTTTCTCTGCCTATAAGTCCTGCACTAGTGGACTCTTCCGACGTGCCCTCAGAGGGCTGGTCCAGAGACTTCTGTGAGGTATTCCCTGACTCCTGCGGTTAGTGAAGCCAGAGCCGCTTCCTGCATCTGGGACACATCTGTGCTGATAGTGTTTGATTCTGTTGTCAGTGATGATTTGTCTGTGGACCGGTCTCTTCTGTCTGTCTAGGATTTATTTATGCACCATCAATGGCCATTTGCTGCTCGTAACCTTTGCTATCACACTGTGCTCTCAGAGTTAGGACCACCTCTACTGCACAAGAAATGTTCAGCACACTAGTTTGGAAGGGTTGGTTACATTGTATGGGATTTCATGAGTCCCTTAACTTCCTGACTTCTTGCTATGATAAAGTTTTGCTTCCGGTTGTAACTGTTTAAAAGTGGCTTTTGATTCCACTTTTCAACCATCTCATTCCTCTGTTTCCACACTGGAAGACAATTAAGTCTCACTGTGCTGTTACATGGCAGTCTGAGGCTCCTAGGCATTTCAGTTCATCACAACTAAGCTTCCAAGAGCAGTCTGAGTCATCTGCCAGTGAAAAGGCTCTGTCCTTCCTTGCCCCTTTCTGTGTGTCCCACGGCCACCATTGCCGTAAAGCTTTTATCATAGTTTTTAGCTTAAACTTTTCATTAGACACAGGCCATTTCTCCCTGTCTCCTCATCTTCTGAGACTGTAAATTATCCTGTTATTTCATTTGTAATGGGAACATATTTATTTTCTATGATGATGGTTCCCTTGAGCCTTCCTTTTTCTTAGCTACATAAAGTTAACTTCCTCAGTGGCAAATTAAGGACAGATTACAAGCAGCCTGGGAGCCGAGCTCCATCACCACAGGGGCCGCCTACTCAGCCTCCTTCTGTTCAGCCATCCGAGAGTTGCAGCTGCTAAGCCAGATCTGGGCTTCTCTCCCCTGTCTCTCTTCAGGAGACAGAGAGAGAGATAGATAGAGAGATAGAGAGAGAGAGAGAGAGAGAGAGAGAGAGAGAGAGAGAGAGAGAGAGGAAAACCCCATTTCTCCTCAGCAGTATCTGTTGGTGTCTGATCTCGAGGTTTCTAGGCTCTCTTCTCTTCCTCCTTCTCCCCCTACCCCAGCTGCCTACCATCCCCTCCTACACCCAGACCAGCAGTGACTGTACTCCAAGACTCCCCCTCCTTCCAGGACTGCTGCTCAGTTTCCATAGCAACAGAACATGTTGGTGGGAAGCAAAGATGCTGAACTAGTGTTGGGGGAGGAGGAGGTGAAATGTGGGTCTCTCTGGAGGCTTTAGAAGGAGGGGAAGGAAGCACCATGGGTTTGGGGGCGGGGAGAATTTAGTCAGGCGAGAAGCACTCAAGGAAGGAGTGAGTTCAGGGGGAAAGTACATTGGCAAGTAGAAATTGCTTTGGTCAGAAAACTGAACTTGGAAGAAAGAGGAAGACGCATAATAAGTAGTGGAGAATTCTATCTACATGGTAGTTGACTGTGCTAAGCAAATCACGGAGAACAAATGGTCTCATCTTGAAAGGTGAGTTGTGGAAGTCAAGAAGTATAGCGGTAGAAACATAACTTCCCACAGTGCTTTGCAGAAGCCTCTTTGCTCAGCATAATAGTAATAATAATAACAATAACGTTTACAGGGAAAACAAAAAAGGATAATAATGCCCTGGGTTTGTGATAGGCCTGACTTCTTTGAGCTCATGGAGTTATTAATATCTGCTTCAAAAAAATCTATGAATGAAGACCAAGAAAAATACAGTACATGAAGTAGATAGACACTCATAGTATGTAAGGGTAGATTAAAAAGTTTAATAACACTTTAGTGGAGGAATGATATTTCAAATGGGGTTCATTCAGAGCTAGAAATACCACTCAACATTCACCCGGAATTGGGAATAGTTATATGTTTTCGTTTTGAATCATATTCAGTTTTGCATATCTCTAAGTATGTGATGTCCCGTTACCCTGTGCCTAAGCCCATGGTCTCATAGCGGTTCTCAATGCTTGCTCTTTTATCACACAGAATCATTTCAGGCCTCCAGCTAATCTCCCCACAGTGCTTTGCAGAAGCCTCTTCTATTTGTGCAGGCCATGGCAATGTTGGTCTTGCAGCTTTCCATTTCTCTTGGTTCAAGGAGTTGCTAGAGAAACCACGTCCCTTGCCCATGATCACACTCACGGTGGTCTGCTAGTCTATTTGAATAGACTGTGGCATCACTTCCTTCAGGACTGTAAAGCAAGAAATGCTATCAAAGTACACAAGAAGATGCCTAAGGACCTCTAGGCTCCTCCCTTGCTTCTCATGCCTCCTGCAGTGGTGGAGGTTGGCAAGCACCTGAGCTCACTCTTCCTATGCTCTGTGGGGGTGGACTCATACAAACCCCACTTCAGCCCAGAAGGACAGGGAGAAGTGTATGGTTTATATCATATCTGTTTCTATACATGCAAACTGAGGCACAGAGATACAAAGACCTGACTCAAGGTACCAAGCTTGCAAAGGCTGGGCTGGGATTTGCGTCCCGGTATGTCTTACTCATCACATTGTGCTATTTCTGTATGAGAAAAACTGTATTTAGGCTCTTTGAGGAACTTGGGCTTGGACACATCACTACTGGTTTTCATGGGTAGCTGTTTTTTTTTTTTTTTTTTTTTTTTTTTCACTGCAGAGTATAATGTACCGAATAAAGAAGCTCCAGCTCCTATTTCAAGGTGTGTTCTGAGCCCATTGATTTATCTACTTGATTTTTCTTCAGATTTGGGAGGAAAGCTGAAAAAAGAGGGGTATGATCTTACAACAGTGAAGACAGTTATAGAAAAGCAATGTGGGCATGAGAGGTCTGACTGCATTCTTAGTCAGGAAGAGGGAGAAAATGCTGGTCCATGCAGAGGGGTAGAGGCAGCCCAGAGCTGAGGTGTCTGCAGAGGCTTCCGTCAACATCCCCATCCCCACTCTCCCACTGGAGAATCTAGGGTTTCCATCTGAGAGCACGAAGATAGGTTGGAGGAAGAAGCTGGGAAGTGGGGCAGAGGATGGGAATGAATTCCTGTCTGTGATTTTAGTTGCTTTTCTACCTATATCCAACCTCTAACCTCCCTCCAAACACACACACACACACACACACACACACACAGAGAGAGAGAGAGACAGAGAGAGACAGAGAGACAGAGAGACACAGAGAGAGGTTGGGCAACTATCTTGTCTCTTCCTGTCAAAATGAAAGCAGAAGCTTATTTTCTCAAACATTTCATGAGATCTTCCCTTCCCGGGAAGGGGAATCCAGAGCAGCCAGGGAGGTGGAATCTAGGTTCCCTGGTTTATGTGGACACGTAGCTTTCTGCAACGTGAAACCTGGGAGTCAAAAATGTGCTCATGAATAGAGCTTCCAGATTGCGTTTCCATTGCCTCTTTCTCAAACATGGACAGGGAACCACTCATTGTCAGAGGATAGAGCATGACTGACAAAGGTGAACTTCAAAGCAAAGCATAATGGAAACAACTAACTCCAGAAACTAGCCAAGATTTCACAATAAGCACAAGCCTGTGACGTTTGACAGTTCACAACCAGGAAAAAGAAAGCAGTGACCAGAGGGAGGAATGGAATATAGAGCTTTCTGAAGCTGGAAATATCATCAAACACATTTTTAAACATTCAGTTTCATGATTGCAAGCAAACCCCTAAGATAGAAGATAAAACTAAAAATAAGTAGCAAGGGGCTGAGGAGATGGCTTAGTGGTTAAGAGCCTTTGCTGCTCTTGCACAGGGTACAAGTTCAGTTCCCAGAACCCACTTTAGGCAGCCCATAATTATTTTAAACTCTAGCTCCAGGGAATCCAACACCCTCTCCAGCATCCACAACGCTGTCACAATATGACACTCACACGCAGGGGCACACACACATATAAATAAAAATAAATGTTTTTTTCAAAAAGTTGGCAAATGCAAGCTAAATGCTAAAAAAAATGCCAGGGAAAGGTGAGAGAGAGAGAGAGAGAGAGAGAGAGAGAGAGAAGCCGCTTTGTCACACTTTGGTGACACAAAAGGACATGGAGATAAGGCAATCCTAACATTTCCAGAGAGGAAAATGGTCACTAATAAAGGAACCAATATTGTTGGACTGGCCACCACCCACTACTTCATGTCCACCCAAGAACACTCAGGTCCATCCTGGAACCACACACCAAGCCACACTGCTATTTAGCCTCGGGGGATGAATTCTGGAGTGTTTAAATCCACAAGGTCTTAGAAGTTCAATTCTTGTGTATTTTTTTTTTAACTGATCCCTCTCATATTTTTTTTTTAAATTAAGTTACTTGACTGTGTGATCCAACAGTGTGAAAAACAAAACAAAGAAAAACATGCAAAAAATAATGAATTCAACTGAAATATGTCTAATTCAGAATTACACATATTTGGCAGTCTCAGAGAAGCCCTGCTTCATACAAGGGTCTCTTGAGGGGTTGCCACATAGAAGTGTATCAGGAACATAGTAAGATGAAGACTATAGAAACCTTATAGAGAAAAATAGTGGTAAAAAATGAAAGATAAGTAAAACAAACTGTGAAGTCGAATGGTTAAATTGTCAAATATGAGTAAAAGAAGAGTTTTAGGGTGACACCCATGTTCCTAGCTCAGATAGCTGAATGGTGGTGACAGTGTCAGCATCTTTATCAACACATGGCATCAGCAGGGCCAAGCACAGAGCTTTCATCCTTGATGAGTGGCACAGAAGCAGAGACACACTAGACAATGAAGGCTTGGCCATCGTGGGAGATAGGCGTCCCTTGGGTCTGTCTTACTACGCTGTGAAAACAGGAGAAGCCAACGCTGAAGGCAGGAGAATCTCATGGTGGCTCTCTCCCTGTGAGTGAGAGCTCACAGCCCGAGTTTGTGCACTAAGACTGTGCACACTGCACCAGTCCTGAGGATGGAGGCCTCTGGGAGAGAGGAGACAACAGGCGCCTTCATCTCTCCTATCAGGAGGTCAGTAAATACCATGGGAATCTGATAAACCAAGAGCTCGGGGTACACAAGCCACATGGAGCAGCTGCCAGGACAAGGTACTGTTTCTGGAGGGTGGAGCTGTGGGGTAGGGAGAAGACTCCACAAGCTAAGTTTGATCTGCATGTGTACTAGTTTCTGTGTTTAACATTTATATACGCTTCAGCTCAAACGGATTCTTTTAAATATGCTCTGCTCTGCCGCCATCACTCTGGAAGTCCTTGCCACAGTTAGGTGCTGAAGTTGTCCTTGGCCTTCCCGCTCATGTCTATGTGAACCAACTTTTGGAAGAGAGTGAGGTCAAAAAGCAGATAATTAGCCAGTCATGGGCATCTATTCACCTCTCCCCAAACCCTCTCGGCCTTCTCTTTGCCAAGAGTCTTCCGGGATCCTGAACATGAGAAAGACCCTATTTGGGACTGCCACCATCTTGGTTGGGAGACAATAGGAAGTGGAGGAGCCTTAATTTTTATCATCCAGGCTTCAGCTCTAGACGGCTGTTGAAATGCAAAGTGCTGATTACAGCTTTCAGTGGAAGCTGCTTTCCCTGCACTACAGAGCAGCCTTCTGAACCAGTATCAATAAAACGTTTCCTAACAGGATCCCTGACACCAAAAGTCCACACGGACACCAGTGTAATTATCATCCCTGAACACGAGGCTCTGTCAGGCCACACAGATAATCACCTACAACTGCGGCTGATGATCAGCCAGTCAGTCAGCTGACGCAGGGCACTCCTGGGAGGCTCTGCAGAGGTAATGAGAGAGGGGAAGGCCAGGCAACATCCTCTTTAAAAACCCTGAAAACTGACAGGAGCTGAGGGTGTGTGGGAGAAGGAGGTGGAGGCGTGCACCTGTGGGGTGGTATGAGGCAGTGGCTGTTCTCTGTTACCTGGCCCTGTGATGGTTACAGGTGTGGTGGGCGAGAACACACTGGTCTCTCAGCTAGCTGGTGATGCCTTCCTCATTTTGCTCCTGTATATTTGCTGGACCCAACTATTGGATCTCTGCTACACGTAACCCCCCCCCCCCCCGTTTTTGCACCTCCGTGTTAATTGCAGGTATTGCCATTTGCCAGAAGAGCTGTGCTTGTGGCTTGACTTGTCAGCCTGCCCATCTTTCCAATCTGTCAAGAACAAAGTGGTGTACATCTGTGAAGATGTTATAATGAAACCCACTGTTTTGTATGTCTACTTTTAAAAAGAGACTTCATGAGAACCTGCCCTCTACTCTGGAACTTAGCCCAAATCCTTCCATCGTAGTTGCAATTAATTATAGAGACGGAGAAATTACATGTAGGCTTTTCTGTCTATTTCTCCACTGGACTGTAAGCTTTGTGAGTGAGTAGGGGGAGTGGGTATATTATCATACTAAAATGATTCAAATAGCTAATATATGTAAAGCATATGGAATAGTAGTGCCTGGAACTGCAGTACGACATTTATCATCACCACCATCATGGCCCAGTTCGCAAGCTCTGTCACAATATCTGTCACATGAAAGTGGCCGTGGAGCAAATATTTCCTCATTTGGATTCCTGGAACATACTAGAGAAACTGAGTTTTATTGCCGAGGAGTCAAGCAGTGGTGCTGGGTGCAGGGTGTGAATGCAGGTGTTTGCTGCCATATTAACAGGGATCAGTGACTATCTGAAAACAAACAAACCAACCAACCAGAGGATCTGGTGGACAGGAAGTGCAGCTTGGGGGAACCACAGGACAGGAGCTATTGAAAACAGGTTTTTGCTGGCTTGAGACAGAACCTCTGCCCTTAGGGTGGCAGGTGTGGTGGCTGATAGTGTCAACATGGCAGGAGCCAATCAGCCAGCAAACATGTGCGACAGAGTTTTTAGACTGAGTTAATAGAGGAAGAAAGACCAGTTCTGTGATTGACAGGATCCCCAGTGCTGGGATTCTGGACTTAGGAAGGCCATAGTAGGGCTAGCAATCCCTGTTCGCTGTTGCCTCGCTGTGGATGCATGTAAGTAGTTACCTCATGCCATGATTTTCCTAACAATGACAGGATGGCCCGGACCCTCCAATGGTGAGCCAAAATAAAAAGCTCTTCAAGTTGTTTTCCTCAGGCATTTGCCATAGTCACGAAGACAATTACTAACACCTTCTGTTTTGGAGAAACACCTAATGTAACCAGCAACTATTTTCATCAGCACTAGCTAGAAATAGCCAGCTAATCAGCCGCAGACAGATGTTGCCTTGTCCATCACCCTTGTGTGTGAAGTGCATGCGTGTGCTGTCATCTGGGCAGACTTAGCGAGTAACAGAAGTGACGGGTCTGTGAGGTACCGCTCCACATGGCGCATGTGCAGTGTTGCCTGTGCACATGGCGCATGTCTAGTGCTGTCTAGCCACATGGTGCATGCATAGTACCACAGTTTTGCAAAGAAGGGGAATTTTCATCCAGAGAAGCATTCGTTGATCTCTGGGATTGTTGTCTGACTAGGATCCCTTTTAGTTTTCAAATACTATCTGCATTTGGACATCTCACTTCTTTTCCATTCATTTTTTTTTTATCACCGTTGACTAAATGTTACCTAAGACCCCTTCCATCAGAGAGTCTTCCCTGAATACAGATGGCAGACACTTCTTTTTTCAGACATAACCATTCATTCCTCCCATAATTACATTCTATGCCATAATGCCTTCCATTACTACTTGAGTGTGTATTGCTGTTGAGCATTAAGATTGCTAGACTTAGCTTCCTGAGTGGACTGTAGGGTCTTTAAGCAGATTATGCCTCTCTGTGGTCCCTTCCACAGTAGATGAGCAGAATGTGTACACAGTTCATTTCCCTATGAATGAATGGATAAACCTTGCCAGGGACCATTAAAAAATATTTTCCTAAGAACCTTTCACACAAAAAAGAAAATTCTACTTTTTACATCAGATTGTCAACACATCATGAAGGTGCAGATCTGAAATACAAATTTGCATTAAAAAATGCTAGAGCATATTTCATAAGTTTTATAGTATGTGAATAGCTTGAATGCAAGTTTAGATTATTAATCCTTGGGGACAGAACTACTACATTCTTATGAATTCAAATATTCTTATAAAATTATTACAGGAGCTGGAGCGATGACTCAGTGGTTAAAAGCACTTGTTGCTGTCACAAAAGATGCAGGTTCAGTTCCTAGAATCCACGTGGTAATTTGAAACTCTCTATAATTGTAGTTCCAGGGAATTTGTTGTCCTTTTCTGACCTTGTTGGGTGCTAGGCATGCACTTGGTGCACATACAGGCACACAAGCAAACACTCATAAATATAAATAAAAATTATACTCTGAGCAGCTATAGTTTGGAGGACCCTTTATGAGTGAGTGTCCTTGAGTGGGTCTGCTACTGAGTTGATCGGAACAGATCTGATGTAGTTCCAAGGGTGTCCTACTACATGCTTCCAGTGATTTGTACTATTGTAAGGGTGTGTGCTCAGTGGCTCACTTCTCCAGGTGTGCATACAGCCAATTAATCAAGGTCTGCAGGTAGAATGGGTGGGCTATGGTGATACCTCTTCCCAAGCCTTTAGCCTTATCTGGCATAAGATTTCTGATCTAGGCAGGTTATGGGTGTTTTGTGTTCCTATGAAAGTTCAGGTAATCCTCTCCCATGTTTCCGGTGTGCTCTGAGGGTGAGATCAAGGCAGTCTTGTGAGAACTTGTGTGTATCACTGCACTCTATGCTGGCTAATCAGTCATGCTAAAGTGGTTTGCCAGCTCAACAGAGCAGAGTCTCTTATTGTGATTCATTGCTTGCCAGGAGCACACAGCTGCCCTAAACCTAATTCTTACTACCACCTTGCAAACTAGGTAAGGCTGTCTCCAATCTGCACACGAGGAACAATGTTCACAAAGGTTAAGTGGCCAGCCAACATTCTCACTCCAGGTGTATGAAGAAGCCAGACAATGGGAATAACTCTATGCCTCAAAGAGCCACTGTTTTTCCAATCTCTACAGTTTCCACATAACCTAATGACTTATTAGCTCTAACCATAGCCCTATAGTGATAATCCATTTTCTTAGGAGATTCTTTTTTCTGTTTTCTGGTACTGCGCTCCTTCGATGGCTCTTCATGTATCCCAAGATGACCTTATTCTATAAGTCTTCCTACCTCCTGAGTGGAGACTGAACCCAGGGCTTTGTGCTAGGCAAGCTACATCACCTGCCCCTAGTTAGCTATTTAAATATCTTCTCTATCCTCAAATCTCCCTCATTAGTGTTGACACTCTCCAGAAAGTCGAAAGCATTAGGAGGCATGGCCATACCTTCTCCCCAACTTCCAGACACAGCACTGGCCATCCTCCATGCCTTCCCTTCAGTTGGAGAAGAGATGTCCTTACTACTGACCAGTCCCTCTACCTGTCTCTGAATCCCAGGGCTCCTCACTACCATTCTTCCAATCAGTCTGTCTGTCTTCTCCAATATCCTATCTTTCTTCTACTTCATCACTCTATTCAATAGCCAAAAATATTTTCTGTCTTTCCAATTGGAACAGTTGTCTGAATCGCCATCATTTTCCGGGCTTCCACCGTCTGGTCTGTAGTAATCCCTTCACCAGCTGTCCAAGGTAACATGGCTTCTCTGGCCTCCACTCTACGGAATGTGCTTGTGCCAAGGTTTGTGTGCTTCCAATACCAGTGGTTTACCTTTCTAGTTCCATGTGAACTAATTTCTCATCAACATTTTACTCCTTCACTTACTTTTCATGGAAGAAGGTTTAGGGGAAAGGGCATCTCCAGGTTTAAGCACTGAGTTCGGGGAGCCATGGAACTATCTAAGAGGTAGCAAAATTCATGTTGATTGAGTGAAAAGAGAGCATCAAGGGTGCAGGCAAGGGTAGGGAGGTTTACAAAGAAGACAGAGGAATGCAGCACTGGCTTGTGAGATGCCCAAGTGATACACATTTGGGAGAAACAGTGGTCAAGAGAATCATAGACCATAGGTAGAGAAGGTTAATAAGGACCAGAAAGCTGAAATTGCCGTTATCACGACACTGCTAGTCATCATTTATAAATAACCTCAGGATCAGGGAAAAGGCTGATGTAATCAAGCCCGGCTTATTGAACTGAAAGGCAAGCCAGGGAGTACAGACATTTCTTCTGAGAACCTTTGTTATAAAGGGAAAAATACTAAGAGGACAGACCCAAGGGCGGAGAGAGCCGAAGGAGAGTTTTTGAAAAGAAATAGGTTATATCTGACATTGTTCAGAGACTGTAGAGTGGAAGGCTTACCTAATTCCAAACCATTTCTACTACAACTAAACACAGTCTATTTCTCTGTCACTGAGATTTAAACCACACATGTAAAACACAAAATACAAATTTAGTATAGCATTATTCTTTCTACTATGTCATAATGACTTTCCAGGACGTCAACGAATTGCATTTTCTGAGCCTATAAAAACCACTGACTCTTTTCTTCTCAACAGAGCTTTACTGGGGCTCATCCAGCAGCTCTTGGATGGTTGAATTGCTCTATATGTTCTCTTGCTTGTATCCCTCTAAAAGGCGGAGGGTTATCTATCAGTGATGTTACCAGCTCCATGTTACTATTAATTTTGTTCTGGGGCAGTGTATAACCAGCCAGCCTATATCATTATTCAGACCTGGTGAAGCCCAGATGCTTAGCTCCTTCTTTATGGGACTTTACTTTTCTGATTCCAATAATGCAGAATATGACTTTTACCAAATAAACTTGATATGCTTTAGCTTCTAGGACTTGAATTCCAAGATCACCTTTAAATATATAGAAAAGCAAAGCCATTTTTTTTTTCCTTGCCAACCCTGTAAATAGACATTGGTCAATATCCTACAACTCTTTATATGGAAATCCTGTTTAACTTTGTTCAATAAAAGGAATATAAAAAGCAAAACAACCTGAAACCTAATTCTACAGACTGAAGCAACAGAAATCAATGATTCGATGTCTGGAAACCTGTCATAATCACCCATTTGATTTTCTCTCACCCTTATACAACTCTGTAATCTACAAATAGTGTTCTAAGGATTCTTATTTCTCAATGTTATGTTAAATCATATGTTTTTAAGTGACCGGAAAGCTCCTGATGTATGTGACAGATATGGGCCAGCTTAGAGAATCTAGGAAGGAGACAGGGAGGTGGTTACAGTCACCTGTGGAAATTGGTTGAAGTCCCAACCCTTAGTACTTTAGGATGTGAACTTATTTTGGAAATAGGGTCTTACAGAAGCAGTCAAATTCAAATGCATCATTGGGTGGTCTACAACTAAGTGTGACAACCTTCCTTACAAGAAATGTAAAGGAAGTGACAGCTGTGCAATGATATGGATGCCAACTTCAAAACACAGGGGTAAGGTGGCCATATTCAAGGAAATAGGCCCAGAACAGATTGGCTCTTTAGAGGGCTCAGTAGACTCAGCCCTGCTAATGCCTTGAGCTTGGACTTATGGCTTGGCATACTGTGAATGTAAATGAAGGTGAACACATATTTGGCAATGCCAGTTCTATCTTGCGTAAAGCTACGAGGCAATGAGGGGAAGTTGGAAAGATAAGGTGTGGTGCGAGGAAAAAGTCCAACAAAACTGCCAACATAAAGAATCCTGGCAGAGCTTTGAGAGCAGATCCAATAGCCCCGGGTGCCTTCATTGGAAATGTTTGCTGAAGACGGGAATGAAGACGTTGCCTCAGCTTACTGAAGCCAGGGAAGGTATTTCCATCATGGAGAGCCAGCTTTGTAATCCAGGTTCTGCTAATAGTTTTCTTAAACCACATGGAGTCTCAGTCTCTCCATTTCTAAATATGGACATATTAATAATTACTAATAGATGCTAGGAATTATATAGGTTAATTCATATGAACCTGCCTAGTATTTAAAAATTCCATTCTATCAATAATGAGAAACTACTGCCAGGCTTTAGGAATACAAATATAAATCTGGCCAATCTCTACCTCTACCTCTAAGAGTAGGATAAAAACAGAGGGTCTGAACAGATTAAAATAACTGCAAAGAAACATAAGGACCAGCACAGGGCTAAGGAAAAGGGCAGTGTGGTTGCAGCAGGAAGAGCAAGTATACCCCCTCAGAGACAGGATAACGGTAGGAGGTTTAAATGAATTCAAGAAAAACCAGGTGAAGGAGGAAGAGAAAGGAATTCCACACAGAGGGAAGACAGACTTGCTTTACAGCTGTGTTTTTCTAGATCTTAGGCCTCTTCAGTTCGCTTGCTGAAAATATACTCCAGTCTGCAAAACACCCTCCAGAGCTCTCTCTAACTCCTGAAGGCTGGATCTTGCTCGACTGTCTTCAGCAGCGTGCTGAGATTATCTTTACAACAAACAGACCCTCAGAATCCCTTCCTGTAGCTGCTGCCTGTTGCCACCCCCTCCGCCCCCACGCCTTCCTCTCTCCTTGCTTCTGCCTTCTTTCATTAGATCTGGAGACACAGGGGATAAACACTGATTTCTAACTGGGGAGCAGGGCATCAAATTATGGTCCAATGACTAATCTGCCTGTTTTCATGAATAAAAATTTACCCATTGATTTTCATATCACCCATGTACATTTGAGTGCAACAACAGAGAGGTTTGGTCACAGGGACCATGTCTTTACCCAACGTGGCATTTCACAAAGGATTCCAAAGTCTGGTCCAGTGTGTATAAATGGACAATGCACAGGAAATATAGCCCAGGAAGGAGATTTTAAGGAAGAGTCCTAGGGAAGGAGTATACCGACTCGTATCTGAAATGTCAGAGGAGAACTGACCGTTACAAGATGTGACAACCAAACTAAGAGCCAAAGGATAAAAAGGAGTTAAGAGAGAAGAAGGATGATTCTTGGCAGAGAGTGGTGTGTGCAAAGCCAGGCAGTGGGAGAAAAGCCTGCACAGAGAAGAAAAAGACGAGAGATAAGACTGGAGAATTATCTGGGTCTAGGTCAGCAGGGATCCCAAATATGAGAGTCACATTAAGGATTTTGGAAATACCAACTCCTACACATAAGAACCTCTGAAAGATTTAAGCACCGTAAACCAGAGCAAATGTGTGCCTTAGATCACCCTGTCTGCAGCTACAGCTAACATTTGTTGGGCATTTATTTCATGCCAGATCTGTGCTAAATGCTTCGTATGCATATATGCATATGGAAATGCATAGTGAGAGGTTGGTATAAAGAGGTACCGCATGGCAAACAGACGTGGACCTTGGAGCATGTTTGGAAAGTAGAGGATCTCCTATGATACACATGGAAAAGTAGGAGAGGGTGATGGAAAGGACAGTGTAATGTCACATAGCTGGGCGTAGGTGATGGGGTGGGTTGGAATGAGGGTAGGAAGTTGAGACAGAAGGTCCCACAAACTAAGAGGGCAAAGAGGAATGATGTGAGGGGAAAATGAGTGGAGATTTGTGGGGAAGCAGGTCACAGCTGACATGAAAGGCATTGGCTTGGAGGAAAGTTGGGAAGCAGGCTGCATTATAGGGAGGTTAAGGCATTGCCTGGAAATGAGAAAATGGAGGTCACAGCCACTGAGCAAGTTGCCTGGGAGATCTGCTCTTTTAAAGCAAAAAGAAATAGATTGTAGCTGGATTTCTTAAAATTAGTCCTGTAACTCAGCAGTTTTAGTAACATTTTAGACTCACGATGCAAATTCCTCATTTCAACTATCTGGTCATTCGAAGCAATTCTGGAGATCAAATTATGCAAATTTGTGCGCCAAGACTAAATTAAAGGCTAACTCATGTGAACATTATTTAGTAATGGGAGTTACATTAGTGGATTATTAGAAAAATGGGACAACATATTTTAATGCTTAAAAATTTAATCAGAGCAACTTCCAGATGGAGGCAACAGCTCCTTTCCATCACCAGATAGCAATAGTGGCTGACATCTTCCCAAAGACTCATTCTTTCAACATGGTCATTCTGGCACATGCCCTCATTTCCTGCTTGCTGTACTGCACAAGCAATCAGTGGCCTTCCCCAGGCTAACGGCATGTACGGGAACAATTAGTAACTCTCTTGGCACCAACCTTGTGCCCTGCACCTTTAAATAGGTCGAAATATTAATATCACCCCAAATAGTAGTGATTCTAGATTCCTCATTAGATTGATTTTGCAGATGAGCAAACCAAATGATAGGGAGACCAGACCATGGTGATGAGAACTCTTCCTTTCCTTCTGCTCCTCTGACCCCTCCACAGCCTCTGCCTCTTATATTTGTAATTAAGCTGCTGTCCAGATAAAAAATGGCTCCCCTTTGGCATTGACTGTTAGAGACCAACAGATTTTAAGTGCCAGTCAGTGGTTGAAAAAAGATCTTTTGTTATAACAAATTTACCATTACTGTTTTAAGTGTGTTTGGAAAATCATAGCTGCTTTTGCAACATAGAGCTACCCACTCAACTCAAGGCTGCTTCAGAAACAGGACGGTGCGGGAGGTGGACATTTTTCTCTTGTATTTCCTTCAAATTTCAGAAACGTCATAAGCTTGCTTGTGAAATAGTTAAGAGACCATCATGGTTAGTCTTAGCCATCAGAGGCAATTTACTTTCCTACTTCACAGGTTTGACATCTTACTTGCACAGTGGTTTGCTAAGACTTAAAAGGTCATTTTTGCCAGACCAGCTGCAAACAGTGCTCTTATTATAGCAAAGTTTGGTAAAGTACGAGAGAGCTCTATAGGCCCACTCTCATGTAATACACACCACCAGAGTGGGAGAAAAGTTTCAGTTAAATGGGTACTTCTCAGCTTTCTCTCGCTCACATCTTTTGTTCAAATCCATAACCTCCAAGGACTCCATGGGTCTCCTTCAGTGTGCTGTGGGCACTGCTCATTTTGACCTCCAGCAAGTGTTTTATAAATGCACTCAAAGTTCACAAAAATGCCAATTTATGTGTGGCTTCCAGTATTAATTTTACAACTGACTCCATAAATACTTCATCCTGAACACTTAAAAACTGGCCAAAGCACCCCAAGTCAATAGGTCAACAGGAGATGCTTGAAAGGATGACGTGATATATAATTTCATTCTTCTCTCCCTTAGAATTTATGAATGTAATGTTGGTTAGTGTGAGCATACTGAGCCTATGAGTCAGTCCTCTGAGTGACACAAGTTTGTAATCCAGTCTTTACACCTAACTCTGCTGGACTATCGCTAAGGTTTTCATGTTATTACTACCTCTATTTCCTTTGACTTTGCACTCCAACAGATAGACGTTTTGCATTTCCTATTGTGTACTACAGTTTAATGTAGGGAAAAATTGCTGAGTGATGCTGACTGTATGGAAAGATGAGGGGCAAGATTCCCGTACTATAGACTGTGTATAAGAAGGAACGTCTTTGGGATGTGCGAGCAAATACTCAGAGTAACAGTATACCCTGACTGAAGCATCATTAAGTCTCTAGTAATTAACACCTCCTAGCACATGAGAAATATTTACAGAGGACTCAATTCCTGAATAAGACAACTAGTACTCCATATTCCCAGGGGCTTTTCGTTTACAGACGAGGCTGGAAGCCCAGCCATGTCAACCTGTTGTGTGTATGGTGTTTACAGGTGGATATCTATGTACATAACATTACATTAGGAGTGAGAAATGCAAGGCATTCAATGCAAAAAAAAAAAAAAAAAAAAAGCTTGCTGACTTCTTTTCTAGTTGGGAAGACAAGGTATACACAAGTAGAAAGTTAATTATTAACTCTAAAGATGGAACGATGGCTGCAAAATACAGCCACTACATGGATTCAGAGGAGACACACTAGTATGGACGCTAGTCCTTAAGGAGGGTTATGTAAACAAAGCAGGGGGACCTTTGAGAATAAAACAGTAGAGGGGAAGAAAGGAAATTCCAGTACCGTGCATCAGGGAGAGGGCATGAAGGAGAAAAGTCATAGGAAGAGGACAGCAGAGGACTTGAGACTTTGACAGCCCACGAAGCAGTCATCTAACTTAGAAAAAGAAAGATGGTGGTAGGAAAAAATACGGTAAGAAAACCATAAGCAAATGCACTCTGCAGAACAGCCGATACAACTCCAAACTCTTTGCTGGGAAAATATGCAATATTAAAACTCAGTCACGTTATATGCATTGCCAAGACTGAAGAAATTCACAAGGCTCAGGAGACCCCCTACAGCATTCCCAGGGTCTGTTGAGAAGCCCGTAGATTACGCTCATGCTGAAAGCAGGCGGTTGTGATATATGTCATTAGAGGAACAGGCAGGGCGGGACTAGGGAAAACTACAGACACATGACTTGTGAGGCAGCTTCTGATGTCAAAACACACATGACTTTACCAAAGTCTTAGGTGGCTATAGGTCCTGTTGTAGCCCTTCCTGAATTGTACCAATTTCTATTCACTTATATTCTTAAGGACATGTTGGATCTCTGTCCACAAAGTTCTGCAAACCAGGATGAATGCCTATAACAAAAATTTCTAATTTTGTCTTGAAAGATTTGGTAATACTTTCTGTATCTGTAAAGTCTAGGATAAGTATTAAGAGCCTGAAGGAGAAGTGATAATAGTTGGTAACAGTCAAAGCATGTGGGGAGGAGCTTCCTTCTTTCCTAATCATGTTCAGGAATCATTATTTAAAGATTGCCATGAGATAAAATCAATAAATATTGTGTTTATGCTTGAGAGTATATAGAACAGATTTTTTTAAAAAAGGCTGCTGTCAATAAATACTTTCTTCAAAAGTTATATAAGAAAACTTTAAAGTTAATTCATCAATAGAATATCAATTAAATAAAATATTAGCTCCAGAGAATGTTTCCACAACAAAGCGCATGCACGGTTGTACTGAAACACTTAACCAACATTAATTATATCCTCCTGATGTCTTCTGTCTTCTTCTAAAAAGCTAATACGACCTACACTACATCAGAGTTAATGGCAGCGTGGTGCTTGTTGCTTAGGCAACAGAATGAATAAATGCAGGTCAGAATGTGCTACAGGAAAAATAAAAGCTAGAATGTGATACCAAACGGGACTGAGCAGGTCTAACAGATTTTTACATTAATGAAATTTATGATACCAAACGGGACTGAGCAGGTCTAACAGATTTTTACATTAATGAAATTTTTTTTCTTAAAGTGGGCCAATCCCAGCGTGCTTAAGTTCAACATTAAGTAGACGGTGGCAATCAATAAATAATTATCATAAAGATAGACACTTTTCTTACAAAGCTGGTAGCAAACTAATGGGGTATGATAGCATGTAATGCACTAATTGATGACACAATTTCATGATTTGCTACATTCTCACAATTAATTAGTCCTTCTACATGGCAAATCAAAGCTGTTTTGTTTTGAAATTCTGTCTCATGATGCAAGTCTTTGCTTGTCTGAATTAACAAGGTGCTCTCATTTTCTGGACGATTACATGCAATACTTGGAAATAAACAGGTAAAACCACAATGATTGGACTTCGACCTTTCGCACTGCGTTGGGGAATTTGCCTTTTGGATACATTTTGTGCACAGTTCACACACGACTGTTCATCACCCTCTCTCTTCAAATTCTTCAAAACCTGTGTGATTACCTTCTTCTTAAATACTTTCAAAGGGGGATTACATTTGCTCACAAGTGTTTAAATATTCAGAGGAAAATTAGGCTGAATTAAAGTCCTTCAGTGTGACCAATTAACGCAGGGAATCTAAAGCCCAACTTCTCACGGGCTAGAATACATTTGGACAAGGGCTTGGGAATGAGATACCCCATTTCAGGGAGCGACAGGAGGGAATGTTAGTGATATAGAGATGTGCAGTCAACATAAGTAACGTGACAGTCATTTTGTTTGCTGGTTCCTCTAATTACTAACGGCATCTGTTTATTGCCCTAAGTAAGTCTTAACTTTTCACTTCCATCCTATTTCAACACCCACAGTGTCTCGGCTATGACACCAGTGACTGTCCAATGGACACAAGAAAAATAAATGCACGGCATAAGGGGTTTTATGCATATATTATTTAAAGCTCATAGGGTGGGCCACATTTATGCATTTTTTAAAAAAGCTTGTAGGCATACACATTTTTGTAGATGTCTAACAGTCTTAGTAACCTTCAAATCTATGATGCTGTCAAGTGTGGACAGAAACAATCTTGAAAAAGGAACTGAAAGGATCTGAGTAGCCCTCTGTTCTATGACCACACTGTCAGTGTCATTCGCAACATTTTATTCCAAAGGATCCATTAAGAATTTCTACCAGCCCTTTGTGAACTACATGCTTATGACATGGGGGTCTCCCTCAACTTAGGGACCAGTGATATGTACGGTGGGACCGAGGCAAGGAAAGGTAAGAAGGGCTGTGACGTAGCTTAAAGGAGCTGAATGAGGGGAACTGATGAGCATCGGGGTGGGGGGGGAGGTCTCAGGGTGATTAGAAAACTAGACTACACCCTCCTCCTCACCAATATGCACAGCGAGAAGTTTGCACACGGCCGGCTTAGTCTGCACATAGACCAGGACTTGGAAGTGTGTCAGTGCATTTGGTACATCGGCCCCTTTCCATACACTGACAGCTCATTGATCCAAGTGTTTGTTTTTCACCTAAAGTAACAAACAATACTTCATCGCTCTTCAGTCAGCATGTGGAAGGAAGCACATACTCTTCGCTAATCGACCGGCTGAAGCGGCTAGCTAATGAAGGGCTGTTCACAGGATTTAAACTGCTTATTGAATGATTAGCAAGAAAAAAGATCCTCATACAATCAACATAGCGGATTATCTACTTAATCATAATGCTGATGTCCAAGTGAAATGACATATCTCCAGAATCTAGGGTTAGCTGAAGCATGGCATAATATACTTGTATGCTAAGATCACAAATTTATAGGAACTACACACCACACACACACACACACAGAATGACAGGGAGAATATAAATGTTAATCTTCTTTCAGAGCCTATAAATAGAGCTCTCACCAATTCATACAACACACATGTTTAAAGGATGCATATAAGATCCCATTTTCTAGTCGGTGTCTATATGCACACAGTAAGTTCCGTTCTAAAGGCATTCGAATTCCTGATGCAGTTACATATATAAAGCTGATCCATTTCCGTACAAACCAGGCTGCCTCTGAGCCATGTAAGACACATAAGAAGCAAAGACAGACAAAAGGCAGCTCCGTGGCCACAGAGAGCATCTTACCATAAACTGTACATTGTCAAATCCATTAGCCATCAGGTGGTTCTCGTACTGAGGTAGACCAATGCTTTCCAACCATTGTCCCACTGTTTGGACAGGGCATCTGGGTCCTGTAAGAGGATGAAGAGGGAAGCGTTTTAGCAGGGAGTAGCCGTCCACGGGGTAATAGCGGTAGTCCTGGGCTGAGAGGTGGCATTGCCACATCATGCTCCTGGGAAAGTTGTTATCGAAGGAGCCCGCCAGCTTGACAGATTAATGTTCTCAGCGAGAGAGCAAAGTCAGAAGTAACACATAGTTTGCCAGGCAGGCTGTGGCTGTGGAGTATGACTTGATTCTAGCTCCACATGCCTTACATATTAACCTTTACTACCGACCAGTGCGTCACACAGCCCCCAAAAGCGGGCAGGAGAAGAAGGTATATCAAGCTGTCAGCTCAGGCTGCTCTGCGTTCTATGTGATTGTTGGAGTACTCCACAATGAGCAATGCACGGCCAGCAGCCAGAATTCTTTTTATCAAGTACTCCTACACTCATCAGTATGCAGCTCCATGCTCCTCGCTCCCCCTCGCTCGCTCCCCTTCATTACCCAGCCCAGGCTACACCTCGCATTTTCAATAATAGCCATCAGATAAGGCAGATTTTTTTTTTTTTTTTTTTGTCTGCAAGCTGTAAGCCTGCTGCTGCTGCTGCGTCCTACACACCCATCCAAGCGTCAATCTCGAATGATGAGAGCAGTCAAAACAAATGCAGAAAATAGCAAGACTCAAAAGCAAACCAAAGGGCTTAAATCGGAATGGAATCTTCGCCCGGGTTATACATTACCGAGCCATTTGTTGTGGGATTTTACGTTTCAAAAGACACCGGGAAACGGGAAGCTTGAACTACAGCTCACAACAAGGCTCACTACAGGTTCTCTTTCCCCTTCCTTCCTCGCCTTTCTCCCTTTTAAAAGGCACAGGAGGGAAGCGTTTCTGATGGAAAGCCTCATGGCGTAATTACTCTTTTTCTTTACCATGCAGTATCAAAGTGAACCTCTCTGGGTTTTGTGTGTGTGTGTGTGGGCTTTATATATATATGTATATATGTATATACATATATATATATCTGCATCATATATAAGCTGCATCATAATCTGCAAGTCAAGATAATTCTTTCCCTGTTAGTTCTAAATAGCAACACTATTAGGCAAAAGAAAAGCCTCCCCCTGGTATTTATAACCCTATCTACCAGCCACCCCATTCTAAAATATCTATAAAGGTAACATTAGTTGGGTAGATTTTTTTTTTTAATAAAAAAGAAGAGCCCTAACCAAAAATAATTCAAGAATAACAGATGTAAATGTGTGAGTTTTACTGAATGGCAGACAGACTGAGTAATTTATTTAATAATGGAGAGAAACCACAGATTAATAATAGAACCTGCAGAGCTCCCTCATCTGAGAAGAGGCTTGTGAGGCTAGAAGAGAAACCACCAGAAAGGCTAGTCTAGCTCCCGTCCCAAAGAACGACTCCTGCCCAGTGTCCCTGGAGGCCACCATGTTCTGCTTGAATGCTGCCAATGTGGCAGGGCTCTCACTGCCCAGCCAAAGCTGCCATTTATTAGAAAGCTGCTCCCTTCCTACCTGGCTCCCACTCCCTGGCTCCATCCAGCTCTGGCTTTGGAGTCACACAGGCTGGGGACTGAGCCTCTTCCACATCAAGTACTTTAAAATGAAAGATAACTCTTATCACTACTCACCCACCCCTCCCTACCCCACCCCCAGTGCCTGGCACCCGGTACGTGCCCAGTAAATATTTGCTGCATAAGTGAAACCCTCTCTCTTCTTCTGTAAGTCTCATCTTCCTGTTTCTTTTCTCAGTTTAAGGGCATTGCCAACCCCTGTGGCATATAGACATTTAACCTCTACTGCTGACACCAGCCTGTGAGCTCTACCCACCCTCCCCCTCTGATGTTTTATGTTTATGGGGCTGCCATCTCCTTTGACTTTGCCTTCTTTGTTTCCTGGCACCTGGCCCAGTATCACAATGGCCACTGTACTGATCTTCAATCTCTGCTATTTTTATTTTTATTTATTTATTTATTGGTTTGCAAATATTTTATTGAGTATTTTTGCATTTATCTTCGAGTTTCTATTGTTGTGGAAAGATACCATGACCATGGCAAGGAGACTCTTATAAAGGAAAACATTTATTTTTGGGGGTGGGGGATTACTTACTGCTTCAGAGGTTCAGTCTATTATCAGCATGGTTGGGAGCATGGTGATGTACAGGCAGATACTGTGCTGGAGGAGTAGCTGAGAGCCCTACCTCACATAGGCAACGGAAGTCCTCTGAGACCCTGGGTGGTACCCTAAGCATAGGAAACATCAAATCCCACCCCCACAGTGACACACGTCCTCCAACAAGGCCACATTTACTCCAAGTCTGCTATAGTTTTAATCATTAAAAATGTTTCCACATCGTGTGTGTGTGTGTGTGTGTGTGTGTGTGTGTGTGTGTGTGTGTACACACCATAGTGCTCACAGATGAAAGTCAGAGAACAACTTGCACGAGTCGTTCTTTGCTTTCACCCTGAGGGTCCCTGGGATCAAACCTACTCAGGTGTGACAGCAAGCTCCTTTGCCCATTGAGCCCTTTCTTGCCCCCTACCCATAACATTAAAAAAAATCTAATTTATACAGTGTCAGGATAATCTAAGACACAACTTTGGTACCTAACCCTTGTTTCAAAACCCTGCTGTGGTTTCCCATTGGATTAAAAATGAACTCTCAACTAGTGTTGACATTTTGAAGGTTTCATTTAACTTTATTGCACCTTCCTCAACACCCCCTTTACAGTTATGAACCAGGGGGATTTTTGGCTGGTCTCTGCAGGAAGGCTGAAATGAGCTTGGGTGGGTTTTATTTCAATCCTACAACTATACCATTTCCATTATGAAACACTTTCTATCCTCCCTATCAGGAAAAAAAAATTTCTTTCTTCTCCCTCTTAAATGGCATCATTATCTTGTAGTACATTAGTTCATTAGTTATGTCTAAGGCTTGTTCTTAAAAGCAGGAAACATGCTTACCTAATACCGCACACAGTATGCATTCAGCTGGCACTTAGTAATCAATGTGATACAATCTCATAGTCCAAACTACAAAATGTTCTTCTATTATCAGATTCGAATTTTTAATTGCATCATTTTGTTTTATTGGGTAATTAACTTCTTTTAAACTCTAAGTATCTGATCTCTTTATAAAAAGGGGTACTTTGGCTCACCAAAGATGCAAAATGAAGAATGAAAGAGCCAGAGATAGTGGACACCCTGCTTCCCTGTCCTGACCTGCCCACTGCACACACGAACTCACAGTGGCTATGACTACATGCACAAGACCTCTACAAGAGCAAGCCCACTGAAATCCCAGCATGGGTGGGGAAGATCCATGAAGCCCTGCCACCTGCTAGAGAGCTTTTGGTAACTAATGTCTATTGGGGGGGAGGAAGAGTCGGTTATCTTCAAGGATGGAGCTCCTGAGAAGCTATCCATGCCCAGCAAAGCAGAGTTTTAAAAGTGGGTTTAAAAAAAAGCACATGAACTTGGGAAGGTACAGTGATGAGGGGTGGGGGGCATAGAGGAGGGAAAGGTGGGTGGATTTTATTCAAAGGTGTATGCACGTATAAAACTCTTAAACAAAACAAGCCATTTTAGGTTTTAAATAGAATTTCAGGTTGGGATTTTTCTTCAGTGCATCTTCATTCTCTCCTTGAACAAGCATGCCTGGGTGAAATTGTATTGTAGTTGTTTATAATTGATCTTCTTTTTTTGCTTCTAGATCTTTTAAGAATATCAAAGAGGCCCTAGAATTGCATGCATCAGCTTTAGAAGATGGCAATTATGCAACATGCTCTGCATGAGATAATGAAAACAAGATGCTACTTATAAATAATTAGATCTAAAGCTGTTGCCACGGGAAGTCAAAGTCGGTCTTAAGAGTTTCTTGGGATCCTCTTCACAGTGCTCTTCCTGGTCATTTTATGAGAAGGTAAATAAGCTCTGTAAAAATAAACTTTTGTTTGGCAAGGTATATGCTGGCTAGCTTCCCCTTGAAATTCTATCTCATGTTTTAAAATCCAAACCAGTGACCAAGTGCCTAGCAAAACAGCCATTCAGTGACTAGTATTAAGTCATGCTCATTAAATGAATAAATGAACGAGTGAATGAATGACTCTTGAATTGCTTTTTGGTTTCTTAATAATTAAAAAGGGAAAATCATTCATGACTTAGACTGGTGTATAAGAACAGCTCAGAGAGATTATTGGTTATTACCCACTTTAACATTTTAATATAGACTTCGCAAATTTTATGATTTTGATTATTCAGTTCTTTGATTTTTTATTTAATAATTTTCACATGTTAGCAAAATGGAGGGTGGAAGTGAGTTGGGAGAGGGAAAGCGGGAGGGGGAGACCCTGAGTCATGCTGGTTTCTGATTTCGTTTTTCTCATGAGTCAAGCTTCTAAAGAATCCTGGTTTAGGACTGAAGACCACATTTTTATAGTGTCTAAATATATTCTTCATTTTACTTGAAATACATTCCTGCAGTTTTGAAATTCTTACCACACATTACTGGGCATGCACCTTTATTGAGCTAGGACCTCTGTAATTTCTCAAAGTGAGATTCAAGAAGGGAGAAGGGGAGTGGCCACTGTGTCCTGACTTGTGAGCGAATTATTGCCATTTGTGATGAAGAAATGGAAGCTCAAACTACATGATGGGACCAGGGGCTTTCCCTCAGCACAGTCTTCTGAAAACATAATTCCAGGAGCTCCACTCCCAGAAACAAGTATAACTGCTCAAAACTAGGGTGGCAACAAAACATAAACAAATAAACTCCAATACACCCCTATCCACTGGAAGGTTCTACAACGCATCCCAAGATCATGTAACCGATGAGACACTTATTTAAAAGATTTTTAAACTGGTGTGACTAGAAGGGTTCTGTGGCTGGTTGGTGATGGCTGGCTCCTTCCTTCCCTCCTACCAGAGTCCTCTCCACAGACACTTTCTGTATAAGCACACTCAGGAGAATTGCTCCTTCTTTTCACAGATAGGGTATCTCATGAGAAGGGGTAGACCTGCCTTTCCAGTCTCCTCTTAAGTTTGCAGAGGTTAAATTCCCAGTGAGTATGGCTGAGAAGTCAGGAGCTTCCTTTATCCACCCTGTTGTCATGCATGGAGTCATGGCATAGAGTCTACCCTGGTTTGGGTAGAACTGTTGGGTGCAGGGTACCTACAGGGTACAGTTCCATGCTCAGAAATGTAAACAGAGGAGACCAAAGCCCAAAGCCTACTCCACTGCTCAAAAGAGCAGCTCAAAGCTTTTGTCTAAGGAGAGGGTCATTCCTGGGAATCTGAAGTTCTAGAGCTCTCCCGAAGGGGTGAATTTATCTGAAACAGAAGATGAAGGTAAGGGCATTGTTAAAATCAAAAGAAGGCCAAACATAATGGTGTATACCTTTAATCCTTGCACTCTAGAGACAGAGGCAGGAGGATCTTGAATTCCTAGCCAGCCTGGGGTGCAGAGGGATAGACTGTATTAAAGGTGTGTGTGTGTGGGGGGGAATAAAGAGATAAAGGAAAAGAAGATGCTGGCGCTAAATAACCAAGGGAGGCTAGTGCACTTCATTCAGGCAAAAAAGGCAAATGATACCCTAGTTTCAGAGAACCAGGGAAAAGGAAGTAACATGAGCCCTGCTCTCATCGGAAGGAACTTCAAAGGCTGCTTTCAAAGCATTTCCCCTGCTCAAATTTAGTTGAACCAGACTGCGGAGCAATTTATACCTCAGGGAGTTGAACAAAACGATAGAGCGACCTCCGGGTGATGAATGGAGCTTAATACACACATGCCAACCTGTGATAGCAAGGGGTGTGCAAGAATCAACAGAGAGAGGCAGCCAAAGGGCAGTGCGTGACCAGGCAACGCCTACGCACCGACAAATACAATGTGGTACATCCACGCAGCGGAACATTAGTTGGCAATAAAAAGAAATGAAGTGAGGCAGCATGCTACAACATGGAAGAAACTTGGAAACACCATGCTGGGCAAAGGGAGACTGCGAGAAAACCCAGTTATTGCATGCTCCTGTTCATACGGTACAGATGAGATCGACGAGCTTGCAGAGTCAGAAAGGAAGCCTCGGGGCTGCCTAGGACTGCAAGGGGAAAGCAAGGGGGGCGGGTGTAGAGCCACTATTAATGGATCTGGGAGTCCTCATGGAAGAGATGAAATGTTTTATAGCTGCTTCTAGAAATGGCTGTCAAATTTTATGACTATGGTAAAAGTCATGGTCTTGTACTCTTCAAATGGGTGAACCGAATACTAAATAAATTATGACTCAACAAGCTTTATGGCAATCTAATAACACAATGTAAAATAAAAATTTAAAATTTGAGTTCACAAAAAATTGAATACACAGTTGCCTATAAATACACACTGATTATTTTATTATTATATGCATGCACTATATGTCACATATATTGCTATTTTGGTGCTTATTTTCTTTTCATCTGTATTTTTCTTGGTCATCTTTTGCCCGTTTCCTTTTTCCAGTCTGTACCATCCATTGTTCTTGCAAAGGTATTCATATTAACAAGCTAGGATGCAAATTCACACATTCCTCATTGTTAAGTAGCACATGCATATATGCATACACAAAAGGCTATATATCCAGATATACATAAATGTGTGGGGGGATTATGGCATTGTTTTGCAAAAAAGGAATCATATCACACTTGCTTTCATGAGCCTTACTTTTATGATCCAATGCAAATTCTGTTGAAGAAATTAATTAGTTCTAATTTAATATTCATAGGGCATTTTTTTTTTTAACTTTAGAACTAACTGCATGGGACTGGAGAGTGCTTAGTGGTTAAGAATACCAGGTCTCTCTTGTAGGGGACCCAAGTTTGGTTCTCGATACCTGTGTTGGGCAACTCAGAACTATCTGTAACTCCAGTTTCAGGGGCTCCCCACCTCTGGCCTTTGAAGGCCCCAAACTCCCATGCAACATACCCTCATACCAGCACACTCAAATAGATGTAATTATACATGCATGCATAAGTACATACATACACACATACATATACAAACATATTCTGACTGCATAGTAGTCCACAATGTGGATATACCACAGTTTACTCAGTTTTGTTTACCTGATATCTCTAGAATCATTTGTTTATTTTCTTTAACTTTTTACATAATATGTAGTTATAAGAAATAATCGTAAGGGGAGATTCTGTAACACTCTAACCATACCCCTCTAGCTTTGAAATGATTATGAAATAATAAATCTAGGTAAGCCACATTGACAAGGCCCATTGACTTGATTGAGATTTCACGGATTTCACATGCACACATTTCTGTGTGTTCATTTCCACTTGATCTCATCACATGAGAGACCGTGTGGCCACCAGTGCGCAAACATACCCTTTTGTGGTCACTGACATCTCTCTCCTTGTACTCCACACCCTCCAGGAAGTACCAACAGCTCTCTGTGCCCATCATGTTGTGACCTAAGAATGGCACAGGAGTGACATGTACAGCACACCTACCCTTTGGGAGTTGGCTTTTATCACTCAGGGTACGTCCTCTGAAACCCACACAAACTGTTCTGTATTAATAGCGTATCACTTTTGATTACCAAATACTATTTCATGGCAGGGATGAATCAGTTTGTTTAATTTTCCATCCATTTTCCCCCAGAGTGATGATACCATCAGCAAAATATGACAGTCACTCTATGTCCTTCCAACTCTGGTGACATTAGAACTTTGCAACATTCTACCTTTTACCTGCTTTCCCTTCAATCAAATAGGACCTACCTCATTTTGAACAAGTTCTCACAGTTTTCTGGTAATTGTTAAGATAACTGTGTCCTAGTCAATACTAACATATCCTGATAGCGCTTTTCTCCTATTTAATAAATCATCCATTGTGCTTGTATTTACTATATTTATTGTAGTAAACTCCTTACCTCAAGGACTCAGCTTCCCTTTCTTTGTATCTTTGTTGAAGACTATTTTTTTTTTTACATTTTCAGAAAATATTTTAACTGAATAAATAAATAAATAAATAAATAAATAAATAAAAACCAACAAACAACGAATGAAACCCTGTGAGCTACAGCTAGAGATGTACTTCCAGGGAATGTGTAGCACCAGGGCCTAGGTTAGAAATGAAGAGTTTCAGGTCTGTAATTGTTACATCCACCTTAGGAAATGTGAACAAGAGGAAAGAGGCAAAGCCCTAAGAGAGCAAAACTCAGAAAATAAAGATCACAAAGGAAATAAATGAAATACAAAGACAAAAAAATCAATAGAGAAAAATCACTGAAACCAAAAGTTGTCCTTTGAAATGATCAGTAAAATTGAATAACTTCATGTCAGTAAATGCAGCAACTCCGAAGAAACAGACACATTTATTGGAAGATGAACTGCCAAAGCTTACTTATGGAAAAGTCCATAACCGAAAAGTTCTCATTTTATTAAACTTATTGTATTCCTAGTTAAAAACCTTTCTACAAAGAAAACCCAGGACTTGATGGCTTCAGAAGGGAATTCTACCAAATATATATGAGAAATAATTCTATACAAACACTTCAGAAAAATTATGTTAGGCCAACACTAACCCAACATCATACTCAGACAGGGGCTCTATAAGAAATCAACACTGTGTACATCAATGTCCATTGGACATAGACACAAAGATTCACAGCCAAATCTTGGCAAACACTCTCTAATATTATGTCAAGGTAATACAGTATAATTAACACCTTTGGAGGTTTATGAAAACGAAATAAAATAAAAACATACCCAGGTTGGAAAGGAACAAATAAAAGTGTTTCTGTTGATATGTAACACAAGTTTTTTACTTGTAAAGTTTTATGAGGCTTATAAAAAGTTTACCTGAATAAGCAAAGTTTAACAAGATCTTAGGATGCAGGATCAATATATAAAAACCAACTGTGCTTCTTTATAACTAACCATAAACAATTAAAAACTTAAATACCAATCAGCACTAAATACAACACCAGGTGCTATGAACTTCTAAGGAGTAAATGCATCCAAGTATGCGGCAGAGTTGTATCCTTAAAGTTTTAAAACATGGCTGGGTTATATCACATAGTTCCTGAATAAATTATGCTTAGGAGTGTAGCACCCAGCATTATTAACACACTTGTTTGTATCAAATGCCTGAAGAGATTCCGTGGAATTCTAATCAAATCCCCAGCGGGTGCCATTCGGTGTTAGAGACTCACTTGTGTGTAAAATGCAAGAGATCTAAAGAAATCAAATGGAAATATAATTCTTTAAGGGCATTTGATGACCAAACTTCAGAAGAAACTTTAAGTCCTGCCCTTCAAAATGTATGTAAAACAATAACATATATATATATATATATATATACATATATATATATACATGTTTTATTTATATCAGATACATGTGTATAGATGAATTCTCAAAACTCAGTAGTAAAAACCAGAAATAAATGTTACATGGATATAGGACTTGAACAGGGCTTTATGGCAGATGGTAGAGGGATGATAAATAAGCACGTGAAAATACTAATAATCACCAGGAGATTGCAAACGAAACCTGGTTGGAACGCCTAAACTAAAATGCTTGCAAACATCAAGTATTGACAATGGAATAGGTTGTCTGTGACAGACACTGAGTGGGACTCTGAAACCCTGCTGGTAACGCGTAAAATGGTACAACCACTAACAAAAACAGTTTGACAGCTTCTATTACATGGTCGTTCAATACTGCTGGATTCTACCGAGATAAATGAAAAGTGTGTGCCAGGTAGACACTCATAAGCAAGAATTCACAGAAGTTTTCTCTGTACCACCCAGCAACCAAAAGCAGCTTGAAATGTCCATCAACAGATGAATGAACAAATTGTGGTGTATCTATACAATGGGTATTTTTCAACAATGAGCAGCTGAAACAGAACATGACTACCAAAATAATCCCGCTGAGCAAATAAAACACAGATGCCTCACCTAAAGAGCACATTCTGTATGATTGCATTTATTAAAGTTCTAGATAGTGCAAACTTTTCTATCATGACAAAATAAATTAAAGAAAAAGATTGACAGTTACCTGGGAGTAGGAGGAGGGGGAATAGGATCCAGCATGAAGGAACTTTGGGGGGTGATGTACTGGCTCATGTTCCTGATTGTGGGAATGACTTCACAGATGGTCATTTGTCTAGCATCAAAGTGCACACATTAAAACACATGCTGTGTCTTGTGCACATATATGTGTGTGTGCATTCAGTGGGCAGAGGTTGATGCCCAGTGTCTTCCTCAATCATCCCTGCCCACGTAATTTTTGAGACAGGATCTTGCACTAAACCCAGAGCTCACTGGCTGGCTAGACTGACCAGCTAGAAAGCTCCAGGATCCTTCCATCTTTTTGTCCTCCTGCACTGTGGGTCTAGGGAGCTGGGATAGTGTAGAGGTTGAGAGCTCGGGATTCCCAGCCAGAGTGACTGGATTTCAATCTTGGCTTCTTCTCCACTGTTTAAGTATTTGCTGCTGCTGTTTTTGATACAGAGCCATAGAAAAAGTACCATTCCACTTGGACAAATCCCTCTGGGTATTCTCTCCTTTGATACCAAGAAGGGGACACCTCACCCATCTATTTCATTGTAATATCTGAAGTTGAGATGAAATAACACGTATGAGAAAGCCCTGTGATACAGACCGTTTCAACGCTGGGGATAAATTATCCTTGCCTCCAAGAGAACATACACTGGCATTTTATTTAGTCCCCAATGAAACAGGTTGGTCTGGAGCCATCAGGTCTTTTCTTTGCCTAGTTCTCTTTGCTTCCAATAGAACCAAAAAAAAAAAAAAATAAAATAAAATAAAAAAAAAAAAAAAAAAAAAAAAAAAAAGCAGGGGAGGGGCAGGCCAAGTAACAGAGGGAAGCTAATTGATCAGAATACCTGGTCAATACAGCATTGTGATACTGTCCCAGGTTTTGTTGTATCTTCAGCACATCTCAGCCTCGCCTTTGGAATCCATCTGAAGGTGTGGCTAGGAGGAATAGAGTAGGGCTGGGACAATAGAGAAGATGATTTCCACTCCTTGCTTTGTACTTAGCAAAATGGGATCAATAGCTGTTTTGTCGAATTCTAAATAAGGAATGGTAATTGTTTAGAGTCCAATAAAGGGCACACTGGAATTTTATGAAGGCTATTCCCACATGTGAGAGAGAGAGAGCCCATTCTCTTAGTGATTAGTGCTCCCTGTGCAAACCAGATCTCCTGTGTCATACCACTCAGTGCAGGCTTGGGAGCTGAGTGAGCTGTGCTTACCCCTCTAGGATGGCGTAGGAAAGATCCCAACACTTTTATTTTTGTCTAGAATATACCACTCTCTGTTTCTTCCAATCCTAAATGTCCTCCAGGCTGAGACATGTAAACTAAACACCCATGGTGCTCCTGGAGAAATATTAAAAAGGAAAATCACCAGGGAAAGAGACAATACACTAAGTGCAGTGCTTCTATTGACAAGAGAACAACCCCAAAGAGAAGCAAAGAGCAGATACTGCAGACCTCAGGAGGAAGATCGCTTAGCCCAGGGATTGTGAAACGCTGTGGGTCAACAGAGCTCCGGATCATGAAGCCAAGACTTAAACAGGAAAAAGCTCCGAGATCAGACACTGACGTTTAAATGCTAACGGGACTCAGGGCTCTGATTTAATTTTCCCTTAGGCCTTGCATTTTATTTGAACTAAAAACTTCATGGAATGCTTAAGAAACACCAGCCTTTACTAAACAGATCTGACAACTTATGCACTGGGGTATGGTCTAAAATAGGAAATGGAATTTAAGCCTAAAATGTTAAAATCTTCTGGCAGATGATGAAATTATTCACATAGGCAGTACCTGACTTGGAAAAAAAAAATAAAGACAGCAATTCTGTTGGTTTCGTGTTGTTTTCCCTCCTTTTAAGGTATCCGTCAAAGTTTCATTCCACATTGAGAAGGTTCTTTGAACATTAGTCCACTCAGGCCTCCCATGTGGCAACCTTTGGGTTAGCTGAGGAGTAAGCAATGTGTCCTGATGACATCAAGGGTCTCCTAGGTTGGTAGGATCATGGAATATCATGTAGGATGGATGAAGGATGTGGTAATGTCAACATGTACAAGAGGTATAAAGTAGGAATGAAGGGTGGGTTTTAGTGGGTGGGTCTTAGTGGGGTTTGAATGGAGACTTTTCAGAGGCAGCCATCTGACCTCTAACTAGAGGACTTCCTCAGGATTTGTGAGACCAACAGAAGGCAGCTAGAGGCTCCAACAGAGGGGTCAGCAAGAGTCTGTGTGTTTGAATAACGGAAAGAAACCCATGTTGCTGGAATTGAAAGGCTTTATGTGCCTATATGGGGGGGAGGGGTGGTATCTAGGAACCAGACTGGCAGGATGGGCCAGCAGGACACAATTTAGGCTCTTGTGTGTTGAGAAAAACACAGCTATTTTAATTCAAGATAACAAGAAGATGTGATTGAATTTTTGGCATCCAAGTATCACTTAGAGGATGGAGGTGACCAAATAATACAGGGAAGAAATCAGAAACAGGGAGACTTAGGAATACTTACTAAGTTCTCCCTCCTGAAGAGCTTATAGATGACCCAACTAAACCCTGCGAAATCTTTAGAGCAAAGAGGATTCCAAACATCTTCAGCCACTTAAAAGCTTCCATAGTGACTGACAGCACTGGCTATGGAGGCACCTAATCCAGCATGCTTCCATTCCCTTCAGAAGTAAATTTTTTTAAACAGAAAAATTTTGTCTAATATCAGTTCAAACCTACATAACCATTCACAGCAAATGAACACTTGTTGAGTGTTGGAGGCGTGATGCTAAAATTCTGGGTGTCCTCTCCATGGATTACAAAGTAATGAAAAAGACATTAATACACAATTTTATAGAATGTGATTGTTAGAGAATTCAAGAGATTGAAAAATATGGAAAGTATATAGTGAACACTAAACATTGAAAATCACAATATATATGTAGTCTATTGATGGGAGATGTCATTCTGTAAATATGTTTCTCATACTGGTTAATGAATAAAGCACTGTTGGCCAATAGGAAAGCAAGATAGGTGGGACTAGGAAACAAGGAGGATTCGAGGAAGTAGGAAGGACGAGTCAACATGGAGAGTCTGGAGAGAGCAGGACTCCGGTAAGATGAGACCACGTGGAAATAACTTAGATTAACAGAAATGGGTTGATACTTAAGACAGAGCTAGCCGATAAGAAACTAGTACCTGGCCAACAGCATTATATCAAATACAGAGTCTCTGTGTGTTATTTGGGGCTGGCGCGGTGTCGGGACAAGACCAGCAGCAGGTGGAAAAACCTTACTTCTTACAGTCAGTCTATCATAACAATAGCCACATATAGCTATAATACTTAACTGTAATAAATAAAGTATAATTGTATAATAACATTAATAATAACTTCTGAATTGGAAACAAATTAAAATATGTATGTTTCAGAGACAATTAGAAATTTGGATTTTGGAGGGACCCATCCCTGGATTAGTGGCTTCATCTTAGAGCTTTTTCTGTTTTGAAGTAAGTGTGTGGGAGAGTGATTTGGTTACTTGCTTGATATGACAATATATTTTCTATTGAGAAAAGGCTCAAAATTCTTTTTCATCTCAGTTTTATGCTGATTCATATTTCCTAGTGCATTCTTGAAAAATCAAGGGTAAATACTTGCTTTTGGTTCTTCCTAATGGCCTATTTTAGGTAAGATAGAAGTTTTGAGACCATTGTAGCCTTGAATCAATTTGGTTCTTCCTACAATTTCAGCAACTTGGTACACAAAAATTTTAACTTTTTCATGTTGAGCAATGGTTGAAAATTATAATATAAACCCCAAATAAGGAAAGAATGGAGCTGGCTTAGAAGTGTTGAATCAACACACCAAAGCATTCTATCCCATAACATAAACATATAATTAGGTAATTTAAAATAAACATTGGGACTCATAGTGACTCAAAGTCATGGGAGTAAGAAAAAGCTTTCTTTCTGGTTTTCCTTAAAACTCAGAGCTAAACCCAGGCCCTGTCATGGGAGTCTGGGGTCACCATCCATCCCTTTCTTGACAGTGACATCAATTATTTCCGCCACACACTCTTACTTCCTGCCCTCGATTTTTGAACTCCATGTTCAGAGGTGGACACAGAACTAAAGTGTGGTGAAGAAGGTGGCTTAGTAAGGTGACCTGTAGATCCTTGTTACCCGGTGTTAGTGGTACTGTGCATCTCCCATTCTCCTTGCTTCTGACCTCTGGAATACCTCAGTCTTGCAAAGATGTCATTTCCATGTCATTATAAATGGCTGACTTGCCATTCTAGGAGACCCTCCCTCTTGCAGGCTTGGATCAGAAAAGGTAGGGTGATGAGCCACATGCCAAGGGACTCAGGAAACTTTCACCCAACAGCCAGCTGGGAAATGTGGTCCTCAGCTGAACCATTTGAAAGGAATTCTGTCCTACCCACAAGCATTTACGTGAGCTTGCCGATGGCTCCTTCCCCAGTGGAGCCTTCAGATGAACTCCTAGTGACTAACAACACATTTGATTTAAACATTTTGTTTGGGTGACATAGTCTGAAGCAACAACCTAGCTAAGCAATGCCTAGATTCCTGGCACTGCTGGAATTCCTGGAAACTAGGAAAAAACACGCCTTGTGCTACATTGTTCATTTTGTGGTTAAACTGAAAAAAAAAAAAAAAAAAAAAAAAAGAGAGAGAAAGAAAGAAAGCAATGTGTAACAATGACTGCTATTACAGCTATTTGACACCTAAACCAAATAAGAACACTAAGCTAAACATCAAGAAGGAGATTTGTATTACTGTCCTTGTCCCTGTCCCTACTGCACATGGCCATGAAGCTGTGAAGGTGTGAGGCTGGTGGTATTGGAGGTTTTATTTGAACCAAATTGGAACTAATAAGGATGAGTGTGGAACTGAGAGATAAAAGGGTGGGGTCCCTAAGAAGCACTAAAGTTGCTCAGAAACAGGTTTCCCTGGAATCCTGAATTCCTAGTTACACATAGAAGTATGCCTTCCTCTTAACCTATAGGTAGATATTTGAAGTGTACCTTTTCCCTCATAAACTCATTTGAGTTGGAAGATCATGAAACATCACTAAACAGGCATCTCATTTCCTGGCTTTATGAACAACCTTGGCATAAAATAGTAATTAGTTATTGTTATCGATAAGTGGACTGGTGGTCAATGAAAGAAGTCTCCAGAACTACCAGACTTTAAAATAAATTAAAAACAAAACTAAAAGTCAACCCAGTAGCCTGTAAGTAGTTAGTTGAGAGCAAACAGCACAGCACTGATACTATTTAGGTTCTGTAGACCTAAGGTCATTGTATATTTTGTTTTAAAAAGGAATATATAGAAGGCTGGAGAGATGGCTCAGTGGTCAAGAGTTTGTGCTGAACTTCCTTCCAGAGGACTTGGATTCAGTTCCCAGCATCCATTTCAGGTTGGCCACAATCGCCTGATAGTCGAGCTCCAAGGAGAGCCAACGCCTCTGGCCTCCACGAGCACCTGTAAGAACATGCACATACCCACATGCACACAGACATCTTATGTGCAATTAAAAATAATAAATATTTAACAAAAGAGCCGGTGCTTCAAAAAATAATAATACAGTTAATTTTCTGATGTGTTGCTATCTGCAGTAACTTATTTGGTCAGTCAAAGTGTTTTAAGTTTTCATGGCCATTTAGAAAAGATTTACTGGATTGTAATGTGATTGCACCATGGTGCAAAAGAATAATCGGAGTTTGAAATAGTATATAAATGCACATTCCCAAAATGTTTGTGTATATAAATGCACATTCCCAAAATGTTTGTCCTATTATATAGAATTATTTTTTGATGGACTATTTTGCTTTGAGCTTCTATTTTATTTTATTTTTGTCTATGCACGGTGTGCACATGTGAGCATTAACATGGAGGTCAAGGGTCAGCCTTCAGTGGCACGCTCTGGTTCCATCTATTCCATCTACACTGTTTCCAGAAGTCTTTCACTGTTCTGTCACTCCCCTAGTGGACCAAGCTGTCTGGTCAGGGACCATTTGTCTATCTTTTCCACGCTGGGATTACAAATTCATGCCACCTAGCTCTTTATGTGGAGTCTGGGATCTGAACTGACGTCATTTTTTCTGTGTGGCAAGCACTTGACTTACTCTCTAGCCACTCTATTCTATTCTTTATTTGTTTTGATAAAGCTGGCCTTCTGATGTAGAACTGTTTTTCTTATCAAAGCATGCAAAATACATACCTTATATTTTGTTTACAAGCCAAACTACAAAGACACATTCTTATCACTACGTATAATTTAAGGTGCTATAATATTTGTCATTGGCATATATGACAATACAAAGAATGTTTTCCCAACATCATAAATGGTGTTTTTCTGTTATTGTCATATATACCTGCTTCGTTCACCATTTACTTTTTTATCAACCATGTTAATTTGTATACATCGTTACCTGATAGATTATAGATAGGTAAATTAGGAATTCAGACCATGCATGGTGCTATTTTGTAGTTTTAGATATGCTTAAAACAGTAGGAACAAAATCTCACGAACTCCTATCACATTCAAGTGCTGGTTCAACTACTGACCCCGGATCAGGTATCTCTTCAAATCGTTCCTCTTAGCCATCAAGGACTCAACCTTGTCTCGGGATAATAAATACAGTACTTTAGCATGACAAAAGAATACTAAATAAAAGTCCTGGATGGGAAAGGAGGCTAGCAATACAGCAGATCTTAGGTTGTCACATTCATCTACAGGACAATGGCGATTCTGAGTCAAACACCCATTATGAATTCCTTGACGGATGATACCAGTTTAGACCCCAGGGTGGTTATCTATTTTAAGGAATTAATGCTGAAAAGAGAAGCAGTGTATTTATTCAGGTAAACTTAACAAAGAGGCCAGAATCATACCATGCATCTGCTTCTTTCCAGTCCTCATTTCCTCCTGAGAGCACTCATGTGACAGGTACCCTGTCCCAGGGGAATCTGGACAGATCTTCCTTTTCTCTAAGCACCTTCTACAGAGCCATCCCTTTCAGACCGAACCTCAGCATCGGAACACAGCTTTCCTTGGGTCTCTGAGTCTTTATTTATTGAAGGTTCATTTGTTATATAAATTAATTGAATTATGTATTTGTTTGCTTTCCCTATTAACCTGTCCTTTGTTATAGGTGTATCATCCATAGCCCTTGTGAAAGGAAAAGAAAATTCCTACTTTTTCTTCCCTGCAAAGGAGATCTTATGTGTGTGTGTGTGGGGGGGGGGGGCGTTGTCAGTGCTTTGCCCTTAGAAGACTAATATTTCTATGAAATATTAAATGGAATATCACAAAATCAAGTTCGATGTTCAAGGAAGTTTGGAAAATAAAGATACAGGCAGTTAAGCACGTTTTTGTTTGTTTGTTTGTTTTTAGCTGAAGCCCTAATTGTCATTATGAATCTCCAAGGAGAATACAGACAAGAATTACTTGGGGCTTAATTTTTTTTTTTTTAAATTTAGGATCTTGTAACCTCGGCTTAAGATTTTCTGTATGACCTAGGACTTATACTCTTGCTTCAGCAGCCCTCTCTACAGAGTGCTGGACCATGATGAACCCTTCATCCTTGACTATGCAGTGTCCCTGGCCGCCATATCCCTCAATGGGGTCACCAAGAGAGCGCAGAGCGACCTACCTAGTTGCTGTCAGTAAACATCTGTTCCATAAAGGACTGAATAGATGAATGAGGTTAGAGAGACCTGCATCTCAGCTGTCACTACGAGCTTTGTGATCTTAGAATCACCTAGCCACTTGGCACCTCAGGCTTCTTATCACTAAAGAAAGGGTTAAGAATTATCCTTATGTCTCAAAACTTATATAATTTGTGCTTAAATGAAAACAACTTCTGTAATGTGCTTTGGCCAACAGTCAGTACATACTTTTCATTACACAAATATTTTATAAATTACACAATTAAAAAGTGCTCGGTGGACATAAACTACAGCAATCGTGTTAATAAAGAGCCACTCCAGGACAGAGGGAGGAGTGTTCAATATGTAGTGGTAGCCTTGTCCTTTTGGTTCTACAACAGAGAAGAGGATGAAGTTAGAGAGAAGCAAGTCCCTAACTGATTATTCTTAAGGATCTTAGGCTATTATACCATTGCAAACATAAATAAAAACTTAGCTCAAACATTATACAAAGAAGGCTCTCCAAAGTCTGTTAAGCCTCAAAGAACTGAACATAATGAATGGAAACTTGGACATTTTCTTCCTTTAGTGGGTCTAGCTTAGCAGTAAGCTAAAGGAGTTTTGATAATACCGCCTTAGCCCAGTTTCTACACCTATACCAAAATGTCAGCATTCAAGTAACTTATAAACAATAGAAATTCATTTGGTTGATGGTTCTGGAGCCTGAGAAGTCTGGGGTGATGCGGTCACACCTGGCAAAACCCTTATCTGCATATCATAACATGTGACAAAGCATCATAACATGACAGTACACACAAGAGGAGGGGGTGCCCCTCTTAGAACATACGCTCTTTCCTGTAACATTCATGTAAGTTTATGAACATCAGGTATACATTCAATCCATAGTATCATTTACAAATCTATAGGTAGTTTCATGTTCTGCTTGGGGTCAGTGAAAATGCTATGCAGCGTGAGTCCATAAAACATGGAAGTGTTTGAGGTAGCACTGGGGCTCTAACGCACACTCACCCGCTTTGACATGAGTATTACATGAAAATGTTAAAAATACAGGCCCAATCTCCAGTACCACAATGAAAAATAATAAATAAGTATATAAACAAATGAAAGAGAACACAGTGCAAGTGTCTTTGTTGGGTTTCTCTATTCTCGTTGAAACATTCTTATTTGGGGGAGGGAAGGTTCTGTAAATCATGACATATAGATTATACAGGGAAAAACTTGTTTGCTTTTTCAGACTACTAAGCTGTTGGCAGCACATCAACACTTAGTATGTGTCCTGACCAACCAACCTGCAATATCTAGTAGGTGTGCTCAGTACTACTCAGTACACATTTATATTTAGTCCATAATAAAGTATTTTAAATGGTGTTCTAGTTACTTTAATTTAAGAGTCTGTATGGGGCTGTGTGTGCATGTGTGCCTCCAGGGAGAGCTCGGATCTGTCTTCCCATCATGTGGTCCTGGGTTCCCATCATGTGCCTTGACAGTAGGCACCTTTATCCTCTTGCTGGACCTTCAATATCTTATTAAAGTTATATTATCTGTATGCAAACCAGAGACATGTTCAGAATTGCTATTACTAGTATTAGTATTATTTTTTAGTAGAGGTAGGCTCACTTCCAATTATGAAAGATAACCACTGAACAAGGCATCTGTGAAAGGAGCACTCTTAATACCACATTTTAAATAACTGGAAAATGTATTGAAATACATTTTGATGAAACTAAAATGTGACAGAAATCACCTGTGAACAACATAGCATTGCATTTTTAAAAGTTCTTTTGCTATATATTATAGCTACTCTATTGCAAAAATTACCAAGTTGTTCTAATAGTTCTAGTGCCCAAATCATTAAAAAGTTTAGCTAGTCTTTAGCATTTAGCATAGTATATATAATTTAAGTGCAGTACTTCAAAAAGTTTTATATGATATTTCATATAATAGTTCCATGTGCTGCTCTATTCTCATGCTGTTGCAAGGTAGACATCCTTGATTTAACCATTCTAATCATTCTTTTACCTCTTGGATAGTCTGACATCAGATTCTGCTATTTCCTAGTTCCTCAGATTTAAGTTTCCCTTTGATTTTCCTTGCTTACTTTATCTCTGGAATAAATTATAGGTAGCTCTCCTAATCTTATTCCTTGCTATTAATAGTTATGGGGAATGATAGCTCAGAACACAATACTTCAAAATATGGTACCTCAGTAACTGAGAAAACCCACCAGAACAAAATGTCTTCCTAACTTTCCCCAGCTTCAGGGGGTCTCTGTGTATCATGCCTGAAAGTAAGTCGTAAACCGTGTGGCTTTGACCTTGAAAAGAATTCTGACCCTCAGAAAAAGGGCTCAGGGGAACAGCCTGAAGGAAAAGGACCTCATGTCCTTTGAGAGTGATACTGAAGACATTAAAAAGACCAAAGATAACAGTGTAAAAACCAAAAATAAAAAAAAATGTATATCCATTACTAAAAACTTTCACTAGGAATAAATCATCCACTGATGATGACCTTAGTGATGGGGACTGGGAGGACTCGGAAGACTAGGCAGCAGTATATCATGAGTCAGACTGGCCTTCATTAAAGCAACGGCCTCTGCCCTATACACCTCCTCCCACAGTTCATCCTCTAGCTTGCCCAGTCTTAAACCCCCAGAAAGAATTACAGGACAAAATTCAATATCTTGAGGAACAAATTCGCTTAGAGAAAGAACACCAAGAATTAATCGCCCAATCGGAAAGTTTAAAGACTGGCAAATCCTCTGAGGCTTGATCAGAACACTGTCTTGTCTCCATCTCTTGTCTCTTTATTCTCCCTCCCTCCCCCAGGGTCCCTGTCGACTGACCCTGCGGGCTGGGGCAACCCTCCCTCCAGAAGGGTCCTAACCTATAAACCAGGGACAACAAACTCTGAGTGAGCAGCCTGCCTGAACTACCTCTAGTTATCACACTGGGTCAAACTCCGTTTGGTGTACAATCATACTTCTAGGGGAGAGCTGGCCCTCTTGATGATACTAGGCACGAAAATATGCAGTTTTCACCAGGCCTTTGGGTCCCTGTTTCTGAAAGCTATTCTGTCACATAAAACTCTTGTTAAACACATCTGTCATGATTTTTCTTGGTTAATCTCTTTTATCACAATAGCATCAGGTTTGAACCCCACAATGTGTGATGGAAAATGTCACCTTCTCTCTCCTACAATGCTAATACATGATGGATGAATGAATTACTTATCAATTGTCTTTCTGCTTCCCCAACTCTCCAGGTAACTCATGGAAGATGGATTTCCCATTATTTTTTTAGGTTGTAAATGTGATGAGATCATTTTTTAAAAACAAATGTTCAACCAGAACACATCTATTCATGGGAATATTTATACACATTTGAAAACTGAACTACATTTGAAATTGGGGGTTTATATTGCACAAAAATATAAATGCATGCATTCGTCTAACACACGACATAAAATTCTTAAATAAATCTTTCAGTAATGGAGTGGATGGTACCCTCACGCACACAGACCACCTCCTGAGGGCTGCAAGGGCTATGCCAGGTATTACTGTTTCAGACTGAGGGGGGACCCTACCCTTTCCTTCCCACAGCTACTTCGATGGCATTTCCCCCAAAACATGGATTTGACTATTTTTAAGACAGATAAATAACACTTTTTCAAACCACTAAATTCACAAAAGGATGTTTATAAGGAGTAAAACAAGCACAACTTCCAAACATTTTATATTGGTAGTATTAGTATTATTGGTATTATTGGTATTATCTGTCTCAAACACAAGGTTGAAAAATATTGAGGCAAAGGGAACAGAGCAATATCAGGTGTATCTCATGCAATACTATTACTTTATGTTCCTTTGGGTAATCTAATATGATTTATATTTTAGATCATCCAAAAGCTGTTAGCAAATGAGATGTCATGTCTTTTTCATGGTACACACAGGGGAGAAATGATTGGCAGAGAACAAAACCATACTGGTTACACTTGATGGTTGGGGCTGTACACATGTTCATGACGCCGCCCTCTCTTCTTTTGTCATATCTATAGCTTTGAACGTGAAAACTTTTTTTTTTTTAATCATGTGAGCAAACTGAAAGGAGGGCTTGAAAACATTTCATGGAGATGAAGTGACCTTCCAAGGGGAGACCACACAACACAGAGCTCTCTCACAGGTTTTCCCCTGAGTGCTGTCATACCCAGCCTTGATTTAAATATCATGCTGGCTAAGTCAATATAGAGGTAGAATCATGATCTGCAGCTTGCCAAGAACTGTGTGTTTCACCTACTTAATAGACTGCCTTCTCTCCAGGGTAGCATCCAGCCGGACATGCTTACAGGACTGCAATAACAATAAAGACAGGTTTCTAACTCTACCTTCATAGTGGTTTTGAACACGGACCTGTAGAAACCTGGATGCCCTTGTGTCAAATACTGACTTGGTCAACGATGCTATTTCCTGACTGGATCAAGCAGAAACACTTCCGGAGATGCAGCTGCTATATTTGCAGGGAGACAAGATTGGCAAGGACTACAGAAGCTACTTTAAGAAAGAACTTTACAGCGAGATGAAAACACCACCACCGAGGATGAAATGTAGGGCAAATTCCTAAGGAGATCACAGAGGGACAGCAAAGGCTGGGAGGGGTTGGGCCAGCAGGAAACAGGATGCCGTATCTAAGAAACAGGAAAAAAAGAATTCTTTTTACTATTTCAGGAATGAAAGAAAGCTAAATGACACATTTTGCTCCTTCAGCAGTGGGGGGAGGAAAGGCTGATGGTGCCTGGGAGTAAGAAGGATGATGCATCTGGTCATTTCAAGAAGTCATTGACATAAAGATAAAAACGGAAGTCGAACCGCTGTAACTTTGATCGGGAGGTAGGAAAAAAAAGAAAGGGCACAAAAAAGAAAAAGAATAGTCAATGTTTCATAATATACTGTTTTGATCTTGAGATTTACAAGCAAAGCTATCTGACAACATTATCATCCACACGCGACAGAATACTATGCAGTCAATGGAAACAATGTTTTTAGGAGTTTTAAGTGACAAGGGGGAGTTATTAACAATATGGCATAAAGCGATGCAGGATCATATTTTTGTCTGGAAAGGAATAAACCAGATTGTTAACAGAAGCTATTGTTAATGGTATCAGTGGAGATTTTTATCTTCTTCATCCGAGAAGAGCAGGAGACAGAAACCTGTCATGCAGGTAGGAGAAAGACCTCCAGAAGGTAGTCTGCAGGGTATCAGAGACACTGACTCATGTCCTGGTTTCAGCTGACAGATGTGTTCCAGCCAGAGGCACTGGGGTGTGCTGGAGCCCCATTCCAGCCACCAGGACTCATGGACACATCATGGGTGGACCAGCTTGGACCGACGGACCACTGAGCCCCACACTCATCCTCATTTCTGCCATAAATCCTAGGTTCTAAGTTCATTCTCTGCTGCTATGACAAGCATCACCACCAGAGCAAATGTAGGGGAGAAGGGAGTTTATTTCAGCTGATAATCCATCATTGAGGGAAGTGAGGACAGCAACTAAAGAAAGAATTTAAAATAGAAATTGTGGGGAAATGCTTCTTGTTGGTACCAAGGTAGGCTCATGTTTAGCTAGAGTCTCATACAGCCCAGAACACCAGCCCAGACAGTGGTATGCACACAGTGGACTGAGCCCTCCTACATCAGTTGGCGACCAAGACAACCCCCGACCCCCACCCCACTGCAGTCACATCTACAGGCCAGTATGATTTGTGCAGTCCTTCAACTGAGATCCCCTTTCCGGGTGAGTTTAGGCTATGTTTAGTTGACAGTTAAAATCAACTGGGTTATCCTGCGAAAAGGTTCAGACTGGCAACTCAGGGGCAATTCAAGTTTGGACCTGCTTTTGCTGTTCAGGGTCTCTGCTCACTGTCTTTGTGCTTTTGTAGCTTTCATGTGTGAACCTACAGTAAACTTCTTTCTAAAACATCACTCTCTTTGTGACCCATGAAAGCTGCTTTTCCAGTTTGCCAGACAAGAACCTAGAGCTGCTGCCTTCCATGGCCATCAGTTGCTGGCCCCGTAGTGCCAGTGCTAAGTCCTTCTGAGGCTAGAAATCCCTCACTGCTGAAGTTATTATTGTTTTTGTGTGCACATGTTTGTGTGTGTACATGTCTGTTTGGGAATGTTTGTATGTGTAAGCGTGGATCAGTGTTGGGTATTTCCTTTATCTGTTTTCACGTCATTTTTTAAAGACAGGTTCTCCCACTGAACCAGGAGCTCACCGATTGTCCTAGGGATCTCCCTAGGATGCTGCAGGTGAACTTCCACACACCAGTTTTTTATGTGAGTGTTGGGGACCCAAGCTCAGGTCTTCCTTTTTGTGATTTACCAACTGAACCATCTCCCTAAAAAACACTCTTATTAGACACTGCCCAATGCAAATAACTTTTATAGTCAGACATACTTATTTTAATAAGTATTTAAATATTTAAGTAAAAATATTTAAGATGGAACTCCTAAATTCCCAATAGTTCATTGCTAACTAGATCGTTTTAATAATCCTTATTAAAGTTGCCAGTCACTTTGCTAAATTAAATGGATCTTTTTGCTTTTAATTTCTGGCTTATGACATATCAGCTACTCCAAGTTAAAATTTTCTGCCCACCTGGCTTGACTATTGCAATTTTAATCATGCCCCAGCTATCACTGGGATGATTATTGTTATGGTGCAGATATAAAATGTCCCTCACAGGCTCATGTATTTGAACACTTGATTCCCACGTAGTTGTGCTGTTAGGGGAGGCTATGGGCCTATCTGGAGGAAGTGGGTTGTTGAGTGATGGGCTTTAAGGTCCTACTGACCATGCCTCTCTTTGCTTCTGAATGGACAGTCTAGGTATGAACAAGCCATGTCTGAAGACCCAACCCCCAAAATTTCAAGGCATTACTATGGCCACATCTTCTCTGCTATAATGGACTGTATCCTCTTTTTCCTTGAAATTTCTTCTTGTCAGCCATTCAGCATTCTTTGGACTGCTGCCAAGGTCCACGTAATCTCCTGAAAAGCAAGGGGTGCTTCTCAGGAGATTACTTTTATAGGACAACTTTTCTAGCTCCTCTCTGAGTCATTCAGTCCCAAGCACTTTTTGATCTTTCCTCAGTCAGGGTTCCAGGCACAATAGTGGTCTCTGAAGGTGTCTACAGCCTGGTGCACGGAACAGGACTTTGCTGCTTTATAAGACACATAGTCCATTGCAGATACTGTTAAGGATGAGGCCTCTGGGGTGGGGAGATTATGTTGGATCACCTGAGCGGTCACTCTAACCATGTGAATTCTGAAGAGCAAAGTCCCTTTCCCAGAGTCTTTGAGCTGGGAGATGGCAGTATGAGAAGGCCTCCACCTACCACTGCTGGCTTTGAAGATGGAGGAAGGGAGTCACATAAGAAGAACATGGAAAAGGGTTAGAAACTGGAAAATGCAACAGGATAGATTTTCCCTAGATCAATTTGGCGGAGGTTTTTATTTTACCTCTGTGGGGCTTTGGATCAGTTACAGAACTGAAAAATGATAAGTGCATATTGTTTAGCCCTCCAAGTCTAAGGCAAACTGTTAAAACAATAGTTAAGATAGCAATGCCATGCTCTGGTAGGCTTTCTTGGCTCTTACATTCTGGATGCTTCATGTAAAGCTCTTCCTTACTGATTTCTCCCAGTTGATCGTAGTGGAGGTGATGAACTCTGATCATTGTTCAAAACACAACTCAAACTCAAATGTCAGCCCATCTCTGAGGCTCCTTTATTCCCATAGTCACCCAACACTGCAGGCATTTCCTTCTATCACATTTAAGATACTATATAAATTATCTCAGAATAGATAGCTTTTTCCCCCATGGGACTTTAAGTTCATTTGATGATAGGGATTATCATATTCTGTGTCTTGGTGACTATCACAGGTGAAGTGACACTGGTCCCATCACCCAGTCTCAGTAAATACTTGTGACCACATGGGAACACATTGCATTGGTTACTCACTTTGAAATTTAGGAGCAGGAAAGGGTTGTGTTGGGACTCAGAAAACCCTATTCCTAAATATGCCCCTCTCTTCCACACTGAGTACACCTTGGCAGAGCAAACAGGAGAAGGCACTTTCTTGGAAGTTCTCCTACCTATCTAAAGACTGGATCTGTCAAAGGAGTGTAATAGCTTTCAAATCTTCTCACTGAGGTTTCATTAAGCAAGGAAGATTAAACTCAAACCATAGAGGATGATGGATCTGATAAATCAAATGCCCTTCCTAGAGTCCAGAGAACCTTTGTCCCAGGCCATCCTCTGTTCTCTGAGCGCATTCATTTCTCCTTTATAAAAATGACTTTCCACCTGTCTAATACAGCCTAAGGCCCTCATCCCCATTTTCATCTTCCTTGTGAAGGGAGTATTATGCCTTAATCACTGGGCCTTGAATTTTATAATTTGTATGGCAGATCCCATGAAAATGCATGTAACGAATGTAGGCCTCTTTGCTCTCTTGATTTGTTTGTTGTGTGTGTGTGTGTGTGTGTGTGTGTGTGTGTTTGTTTGTTTGTTGTGTGTTTTAGCAGACTCAGTCTGCTAAATCTTTAGAGGGAAAGTTTGAACTTTTTCACTGTCTGAAGCTGGAAAATATCCAACAGGAGGAGGGGAAGGAGGAGGAGGAGGAGGAGGAGAAGGAGTTGCTTCTATCACCATACAAATGGAAGCCAATGATTATTAGGTCAATTTTCAAATACTCTGAGGACAGAGGCACATTTCTTGGTGTGCAACTCATATTTAAATTACTGGATATTCTCTCCTATATCAGTGGCTAAACTTTTCATTGTAGCCAAACTTTCTTGATATGGCAAAGCTTGGCATTGAATCCTACTCACACATGAACTTGGCAAATGTGATCTTTGCTACAATGGTATTAATCAATGATTTCTAATATCATTACCTGACTCAGCATTTACATTTATGAAGAGCTGCACTGCACGGCAGCTTCTGAATGGATACCTTGTATGACCCCTCCAACACTCAATAGGGAGTTGTGACCAATGGGGCTTTGTATAACAGCAGCAATATCTAATTTCTCAGGCTATGTCCATGAATGCCATTGGCATTTCCTCCTCAGTTTGAATTGTGTGCACTGGACTAAGACAATGGCTTTACTGTTAGGATGCTGGATATAGCTCAGCTGGTGTATGAGTCCCACACAAACTGGAAATGCTAGTACAGGCCTATAATCCCAGCACTCAGGAGGCCAAAGTAGCAGAAATGCTTTGAATTTAAGGTCAGCCAGAGCTACTAGTGTGACCATATCTCAAAACAAACAAACAAACAAAGAAAAAACAAAAAACAACAAAAACAAACTAACCAACCAACCAACCAAACAAACAAACAAAAAAACCCATAAAATCCGCCAACATCCCCAAGGGGAAAATATGACATTCTTAAATATTTTATATATTAACAAATTATCAGGTTTATGATTCACTAGCTTTTTTTGGGGGGGGTCTTGTTGAGGCAGGGTCTCATGTAGTTCTGGTGGCCTCCAATTCCTTATATAGTAGGGAGTGACTTCCTAATCATCTGTCTCCCACCTCTCAAAGGTGAGATTACCAGCCTGAACCACCACACCAGGATTTTGCAAATAACTCTCCCCCTTTCTGTAAGTGTCTTCATCTTGTTCTTTGCTATGCAGAAGCTTTTTCATTTGGTGTAATCCCATTGGTCAACTTGTCTACTTCTACTTTTGTTGCCTGTGGTCTGTATCTGTGTAGATAGAATGGTTGGATAGTTGTTAGAATCCTGGCCTTTAATGGTAGAGCCATGCAACAGAGTCCAGTGTTTCTAAGAAAGGGTGGTATGATTCTTCATGCTACTGTTTGTTTTTGTCTCCTATGACTACCAGAATGATGTTATCCCTTAGATTTTATATATATATTTGTGAGACTGCAGAAACATTGTGTGTGTTTATGTGCATATGTATTTGTATATGTGTGAGTGTGTGTGAAGGCTAGGGAGGATTTCAGGTGTGTGTGTGTGTGTGTGTGTGTGTGTGTGTGTATGTGTGTGTGTGTGGTGTTTGCATGCTTGCATGCTTGTGACCTGTGAGCAGGTGGGGAAGCTAGTGTTCCCTGTACCATTGTAGTAAGGATCATTGGGATATAGTAGAGACCTCAGCTTCTAGGATCACAGAAATTTTGGCAATACTCAAAAGTATCTGAAGGTACAACAATTCAATTAATTAAAAGTTGACAATGAAGTCAACATGTCCCCGGCAGAGTACTCTCCTATGCTGTACCGTATGCATTCACTGCAGCTTTGGTTTTGAACACACAGTCTGCACACTTTGCATGACATATGCCCCCATACCATGCAGCACCAATGAACACTGCTTAAAACATTGCAGCTCAGACTTAACACTATTGTACATTACGAACTGCAGTGCTATTTCTGCACACACTTAGTCTTTTGCTCTTGAAGAAACATAATGGGTTAATTAAAGGAAACAAACACCTTTAATGATTTCTAATATTATTCCTCAGCATGTAAGTATCAAAGAATATGTGTTTAAAATATATTGTGTAAGAATGTTTAGATTTTAAAAAAAATGTTGTTTGAGTTACTGACATGAGTTTCATTTAAAAAAAAATCTTTAAATGAATTTTGGCTTAAGATTAAGGCAGAATTTCCAAAAAAATTCTGACAAGGTTCTAAATATACTTCTGCCATTTTATACTATGTACTTATGCAAAGTGGAGTTCTCAGAAGTCATGATTTTTAAAATCAAAACATTGATCAATTCTAAAAAACACTGAAGATGCTCTATGTCCTGCAGAATCAAATATCCAGTCAAGACTTACTGCCCCATGTAAAATAAAAAAGCACACCCATCTCATTAGAATGTACTTCTCTTTTAATTTACTTTTAATTCATTTAATTTGCTTTTAGCATTAATAAATGCTAAGAATACACCAAGAATTGTTTTAAGGAACTTTTCTCTATGATTTGTTATTAGTTTATTTGTACATTTATTTTATATACCTGTGTACTTGGAGTCACATGAAAATTTCTAAACCAAAAGGAGTCATGAGTGAAGAAAAGTTCAGAAGTTCTGGGTTAGAGCTGGTATTACTTTTTCAGCTTGTCTAAATTCAGAAGTGACTGAAGACAGAAGACATGATCTTATATGAAATTTCCACAAACACAGCCATCTTTCCCTTTTCCTTTCTTGGTCATCTCTAAGCATCCACATATTCATAAGGGTTTGCTGCCCATCTGAACAGATACTTACAAGGAGAAACTAAAGTCAACTGGAGGAGTGGTACCTACAAGGTCAGAATTTTAACAGCTCAGGAAGAGGTCCCATGGCTCCTGATCTGCACTGATTTTGGAACTTCATCCCAAGAGAACATTTAGTTGTCCTCAGGAGGCTGAGGTGAGAGAATCTTGAGTTTGAGGTCAACCAGAGCTATATAGAAAGGTCCAGTATCAAAAAAATCAAGCAAACAGAAGGACATAAGAACTCCCATGACCTTCAGTAGCCAGCGGAGGCCCCAGATGAATATCCAACACTTGGTATGTCATCATAATCATTGTGATGGTTAATCTTAGCTGTCAACTTGACTCGATTTATAATCACCACGGGAACCCCCCTTTGGGTGTGTCTATAAGGGTGTTTCCAGAAAGATTTAGCAGAAGAGGGAAGACACTCCCTGAATGAGGGGGGCACCCTATGGTCTGGGGTCCCAGATAGCATAAAATGAAAAAATATGCAGAGGATCAGCAATTGTCCCAGTCTACTTCCTGTGGCTGCATTGTGACAGCCATTTTACATTCTTGCCGTCATGCCTTCGCTGCCATGATGGACTCTACTCTCAACCTGGAAGCCAAAATGAAGGCTTTCTCTCTTCATAAGTTGCTCTTGCATTGTTTTCATGGCAGCAAGAAAAGAAACAAACACAATGGTGTTTTCCCAAGGTCTCTGAGTTTGCTGAGTCTCAGAAGAATTATGTGATCTACCGAAAGTTAAATGGCAGTCAACAGGAAAGTTAGAGGGTGGAAGGCTCTCATGGACAGTTATTTGGGATGATGCCTAACTGGGCGTTGAGCCATGGTGCTACCTGGAGGGAAGATGTTATAAGCAGTGAGGAGATAAGGTTAATGCTGCATGTAGTGAGCTTGGCTTCCTGTAAAAGCTTTTGCCATGTATCAGAGAAGGGAAGGAGGAGCCACAGGAAATGAGTAGGAGAGGTCGCAAGGGAGGTGAGCACATAGAGTTCTGTCAGTCACTCTAGTAATTTTGAGTTTTATTCTGATTATAAAAGGAAATTGTTATTGACTAAACAAGATGGTTGGGTGCCAGCATAACTATTCAAAGTCCATGAGGACAACAGGCTGTCTCTGACAGATATTATCTCCCAATAGAAAAAGAAAATCCTAGCAAGATACAGTTAAGTACCCCATGAAGAGTGAATAAATACTCTTAGCTCACTAGTCAGTAGATGTATTTGAAAATGATTAATAAGGAATGTACTATTATTATTCAAGCTATCATGAGGGATATTGATTTAGTTCTTTCTGGAGAAGTTGAATAAATTTATTATACTTTTCAGAGACCTGGCCCTTAGGGAGTTATTTTAGCACAATATCAATATACTCCTGTCTTCTGACTTTTGAGATATGTAGGAATATGAATGCTAAATCTCTCTCTCTCTCTCTCTCTCTCTCTCTCTCTCTCTCCCACTTCTCTCCCTCTCTCTCTGCACACACACACCCTTGTCTTTGTTGCGGTGAATGAAGTCAAACAATAAACATTCTTTCTTAGTAATAATGTTCACAACAACAAAATATGACACCAAAAATCATATTACATGAGATCTTTGATAAGGAGAGAATAATGGAAACGTTTAGCCTTTAGCTCATACCATGTGTGCATGCATGTTACAGAGAAATTGGACCCAGGGTCTCACATATGCTAGGAAACATCCAATATTGAACCATACCCTCACCCCTATCCTCAAGTTACTATTATTTTTTGTCTGAAGGAAATAAAAGTGTTTAATTTTCTAATTATTAAATAAATAGGTACTTATTAAGGTCTATTTCGTGTTATATACACTTCTAAGAGGTATAGGAAGGCTGTGAATTTTGGACTTCACTTATTTTTTATTCATTCAATTCTCATCCATCAAATACACACCATGTATGATATGCTATGCTAAGAGACAAAAAGAGAAGAATAAAGTCTAACTTCAGCTACAAATAATTTATAGTCTAATAAAAATTAAATAGAGTAATAAAATTTCCTAATTCTAAATAAAAAGAATATTTCTTTTTTCCCTTTTGAAGGACATGGTCTCATGTATCCTAGGCTGGTTTCAAAGTTGCTATGTAGCTAAGGATGACCTTGAACTCCTGGCCCTCCAGTCTCTACCCTCTGAATGACGAGATTACAGATAAGCACTACCATGTCCAGTTTTGTTTAGTGCTGGGATTGAACTCAGGGCTTCCTGCATTCTGTGAGGATCCAGCCCAAAAATCAGCATATTTCTTCACAAGCTAACAGTCTCTTGACTTTTAATCTCTAGCCTAGGTTGGGATTCCTTCTCATCTACTGCTTTTGGCTTTGCCTGTAGTCAGTAAGACTGCTGAAATAGATGGATGTATTTCATTAATAATTACATAGACAGATGCTTAATTCTCAAAGTTAGTTTAGATGACTGTCTTTGGTGACTCTTTGGGAAGTGCTATGGGGCTCACTCTAATGGCCTGCTGTCCATAACTTTTGTGGTTATTTGGATGTCTAAGTGTGCTGGCTACTTCATGAAAATCCCTATTCTCTGCTAAGAGTGAAGTGTATGAGATGGAAACAACAGTTAGCTTTTACACAGAAGGTCAACTTTCTCTCTGAAGAATCTACACTTTTATCTTCTGAAAAACTGGGAAAGGATTGCCAGGAGAAAAGCTATTAAAAATTTATTTAATGATAATTTTACATGACATAGGAGCCTTCAGAATGAAACACCAAAGACCCAGGGTAAGTAGCCATGCAGAGATATGATTGGACAAAAGAGTATAAGTGATTAGAACAATTATGAAAGGAAATCCATAATGGCCTGTCTATTTAGTCTTCTTTGCTTTTCAAAATACAGTATTTCTTCCCGCGTATTTTTTTTTTTCTAGAATGGAGGTCCTATGAACTACTGTTGATCAAGGATGGTCTTTATGGCCAACTCTTACACAGAGGGACAGAGGAAGAAAGTAATAGTTTTAGGTTTTATATATGGCTTTGGGGGAGAAAACTGCTGGTTTCAATGTTCTACTTTGAAGGATAATACTAGTCTTTGGCTTGCCACAGGAGAGCTTACAGGGAGAGCTAGAGGAGACCAGGGAGAAACTTCACTGCCAGGCTGTGGCTTAAGTATCATTTTATGAGCCCTGTTATTCTCACTTCAGTATTTGCATACTGGGCAGCTAGTTCAACTTTGCTTCTGCATTTTGGAAGCATCCATTCTATAAAGAAGTCCCATTTGGACAAATGTCTTATCCTGCTAACAACTTATTATATTAAGACGACAATGGAAAAGTAATAGTCTAATCTGTCTGAGCCCAGATAGATTTCAAACTGAAAAAATGTCTACACTGTCGATCTAATTTATGTATTTTGTCATCAGTTATCTGTTTTTGTTTGTTAAGCACCTCCAAAACTTAGGAGGATTAAAACAATAAACATTTTTGCTCCTCTTGGTTTTACTATTGCAAAATGGGCAAGACACTGCCAAACAGTTCTTTGGTTCTGGCTAGGATAACCGGTGTGGTTGTATTTAGCTGGTAGTAATTCTAGAGGACACAAAGGCAGCTCTCCTCCTCCTTCTTCCTGTAGGCTCAGAATTCTCTCTCCCACTGTGTCCTGTGCTCTCCCCTCTAGGCTGGAGGAACTTCTCTTCACATGATCTTTCAGGGCTCTCAGATGTCCTAGGGGTTTAGCTCCAGAACTGAAATTCTTACTTCTGTCATATTCTTTTAGCAAAAGACAAGTCCAACCAAGGTAGAAGAGTCCTACAAGGATGTGTAGAGGTGAGAGGTTCCACTTGCCTCCCACATAATCACTAATGATAACATAAACACAAGGCTGTGTAGAGCTGAGGTTCCTTTATAGCTTCTGACATAATCACTAATATAAGATAAACACTGCCTTGATTAATTTGTAAATGATCAGGTTGACAGAGAACCTGGGTGTACAGGATATGTTCCTCAGCAACAAGAAGGGCCCTGATCCTCGGGGCCAGGACCCACAGGCTTTGTTTGCATCTTATGGCCCTAACAGTACATCCTTCCTGGAAGTTACCCTACCTTGAGAAGCTTTCCCTTTCTTCTCCATATTAAGTGAGGTTGCTTCTCTCCAAAGTGGCTCTGGAGTCACTTTCTGTAGGAGGCCTTCCAGATACTGGCATATTCTGTTAAGCCCTTGCTCCCTAGCTTTAGAATGCACCCCATATTTGCCTTCCCCAGCCTCCAGAAGTTACCTAATTGTATTAAAGTGTCTGGGAGTTTGTTTCATGGGTTTGCTTTTCTGGCTAGATTCATCACAAACTGAAGGCAAGAACGAAGTCTGACTTTTGGGAACCTTTCATTCCTATATACTCAGTAAAAATTATGTTAGGATAGAGCTAAAATAGTAGAAATGTGTCTTTTATCCTCTGGTATCACCATATATCTAGAATAGTGCAAGGGACATATTAGTAGTTTAGTAAATATTGAATGATTGGTTGAATACAGAAATCTATTTCTCTAAGTCACCGCATACAAAAAGAAACCCTAATTTTAGTGACCTGGTAAAATCTTCAGTAAGCTTCATAAAGATTTCAATTCCTAGCTGGGAAAGAAGTGATATGCCTTAGGCATAACTTTTCAAGTAATATCAATGTTTAATAGCATAAACCTTTCAGGCAGGGGCATATAGCTAAAAATAAATCTGTATCCTTTTGAAAGTGCTAGATAAACTTCTGTAGGCACATATTCATGCTATGAACACAAAACTGCTCTCTTGCCTGTACAGAACAGAACAAAACCTGTAGGAAACCAAGTTGTTTTTCTAAGTATGACAAATCTAGGCCACAACTGAAACAAGAGATGACAAATCAGTGGGTCTCCAAGGCAAAAAGCAAGAGTGATTTTGAGGTGAGTAAAATCCAGTATCTACTCTAAAAACACACTTCCTTCTTGTAGATCAAGTTTACTGTTTTATACTTGATGGAAAATGGCTCATGCACCATGGTGTCTGTCAATTGAAAAACACAAGTAAATGCAACAGCAACAAGGTACCATTCAAACATGTGTGTATTTTCTGGGGTTTCTTACATGATTTAGGGGGAGCAGTGGGCCTGTCTTTAATAATGTTTTCCCTAAAACTTGAAATCAAGATGCTGCAAGGTAATCTTTCAACAGGCTGCACCATGGCAACAGAGCATCACAGGTGTCTCCTGCAGCTCCCATTTTGTTCTGATTTTGGAAGCTCTTCTAGGATGTTTACTGAAGTCTTGTAGTAGGTGTCAGAGTACATATATATATATATATATATATATATATATATGTGTGTGTGTGTGTGTGTGTGTGTGTGTGTGTGTGTGTGTGTGTGTTTGCAATGCCATATATGTGTGAAGCTACTAGGCTTCCATACATTTTTAAGATTCCTCACCCATAAAATAACACTGTAGGGAGCAACAAGAACTCCTTCCTAGATTTCTGTTGACTTCTCCTGGAAGACTATTTGGTCCCACCCAATGTATAGGTCTAGAGCCCTCTGAGAGTTGAGGGGTGTCTTCAGAACATTACCATTTAATTTGGGGCTTGCTACCTTTGGCTGGACAAAGCCTAGTCTTGCAATAACAACCATGGAAAAGTGAAATCGGAGTAAAAAGAACACAGCCTAATCTTTTAAATTATCTGCCTTTCTATTTCGTTATCCATCATTTAAAGGAGTAGAATTTGAAGGACCTTCCAGCAAGACACAATAATACAAACTCATATGATTCTTGGGGAGCTTTTCCTCTTCTTTTATAAATTGAGTAATTAGAAAGACACAGAGATAGAGTGAGGGGCAAGGATTGCCTGAGACCACACAGCTCTTTAGCAGGAAACATTCTAATAAGCAAAGATGCTCCAAATCTTCCATTCTGAGGGGGACCCATCAGCCTCTGTCCCTTCCTACATAGTTGATATGTCTGTAATTCTAGTTTCCAAAATAAAATTGCCTTGTCTTTGGAAATTTATCCAACAATAACAACAAAATAAAACTATAATAATTATTATTATTTAACACTTAACTACTGTGGTTAATTATACTAGGCAAGCATTTTCTTGGAATCCTATGAAGTAGTTATTTGCTGTCCTCATTTTTAAGGTTTAGTTGACCAGAGAAAGTACCTCTGTGGGTTTATATCCCTAGTAGGAGTGTGAGTGACAATGCTATGTCCTAGCCATTCTGAATAAAAGTCTCTGTCTACTACCATAAATCCCTGAATACACCTGATCTTGGCTGAATATAATGTCTATAATCCTTCCAATGAATAATCAGTTTAAACTTTTATGTCCTCCTGAAGGGCCTAGACCTTTACCCAGGTCCCTGCTTTGGCAGCCATGACAGGCTGCAGAAAAGACCCAGCAAGACATAGACCTCTGATTCAGCAACATGTGCTGAGACCCCGACATTTCCCCAATTACTAGGAAGCCAGATGCCCTCCATGTGGCAAGGAACCAATCAAAGTGAGCCGGCAGGCTCTGGATATGCTTTACTGATACTAGTGGAAGGCACAGCATAGCAGCTGCCCTAGGAGAGCCTCTAGGCAGAGCAACCTTTCTGCAGCTGCAGCTGACCAATCGACTCAGGACAGGTTGCATCAATCCTGAGACTGTTGCTGTGCAACTAGAGGAACCCCAGACACTTCCTTTGCTCTACCCTGATATATTTCCTGTCCCACCACTGCTTGGGGTCCCTCCTGCTCTACCAGCTGTGATGGACAGATGTAGGACCCAAGTTAATATAGTTAACTCATTCATTAAAAAGACTCTGTTTTTGTATGGGATCTGGTCTCTTAGTAGTTTTGAGAATTCAGAGTCTGGGCACAATAGGCACAACACTCCATATTTTCCTTCATCTGAGCATCATCAGGAAGTGAATAAAGTCTTGTTCTCTGAGCTCCCAAAAGGCTATGGGTATTCCTATGGAAATGGGTGGCGATGACTTCTGTCAGTGTTTTCATTATCTGGAGACTCATCCTGTTCCCAGTTTAATCCTAAATCTTCATGAGAACAATACATTTTTAGACTCCTTCTGCCTTTAGAGATTCTTTGCACCAGGTGAGTGCCCAGAAGTATTTGACTGAAATAAGGCCCCTTGTGAATCAAGATGCCTGAACAGAGGGATGGTAGCTTGCTTTAGCCCGAAAGACCCCTCAGTACTGCCTGTTCCCTGAGTCCTTGATCCTACTCTTCTTGGCATTCCTTAGCTGTGTGTAGTATCAGTACAAAGTGGAGCAGATGACATCCATGGGAGGGCAAGCCATGCTAATTTTTGTTGACTGGCCCATTGAAGTGGTAATGAGGCAGAATTTCTGCCTTTGGCCAGAACAGACCTGGAGCTCTCCTGCCTTGTTATTCATCCTCTCCTTGGGGGATTAGCAGCTAGGCAGACAGTTCCTTTCCTACCAGGCAAATCCCAAGCCTCTTGGTGAAATGAGTAATATTCACCCCAGTGCACATCTTCCCCAGAAGGCTCTAGGCCCAGTCCTTGCTCTCTCGTGGCTCTCAGGCAATCCAGCCTGCCACAAAGTACAATTCAGAGAACTGTGCTATAGGGAAAAGCAAGCAAACAGAAGGGGAAAAATCCACTCTGCATATTGATTTTGTCTAATGTGGCATTTGCACACATGAGCGACCGCAGCTCTTACTGACTGCTGCCATACTAATTTGTCCCCAATACTGCCTGATCACGACACTCCCCTGCCCCTCAACCCATTCTAGCTTTATCTTCTGAGACAGGCTTCAAATGAAAGGTTCACCACTCTCTGGGAAATTTACATTTCCACATTTCTTTTCTGTATTCTCAGAAAAGGAAGTTTTCAACCAACAATTGAATATATTTGCTCAGTACATTCCCATCCTTGGAAAGCACTAAATTTTCTTCACTTATAAGTCAAAATTCTCTGTTTTAAGTTCCAATAGGTGATTTGCTCCTGACAACAAACTTACTCTGACCTTGCCTGATGGCAGAATACTCTCCTCTTTCATTGTGAACACTGGTTTTCACATAGTATAAACACATTTCTTCCTGGTGTGGTGCATGTCTACCTAATCTGTAGAACTTAGCATATAACATTCAACAAATGTTTACTGAATGAATATGCATGCTTATTTAATGAAGCCTTTCCATTGATGGCGTCTTTAGAAACCAGAAACAAAATGTACATTAATGCTTTATTTTTGAAGGTCAGAGGCAATTTGAAGTCTCTGTGACACCTGGAGGGCCCACAGCTTTATGTGTACACCCTGAGATTTCCTGATGTAGACCCATAACACTGAAGTCTATTTGTGTTCTCTGCTTGCTGAAAAGGACTATACTGCCAAGTCACCTCACATGCAGAAACCCAGTTCCCATCAATAAAACTGGTGATGCTTCTTGTCATAGTTTGTGTATTATTGCTGTTATAAAATATTGAGCAAATCCAACTTGGGGAGGTGAGGATTTATTTCATTTTTTAGTGTTTGGTTTACTGTGAAAGAAAGTCATGACAGGAACCTGAAGGCAGGAACTGAAGTAGTTACTATGGAGGATCATGGGTTACTGGCTTGTTCCCTAAGGCTCCTCCCACCTAAATCCTTAATCAAGAAAATATCCCACAGACTTATCTACCGGCCAATTTGATTGAGGTATTTTCTCAACTGAAGTTCCTTCTCTTGTGACATGTTGACAGACCAAAACACAAACAAAAACCCAAGCAGGATACCACTCATACAGAAAACAGAGCACAAAGTTCCAGACCCTTCCCACAGTTACAGTTAGAAGGAACAATAGACAGGACTCATATAAGGCTCAAATCCAAGGTGTTTGGACTTTGCCTTTTGCTTTTGTTATTCCCTAACACCTCACATTCCTCTTCAAACTGTAGCTTTGGTAGACATTTGTATTATTTCTTGTCATTACCTGAAGTTCACTTCCCACTCCCAAAGCTTCACAAAGGGCCAGTTATGAGATCTGCATAGTCTAATATGATCTCCAATGAGGCCACAGCTTCATTTCACTGCCTTTGAGGCCAACTTCTCTTTACACAGTATAGAGCTCCCAGAGCTGGAAGCCTGGCAGTAGGCCATTTTTGTGGCTCATTTGTGCTACTCTCTCTGGCCAGCCTTCTGTGATGCACTTCTTTGTCTTAGAGGCTTGTAAGCCACAAATCTGGCCACCCTTACAAAACAACAGATCTAGGAAGAGTAGAGACCGTACTAGTGACTTGCTAATTGGGGACTCAAAACTGCCCAGAGCTTCAGCTATTGCAGGTTACCTTTAAGTACCATAAAGATGAATTTTCTGGGCTCTGAGGAGAGGCAGAATGCATGGGGCAAATTTGAAAGGGGTTCTTTGAGTTAAGAAAGCAGACCACTGCAAATATCTAACACTCTCTGAGCACAGATAACACCAAATAGTGTTTCATCAATTCTGAGATGCACTCCACCCACACTTTTAACATATCTCTCATTGAAATGTGACTTACAACAGCTAGTTGTTGCAGTGATTATAGCAGAACAACAGTTGTCACAGTTATTATAGACTGTGGTGCTTATCTTAATGGTCAACTTCATGAGATTTAGAGTCATCTAGGAGATGCCTCTAGGTGTTCCAGTAGGGAATTACCTTGATTAGGTTCACTGAGGTGGGAAAGCCTGAACACTGTAAGTGGCACCATTCCCTGGGCTGGGTTCCTGTACTATATAATGGGGATAAAATGAACTGAGCACAGTCATTTATCACTCTCTGCTTCCTGTGTGCAAATGCAATGTGACCAGTGGCTCCATACTCTTATTGACTTAATGCTCCCTTTATGATGGACAACATCCTTGAACTGTGAGCCAGAACAAACTTTTCTCCCTTAAGTGGTGTTTCTCAGTATATGTTATCACAGCTCCTGGAAAATAAACCAAACCACAGCCTCTACTCATGTAAGTAACAAACATGACAGTAGAAAATTTCGTAAACATAAGCTGGGCAGAAATGGGGAGAACCTGGTTGTGCATAACTGCAAAGGCACCAGAACGATGCAGAATTTATATTTTTAGAAGTTGTTCAGGAATATTTTATCACTGACCTGAGAACTACGACAGAATCAAAGCAGAATATACAGAAGACTTAGACAAAACGACATTCCAGGAAGTTCAGTAGAGTTCACAGTCTTAGACAAGACTGGTTTTTCCTAGGCACTGGAGAAATACAGTCTGACAGCCCCTGTCAATCTCCTTCAAGGGAACATGGCTTGACACATGTTCTGTGTTGTGGAATTTAGTGACTGGGCTAAAATAATAGAAAGCTGGGGCACAAATGGCTGTTTAGGATGTATCCTAGCTTCCTTTACAGCTTGGTGTGAGCATGTGACTAAATTTCAGCCAATTGTGTATGAGTAGAGTGAAATACAACTTTGAACATATATGGTAAAGGCTTGTCCCCAGCTGATGGCACTACTGGAAGGTGGTGGAAACTTAGGAGGTGATGGGGTGGAGGCTGACTGGAGGAAGTACCTCATCAGGAGTGTGTGCCTGTGAAGGTTTTGGGACCTTGGTTTCTTCCCTCCTTTCCCTTTTCTGATCATCATGATATGAGGAGCCTTGCCCAGACCACGGTCCACAAGCGGTGGAGCAGCCATGAGGGGCTGAAACCTCTGACCCTGCAAGCTGAAGAAGCCCGATTTCTTTAAATGGTCATCACAGGTACAATCTGTCACAGCAGTGGAGAGCTGGCTCGAACAGCAGCCCTGTCAAGATGGGGTGGAGAAACTGCACACATGTCCTTCCACCAAAGACAGTAACCATGTTTTAAAGGAAGCAGAATGATGGATAGAAACCTCAAGGCCATGGCAATCTTCAAGCCATTATGACAGCTTTTAATGAATGGCTCAGACTATCATAAATTAATTCATTTGGCCATCTCTTTAGTTCCTTCTGCAGCCAAAATGATGTCTATTTACTTGGTTTACTCCATCTGGTTCTCTCCTGCCCCAAACATGACTTAACTGCAGATACACATGTGCCAACCTGTGTATTTTCTTTTTTCTTTATTTCTTTTTTTATAACCAAGTCCATTTAAATGAAAACAAACATTTATAGACCATATTTGGGAATTTGGGTGTCATTCATTCTAAACTACTTCCTGCTGGTAAGGGGCGCTGTCATGGGGGATTCTAAGAAGATGCAGAAATCCTGGCTGTAGTCTGCAAGGCTGCTTTGTCCAGCTGTTTTGAATGTAGGATCACCTGGACCTGATTGTTTTCTTATAATCCACTTTCCTTAGGGTTGCTAGCCTTTTATCTCTGGTGAAGGGAGTCTTGCTATCAAGCTGCACCTCTATAGTTCAAGGACATGTTTTTTCTCTCCTCAGAACCCTATTCCTGCTCATTTCAAATTTCCTATTATGGTCTTCAGTTTCCTCAGGCTAGACCCAGTACTAACCGTATTTTCTGTTGGCCTCTTTCCCCACCCCCTCTCTCTCTGCCCATGTGACTCTTCTTATTCATCAGGCATCATTAGAAAAGCCAAATGGCAGCTTTTCTCATAGCCTGGGAAATAGGGGCCCTTGTCTGAGCTCTTTATCTGGGGAACACTGGTGTAAACTAACTCTCCTAAATCACTGAGCACTTATCATGCAAGTTTTTCCTTTTTTTACACATTACCTCCAATTCTTAAAACATCTCTAAAAGAGAGGGGTCTTAATGTTCTTCTATTGAAGCTCAGAATGGATTAAAGTTCTTCTCCAGGAGGCTTTACCCAGTTAAGTACTGAGATCTTCAAATAGAAGAAGCCAATCTGCCTTGGGCATGGTGGAGGACGCCTGTAATCCCAATACTCAGGAGACCAAGACATGAGGGTTTAGAATGCAAGGCCACCCTGGGCTACATAGAAGGACCCTTTGTACCTGTAAACAGGGTAGAGAATAAAGCTCAGTGTAGAGGACTTGGTTAGTTAGTACAAGGCCCTGGGCTCAATCCACAAAGCCCCAAAGCAAGATGAACCCCAAGTTTCAGCCTGCACTCTTCCTATTACATACACTGTTTTTCAAGACAAAATAAAGATCAGGGTTCCTGGGAAACAAGAAGGGCTGAGATGTTATGGCTCAGGACAGGAATGGTGGTGCCAGGGAAGTAAAGAAATGCCCTAGCTTTCTGGCCCAGAGGCCAGATTAACACCAGAATGATGGGAACCATTTATACCTGCTCAGGAAAAAAATTCCCTCACCTTGCTTAAGCCCCACTGAAGATTCTTCTATTTTTCTGACCTTGGTAGATATTTCTCCCTAAGCCCTCTGAATTATTATGGAATAAAATGGCTTACTTTAATTTCCCTAGATGTCTTTATTGGATTCTTTCACAGTGTTTTATGGAAAATATCTGATTACTGATTCATAGAGTAGAACATTATTAAATTTTATGCTAAGTGGTGGCCACAGTGGTACCCAGGCCTGGGAACTCTGGTACTCAGTGATGTTGCCTGGTCCCTGTGGGCTCAAAGGATGGATTCACTGTGCCCCTGTATCTTGCAGTTTACCCCATCATTGCACTTTCTGAGTAAATCATAAAGAGAAAGCAATGGCCCCAGATTCCCAGCAAAAGTTTGAAAATGATAAAGTGAAGCATTTTGACATCGAAGTCCAGAGTTTGAGTTGTGGAATGGCATTAAGTCTAAAAACCAGCTGCTGCTTCTTTTTAAATGATCATGGCCAACTTTCTTAGTCTTTATACCACTCTGTTTCATAGATTCATAGATTGCTACAGAATATTTGTGAGGATTACATTGAAGGATGCTTGGCCCACTTGAAGGGCAACCTTAAAAGTTAACGTGTGTGTCTTGTATGAAGAGGGGCTAAGAGCACGATATTGTAGTCTGTGAAAGACCTTGCTTGCCTGTGCCTCCTAATGCTCATAAAGGATAATCAGCGAGGTCATGGTGACTGGCACAGTCTTCTCACTCATCTTGGCTGGTGAGCAAATTGTACAAGGTGGTGATGTCCTAGGAGATGAGATGTGTCTCTCACATACAGAGGAGGTGACTCCCTCCTCACAGATCTGGTAGTAACAGGCAGAACAAGTGGCCAGTGAGTATTAACCTTACATTCACCTTCACAAAACTTAAGTTTCCTTCTGATTGCAGGCTCCTGACCTCTCTTTATAGGGAGTGTTTGCTTTATAAAACTTGTAATTAAGAAATTCATGTTCTGATTCCTTCCTTACATATGAGCCTTTTTTTCCCCAGCCTCTTCAAATAACATCAGTCAGGAATGTGTTTTCTAAGGACCTTTGAAATACAACCTTCAGTAAGGTAATCTCCAAAGCTCTGTGGGAAGGTAGGAGTCTAATTTTGATAAGTGACAATTAACAAACACAGATAGCTCAATTACACTGAGCAACCTTCCCTGCAATGTCCCTCAGTACTGTCCACTAGTTTGCTTTAATGCTAGAAAACCCTCTTGCTTCAGGGTTAAGGTCAATCTCTCTTCCCTGTTGTAATAGTGCAGAATGAGTCTTCCATGCCTTTATAATTTTGTCTATCATAATTTTTATTATCATCGTCAGATAGGACCAATCTTGTTACAAATGTTTCTATGAAAACTAAAAGAGAATAGAAGAAACTTCTGAAACTTGTTTCCCCTTCTACCAATAAACAAGATCCCCCCCTAGATTAAGAAATGATTCACAGTGAGTGACAGGTATAGATCATATTTCTGTAGATCAATTATAGTCATCACTGAGAAATTAGAATTTTTCAACTCTCCAGTAAAACCAGAAATCTAGCTCTGTGAAGTGTGGTCAGGTCCCTGTGATTGTGTGATCATCTTCCGACTTAGAAAGCCTTTCTTTAAGATGTCTGTGGTTAAACCAGAGCTGCCAATACAAGATTCTATGAAGAAAACCATGGCACTCTCATGTTCTTCAAGGATAAACTAGGCATCGCAAACCTTGAAGAAACAGGGGATATACATAAAAACACTAAAAATATACCAGACAAGCAGAGGCCTCAAGGTCAGAGCTCTTGCTTCAATGGTGTTTGGATTTAACTGGCATCTCTGGTCTCTCTCTCTCTCTCTCTCTCTCTCTCTCTCTCTCTCTCTCTCTCTCTCTTTTGTCTATTCTAGCCTCCAACTACATACAGCCTTCCAATTTCGTCCCACCTCTAGGCCATGTTCTTGCTTATTTCCTTTTCAGTTCCTCTCCTCCCCCCTCCCCTCCTCTCCCCTCCCTTCCCCTCCCCTCTCCTCCCTTTTGTTCTCTTCCCCATTTTCTCCCCTCCCCTCCCCTCCCCTCCCATCGCCTCTCCTTCTCCTACCCTCTTCTCTGTTTTTCCTCCTGTCTTCTCTCCTCTTTTTCTCTTCCTTGTTCTATTTACTTATTGGGCAGCAGGGGGGATGTGTGGTAGTAGGTGAGGTGAGATGAGACGACAACTCGAGGGAGTAACTTCCTACCTTCTACCACACCTGGTGGTACCTTTATCTCAGCCATCTCGGCAGTCTTTCACTACACTGTGTGCTGAGGCTAGTTAGTCAGCAAACAATGAGTTCCATGACTGGTCAGAACACCTCTACCAAGATATAGTCACCTGCATAACCAATTGGCCATCTCTAGGCCTCCCACCTGCCCCCAAGGTTCTTTTTTGGACCTCAGTGATATGGCTTTGATAGAACTAGGTTACTTCTTCCTCAAGATGGAAGAGTAGAAGTTCAAGGAAGTCAGGCACCTCCTGAAAATGCAGAGCCTGAGTGGCCATGTCATTTCCCAGGATATTGACACTGGATCAAGATGAGTAGGGTAACTCACTGGAGGCCACTGAAGCTCCCATGTTGGCCTATGACTGTCGAAATTGTACTATGTACCTTCAAACTACTATCACTTTTACCTTTTATTTTGCTAATATGAAGTCAACGATTGTAACACTTGTAAAATATTTCAGCACTAAATGGTTGGAATTCAGCAAATCATTCCCCCTGCCCTCTGCTTGTCGAAGTAGGGGTTCATTAGGAAGGCCAGGGACAACTGGAATTATGAATTGAAAGCTGTCCTCAAGCTTATAATTCTCCTGCCTCCACCTCTTGAATATAAATGGATGCCACCATGCCAGGCTAGTATTTTTAAACTGTCTACATAGAGTACTTGCCACTAGTCCATTGTAGATGAGCAAGGGGTTTCTATTAAGTAATTACCAAAGCTTTCTTCAACACACACACACACACACACACACACACACACTTTTGCCATCTTCATTTTCATAGATTATTTTGTCAAATTCTAATTTTTACTTATGCCCCTTTTTTTACTCTTCCTACGATCACCCAATGTTAGTCTTCCCTCTCATTTCACATAACCAGCACAGATAGCTAGAAGTTAATACATTTTGATAATATGAATCCATACTATGTACATTAATATCTTTTCAAGATAAGTATAATATCTAATCATAATATAATATCCAATAATCATATAATATCCAATAATCATATAATATCCAATCATATATGATGAAAAGAATAGAATTTACTCATGCTTTGAAGTTTTCTTTCAATAGTATTAAAAGGAAAAGAGAAATCAAGGGAGGGAGATGCCATCATATTGCTGATAACCATTGAACTAGACATCTAAACCATGCAGATACAGTTTTGACTCAACAAACTAATTTTTAAGGGAGCTGGAGCAGCAATTCAGTCAAACAGTGCTTGTCATGCAAATACAAGGACCTGAGTTTGACACCTAAAACCCATGTCAAAAAAAAAAAAAAAAAAAAAAAAAAAAAAAAGAAAGAAAGAAAAAAAAGAAAGAAAGCAGAGTGTGATGTGTGATGATAAATGTGTCTCGTCTCAGCTCTTGCGAGGTAAAGGCAAGCAGATCTGTAGGCTTGTGGGCCAATAGCCTTGCCTCCTCGATGAGTCCTGGTCCAATGAGAGACCCTGTCTCAAAATCTCATTTGAAAACAGAAGCAAACAAACAACAAACCATGGATGGTGGCTGAGGACAAAATCTGTCCTCCACATATGCCTAAACACACATATACACCAGCATAAACATGAACATGCACACGCCTACACACACATACATACAATAATAATAAATAATAATAGCAACTTTCCTAGCAAAAGACTATATTCTGGCTTAAAGTAGTGCATGTATCATCCTAAAAAAATGTAAGCTAGTGTTGATTAATATTTATTGAGTACATATCAGAGATACTGTAGGAAACATGTTGGAGCATGTTCAGCCCTCTAGGCCTTTTCTAGAGGATTTGAATGTTTTGTTGAACAGTCACAGTGTATGCTCTCTGTATTATTTATTAACAATGGATACACTGTAAGCACATATCAGTCCACAGAATATTACTCAACTACTTCACACTTTTGGAAAACCTAATCTTGTCTATGACTGTCGTACACAATTTCAAGTTTAGAGAAGGAAAGTCACATCCTAACACTGAAAATGGATACTTTGAAAATTATTTTAGTTTTAAAGAACTATTTTGGATATATGATACTAAATTCTGGTGTCCAGTGTGCTAAGCCTAACTGATCAGCTTATTAAACAAGACCTCTTGATAAAGATTAGTTGATAGAGGATAGCCTAGCAACTACTATAATTCAAAGTCATACACAAATATCCTGTTATTAAGTGATTACTTTGGTTTGACCCATCCAAACTACATGATTAAATCATTCAGCAAAGTATTACATAAAATAACAATAAAAATAAATCTCTGGATTTAGATAAAATAGTGTGCTTGTCTGCTAATGTATTCTACTACCCACCCTTCCCCAGTTGGTTCTATTAAAAATAGTACTGTGAAAAGAAATAAAATCAAAAGTAAAATATGTTCACTGCAAAGCATTTCATAGAGAGGCTTTTATGTTTCAGTTAACGGTTCATGGGAAAGGAGACGTTACTGAAGGCAAAGAAAATTCTTCCTCAGAAACGGAGTGACTCCCAGGTCATTATTTGAGCTCTCACACGTTATCAGGGTGTATTTATTCTCTTCCCAAGCACAGGACACAGTGAGTGCTTGGCTCCCTGGCACATCTCCCCACTCAGCTTGTCCTTTAGGAGGGATTTCAGGCTAGCTAAAGCCTTCCTTACAGGTGATGAGTAGCCTTTGCCAGGAGTAAGTGAGGTTATCTTTGTTGTCAGAACTACCTATTTTCCAGAAAGTGACCTAAAATTCATTTATGCAATTTACAATGGACTCTGTGATCAAATTCTTCACACTCTCATTTGAGTAGTTTCCACTCATAACTAAAATTTAGATGACATTTTTTTAGGAGATAAAATGTTAGTTTCTTTCTTTTTTGATGCAATTTAACTTTCAGGATATAAAATGCATCCTCAAAATATATTTCAAAATTATTTTTATTTCTTGTAACTATTTGTCTACACTTTGTTTCACTATGTATGTGCCCAGGGCCTGCAGGCTAGAAGAAGATGGCAGGTCCATGGAACTGGAGTTTCAGATGGCTATGAGGTGTCACCTGGTTAGTGGGAACTGACCACAGGCTCTCTGCAAAATCAGCCAGTGATCTCAACCACTGAGCCACCTCTAGTCCCCAAAACACATTTATGGGCTAGCAAGATGACTCAGTAGGTGAAGATGCTTCTCAAAAGTTGGCTGACTTGAATACAGTCCTTAGGAACCACAGGATGATAGAAGGAACAGAATATTATTCCAACAAGTTGTTCTTTGAACTACACACACACACTCACAAATACTTAAGCATACCACACATAAACACATCCATACATACATATACCATATATATTCACACTCACCCACACAGATACATACACCACACGCATACACACAGAGACACAAATCACACACACACATACATACATACACAGCTACACACAAACCACATACACACTCACACATATACAAAAACCACACACATACCAAACACATATGCATGCATACATGCAATACACAGATACATACACACAAACACAGACATATGCACAAGCACAAACATGTACCCCCATGCACACACACACACACATGCACACATACATACACACAAATAGACACTAAGTAAATAAAAATAAAAGTACATTTTAATAAAAAGCTATTTTTAGTCATGTAATTTCAACCTAACACCATCCATCCATCAGCGTCTGTTCAGTCTTACTGGAAATGATTTAGAGGCTGGAGGCACTTACAAGCTTCTCAGCCACCTTTGTATTGTAATGTCTAGTGTTTGGTTATTCTGTGTATTTGCTGTGTGTAACAACAGGAACAGGCCAAAGAGACAGCTATTACTGCCACTTAAGTGAACCTCAGTCTCATCAAGAAGATTATCAATTGATTCTTGGAAAGTATGAGAATTTGAAGACCTAAAGCTTCCTTGTGACAGTGACAATGGCTATGTAAAAAAATCAAAGGACAATTTCACATAAAAACCACTGGGAAGCCGCTTCCTTACACTCCAGTCACAAACTTGCCTGATCAGAAAGACAAGCCAATTTTCCAAAAGTTTTTCCGTGTCATGTGCTCTAATGAGAAAGGTAAGTCATACATGCTTAGCTAAGAAGACAAGAGAATTTATACGTCACTGATTGCCTACTACATTCCAGGCTAGCAGAACATCATATAATTTTGTAGTCATCTTATAAGGTGGCTGTTAAAAAAATCTCAATTGATGGGTGAGGAGGTTGATATCATAGAGGCCACAATACCAGTCAATTGAAAAATTGGAAGTTGAAGCCTGAATTGTTTAATTTCAAAATCCAGACTCTGCAAGAATTCTGTGCACACAAGCCCAGCATGTATAGACACAATGACGCAAGAATGCCCTGCCACACATACATCCAACAACAACCGAGCATGCTGAGTCCAAGGCGGTCAGCATCACTGCATTCCCCGTCAGTACTCATCTGTTTGGCTTGAATCTGGCTCCAAGTGGGAAGGCAGAAATGTCTATGGAAATTTTGTGCTTGTGAAGTGGGAACTTGAGGCCGACCGAGAATACATTCAGTAGATTTCATTTGGTTTTATTTCTACCTCAGTCTCAGACAGCTGAGCTTGCTGGCTACGTTTCAGATGGCTGTATAATTGGTGAGGATATTTCCCCCCTGAGGAAACTGGTTTCGCTGAGTAGAGCCATTATATTATGCCACTGTCATGTGATTCACACGGTGCTCACACTTGGGGCTGTTTCAGATTGTAGGGAGTGATAGGAGAGGGGTCAGCTTTCCTCCTGGTCTATCACTGTTTCTATGTAAATACCTGATATGGGGGGGCATAACACTCTTGAAGCAGAGCAGGTGGGATGTCTATGTTGCTCCCTCATGACTCTCCGTTACTTAGGTTTGTCCCTGAAACTGTCCTGTAAGCAACAAATGTCACAAATGCTCCTAAACTTTGTTAATGCCAGACACTGACACTTCTGTGGCCTTCCCAAGCTAAATTCTAAGGCCTAATAACCCATATTCTCTAATACAGTATTTCTTCTCACTCAGCCAACTAATATATTTTTTCTCTTTTCTTTTGTGAGGGTTCTCTAGACATTTTAATCCTCCTAAGGCGACTGGCCTTCTCTGGTTTCTTTGATTGTCTAGTGGATTTTTATTCCAGTGGACCGTGACAGTTTTAGGGGATACAGTAAATTCAACGTTAAGATTGTAAGAATAGTTAATATCATAAAATACTTTACAAAAATGCCTAGAGGTATTATTATTATTTATTGATTATATAATAATATTAGTGTCTTCATTCTAAGTGTGCTGACATCAAGTGGCCAGTAGACAGTAGTAAGCCTGTACTTTAAACGCGTATCTAGCTGACTTTCATTTTACTATGTGATTTTTTTTCACTCACACTCAGTGCCCCAAATACTATTTGTGGAGTGACATATTCACGTGGTTGCTATCACTCCTCTAGAAAATTTTGGTTTTGGTGTGTGTGTTGAGTCCGGGGTGGGGTGGGGGGGGGGAGCGGGCAGCAGGCTGTTAAAGCTGTGATTCATGATCAGCCTAAGGACCAATTGGAATGCTACATGCTATGGCCAATCACTTAGTAGATAATTAGTGTGTAATTAAGAGGCAAAACTAATGCACCTGCAGAGGCAGCCTTTGTCAATAGTAATGATTCTTCGTGGATGCTGTCTCTGCTTTCATTTCAATGCCATTGCAGAAACTAGTAAAAAATGGTGGGGGCCAGACAGCAGAAGTAGGCATAGAAAGACCACTTTGGGGGACGGCCTGCGGACTTGTTTAATACTGAAATGTTGAGTTTGCTTCATTATTTTGTGATAGTAAGATTTGAGGCCCCTTCATAGCATCTCAAATATGGAAACTGAGAGTGTTGAAACAAGACTTCAGACTTTTATATTTGGGGTCTCTCTCTCTCTTTCTCTGTGCTTTTGCTATGAAAAGCATATTTTCCCACTCTCCTTGTTTAACATGGAGATGGTCTTTATGCTGTAGACCTAGCTGCGGGAGCTCTATACACATTTGGTATCAAGGTTTAAAGTAATATTCTTGTCTTGCTACTTTCTGCCAATCTCCAAGGAGACCAATATAGATATAGATTGATCTAATATAGTATTTCCTTTGCAGGCAATAACAGGATGGGGGAAGGTTATGATGGGCAGAAGAAGCTTGTGGTTGAGCAGGGTGAGTGTCCGCCCCTATTTTCCCAACTCAGCCACAACACTCCCATCTTTCCAGACACGTGACCAGACTGCAGTCATGCTGCATCACTGTTCCGTCTGTACCACTGAGTAACAACCAACTTGCTTGTGGAGGAGCAGCAACATCACCAGAGTCTCAATGTTTGTGCAACATTGCTGCAGCTCTGACAACTAAGGAGCATCTGATTCACCGTTGCCCATGGTTCTGCCAGTTCCCTGACAAGGCACGCGCTGTTGTTAGCCATTCTGGGAATCACAGTTTGAGACTTCAAATTATCCCAGTGCAGTTGTAGCCTGTCTTCATTTACAATTTTGATACTTTCTTCACCATTGATTTGGAGCATTAATTTTGAAATTTTAAGATATTCCATTAAAATACTTTGTATTTTGATGGTGATGTTGTTTTAGCACCCCCTAAAAAATCTTGTTTTCTAGGCAAGTTTCTTATTCAATTCATCCTAGGATGCTATCTGATGATGAAGTCTAATTAATTTCTTTAGTATGAGTATTGTGAATTTTAAAGGAATAGATATCTGGTATTTGGCATCATCTATCAGTATTCAGCAACAAGCTAGCAAAAAGGTTTCAAATGGCCTTCTACTTTGAGTTGTCAGTGTATGGAAGGAAACAAAGCTATGGCATATTAAATAGTGATGGTAAACAAACTCTTTGAGAGATGCTCTGCTAGGCAGTATGGGATAAAAGAAGATGATGACATATAGTTTTTGCCAAATGGTATTTAAGACATACAAGCTGTTAATTACTTTTGCCAGGATAAATGGGCATTTCACTGAATGAAAAGAAGCATATTAAATCATCAGATTTCACACCACTTTGAAGTGCTTCCTACTACATTCAACCTAAAGTTGAAACTTCATTAATTAATATTAACTGACATAGTAAAATAGCAACATGGGAAAACCTTAATTTGCCAAACCAATACATTCAGTTTTTTTTAGGTTGTTAGATCTAAGAGTCAAAGGAAATAATTTACAGCTAGTAATGATAAAATATGAACTCATCTAAGGATTTTGATCACTTTTCTGGCTATTTCTTAGGCAAATGTATTAATCACCGTGTAGAAGACAATATCTTATAATCTTACCTTTCATCTCTTCAAGTTCACTGTTGATTCCAACATCAATAGAATTCATTATTTTGTCAATCTGTGAAAAGTAAAAACAATGTAAGTGAGTTGTTATATATATATATATATATATATATATATATATATATATTTGCATTTAGAAATAACTATTAAGTGCCCCAAACATATATTCTTGGTATTATTGCCACAGCAAATGGAAATTCAGAAGCCTTAAATAAGATTTAAAGGCAAGCAAACATTTTTTGATTTTCAAAAATGTATAAATTATTAGCTATTTTCATGCATGGATGACTCATTAAGTTAGGAACTATGAAGTCATTAAACCCAGAAAAAGAAAGGCTAAGGATAGGTTCAGAGCCAAGGTCTACATTCTCTGTTATCACTATCCTTCTCCTAGAAGTCATGAACCCTCACTGGGAAAGGCAGGTTTCCGTTTGTGGACACAACTACTGGATTCAAGTTCTAACTGAATGATTTGAGCAACCACAAGCCAGTTGGTGGCACCAATTAAAGAATATAGCCATCAAAATAATTTAAGTGTGTAAGATAAGTTAAATGCTTTAGTCCTACCCCACAAAAAGACATTCCAACCAAGATTTCAGGAGCTAAATTTTTAAAAATGGAAACACTAATAAAAAAAATAAGTTTGGAATTAAGAACCCAAACTCTAAACTCTAGGCATCGAAAATCTCCTCCTCCTCATATTAGCCACCTGAGTAAAACAGAAAGTTTCAAAAGGACAATGAACATCAACTACTCAAGTGTTTCAATTTGTTCATCATGAAAAAGGTGCAGCGCTATCAAGTGATTTTTTTTTCCCCCAAATGGCTCAATTCAGAAAGTCATTATCAGAGGCAGGCCTCTTTCTGGCTCTCACAGCACCATAGTGACCTCATGCACTTCAAAGCTAAATACACCAGGCATAGTCTTTTCACAAACCAAAATGTGACATGCTAGGATGAAGTATTGATAGATGAAGAAGATAGATAGATTCATTATTCAAAGAAAGTCAAGGAAAAGCAAGAAGTACTACTACTTTATGGTGTAATTCCCATAGGGAAGAAGAGATCGCAGTTTTTCAAGGACCTTTTATTTCCTGAAAAATTCAGCTTAAAGACTTTGTCTTTAACTGGAGTTTAAAATAGCCAGACCCGACCCCGAGATGAATTTCTCCTTCAATGCGCCCCTGACACTAACAAATGGGAAATATTCAATGATGTTTATTTGTTGCATGCTTCTCGAAGAAGAGCCAGGACTTCTGGCTTTCCATTAAGGCTAGCATCATAAGATCTGTTCTGAAAACATATGACACTTCAAAACAGGAAGACATGCTAACAAAAAGTTTAATGAGTAGCAAACCCACAGAGCAAAGTAAGACTTTTCCAAAATAAGATTTTCCTCAGACTGTCATCCACAGTGCCTGGTGGGACATGATGGGAGCATTTTCCTGTACCTCACAGCTACTTATTACTTCTGCTTGATACCAATTTCCATGGAAACAAAGTGTCCCCCACACGTGTGGAAATGTGCTCATTTTTCCACTCGCTGTGAAATTACCGTGTATTAGCCACACAACCTTTCCTACCTTTCCTTCCTGTGGAGCTGATGCATTCATTACCCACCCCCCCCAACTCCAGCTTCTGAAAGCTTTAAAAAGCTGGACACCTTTCCTCCAAACCTTGTTCAACTCCAAAGCCCATATAAAGACCATCAAGAAAAGACTGGCTTACTTCTGCCCATTCGGACGTGAAGGACGGTGTCCTCTCAGAATTATCTTTAGAACTGTGTTCCGTCGTAGATGGCTCACTCCAGTTAACTCTTGCTTTGTCCTTTGAAGGGTAGGCAATAAGATCAGAATCGGACTTAGAGACGTTTTTGGACAAGTGCAAGTCGATCAGGGCTTTAGGCAACGACCTTATTCTCCCCAGAGTACACGCTCTTTCCACAAAGCCCCCAGTATTTCCTCCCCACTGGTCCCCACTGCGGGATCCGCTCCTAGACGCTCTTGTTCCAACGATGGTATGGTTCTCGAGTTGGTGGCTTCTTTTGTGGAAAATCGTTCTACTGACCACTTTGGGTTTAATTTTCTTTACCACAGGCTCCGAGTTATTTTCTATTGGAGTTTGCTTGAAAGGCAAAGGACTGTTTGCCAAACTGGCTTCTTCTTGTCCATCTTCACATTGATTTCTTTTCACGTACAGATGAAAGGGATTTTCCGGGGACTCACAGGCTGGAGAGGAACCGTGGAGAAGGCCTGCAAATTGCCCAGCGTCATATTCTCTTGGGGGATCATTATCTTCCTGTTGAGAGAGGTCATCTGCAAAAGAGGATGAAGGCTGTCAGGGTGCTTGCTTACAAAGGACTCTGAAAGCCACGAGACAGTGACAATGCATTGATGAACTTATATATAGCCATACACTTGATTTACTTATACGCTGTAACTCTGTTGCTTTGATCCCATACTTCAGTACATAAAATGCTCGTGTGTGTGTGTGTGTGTGTGTGTGTGTGTGTGTGTGTGTGTGTCGGGGGGGCGTATGTGCTTGAATTAAGTGTCTCTGATACACCTTAGGGCTCATTTCAAAGATATAAACTAAGTGACACCACTGACTATATACCCTTCCTTCTTGACCCAAGGGTATATGTTTGATGCTAAATGAACAAAATCGGATTTCTCGAAATAGAACAACCATATCCTGGACCTCACAGTTAATGGCTATTGTATAGTAGGCCATCAGGCTGGCATTACACATACTGATGACCCTCTTCACTACTTTCATTAAATAATTTAAAAAACAAAATCCTGGGGGATATATTTAGTAGAAGTTTAAGATTAGCAATCCCAAAATCATTCCTTTGAGTATTAAGTTCAGATCACATCATTCAGATTTTATGAGTTAAACACAAAGGGATTCTTAGGCTCAATATAGGCGAGCGGTATAGCTATAATATCCCTTAGAAGCATGACCCTTCCGCAAAAGTGAAGTTGAGCTGTTACACGGAACTTTTTCTTTCTCCTCTGAAATTGCACACCTTCTGCTTCCTTTAGATCTTTGCAAGTGCAATGCATAAAGGAAATCAAAGGATGGTGATTTTTTTTAAACTGCCTTAGAAATCTTTCCAAGATAAAACATAAAATCTCTGTGATTTAAAATACATTATCTTTTTTTTTTTTAAACGACATGATTTGTCACATAAAGAGATACTGCGTAAAAACTTGACCACGAGACTTAGCAAGGGCAGACAGTTTACTTCATTTTATAGAAGTAATATTAAGTCAGAGAGATTGCTAAATATTTGCCAAGATCAAAGTTATATTATGTGATAGGCCTAGAGCCTAGTGCTGTGAAGTCAGAAACAGCCAAAGAGGGTGCATCCTGACAATATACTGAACCGCACTGGCTGAGTCACACTTCGAAAAAGTTAATTATTGTCAATTCCCAAAGAAGTGTATGAATTAACAAGTAACATTCATCTAGGCACTGAATTGAGAGTTAGATTCACATCATCTCATTTGATCCTCATAGCAACCTGGTTACTAACAATAAACATGATGATTTTCTGAAAGAAAAATCTATGGTAACACATTTTCCTAGTTTGAAAAATTGGAAATCACAATGAATGTCAGCTGACATTTGTTCAGGAGCTGGTACAGACAGATCTATTCTTTGTACCATGTCCTATGCATGGGCCCTGGCCGCCATGCTTTTCTTCCCTGTGCAGCCAATAAGAAAAAAAAAATGTTTCATTTTGGGTCTACATATTTCCAAACTTCATGCTGGTTCAAGTTAAAATTTTTGGAGGAGATTGTATTTTCTTCCCCAGACCTATCAGGCCAGCACTCCAGAATGGAAAAAAGAAAAGCATCAGGAATTGAGATTCAACCATCTTAATAAGAAGCAATCTGTATCTGTCCACTTCTAGGGGATAGTCACGTTACCACCGAGACAAAAGAATATCTAGTGTTGGCTTACTAAGAAAATAATCAAGGGGGCTCAGAATGGAGATGGTCATGGTTTTCTTCTGTATGATTAGTTTTGAGATGCGAAAGAAATGGAGTTGGAAAGCAGAAATGCTTTGTTTGCTGTATGTGCATTTCCTCAGAGACAATCAAATACTAGGAGGAAATAAGACCTGGCCACTTCTTCCAATTCATCCTCTCCTTCCTCCTGGGGGACTTTGGAGTCTCCTCCATGGCATGTAACAGCACCAGCAGGTTGGTCTGAGATGGCAATAATGGTGGGGAATGGTAAAAAGGAAGAATTGCAGAGTAAGAAAGTTAAAATTGCATTTTGAATGTTGCTGTAAAGGCTAAAGTGATTTGGTTTAGCAGGAAAATTGAAGAGTGTGGAAAGACCTATTATCAGAGAAAGGTCTATAAATCTTAGTCAAAAAGGTTTCTGACCATGTTAGTCATCTAGAATAATGAGAATTTTAGGGACACTATATTTAAAGTTTAAAGGAGTCTGTGAGTGATAGTTTAAGGTTACCATCACCACTGTGTTTTGACTAAAAATGACTGTAATTACAATCTCGAGTGATTCCTATGGCCCAATCTCTCTAGGTACAAGCAGCCACTTCCTTAAATGAATGGGAATTTAGTTCTTAGCTTGTAAGCTTAGCCTTTGAATAACAGTCCTTAGCATCATGACAGTTGAAAATAAGTTTGCCCAAGTGGTAGAATAGTTCTTGCTTATTTCAGGGGTCAAATTTTAAAGGTTACTCAAATTAAAGAAAATGAGAAATTGATTTGAAACCTGAAATGACTGATTGAAGTTAATCTACCCCTCCTTAGGGCCACACCCCTCCCTAGAACCACACTCCTCCCCAGAGCCACACCCTTCCCTGTTCCCAATCCTAGATGCTGATGGCCATTGGAGCCAAGCGCCTTGAATTAGTCAATGAGACAGCAGCAAGCACAGTGCGGGACATGGACCATCTAAGAGTGTTTCTGCATTTAATCCAGCTGTTCTTGGCATCTCATCGCCATGTAGGCCAGGCTGAACTTGCTAGATGATGAAAGGCTGCATCCAGTTGTTTTAAAATTTAGCATTATTTTTGTTTATAAAAGGAATGCAGGAGTCAATAGGTAGAAATGGTTGTCACTGAAAAAAAAAATAGACTGTTCTACTCAAAGGTCCAAGGAGAGGGGCATACCTCACTCTTTGGGGGTCACAGGAAGGTACATGAGGCTAGACAAAAGGCCGAGGGAGCAGGAGCTTGTGAGCAAGTGACTTTTTCTGGCTCCCATGGGAAGGAGCAAGCAAAGCTGAGATAACAGGGTTAGACTGGCTAGTCTGAATCAGTTCAGCGAAGCAGAAGGGCCGTCTCCGGCATTTCTTTGAAGTGCTAAGTCTGGTGCGTGACCCTGACCTGTATGACCAGTGATCATGGATTATCAGCCAGTGCTGCCTGGATGAGCTGAGGTAGCCCCAAGTGGAAGAAAACACCCAGATTCAGGAGCTAAATGAATGTCTGTTATTTTAAGCCACTGAGTTTGATGTGGCTCGATGTGTTGACACATGACTGACTCACATTAAATTAGAAATTTTCAAAAAACAATACGTTCTGAAAACAAGCATTCTATAGAACTTTCTTTCATTTCCGTATCTGGAAAATTGTGATATCAACAGTATACACCTAAAAGTGTTGAGACCATGGAGGAAAATAACAGAGCTGCCTTAGCCCATTGGGGGTGGCTCTAGCAAAGCACTATGAATGATGTAACAGCTGTTCATTACAGTTCTAGATGCTGAAAAGGGAAATGAAGACACCAGAAGATTGTCCAATGAGAGCCCCTGCTTTCTAGCTCATCTGTGACCTTACCTTATAAAGGGCCTAAGGGGGCTCTTGGGAGCCTTTCACAGGGGTTCTAATCCCATTCATAAGGACTTTGCTCTCAGGTTTCATCAGCCTCCCAAGTTTTCCATCTTTTACTATCTACCACCTTGGGGGTGAGGATTTGACTTATGCATTTTGGAAGATACAAATATTCAGATCCCAACAAGAAACAAATACAATTTCTGTTGTAGATAAGAAGAGAAAAATATATTTATATTGTTACTTATTGTAATATTTATTATTTATACATTTTTAATCTAGTGGGTTCCATGTTTTATGAGAAAATGCAATATTGATTGAAGTCACTGTGTGTCAAATCAAAAAATTTTGACATGGCAACTATGTAAGTTTTATTTATTTTTACTTAAATATCTTTATAAGGACAGTTTAGAAAGAGTTTTGTATTGTGTTACTAGTTCTTTAGGTGAAACTTGAGCAAAACATATAGATTAAACTGTTTTCATAACTTGTCTTATTTAATTTCATACTTCTCTTTTGAGAAAGTAGTTTTTTTCCTGCCAAGATACAGAAGTAAATATGTGTGAATTCCAATCTGATAATTCTTAGCACTTCAAAGAAATGCCAAAGTCGGTATCTAGTGGTGAGCAGGGCAGCCTCTTTTCCACCTTTGCTCATGAATTTTATCACCTACATAAATATCTGAATAACAGTCGATTAAAAATTTTATGTTTGGATAAAAACCAATTACGAAAAAAACTGACTACTGTTATAGATCCAACTTTTGTCTATTATAGGTTACTTCATTTCCCTTCAGAAAAAAATTCTAATTTTAGAGACTCCAGTGCTCTTATTGATATTCATAGGCATGACTGATTTGTTTCATAAATATATATAAAACACTTGCAGTGCAATCGGTGGCAAAATCTTTGCAGAACCCAAGGCAATACCACTCCTCCTGGCTATTACATTTCAGAAAAAGGCACAGCACCAGGCCAATAAGGAGCAGTCTTGTTTTGGATGAAGTTATAGGGCTAAGATAACAAGGTAATGAGAAGAATGAATAGGTGTGTTACAAGGTGAAAAGGGACTGTCTTTCTGATGAGCTAAAATTGTGAAGACACAGGGATCATTGAAGAAGAATTGAACCTTCAGAGTTTGGGGATGCTTATTGCAGTAGAGGGAAGAAGAAAACCATTGAAAAGCTTTGGGAAGTTACCAAGGAACTACTGTGGCTGCAACAGACAGACGGGATGGGTGGCATGGTTAGAGGGCAGTAAGAAATGGAGGCGAGGGTTGCTATAATCTAATAACATACTTTTGACAATCTAAGTTTCCCATTTACCATTTTATCTGGGTTTGGGTTTAAGTAATTCTATTTCTTCTGTCATGTCTTGAAAGGTTTTCATTATTTCATTCAACTATCTGTGTTTTCACTAGGCATTTATTTGTATTCTTTAAGGTTTTCAAACACACTCATAATTGCTTTTATGAAGTCCTTGTCTTATGCTTCAACTAAATTGCATTTTGCAGGGCTTACTGTGGTAGGGTTGTGGGCTTCTAGAGGAGGAATATTGGGTGCTCATGTTTTTGTTTTCGTGATGGGATTTAGGTCTGGAGTTATGATGTTCGAGGTGGTTCTTAGTGTCTTGTCTTTGTTGGGTGTGTGTCCAGTTTCTTGGCTGCTTTGCCCACTCTGGACAAGTGTAGTGGCGGTAGGGTCCCTGGTAGAGTGTTTCTGTGGATCAGCGAGCATCACAAAGGAATGGGCTAAGAGGAAAGGGTGAGAGATGCATGGAAAGGTTTGCAGAGTTCTCCGGGAGTAGTGGGAGGAGGGGCTCCTGCAGTTAGGGTACGGAAGGACTAAGAGTTACCCTGGAGAGACTAGAATGGAGGACACGAGGGATGGTGCACATCTCCTACATGCACTTCAGTCCAGTGTGGCACTGGGAGTCCCTCGTAGGGAGACACGAAAGAATGGAGATGGGTTAAAAGTGAAAACCAAGAAGGGCAGTGGGAAATATTAAGGGGGGAGTGGCTGGGTCTTCAGCAAGAGGAGGAGTCCTCAGGGAGTGGAGGTAGAGTGGGCGGGGCTCCTATAGGCAGGGTGTAGAAGGACTGAGTAAGTCTGGAGAGGCTGGAATAAAATAGCTAGGGAGACCATGATACTTTTAGAAAACATTTTTTTTTAATGGCAAGAATAGCTATTTAATTTTATCTTTGTAAATAAAGGTCATTATCCCAGGGCCCTTTATAAAACCCACTTCTAATTAGCTTTAACTTTCCACTTGACTCAGTCTAGAGTCGCCTAATGAATGAGTCTCAATTGAGAGCTTTCTCAGATCAGTCTGTGGGGAACTGTCTTGATTGTTAATTAGTGTGGGATGGCCCAGTCCACTGCTGGTGACATCATTCCCCAGGCAGGTGGTCCTATTGAAGAATGCTAGGTAAACGTGAGCCTAAGAGTGAACCAACAATCAGGGTTCCTTCATACCCAATGCTTCAAGTTCCTGTTTGATTTTCTGACTTGATTTTATTCAATGATGATCTGTAACCTGTAAAATTAAAACAATCCCATTCCTCCACTAAATTGCTTTTTATCCATGGTATTTATAACAACAAAGAGAAACAAGAACACCCGAGATAATGTGAGTGTCGATTGTGATGGCTAATGTCACTATGTTTAGAATTACCATGGAAACAAACTTCTTGGCACCCCCTTGGCTGTGTGTGGCACTGCTCCATGGGTGGGAGTCTCAGACTGAATAAGATAGAGAGAGAAAGTAGAGACCAGCATCCATTGCTCTCTGCTTCCTGACTTTGAATCCGATGTGACCATCCATCTCACACTCTTGCTACCATGACTTCTACACCACACTGGACCGTACATCCTGAAACTGGGAACGGGAATAAACTTTTCCTTTATTAACTTGTCAGGTATTTTGTTGCAGAAACAAGAAAAGCAGGTGACACAAAACCGATCCTAAGAATAAACCTTAGGTGTTTGGAACTGTTTTGTGGAAGGAGTGGAGGAGTTGGAAACCACGGGCAAGAGAAGCCCTAGAATGCTATAGGCAGAGGTTAATGGATTAGAGTGTGGATGATCAGAATATAGAGCAAAATGCAAATCATAGAGGCACAGATAAAGGAGGAGAATAAGATTCTCTTGGGAACTGGCTGGAGGCTGTAAATATCATATTTTAGCAAAGAATTTGGTTGTACTCTACCTGTGTCCCAAAGACTTAAGTAAAGGTAAATTAAAAAATAATGTACTAGTTTGTTTCTTTTTTATTGCATATGCGTCTGTATGTGTACATGGTGTATGTGACGTGTGTACACAATTGTGTGTAGGTATGCATGCCTTGTGCCCCTAAGGAGCCAGAGAAAGGTGTCAGCTCTCCTGCTTTCCTGTGTTCACTGTTCTTTCAGGACAGAGTCTCTCGCTGAACCTTAGGCTGGTGGCCACCATGGCCAGCAAGGCTCTGACTCTACCACAGCCCTGTGTAATAGCATGCACAAAACCTCACTTACGTTTCTGTGCTGCTCACGTCCCCAGGCTTGCACAGGAAGCACTCTTTCCCATTGAGACATCTCTCTGAACTAATTTCTCTAGCAGAGGACATTTCAAGGCAGCAAAGCTGTCAGGCCATGCCATGAATGCTGCTAATTGTGTTTAACCAGATATATGGTGAGAGAGAGCAGAAAGGTGTGAAAATATGCAGTTTAGCAAGAAGAATGTTCATGGACTTAAAGTGAAAAGGGATAAAGATAGTAAAACATAAAATGAAAACTATTAAGAATAATCTACAAGTGCGGTGGATTGGAATGAGAAATAGCTGTTTTCAAGACCCAGAGAATGACAAGGAGGCAGTTGTAAATGTGTATTTGTATGTGTTTAGAAAAGTTACCTAACTACCCATTGGGAGGACCTGAGAAATGGATATGCCAATAAGGAAAGGCCAGACTTTGATGTCTAAGTACATTCTCTGCTAATGTAGGGATCATCTGAAAAGAGACCGAAGGAAAAGGAGGTCAGGAACAATTGCAGGCCAAGGCTGGAACATCCTGTGCCACCAAGGCAGGAAATGTTCGACCAGTGATGAGGGGGGATAAGAGGACAGGGACTCCACTTGAATGGCTTCCCGCTGGTTAAATTGAAGATAATTTTAGGAAACCGTTAAATAATCACGCTAATGGATCTTAGCCCATTTAATACGATGGAAAACCATGAGCTCATGAAAACATATAAATAATTGTTTTGAAAGTTTGGGCAGGAATGGGGAGTAATTTCAAATTGCCTTCTCACAGAATATGTCCTTATTGTAAAGAGAAAGAGTAATTTGATGACAGGAAATGTAGGAGGTGGTACGACTTTAATCAAACGACCAATGCTATTATCATCAATAATAGAACACAGCAAAACTACATTCTCATCTGCTAGGGTGCAAGGCAAGGAATGCAGAACCATTTCTGTATTTTCCCGACAAAGATGAAGAAGCTGTCTGGTCAAGCAGCAATATCAGATAAGCCCAATTTGAAAGTCATTCTACAGTGTCATCCACCTGTAACCAAAAGTGTGATGATCATAAAAGTCAAGGGAAAGCAGAAGGACAGTTCTCAATTAAAGGGCACTAAGGAGGCATTACAGTCAAACACATTTGTCCCCAGACTGGTCTTTCATCACAAAGCCAGTATTGCTGGGGATGCTAGCAACCTCTGAGTGGGGTCCGAGGGACTAACAGTAGCAATGGGTTAGTGTGAATTTCCTGATTTGTTGCCGCAGTGCTTAGAAACGCACTTGGCTATAGGGAATGTTCTCCGACGTTCCCAAAGTGCAAGCCAGCCATATGTCAAGTTTTTCAGATCATTTCCATGAAGCAAAAACATTTTAAGGGGCCCATGAAATGGCTTGGTAGGCAAAGGCACTTGCTGCCAAGCTGCGGACGTGACTTCTGTCCCTGGGCCCCACATAGCAGAAAGAGAAAACTGACCTTTACTCCTGCAGGCTGTCCTCCTCTACCTACTCTGGACTCACATGAATAAGTGATTCTAAATTAAAAGCTGCCCCCGTTAAACTCACCCTCTCATGAGCGTATAGACAATTGTTTAGAAACTACATGACCTGTCTTCCCAGGGTGGACCCTTGCTATGTATCTTTACATCTTGGCTTCAGGAACTGGCACAGTCATTCCTACTTAAATGCAGTCACACATTTAAATGTAAAAGGGAGTAGGGATGTGATGGGAGATGTCATTCTGTATATGTTTCTCATACTGGTTAATGAATAAAGCACTGTTAGCCAATAGGAAAGGAAGATAGGAGGGACTAGGAGACAAGGAGGAAAGAGGAAGTAGTAAGGAGAGCCAAGATGGAGAGTCTGGAGAAAGCAGTATGCCGGCCGGCTCCCCGGTAAGAGAAATACATAGATCAACAGAAATTAGTTAATACTTAAGACAGAGCTAGCCTATAAGAAAGTAGCAATTGACCAACAGTATAATATCAAATACAGAGTCTCTGTGTGTTATTTGGGGCTGAAGGCGCGGCGGCAGGACAAGACCAGGAGGCGGGCGTAAAACCGTATGCTTACAGGGATGTCCATATCACCCCACCAATGTACTGTACTGTACTGTGGGAATGATGGAACAAAGAATTGGAGAAGACATCCTACCCAAACTCCAGCACAGCTCTAGATTTTTTCTTTTAAAATAAGGTTTGCTCTACGCTTTGATGACTACCGCTTAAGTCAAATAATTCCATGTTTAAGGTTCTTCTTTCAAAGTTGTTATGAACTTTGGTTATTATTAGATGGCAAGTTTATATCAAATGTGCATGCTTGCTGATTATGTAAGTTTTATCCTTTAAGTTGTGAGTGAACAAAGTTTACACATTTTTTTAAAAGTGTTTATAACATCAAACACATCGGACACCGATGGGAAAAATTCAATGTGCACATGATGGTTTTCTCGATATTCTTCCATATTTGGGTTAGCAGGTTCTCTTACTTTTTTTTGCATCCATATTTATGCATAAAATAGGCTTCCTGTCATCTTTTCATACACTAATTTCAATTTTGTTATGATCACTTTAGCCTTACCAATTCAGTTGAGGAATTTCTCCAGCTTTCTGCAGAGTATTTTAAAACCCAATCATTTATATTTACCTTTGAAATCATCTGGCCTCTATTTTTTATTTATTTTGGTGGGGAGACTTTAAATTATCTATTCTATTTTATAATTGTAGGACCATTTTGATGCTTGTATATATTTTGATGCCTTTGTTATAACTCTTTAGAATTTGACCATTGTCTTCAGTGTTAAATTCACTGGTGTGAACTTGCTCATTTCTTTTCTCACCTTGTGAATCCTTTCCTAATAATTTGTAGCTACATCCTTTCTCATTCCTAACATGGCATATTTGTACCTTTTATTTTGAACTTTGCTTCTTGGAAATAGGGTCTCAGGTACCCTAGGGCTGGCCTTGAACTTACTACATACTTAACTGAATTTTGCCTTAATCTTCTTCTCTTCCTACCCCACCACACTAGTTCTGGGGTTATAGATGTGGGTGTCCTGGCTGGTTTTCATGTCAACTTAACATAAGCTAGAGTCATTTGAAAGCAGCAAACCTCAATTGAGAAAATGTCTCCATAAGATCTGTCCATAAGGCATTTTCTTAATTAGTGATTCATGGAAGGAGGGCCCAGCCCATTCTGGGTGGTGCTATCCCTGGGCTTATAACATAGACAAAATCAATTTTTATGATTTTATGTTTGATGAGGTAAGTTTCACCCTCAGGCCAGGTGAGGCTGATTATGCCTGTAATTCTAGCAGGTAGGAGGTACAGGCAAGAGAATCAAGGACTTCAGGGCTGTCCTTGGCTGCAAAGCAAGTCTGAGGTCAACCTGGGTTCTGCAAGACTATCTCAGGCAAACAAAACCATACTGTATGTTCTCAGTTGTTGGATACAAAGCTTTACGCATTTTATCAGATTCAGTTTATTGAATGACCTGTTCAAATCTTTTCTTGACTATAGAAATCTGAAATCTCCTACTCTTAGAACACAGGATAATTTTCTGAACGTGCTACAAAATATGTATAAATACAAATGTACTATATGACTATAATTATAGCCACATAATTTTAAATGCATACATGCTTAGAGTTTTCATATTTTCCAGGTAATTCAAACCTCGATAATCTCATAATGATCCTGAACCGAGAGTCTTCCTATCCTGAACAGACTGCACTTGTGTGTGTGTGTACTGCAGAAAGGTTTTACCTAGTTGGATCTAGTACTTTGAAGTAAAATATGTGCATTATAAAATGCACATTGATAAAATTTCATTCAAAATCATTTTCAGTGGAACCGATATGTTTTTATTATAACTCTGTACTTCACTAAAATGTGGGCTTATTAATAAGTTGATTTGTCATGTATGTTTGTACCTTGTGACATATGAGGTAATGCACATCAATGAATTATTCTAAGAGTATTCAGATGAAGAGGAGCATGACTTCAACTGTAGACGAGAACCACATAAATTCTTTTAAAATATGATTCCCCAAAAATATAGTTTTCATGGAAAGCAAAAAATAAATTTGAGGTGTTTTAGTAATCCTTAAAAAGTACTAACTACCATATGATAATTAGTTAAAAAAGATCATCATACAGAATTGTTATTTGAGTGTCTTTTTTTCCCATAAATCTTAGGTGAACTCGTCTGGATTGAAGACTCCTGGTCTACATCTCCCAACAAGCTTCTTAGAGACGTCGGGGTTTATCACAGATTAGGAAAGTGTCACCCATGCTTTTCAACTATCATGTAAACTTGTATGAGCCCAGCTCAGGTGTTCTAACTAGAGTTCTGAATTTTATCCAGGTGCTGAGTTTCTTTCCAGCTGCCTTACATCTCAGGACAGAGGGTGATCAATGAGCCATTGAGGCAGCTACTTAGGATTTACAACATTGCTTTCATTCCTCAAGGTAAAAACTGAACTAACATTTCCAAAAGTATTCGACAATATGTAAATAAACTCCAATTCCTTACAAAGGAATTTTTTGCAATGATTGCAGAGGCTAAGATTCTGTAGGAGGTGCAGACACACATGCCTTGTATGTTCCAGGTGATCCTGTCTCATTTAACCCTCACCTAAGCTTCTGAAGCGGGTGATAAGATATGGGTACTGGAAAGGAATCACATAGATAGTCAACAGAGGACCTGCTCTGGGATATAAGTCTGATTTCCTCATTACATTTTCAAGGCTTTGTGTCTGCATGCAGCATACCCAGAACTTCCTATGGCTTCAGCATCCTAGGTTGTCTGCAGAGCTCCTATGTGAGTATCACTGGTTTGAAAAATCATCCCATGAGCTCCTCTCCAGGCATCAGCAATGACCTGTGGGTATTTATTCTGACTGTGTAATCAGCCCAAAGAGAGATGCCTGATGCTAATGGCGTCAGGTAAGGTGGTGATACCATTCTCCCCTGCAAACAATTTAAGATCAATAGCTGCTTTTCTGAAAGCACATGCAGGCAAGCTCTGTTGTTTCTTGGTCTATCCGTCCCACTCTCTGCCAAAATCTGCATTTAATGCAGGAGCTGGAGGATGCTGGATTCCTGGCAGCTCCTGGACCAGAATAGACTATGCAGTTTGGCTCTGATTCCAAACATTTATAATCTTTTCTCTTGCTCCCTTTGCTCGATATAGGAGAAAGGCTATCAGCCAATTTCCCCACCATTTATAGGAAATCCCAAAGCTCCTTCATTTCCAGCCGCTCAGCTGCCTGGGCAGACTGTATTACTAAATTATTGTATCTTCTTGGTACAGTGCCTGATCTATCTTGGCATGTGTTTTGCATTGAAAGAAGCTCCTGTTGCGGTACAGGAAGCTAGCTGCTCTCACCCTTCCCACGCGCTTTCCTCTGGTACCCTCAACCACTAACCTCTTTATTCTTCCTGTAAAGCCAAGCTCATAGGGGCAGTTTCTCATCTATGGCTGCCCCCCTAGGGGGTTAGAAATTTCAAAGGATGCTCTGTGCTAGGAGTGTTTCCCACAGCTACAGAGAGCCAGATGGGTAAGTGGCCTGCAGTGGAGAACTGCATTTGGAACCAAGAGGTTCTGTTTTCCCTCGCCGCCAAAATGTATTTCTTTGTAATGCTACAGCCACACGAACTGTGCATCCTCACAGAGAGAAGACATTGCATCGTGAGGAAGGAGGGAAGAGCCCTTTAACTCAAGCCTGTTGTTTTCAAGTGTTGGCTCTTTGGTTTAACTTATTTTAAAAACTTCCTATTTTTATCCTATACCAACTGGTTATGAATGCTGAGGGAGGGAGAGAGAGAGAGAAGGAGAGAGAGAGAGAGAGAGAGTGAGAAAGAACTATTATTGTGGTGAAACAAAACATAAAACAAAGTATTATCTTTAAATAAAAAGGAAGTAATTTTTCAATATCAAAGGATGGAAATTGTTTTTAATTACTCTGAAATGAATAATCATTCTAATTCAGGTTTCAAAGGACATACCTTGGATTTGAACGTGAATTACTTAAATATCCTCAATTGAAGCTCTGGGGATGCAATGCATGCAAATGATGCAAATGTGTCCTGTTAGCTTGCTATTCCTGTAAGCAATGAGCAGCCTAGATTTTCTCACATACATCCCAAGAGATGTCTCATCTCAAAAGAGCACGGGAGTCAGAGAGTCATCTAAAGACTAATTCTATTGACAGGACACACCACAGAAGATGCACGAAAATTTTAAAGATAAATTTTATCTAGCAAGTTACATTTTAAATCAACACGGCTGTTGCTATGGTAAGAAAACTGAATGTAAAGTAAAAGTCTTCTATAAGGGTTTGGCCCTGTAGTCATGGCAACAGTGAATGATACTTAACTCAGCTAATGTTTCCATTTGATCCGGACAGAACTAGATGTGCTTTAAATCTATGTAAGATGGCTTCGAAAAATGGATTTCTTTTTATTGCTATCTTTCACATGCTCCTCAGCCAATTAAAAAAGACATTACAAAAATAGCAGCCAGGGTAAGGGGAATGCAGAATGTGTGGGTTTGCTTAGGTTCTTCATCATGGTGGCAGCTACAGAACTCCATTTTCTCCATGACACTAGCAAATGGAATACTCATTTAGCAAAATACTGCATAGAAATTTTCAGGTTGGGGGCATCATGCAATTTTCCATAGATAGGGAAAAATGAAATGCAATCAAATGGCAATTTCTACCACTTTACTGCAGAAAATAAAATATTAACTTAAAGTAAGAAAATATGGAAATCAATGTTCCAGTTCTGCCAGTAGCTAATTCTGATTTCTCTCCCACTATCCAAATGGTCTTTGGATCCATGTTTCTCCACTGACATATCTCTCCTTGTGCTGGCAAACTGCTCACATTGCTGAAATGGATGTTCCCATTCTTCCTCCAATCTACACACCTGCTGCACATCTAACACAGCCCATCACCCTAGATGAGACACTTTCATTAATCCCCAATGGCCACACTCTTCTGATTTTCTCATATAGCACGTTTTGCTTATTCCTCCTCTTGTCTCCAAGAGAGAGTCCTTTGGCCCGGCATACTAAGACATGTTTCCTTCTGTCTTGGGCTTACCCATCACCCAAGGAATGGCAATGGCCAAATTTCCCTCTTTAGTCTGATTTCTACTCCAAACTCTGCATTTCTACCTCCAGGCTCCTGGACATTTTCGTGCTAACTTTTCTCTCTCACCACATAACCAATCTTGTCATTGGTCCCAGTGGTTCTGCCTCTGAAATATACCCATGATCTTCCTAACTCTCACACATTACTTTTCTGCCGAACGGCTTCAAAAGCCTCCATACTGCTCTCTCAACAGGGTAATCCATGAAGGCTCCATCTAGAAAACCATGAAATGAAACATTACTAGGACGAACTTCACTTGTGAAGATGCTGGATGCTGAAGTTCACTTGTCATGAAGATGCTGGACTCTGCCATGTGGCTTCCTGGGACTAGATATTCCCAAGCAAAGGCAACCACAAGTATGAAGGTTTGAATGCTTAATGCATTGGCAAAGTAACAAGAGGCGATCTGGCTAGAGGTGAGCAAGGGAAAGTAGAAAATAGTGCCAGGAACTTACGTTAGTGACTCACAGCAGTGTAAGTGCAGGTCTGGCATTGCATCTGACCCTTTTCATTATCATTATCAGTAAAAATAGTGAAAAGAAGAAAAAAGATTTATATAATTCTATCACCTAGCAGTAATTACTACAATTAATAATACATTCACATGCTTTTTCCTATTTTGTTTTCTATGTACATGCAATCTCAATTAAACTGGGATCACTCTCATTTTATTATTACTATTATGTATGTTTGTGGGGAGGATACACATGCATCAGTACATACGTGAAGGTCAGAGGACAACTTCCTGTTCTCTTTCTACCTTTACATGGATTCTAAGGATCAAACAAAGGCTGCCAAGCCAGTGTTCCTTAACCTTTGGTTTTCTTGCTAGTCCCTTTCGTAGTTTTTATATAAACTTTAAATATCACCTAAAATGCAAGCATGTTTGTTTTGATGGCTTTAGAGTAGCAATTATAAAAATAGGCAAGTAATTTGTGGAGTACATGTGGCCTCTTAAAATTATTTGGAGAATATACTTGTATGTTTATTTAATCATGTTCAAGCCCATTTCTCTATTTCCATCAAGAGCACCATTTAATTTCTCCCTTTCAAGTTAATAGCTAATGTTTATTGAGTGATTGGAAGTACTTTTAAATGATTTCATTCCTGCACAAATTTGGGGAACTCATAGTATTCCCACTTTACATAAAAGGAATGTAACTACCCACCCAGGTTACTCGGCAGTAAGTTTCAGGAAGCATCTGAATGGGACATGTAAGCTTCTGTCTGCTATATTGTTGCATTCCTAAAATAAGAAAATGTGCATATGTGTTACCCCTATTCCCAGACTCCTCATCCATGTTCATACCCCATTTCCCAATTAAGAGCAATCTTAGTCTGGGGTCTTAGATGAATCACTTTCAAATATACTTTCTATCTTACAGTTTTGATTTTACATTCCAACACTTTTATATCTAACACTTTTCTTGATCATTCTTGAGAATTTTATCCTTTGATCACATCTGAAAATAATTTGCTTCCTATCTTTTTTTAAGGAGGCAGGACCTCAGTAGCATAAGGATCCCATAGGCTAGCCTGAAACTCACTAAGTTGGTCCCAAACTCACAGGTATCAGTCCTCTCTTGGCCTCCAAAATTTTGTCTCCTTTTGTCTACTTTACAAATTTAGGTTTCTGAAAATCCAACAAATTTTTTGCATCTGCTGTACTTTTGAATTTGATATGAACATTGTACAAATACATGAATCCTTTATTATCTTATATTTTAACTCTATATAACTGCTTATTCTGATTTAATATGGTCCAAGTCTTCTGAAGACTGTTGATGTCCATTTGACATTTGAATTTTTGGAAACTCATTTTTGTTAAGAGTTACTTTATTTGATAGATGGTAGAATGGATTGATTATTGGTTTTTGGAAATTGTTTTGTCTAGTATTCTGCCACATGTGCAATTCATGGGACATCAAGTAACAAAGATACTTCCTGCAATAGGATGTTCTATAATGATGAAACATACTGTACCTGTGCTGTTCAGTGAGGTACCCATAGACAATGTTGATCTTGTCCATTTAAAATGTAACTGATACAACACCATTTGACAATTTTGTCTTATTAACTTAAACCCCATTCTAAATAGTTTCATGCAGCAGTGATGCCATATAGTGCACATCTGGTGAAATTCTCTCGCAGGGTGGTCCTTAGCTCAGCATCATTAGCATCTCCTGGATACTCACCGCAAATGAGAACTTTTGGATCCTGCTCTAGCATCTGTGAAAGGGGGTCTGGCAACCTGTTTGCACAGATCCCCACATGATTCTGATGCATGCTGACAGCTCAGAATCGCTGGCCTACCAATGGTGAGTTAAGAGAGGACAGAACGGTCAGAAGAGTTTTCCCTACATTCTCTTGTTTCTTTTCTACATTTGAATGAGCAGCCAGGAGTGAACTGGGGCAGTGTCCTCATTCTTTATTTGTCACAGTTGTCCTCATTAGAAACTGACTGTGACAATGCCTCCCTTAAGTGTAAGCCAGAAGTGAGCATGTTACAGGATCCTCTCTTGCTGATCTTGGGCAACCTGCATGCTTCCCAGTGGGACCTGTAGGATCCACTGACATCTCACATTGTCCCCACCCTCAGCCTTCCATGTCCCCAGGGGCTACTTCCATTAGTACTTTCCACACACTGAGGCACACATCTTACCTATCTTCAACCCTGATCACTTTCTCTTTTAGCTTTCAGAAACTTCGAATATTACCCATTCCTAATTTCTCATGCTGACACAGGTTATTTTTTCTTCCTTATTTTGTATCTGTTGGTCACTTGTAAGGGGATTCAGAAGGAGCTGAAATTGACCAGTGCATTCAAACTCCTTCTCACCTAAGAAATTCTATGTCCCTCTTAATGCCCCACTTTTCATAGAATTCTATCATGTTCCCTTAGACTTTTAATTTCATTTGATCAACCAAACACCCCTGTGATGCCAGTCCCCTATTTTAAAGGTAAGGAAACCACTGCTTCCATTGTTAATGGTCTTTACATGAGAACAGGAAGTACATCTGCTTTGTGAAGTCCCCAATATACAGGAAATGGTAGCTATATTTATTGAATGTTTGCATTCGTTATCTTATTTGGGTCTCATGATGTTTTCCATTTCGTAGATGTGAAATAAAACTAGACAGGTTAAATACCTCCTCCAAATTATAGACCTATGGCAAATGCTCAGGAGCAGTTCTCTGATTGTACCATCACTGGACACCTGTGCTAGTTCCTGCTTGGAGAGTGATTGAACAATACAGGCCACGTAAGGAGTATTGCATTTTGTATCTCATCATTTGTCACAGTTTGGATTTTTTGATTAGTTTTATATACTACTACAAAATCCAGAGACCATTTGTTATAACAAAATAAAATAAAAGCCATCATATTGAAGTTGGACAAGGCAAATAAACAGAAGGAAAAGAACCCAAGAGAAGGTACAAGAATCAGAGACCAACTCATTCACACATTCGGGAGTCCCATAAAAGTACTCAACTGAAAACTATAATAAATATGCAGAGGATCTGGTGCAGACCCCTGGAGAACCCTGTGCTTGCTGCTCCAGTTAGATCCCATTTTCAAGTAGGCAACAGAGTCAAACATATTAATTTGTCATGGTTTAAATCTTTAGCTTTTATTTTGAAAGGGACAACCCAAACCATGTGAATCTTTACTGCCACATCCAGTCATGTTGGGTATCATGGGTATATCTGATGCATGACAGGCAGTAAGCTAGGTACTGTGTTGCTTATGGACAATGCTGCCTCCCAACAGCCCCCACCAAAAGGTTTAGTGAATTGTCTGATTAGTTTCAACCTTTCTCAGCCCGCCTTTGTGATGATGTGCATTCATAGGTCCATCCAGTACTTCATTAACACTTTGAGGACAAGTGGGAAGCGTGAGCATAACTGTGAGTTTCATGGCTTCACAGTCACAGAATTAAAAGCATCTGATTTCCAAGTCAGTAGCAATCAGATGTAGTCTCACCACCGAAGAGAACATTATTCTCTAGTGAGGAATACTACTTTATTTATTTATTTTTTATGCTGTGGAACATTTGTTTAATGATGCAAAGATGTGTTGCATTATTTGATGTTGCATTTATTTAAATCCCTGAAGCTGTGTCACCTGATTGGTCAGTTAAAGAGCTGAATAGCCAACAGGGAGGCAAGAGAAAAGATAGGCAGAGTTGGCAGGCAGAGAGAATAAATAGAAGAAGAAATCTAGAAGAAAAGGAGATGGAGGAGCAAGAAAAGGAGAAGATGAGGACTCCACGGTCCAGCCACCTAAGCCACACAGAAATAGAGAAATGTAAAAACCCACAGGCAAAAGGTAGACTGGATAATTTAAGTCTCTGATAGAGACAGAGAGTAAAAACAACCACTATCAACTCTTAGTATTCTAACCCATCTAGTAAGACTGATTCAGGGATGGAAACTCTGCTTTCAATTGTTCAAGCAATGAGTTTTCCATATAATTCATCTAATATTTGTTTTCTTTTCTCTCTTTTTATTTGTGTGGTGTGTGTATGTGTGTTTGCGCGCGCGCGCGCGTGTGTGTGTGTGTGTGTGTGTTGGTGTGTTGGGTGTCAGATGTCAGAAGGGACCATGATACCCCTGGAGGTGGGGTGACAGGTTGTGATTCATCTAAAGTAGGTGCTGGGAACTGAATTTGTCTTCTGCAAGGGCACCGAGTGTTCTTATTGCTGAACACTTCCCTTGGGTTCTCTTATTTTCTCTTTTGACTCTAAATTAAGGATAATTTGATACTGTTTTAGTTCCTTCCATATGATATTAAAGGTCATGACAGAACACCATAGTTTATAAAGGCTATCCACTGACAATATTTAGTGTGTGTAAAACTGAAGACAGTCTGTGGAATGGGCACCATTTCCCCTATCTTATCAGTCAGGTAACAAAAGTTCTTTAATACTAATTCAGCCAATCCTTCAACAAATACATGTGTCACCCTGAGGCAATGGCAAGACAAAGAGGAATCAAGCACAGCCATCCTCTAGAGAGGCTTATAGCTGGGAGACAGGACCAATGCCAGAGCCGCCTGTGCATTGCTAAGGAGGTTTTGAGTGCTTGGAGGATGATGAGACCACTTGGATGGGGAAATTAAGCACCGGAGGATAGGTTGAATTTAGGAGGAAATGAGTGATAGGTACTGCTAGCAGAGGAAAGACAAATGGAGGTACAGGAGGGTTTAGATAGCGTGAGAAGACTAAGTCCCCATTGCTTCATTGCTGGGGCAGGGCACGGAAGACTGTCTGATGGTGTCACAAGTAGTGACTTAAACAAACGAATCTGCAGAAGTGGGCACAAACTCAAGTCCTTTGACGCCAAGCGTGGTTCCTTCCAAAGGTACTAACAGTATGGTTCAGCAGGCTTGAAAAACAGACATTGGGACAGACAAATAATTTGCCCTTGAAAGCCATCTATGCCAATCTTACCTCAACACCTGTACCGCGGTAGGGAATTCATGCCTAGTACTGTAAACCTAGTCAGAAGCCATGTCATAGGCGGAACCTGCTGTCGCCATTTCACTAAATGGTCATGTTATCATACTGATCTCTACATTTTCAATGCCTCTGCCTGGGGACCTGGACTGCTGTCAATCTTGGTCAGAGAATCAGCCAGCCGTAGTCAATGAAGATAGTTGTAACTGGTGAACGTGCTGAAAATGTGTGGCTGTGCGTGTCAGCTCTACACCAGACACAGTTGTCCACCAAGGCACAGAGACACGTGGAAGAGGGAGCCCAAAGAGCATGGAAGCTGGAGGATGAGGATGGGTGGTGTGAAAAGCTGTCCAGATCACACCAGCTCACCCTTAACTGCAGAGCTACTGGCAGTTGGTACTGACGACTACTCTTCTTTGAGAGTGGGCACACTGGTTCCTTGCCCTCTCCAGTGTTGGCCTCAGACCTATGCATAAGGGCAGCACCAAGTCTACTCAGTGAGTTATTACAAAAGGCAAAAGAAGAGGACATGAAGTTAGAAAGGGGCATGCTATGAGGAAAACCCAAGAGGAATTGAAGAGGGGAAACTAGGAGTGCGTATGATCATATTTCAATACATAAAAATACATATACATGTGTATGAAATTCTCAAAGAACAAATTAAGAATAAAAATTTGGCTACTTGCAAAAGTGAACTGAGAAAGATATATTTTAAGGTTATGTTGAATCTCTACAGGGAGCAGCCTTGGTATTTGTCATGTCAAATGCAGCTTAGTCTATCTCTATACCTCCAGAAATCTGGGAGGAAATAGCAGGGTAAGTGTTCTGCATTTGACAGGAGGGTCGGGAAGCCCTGGGCTGTTAAGCAGTTACTTATCTCTCTCTCTGGTCAGGTCTTATCTACTTTACTGTATAAGTGCAAGTGAGAATCTTGGTGGATTGAAAATCAAACTAGACATGTTCTCAGTTGCACCGACATCTAAAGCAATTGATTTTGTTGCTGTGACTATGGCACCTTGTCCTCATCTGTCATGTTCATTACACGGACTTTGCCCCTGTAGTTCCTGGGCCTACTGCCTGACTCAGAATCTTGAATCGTCAGAGACAGATAGTAATCATAGAACGGTCCACATTTTGGTAATGTTATAACAAGAGATGTCATAAAAATACAATTTAGTTTTTATTCCAAATTTAAATAAAACTTTACTTTGTAATTTCATGCTGTAATTGCTGTAAGTAGTAGAAAATATTTTAAATGCAACTTCCATAATGAAAAGAAGGCTGAAATTTACAAATATTCTCCACTTTCTTATTGTTTCCATTAAGGGGCCCACTTGAATCAATGAGCTCTGTCCTCTCTGTCCTTGGAATAAAACCCAGCTTAGGGAACAGAATGAAATGTATACCTGTAACTAATTCCTCATATATAAAACCAAGTGCTGCTGGTTGTATCCTGTTATATAATGGTTTTCTGGAAATTGTTAAAAATACACAAATGAGTAGTTTTAGTGTTACTTTAAATCAGCTTTCCACTCAAAACAAAACCCCCAAAACATTTATAAAAACATAAGAGCTAATTCTTGTCCAGGAAGCGTTCCTAAGTGAACAGATAATAATCTGTCTATTTGAATTTAAGAAACTCCTATTTGTCACGAGGGCAGTTAGTTTTCACTATTCACTATTTGGTTTCTATCAAGCAAATACACTTTTGTTTTTCCATTTTAAGTATTATTTTCATGGTTCCATTTATTTAGGGGAAATTATCTATGGTGTATAGATGAAAGAGAGACATCAACTGAGCAAATTATGGCATTCATAATTAAATGCTTCCTGTACGCAGTTTCCAAAACTGCTAAAAGAAGCCGTCACTCCAACATAAAATTGAATATGTTTAGCATAAAACTGCATTAAGCAAAACCTTAGGGCTTTTATTAATTCATTTGGAATGAAATCAGCAGAGTTTTGGCCACAAGTTTTCATGTAAACTCACCAATTCCAAAGCTTTGTCCATGGTTTTTAAGAACACATTTTAAATGGGGCAATACCAGAGTGCACTTGATAACTGAATGGGCCATTGATCCACTTGAGGGAAAAATATGGAGAAAGGGTTTTTTGGCATTGAACCAAAGAATGATGAACAGTACATTTTCCAAAAAGAGAATAGCTATGAACCGTACATTTTCCAAAAAGAGAATAGCTATACTATTCAAACACCTAGCAGAGCTATCTGGCTGATTAATGGAGATCAGAATGAAATTGGGAGCAGGATATGTACAAGCTGAAGGGGGCCCCAGCTATGTTGGTCAATGGGGTCTGAAGTCCTAATGAAGGTTTTTGATTAGGCAGTCCTTGGTCCTTCCTCCTGTTTTACCTAGTCAATATTTCACACCATCACATTTTATTTTTTAAATATCTGTGACCTCTAACTGCTTCATTCTTTCCAATCCATAACTATTTCCAAGTCACTGTTGAAGTCTCAGTGTCTTTTCCTCACAGAGGCTTAGTTTCATCCTAATTTAAGAAATTACCACTACCAACCTTTAGCTGTGTACCCTGTATAGCCACCCACCTCTTTCTGTCACACTTTAATTTTCTTATTTATTTATTTTTTTACTTATGGTTGAAAACTTGTTTTTCTTATTGTGCATGATTCTCCTTACCACAATATAAACTTTTTAGAGGACAATGACTTTATCAGGTAATGTCTGAATTCTGGTACCCAGACTAGCCTCTGGAATTGGCAAGTGTTGTCCTGCCTTGCCTAGGTAACGAGAGTTCTCTATTTAACTAGTCTCCTCGGCACAGCCTTACCTTCCTCCAGGTCATAGTCACCACCAGGGCTATATGGTTTGCTATCATTCCAGTACACTCATGTGGCACCACTATTCAGTCTTCAATATCTCTTCATGGTTGAAATAAATACCACCAAAGCACAGAGTGCTAAGTGTAAGCGTGTTAAGCACTTCACAGAAGAACATTCAACAGTTATCTTTTATTTAGTTTAGTGTTCATTCTTATAAACCATCAAATAGATGGCACATTAAGCCCATGACTTCAGAGATACTAAGGTTAAAAGAAAGCCCTATAATCCATTTAGATACACAGGGGCTGAAACAAAACAAAGATTGTATCCCCAATGAGTCTGGGCTGTACATTCTAGAGAATAAAGGGCAGAGCCACCGTTTCAACCCCTCTGAGGCCCAGCTTTCTTCCTTGGTGTGATAGCTACCATTTCTTGTTCTGCACTTCCTGTCTGGTGAATCCAAACTATTTGCAGCTCTTTCCCTTGTTAGACTAGCCTCTTCTGTTGTAGCCCAGATACTTCCTAGGCTTAGAGTGTCATTGGTTTGTCCTTATTACTTGGCTCAGGTTACCAACCCCAGGAGACCTTCTTTTTGTTTCCACTACCTGAGTACTCCCTTATAGTCTTTGTTTTCATAACAGCTTCCAAGTAGAACATTCCTAACATTAGGGTCAAAGTGATCCTTCAATTAATAGCCCCAACCTTTGCCATAGGCATGAATGAATGCTTAGTTAGAACAATACTATTGAGGATGGATATTGCATTCCTTCATTTCATTCACTTGATGGTAGAAAGTTCAGGGGATAGTTAGCTAACTAGTTTGTTAAAGTGACCATTGAAAAGGGGAATGGAAGTATAAGGTTAATGTGTGTGTGTATCTTGGAAACTTGCAGATCATGGGTCATCTGTTTTTTGTCTTTTTCTTGGAAAGTTGAATCAATAACAATCCTTGTATACCTGAGAATGCCCTGAAGGGATTAGAGTAAATGGCTTCCCGGCACTGAATCAATACTTAACTAACTTGGAATAGAGAGTAGATACTAAGAACCAGGAACCCTGGTGTGAGAGCGTTTGTCCACTACACAGACCATCTTACATCTTAGATCAGACACTACGGAGTTAGAGATGAACAAATCACCCTTCATAGATTCCAATGTGGCATTGTACAGGCCATATCAAATGACAAATGACTGCAGTTACAAATGGAGGCTGCTGCCCAGTTTTATAGAACCATATTGGGGGATTACATATTTGTCAGACACAACAAATGAAAATGACATTTTAGGATACGTAGTGCTTGAGAAATCACAAAAAGCCAGCTGAAATAATTCTGGGAAGATAGCAAAGTAACAAACATCTGAAAAGTTTATCTTTTCCCCTTGTAGAAGGCAATCTCACTGGATGAATCTTTCTGGCATAACTGTTTTTGAAATTTGGGAATTTATTGATGGCTTGAAACTTCCAGAGGAAGGTTTGGACTGCAAATTGGCTAATACCCAATCAGTTTTAACTCTTAGCACAATATCAACTACCTACTCCCCGTTTTTAGCTACAGGGTAGGCAGCTGTGTACTTGTTCCTGGGGCAGCTACACACAGCTCCAGAGAGCTAGCATGCATGCAAAGAGGACTCTGTCCTCTACAGATCTGGGAGATGTCATTCTGTATATACGTCTCTCTTACTGGTTAATGAATAAAGCTGTGGGCCAATGGCTAGAGCTTCTTATTGTCTAGCTCTGTCTTAAATATTAACCCATTTCTATCAATCTAAATGTTTCTACATGGTCTTATCTTACTGGAGAGAGGGTCCTACATCTTGACTCCTCTCTACTACATCTCCCAGAATCCTCCTTGTCTCCTAGTCCCACCTATCTTGCTTTCCTATTGGCCAACAGGGCTTTACTCATTAACCAATATGAGAAACATATATACAGAATGACATCTCACTTCACATATCAGCAATTTTTGCTCTAGTCCCAGACTACTATTTAGAATCAAGCAGAGGTAACAATCAATATTGTTGCAACATTTACATGACATCATTGCAACCTTCCCCCATCCCTGCTACTCTAAAACATGTGAAGGTGAAATTAGAATATCTCTTCATATGCTCGGGAGATATTTCCAAAGTACCAGCAATAGACTAGAAAACAACAGAACAAGCAACCCAAAAATCAGAACACCCACCAACAGCCGGAACACCCACTACCAACAGGAACACCCATCAATAAACTGGAACACCTACCAATAGCCAGAAAACCCAAGCACACCCCAAGAGAATGGAAAAGTGATTGCGCAGTGTGTCAGTTACTTTCCTTACTTTTGTGACAAAATGCATTGCAAGAGGAATGAAAGGGAAGAGAGTTTATCTCGGCTCATGGCTTTAGGAGATTTTGGTTTATAATGGTGGGTAAGGGATGACAACACGCATGGCTCAGTCACTGCTGGTGAGGGCATGAAGTGTCTGGCCACAAAGTGGTAGTAAACCAAGAGGCAGAGAGTGGGTCAGAAACAGGACTAGGCCACCCAATGGTGCGCCCCTGTCAGTCAGGGCTTATGTACTACAGTTTCTATAATACCCCCTACACAGCGCCACCATCTGGGAATATATTCAAACACATGAGCCTATGAGGGGCATTCACATTTAAACTTTGACACATAGCTTCCACAATGTTGGATGTAAATATCTAGCTTTCAACAACAACCACAATGATAACAAAATCACAAAACAAAAATCTAGAAACAGAAAGAAGATGGCTGATTGAAAGAAAAAACCAAAACCATTGGAAATGGTTCCTATAAGAAATATGATGATAGTTCCTATAGGAAAAGATTTCACTTTTATTTAAGATCAAATACCTAAAGGAACAAGTGAAAAAAATATAGAAAGTGACATGTAAGCAAAATAGAAATACTGTTAAAAGCATAAAACCTTAAAACATGCAAAGGGAATTTTAAAAGAGAGAATATGCTTTTCTTAAAGGCTTAGAGGAGTTCAAAAGCAGGAATGAGTAGGCAGGGGAGAAAAATCAGTGATGTCAAAGATTGGACTGTAGATCAGGGTCAGGAAGGAAGACTGAGCATGGTCTGAAGGAACTATGGGTATCATAACCTAGGCTAACCTATGCATTCCAAGAGTCTCAGCAAAAGCAAGAGCTAAAGGATAGAAACACTGATATTAAACTCCCTAGCACACAAAGGATTCTAACACACTGAAATAAAGGACATTAGGCAGCAACTTGAAGCTGTGTAAAGAAATTTACAAATCCAGTGACAGTGAACACTAAGCTAGAATTATTGTAACTTTATAGTTCACATTTTGTAGAACTATGGTAGTTCACATTTTCCTACATATTTTAAGAGTCCAGTGGAAGGCCACACATTCAAAAGATAACAAAAGGACAGAAAATTGGATGGAGAGAGAAGAGAGGTAGATCTGGAAGTAGGAGTTGAAGGAGAGGGTGAACATGACCAAAATTTATTGCAGGACATTCTCAAAGAAGACAAGAAGGAGGAGGAGGAAGAAAAGAAGAAAGGCAGGAAGATGTAATGTATAGAAAAATGTGTAACAACAACAACGGAAAGAGGTAGGTATAAAGTTACTAAAGGGGTAAAGCTTTTACATGTTGTGCAAAGTCAAACTGGTGAAAATTCAACTTTTTCCTAACTTCATTGTGTTAGCTATAGTGCTCCATGATCAGGGAGCAAGCCAAGACTTCCAGTCTGCCCAGTGATCGGGTCAGTCCTTAGCTTTATCTACTAAGCCTCCACTCAGCTGGTTAGGCATAGAAAGTTGGATTCCTTGCCTATATTATGGATCAGGGAGAACCCATAATTATTCAAGAATAAAAATGGAATAAATTCTCTAAAATAGACAATCTCAGCATAGGTAGATAAATATGATCTAACCAAGAAACTAACTTTATATCTAAAGACAGAACAGGTTGGAAGTGAAGGATAAGGAATGGAAACTTCATGCCAACAGAAACAGAGTTAGAGCAGAGGGACCTGTATTAATGTCAGATGATACATTTTAAAAGGTCACAAGAGGGGAAAATGTTTTATATTAATAAAAGGTTCATTTCAGTAAGATGATAGAAGACATGTGCACACATGCAGTGAATTTCAGATCCCCAAAACAAGAAGTAAATGACAGAACCGAAGAGAGTAACAATTCTGTAATAACAGTTGAAGACTTCAATGCCCCATTCTCAATAATGAACACAATAAGCAGATGAAGCCTCATAAGGAAGTCAAGCACATAATTAACTCAGTGTAACAATCAGAAGTAGTAGAAACATCCTGAAAAATCTACCTACTATCAACAGAACACGTCTTCTTCATGAACATTAGACCATAGATTAAAACAGACCATATGTTAGGTTGCAAATTATCTCAGTAAAAGATAAGGAAAAACATATGTCACATAGAATATCCTTGACCAAAGCTAAATGAAGTCAGAAATCAGGAATGTAATGAAAACTAGGAAATTTACAAATCTGTCTGAAACACACAAACAAAAAAATTCAGTGGATCAAGGAAAATTTGAAAATGCTTAGAAAAGAACAAATACAAATACCCAACAAAATTTATGCATGAGGCAAAGCAATGCTTAAGGGGAATTTTGTAGCTACAATCGCTTATATAAAAAGACAAGAAGTATCTTAATTCAATAACATACCTTGGATGGGTGTTGTGGTACACACCTTGAATCCTTGCCTTTGTGAGCTCAAGGCCACTCAAGTCTATAAAGAGAGAGCCTCTCTCAAGAAACAAAACAAATGAACAAACAAAACTACCCTTTAAAAAATAAGTAAAAAGAAAGAATTAACTAAACCCAAGGCCACATTAATGAAGGAAATAGCAAAAGTTATAAGAGGCCAGCAAGATAGTTCAATGGGTAAAGGCTCTCATTCACTTCCCATCCTGATGACCAGAGTTTGGTTCCTGAGACCCACATAGTGGAAGGAAACCCAACCTCTAATGGTTGTCCTCTGACCTCTACATGTATGTTGTGCTGTATACAAGTGGTTGCTTCATGCCCATCCATAAGCATGTATAAACAAGCAAATAAATAATGCATTTAAAATTATTTTACATGTGTATTTTATCTGCGTATGTGTCCATGTACATGTGCAAGTCTAGTGCCCAGGGAATCCAGAAGAGGGTAGCAGATCCCTTGGGACTACAGTTCCAGATGGTTATGAGGTGCAAGGTGGGTGCTGGAAATAGAATGTGAGTCCCCTGAAAGAGCCACTGAGGCTCTAAATTACTGAGCTATCCTTCTATCCTCAATTAGTATATTTTTGAAAAGAGGTATCAGAGCATAGAAACACCAAAATGGGAACAGAAACATAATAGAGAAAAATCAATGAAATCAAAACCTAGTTCATTAAAAGCGATCAAAAAATAGAGACCATGAACAGAAGAGGGGAGATTCAAATTGCTGAAATCAGAAACAAATGGAGATATATTACAGAGTCCAAAGAAATTAAAAAGGATTTTTTGTTTGTTTGATTTTTTTAGACAAAAAAATTTTTTAAGAAAATATAAACACAGGCTTTCATGTTTTCCACATCAATGGACTTTTATATTCTGTATAGCATGTGCAATGGCTAATAGTGATTGTCAGCTTGAGAGGATCTAGAATAACCAGGAGACAGACTTCCATGCATGCATGTAAAGAGTTTACAAGACACACCCTATATGTGGCCAGCAGCATCTCATGGACAGACTTAAAACAGAATGTACTCTGAGCATCAGCCCTCATTTCTCTCTGCTTCCTGAAGGTGGATGCTACCTACCCGGTTGCCTCAAGCTCTTGCTGACAGATGATGCTCTCAAACTGTGAACCAAATAAACCCTGTCTTCCTTAAGTTCCTTCAGCCAGGAATTTTGCTGCAGCAATGAGAAACATAACACCATGGGAGGCAGTTACACATTTATTACCCAAGTTGGATAGGAAATGCATCTTTGTAGGGTTATACATGGTACAATTCATCTTTCTTGCTTCTGTACTTAAAGTTGTCAAAATTATAGTATATATATACATATATATATACTATAATTTTATGTATTATATATTATACTATAACATAGTATAATATACTACAATGTATACTTTATACTATAATGAATATTATATTATAGTATATTATATACACTATTATATATATAAAGTATATATACATATATATACACATACATACATATAAAAGTTTGGCAACTTGGATGGATGTTGGTGATGACTTCACAGCTCCGGGAATAATATGAATTATTCATATTGGAAATGACATGTACAGTAATCTTGTATTAACTTATATTCCCCCCCCCCCGGTCCCTTACAGACACACAGGAAAGGGACTCATAATACTATGGCATGTAGTATTATGTTTAAGATACACTCCAAAATAATTTAAAAACATAAAACATTGCCATAAGTTTATATCCACAGAGCATAAGAAACAAAAGGCACAGACTTATGCATAGAAGGACCAGGAATGAATGGTTAGGAGGTAAAAGATAAAGAGGTCCAAGAACTTTAACGGGGGTCTCTGTAAGAAGGAGTGGCCAAGGAAGAATAGATAAACAGGGAAAGTTCTCTACTGGATGGTTTGAATAGTTTGAACATGTTCTGACCTACAGGGGCAGTCCTCACTTGTTCAGTACATGTGATTGACAGTAGGGATGATGCTGATGTGCTGTGTGAAAGTTTGATAGATAATATGATGAGGGGTGTGGACTCTACACTGGTTAGTTCATATGCTCAAAGGAAATCATTTACACAACTCTAAGAAATAGCTCTGGGAAGGGCTGTGTTTCCTGAATCAAAGTCTCAGATGCCAGCCTATCCAGACACAAATAATAAGAAAATATAATCAATAAAGTGTAGGCCTGGTTAGCACATACTTAAGCATACAGCTGTGTAGGTTCAGAAGCAGAACAGATTCCTCCCACTGCCCATGTCCTTAGTACCCTCTGAAAATTCACAAGGAGAATAGAACCCTACTGTGATGGAGCAAAGATATCTGTCAGATCTTACAACTCCACAAGTGATTTTGTTTTGCTAGATCCATCTGTAAGGTTAAAGATCACAGTAGCAAAGATACTAGTTATAGTCTTGACTGCGACTTTGGCAGCAGAACTTGAAGATGAAGCAGTTTCATTTATTTTGTTAAGTGAAAGAAAATATGGACATGATATATATTTGGGAAGTGGGATTATAAATATGTATAAGTCAAGGCATTTAAATCTCTTTCTTCTCAACATCATCCATCAGAGAGACTTTATGTATGCACTCTTGGAAGACACCCTTCAAAATGTTTTCATGTGGTGCTTGGTGACCCTATACAGCCACTCACACACTGTGTGCTGTCACCATCTCACAGAGTGTCATGTAGGGCTGTCACTGACCCCGGCAATATCTGCGGATCTCCTTTCCTAGGGAGAATAATAGTCCTGCACAAAATTTCGGCTATGGATGGAATTTCTATCTTAAACTGATTATCAACAAATACGATGTTTGGTTCTAGTAACTTGTTCTATGTAATTCCTTCCACAAAAACCCCAAGTCTTAGCCTTATTATAATGTGAACTGGAAACACAGAATGTCCAGGTGTGGAACAGACTCATCAGCTGTAGTTTTGGGGAGACAGCACCTTGAGTGCCATTCATCTCGTCTGCTGTGAGCTCTAGCGTTCACTTATTCATAGCCCTCAGTGTGTCCAAACGCTACAGACAGTGGCGTTAAAAAAGGGAAGGTGGGAAGCAAACAGCTGTGTGTAGACTGTAGAAACTCTGGAACCCAACTGGGTGCAAGGCTGCTCCTCCTTTTTTTAATTCCCCGCTCCGCCCTCCCCCCCCCCCCAACTGAAGCTCAGTCCTGTTGCCTCAGAGTTACTCACGGTTGCTTTTGGTTCTTGGAGCAAGAGAAAAGAGCCCCCAGAACTGTAAGATAATAAGGTTACATTCAAACTGTTCAGTTGTGGGATTTTGTTATGCACACCCTGTGAAATGCATATGCCATCATTAACATGAGTTCTAGTCTCTAGGTGGCTGGCATTTGCTTCTTAATGACCTTTCACTGAATTTTAAAAAATTATTTTATTCTTATCAGAAATAGATTCTTCAAGCCCCTTCTGCCTAAGAGTTCCTTGTGAAACTCCTGGGTAACTCTGTGTGGTACTCAAGCATTTAAACAGATCCATCCCACAGTGGGGAGGAGCCCCAGGCAAGGCTGTAAGGTTCCGAGCCTTCCCTTACATCTGGAACTTCCAATGAAGCTCTGCCTTTGATTTTTTTTTTTTTGAGGATTTAATAAAAAACATTCTATAGTCTTCCCATGAGATTACACCTTAAGCCATATTTTCCTGGTAGCTCTGTGGATATGAGTTCTGCCCAGAAGCCATTTTACAAAAATTCAATTAATTTGGCACCTGGAAAGATTAAGAGAGCCAACTGCAATATATATATATATATATATATATATATATATATATATATATATATATGTGTGTGTGTGTGTGTGTGTGTGTGTGTGTGTGTGTGTGTGTGTGTGTGTGTGTGTGTGTATCCCTGTGTCTATTTGCATCAATAGTTCATCCTCTCATTTCCACGAGACTTGGAGCATTCTGTGTGAAAATCTTAGATCATGTTTAGGCACCCTGTCTTATACTGTAAGCAACAATTTCCACAGCCCTGCCATCACATCAGCAGTGTCCCTTCTGAAGCCTTCACCGACATTTGTCCTCCTCTCCCAGACCCCACTGACAGCCTGTTCAGTCTTTTTAGGCTTCTACCCAGCATTCTCTTTGAGGCCTAACAGAATGTCACCATCACCTCTAACACCCTCCAAGCTGCCTGCTTTAAAAAGTTATTGTGATACGTTTTGAAGATTCCGAAATGGCAGTGTCATTCCCCAGTCACAGTTGCTATTTAAAATAATACTGCAAAAGCACAATCAGCTCAGAGGTTTGTTCCCGTGTCTGATGGTCAGTTAAGTCCTCAAGCGCTGTGAGAAAATAGTTATGCACTTTTCAGCCACGCACTTCTTGTACTGTTAAGAGTGTTCTGGGAAACTTATATACAGTCCTTAAAATGAGGGGGCAAATCCCTACTTCTGACAACTGAATCAGACATTTATAAAATATATTATAGCATCTGGTACTGTACAGGTTTAAGATGAATAAATCATCCTCTTGGCAATAAGACTGTTTATGTCAGCAATTAGAGATGTAAAATGGGAGTCTTAACACCTGAGAACTTTTAAATATATTTGCGATGACCACACCCCTGAAAAGCCATGCTACGTCCTAATAATGCTCTAATAGTGTATTAAGTAATCATTGGGACTCCTGTTGAACTTATTCTCACTAAAGGCTATATTCCCCATCTCTTCCCTTTTCTTGTGAGAACCTTCTTTTTTTTTTTTTTTTGGTAATCAATTTCTAAGATGAGGTATTAGGAAGTATTTAAATGTAAGAGAGAACTGCAATTTTGAAATGAGTGTCGGGCTGGGGAACTCACGATTTGAGTCTGTTCATGTCTTGTGAACACCTAATAAAAAGAAAATGGTTTTAGTTACCCCAATCATGTTCAGAATTTAACGAAAAAGAAAAAACAAAAGCAAAACAAATCCCTCAACTTTTTCATGGATGTTATCAAAGCTATTTCTCTCCCAGTGTCAGTTACTGTGATAAAACACCATGAGCAAAAACAGCTTACGGAGGAGTTTACTTGGCCTAAGGTTGCAGAGGGCTAAGTCCTACAAAGGCAGGGAAGGAAGACAGCAGCAAGAGCCGGGCACTGAGAGATCACACCTCAACTGCATACAGGAAGCAGAGAGAACGAACTGGAAGGAGGGCGAGGCTACAAATTCTCAACTCTCTTCCTCGGTGATGGGCTTCCTCCAGCAAGACGGCACTTAAAAATTCCATAATCTCCCTTAAACTGTGCCACCAACTGGGGACCAAGTTTTCAGATACATCAGCCGACAGAGAACATTTCTCATTCAAATTACAATGCCAAACAACAACTAATGACCCCACTAGCTCCGTCTGACCTGCACCCTTTGAAAGGGTGCTTAGAAAACAATGTCATTTCATGGAGAGATATAAAAACGTAAATTAGAGGTATCTACACCGACATGTGACGGGTTAGAAGCAAAAATGTGCTTATGAATTAGTGAAGAGCCCTTCCTTTACTTTCAAAGTTATCTAAGAAGGACATTAAACTTTCAGGTTTGTTCAAAATCTTAGGATGAGGATGTAAACCACACCCAGGCAAATAGGATCTAGCTCATGACACTAAGTGCCTTCAAACCGCTATGATTCATTCACTGGGCTACGTGGGGCCTCAGACAGATAGAAAAGTAGATTATGGATCTCTGTATGATTGAGTGTACATTTTATTAGGTGCAGCAGACCACAGTGGAATTTTACCCTGGAGACGATTACTGTACAGGTCCTCATCTCACAGCCTGAACAATGCATATTTGTCTTTTCTTCTCCAGGTAACAATCCTAACTCTTCGTGCTTGTTCTTAGCATATTTACTTGATTTGTAAACAAGGTGACCGAAGTGAGAGTAATCAATGGGTCTAATTCTACCCTTTCTGACATAAAAAGAAAACTATTGGAGTGAGCATGCCAGAAATCAAGCTGTCCGTAAAAGCTTTGCTTCTTCCCATGGACAGTATTGTGATGGTGGATGGGTGGCCCATCCAGGAGCTGCATTTCGGTCGGTGGTTGCTGCATTCAGTGGGGCCTTGTACAGAGATCTGGCATGGAGGATGCTTGCACAGCTATGAACCCTCTGTCCATGCCTGCCCACGAAAGATTTTAAGACACCCCGTATTTCCACTGGCTAAATAACAACACTTTGGCTAATGCTGCAAGTCACAATGTCCAAATGAACTCTGTGAGGCTTGGACTTCGTTAAGCCACTAAAATGATAGGGGTGTGTTTGCTCCTGTAGCAAATATTTGTATTAACAAATAAGCAGAGGCTGGGGAATAGTTTTGTCAGTAAACTGTTCACTGTGAAATCATTAGGGCCGGCATTAGGTCCACAGCAGCCATGTAAAAACGCAAGGTGTGTGGTGGTGGTGCTTGCTTGTAACCCCAGTGCTGGGGAGCTAAGGGCAGGATAGGAACATCTGTGGCGCTCTCTGGCTTGCCAGTGTAGACTCATCAGCAAGCTCCAGGTACCAGCGAGAGGCCTTGTCTCAACAAATAAGGTGGATGAATCCTGAGATGTGATATTGTGAATGAACCCTGGCTTACACACACGTCTGCACCCCCACATTTCAACACACACTGTGTCCTGTTGTGATAAAATACTCTAACTGGGGGGAGAAAGGTTTATTTTGGCTCAGTGCTCCAGGTTGCAGTCCATCCGGGGAAGAAGTCAAGAAAGGACAGGCATGAAGCAAGTGGTGGCAGGGCAGGCATTCCTAGTCAGGAAGGAGAGTGCAAGGAGCGCTTGTGCTCAGCCCACTCCCCACTGGTGACATAGTCTACAATTCCAGCCCAGGAACCAGTTAACCTAATCAAGATCCTCTAACACATACACTGGCAGAGCTAGGGGCTCATGTCTTAGGGATGCCGGAACTCATCCAGTAAACAAAATGAACCATCACACACAGGCGCACACACACACACACACACACGCACACACACTCAGACACACACAGGCATACACACATGCACACACACTCAGACACACACACGCACACACTCAGACACACACAGGCATACACACATGCACACACACTCAGACACACACAGGCATACACACACATGTGCACGCACACACTCAGACACACACAGGCATACAAACACACACACGTGCACGCACACACTCAGACACACACAGGCATACACACATGCACACACACTCAGACACACACAGGCATACACACACATGTGCACGCACACACTCAGACACACACAGGCATACAAACACACACACACGTGCACGCACACACTCAGACACACACAGGCATACACACACACACGCACACACACTCAGACACACACAGGCATACAAACACACACACACGTGCACGCACACACTCAGACACACACAGGCATACACACACACACGTGCATGCACACACTCAGACACGCACAGGCATACACACACACGTGCATGCACACACTCAGACACACACAGGCATACACACACACACGTGCACGCACACACTCAGACACACACAGGCATACAAACACACACGTGCACGCACACACTCAGACACACACAGGCATACAAACACACACACACATGTGCACACACACACTCAGACACACACAGGCATACACACACACACGTGCACGCACACACTCAGACACACACAGGCATACAAACACACACGTGCACGCACACACTCAGACACACACAGGCATACAAACACACACACACATGTGCACACACACACTCAGACACACACAGGCATACACACACACACGTGCACGCACACACTCAGATACACACAGGCATACACACACACACGTGCACGCACACACTCAGACACACACAGGCATACAAACACACACACACATGTGCACACACACACTCAGACACACACAGGCATACACACACACACACATGTGCACACACACACTCAGACACACACAGGCATACACACACACGTGCACGCACACACTCAGACACACACAGGCATACAAACACACACACACACGTGCATGCACACACTCAGACACACACAGGCATACAAACACACACACACGTGCACGCACACACTCAGACACACACAGGCATACACACACACGTGCACGCACACACTCAGACACACACAGGCATACAAACACACACACGTGCACGCACACACTCAGACACACACAGGCATACACACACACGTGCACGCACACACTCAGACACACACAGGCTCACACACACACACGTGCACGCACACACTCAGACACACACAGGCACACACACACACGTGCACGCACACACTCAGACACACACAGGCATACACACACACACGTGCACGCACACACTCAGACACACACAGGCATACAAACACACACACACACGTGCACGCACACACTCAGACACACACAGGCTCACACACACACACGTGCACGCACACACTCAGACACACACAGGCATACACACACACGTGCACGCACACACTCAGACACACACAGGCATACACACATGCACACACACTCAGACACACACAGGCATACAAACACACACACACATGTGCACACACTCAGACACACACAGGCATACACACACACACGTGCACACACACACTCAGACACACAGGCATACAAACACACACACACATGTGCACACACACACTCAGACACACACAGGCATACAAACACACACACACATGTGCACACACACACTCAGACACACACAGGCATACAAACACACACACATGTGCACGCAGAGTGCATTTTGTTAATGGCATTTGGAATTACATACAAGGTAGAATATGGGCTTTGGACATGGGCTGTAACAGGCTTAATTCTTGTACCAGTTAAAAAAGTGTTGATTGAGAATCTGCTAATTAAATAGAATCATGAAAATGCTGACACTCAACTCTGAGAGTACAAAAGTAATGCTTTAATTTAGTTCAATATAATTCATATGTGTTGAACACTGTTGTGTGCGCTGGGCATTCAGCAAGAACCAAATCAGCTCCTTATTCTCATGAAGCTTATGACTTAGTGGCAAGAGAACATGGAAACAAGTCAGGGAAAAAAAGTTCATCAACAACAGATGCAATTTAGAAAAACAAAGGTCAGGGGATAAGTATGTTGTAAAGGGTGGAACTTACTACTTTATTGCAGATGGGAAAGCTTTTGTTTTGGCTAAAGCAGTGTCTTGGAAGAGGGCTGTAGAACAAGTAGGGTAAGCCACTGAGCTACACGGGGAAGGACAGGAGAGGCAGAAGGATCCAACACGCAGGCCCCAAGGTGCAACTGTACTTGGAACACTTGCATGCAGAATTGTGCTTGGCAAGATCACTGGAACTGAAGCACTTAGGGACTGGAGTGAGTGAAAGGCGAGGCCAGCAAGGCTGTATCATCTCCTTCTGTAGACCTTCCATCGCTTCATAATGACTGTTCTTCAATGAAATATGGGATGAGTCTTGGAAGTTTGTGTGTGGGGGAAGGAGGGAGTAACACATGTTTTCAAAGGCTAGCTCACACTATATTAAAAATATACTTTCAGGAGGACAAGGTGGAACCAGGAGACAGGTTAAAAGGCTTTTACAGTAATCTAGGTTGGAGAAGATGGTGGCTTGGTCTAGAATACTAGCTGTGCAACTAAAGAGATGTGGCCCAGTTTTCTTATTTAGAAATGACAGGGGTTTCTGATTAATAAGGTATGGATTATAATTTAGAAGGGTGCCAAGGATTTCTGAGCAAGTGGGAGGTTGGAGTTGTCATTGCCAAGCTAGGGAACTCCATAGGAGGAACAGACTTTGGGGCTGGGAGAGTCAGGTGCTACCTTGGGTTGTATAAGGTTGAGATGCCTAGCAGGCACTTAACAGGGAACAAAAGTTGCAAAGGCCTTGACTAGCAAGAAAAGTCTTGAAGACACCAGACAGTAATCTATTAAACACAGAGGGCAACCTAAAACCAAGACTGGAGTATTCTGCATAGAAGGAGAGAATGAAATCCCTGGTGAGGTTGGTGGAAAATCAGGTGGTCTGGACCCTTCTGTAACATCTCCAGGATTCAGTGCTCACAATGGAAAACACAGAGAGTGGTCACTCAAAGATGTGGCATGGGAAAGGACAGCAAAGACCTGAAGTGTCCTCAGTTAGTGTTAACCCTGACCACTGATGAGATCTCAGGCAGATGCCATATCTCTTGTGCTGTCTTGCATTTCTTTTCTGCCTCTTCAGTATGAATCCTATTTTTCAATAGTGCTGGCAATGGCAGAAACTTATGATTTATCAATTATTAGTTAAATGTCTCAGTCACACACCTCACTGCTGTTAGTTATCCACCTCAGTTCTATCCTCTCTCTGTCTCTGTCTCTGTCTCTGTCTCTGTCTCTGTCTCTCTCTCTCTCTCTCTCTGATGTTAGTGAATAGAGGGCTATGGAAGGGAGTTACTTCTAACACAGGGCTAAGGTGATGGAATGCTGATGGGTCCCTTCCCAGGAGGCATTACTGGGGCATCACCAAACAGCTAACAGCTAACTGATAATTTAACTTCAAGGAACTTTTTTCAGTGCTATGGAAGAAAGAACCTGCATTAAAAATAGCTAGTAAAGTAGAGCTTCTACTGCTGCTGCTAAATCCTATTGTTGTAGCCAGATACCTTGACTGATTCCAGATCACCTGTCTTTGAAGAAAGTCTGTACTTCCTTTGATGTAAATGTGGGTTCTTTTAGTTCTGGGAGAAAAGAAGTTTACCCAGGAAGACTAGAGAAACACTTTGCTGAGTATATTAGAGATGGCTGAAATAATGAATGGCCACAATCTTTTGGTTTTTATTTCATTTCTCTCCCTATAACAAATGCCACTAGATGCTTATTGGGATAATGGATGGGGAAATTAAATAAATGAATGAACTAATGTATCAATATATTATATGTATTAGGGTGTAGGCCAGGATCTTCCTAAATAATTCTAAATAAGCTCTGGGTTGCCTAGGGAGCTATGAAGTAGGGATACTTTTTTTCATTGAGAAGATATAAATCTCAGAGCCTAGGCTCTATGGAGTCTTAGGGGATGCTTGATTCTTCACCTGAAGCTAAAACAGAGTCCTGCCATGTCCACTTTAACTTTTACTTGCACAGAACTCTCTAGAAGCACTGGCTATCAGTAAATAAAGAAGCAAGATGTTAGTGGTTAAACGCAGTGCTGCTATATTGAGTGTCCAAAGTCACAAAACCAGACAATAAGTTCCCAGTAAGAGACCATGGACCTGTCATCATATATTGAGGTCGGGGATATAGCAGTGCTCTGTAACAAATATTCCACTCCACCAGCCACTAAAAATTAAAAGTAATGCAGAAAGCCATTGCTTTTTAGTAATAGTTGGTCTCTTAAGTCTTTTCTCTATTTTTAGCCCAACCACATTTGTCCAAACCATCCTATTTCCTTGAGAAGATCATTGTTGAAGCTTTTGGCCAGTTTCCTGTTAGCTCTGTTACTCTTCCATGTACTGGCTGAAGTGACACTTCTATGGTGTAAGTCAAATCAGAAAACAGATGAAAATCGTCCACTGGCTGCTTCCCATTGTACCCCAAAGGAAGACCAAACTCTCCCCAGGACTCTTTGAGAACCTCTATGATCTAGGCCCTCTCTACTCATCTGACTCCATATTAGATCACTGAGGTTTATTTATTCTGCTATCTAAGCCTATAGCTTATTCCTTTTTTTATGCCCAGTAGAACTGAATATGAATGCAGGACAGCCTATTTAGCCATTTACCTCTTGAACTCTGCAGGGTAACTGCATACAAGGCTTTGTGTATGTATATATGTATGTATATGTATATATGACTAGATGGCTTAGAAGGTGATTAAACATAGATATGAGTTAAACTTAAAACAACAACAAACCCTGCCAAAGAGTATATTTTTTCCCAAAGAAGTCAAACATGTATTCCCATGAACAACACAGGAGAGGAGGCTACCTCTTGTCCCCAACTTCTCTTTGTGGCCGTTAACTTTCAGCTGCTGGTGTACATTATTTTCTGTATGTTTGTTTGCCATCTGCATATTATTATGTTTGCTCAATTTTCAACGGAAATGCTCATTTCCTGATTGTTGAATTCATCCTTATATATTCTCGTTACGAGTAAGGTTTTCCCTCACCGGTCTGGTCCCACCACTTCACCAGTCCCCAATAATACACAGAGATGCTGTATTAGATATAATTCTGTTGGCCAGTTACTAACTTCTTATCAGTTAGCTCTGTCTTAATTATTAACCCATTCCTATTAATCTAAGTACTTTCACGTGGTCTCATTTTACTGGAGAGAGGGGCTGGTGGTTCCTCTTTCTCCAATCTCTACATGCTGACTCCTCCTTACTACTTCCTCTCTCCTCCTTGTCTCCTAGCCCCGCCTATCTTGCTTTCCTATTGGCCAACAGTGCTTTATTCATTAACCAGTATGAGAAACATATTTACAGAATGACATCTCCCATCATATTCTGGATCTAGCTTTTTATCTAATATGATATTTAGTAATATACACTCAGTCTCAGGCTTGTCTTCTCAGTGTTTTTCTTTTTTGGGCTTCAGTTTTTTTTTTTTTTTTTTTTTTTTTGAGACAGGGTTTCTCTGTGTAACAGTCCCAACTGTCCTGGAACTCACGTTGTAGACCAGGGTGGCCTTGAACTCACTGAGATCTGCCTGCCTCTGCCTCCTGAGTGCTAGGATTAAAAGTGTGCACCGCCATTGCCTGGCTATCTTCTTATTTTTAATAACTTAAAACAAAAAAAACAAACCAGATATTCTGGGTAAGGAGAAGACCTATCTATTGCTGGTAGAATTGCAAATCTATTCCGCCACTATGTAAAGCAGTGTAATGGTTCCTTGGGAAGCTGGGGATAGATCTGCCTCAAGATCCAGCTGTAGCTCTTTTGGAGATATATCCAAATAACTCTACTCCTTACTATATAGACATTTGTCCAGCCTTGCTCCCTGCTGCTCCATTCATAATAGCCAGAAATTGGGAACAGCTTAGATACCTGTCAAGGACCAATGAATGGATAAAGAAAATGTGTGACATTTACACAATGGTATATTACTCAGCTGTCCCCAACCCAAATCATGAAATTCATAGGCAAATGGATAGAACTACCAAAAACAAATCATCCTAGGTGAGGTGATCCTGGCCCAAAGAGACAAAATATGGGTGGTAGTTTAGCTCCTAAGTCTCCAATGAACAGACTACAACCTATATAACCACATAAGTTAGGCAGAGAGTAAGATGGAGTCGGGCTAGGGGCAGGGGTGGAGAAAGAGTAAAAGAAGATCAAAGAAAGGGAAGGGAAGAGGTGGGTAAAGGAGGAAATGTGAAAAGGAAAATTAAACCTAAGGGCCATTTGAGGGGGTCTTATGGAAAATTAACACAATAGAAGTTTCTTTCTTTTTGTTCTTTTTTTTCTTTTTTCATTTTGTCTTTTCTTTCCTTTTCTTCTTTTGATACAGGGTCTCACTTTGTAGCCCTGGCTATCATGAAACACACTCCAAAAACCAGACCCACCTCAAACTCACAGAGCTCCCCTATTCTTCTCCCTCCCAAGTGCTGGGATTAAAGGTGTGTACCACCACTCTCTGGCAGAAGTTTCTTTAAAAAGACACACACATATATATGAAAGAAATATAAATTGGAATCACCAAATAACAGGGGAAACAAAGCCCCAGTTAGATATCTCTTGTCACTAAATGAAACTTCCAGTACTGGTGAATGAACTACAGTTAATAAAATTCTTGGCTAATGGGGCCCCATGGGAAACATCCAAATAACCCTGGCTATGAACAAGACTATTGGGTGTTCTCCACAAACTGATGTTAAGGCCCATTGCTGAAGACAATACCTATATAACCCACTGACATGGAAAAGAAGATAGGTACCTACATACAGCCTTCACCACCTACTGACCAGCAGGTATCTTTTCTTAGAAATGTCTTTTTATAGTTAAAAGATTTTTCCATTGATTTTTATAAACCATTTAAGTTTATCTATGGTCTCCCACTTAGCTCCAGCTGTCAACTTGACACAGCCTAGAGTTCTCTGAGGGAGTTTTACTTAGGGAATTTGCCTTCCTCAGATTAGCCTATGGGCATGTTTGTGGGACATTTCTTCATTGCTAAGTGATACAGTAGGGACAAGTGTATTGTGGGCAGTGGGCCTGGACTATGTAAGACAGGCAGCTGAGAGTGGGCCCCCCAAAAGCCTGAGAGTAATGTTCTTCCATCGCCCCTGTGTGGGGTTGCTGCCTACGTTCCTGCTTTGGCTTCCTTTGATGATGGACTGTATTCTAAAAGATGAAGCAAACCCTTTCTTCTTCTAAGCTGTTACTGGGTACAGTGTTTTATCACAGCAGTAGGACCCAAACTCACTATAGAGCTATAGACAAATACTTTCCTTTCTCTTGAAAAATGACACCTAATTTTCCAATAATATTTCTCTAAAAGGCTTTGCTTTTCTCACTGAAGTGCATATTTGTTGAAATCAATTAGTCCACATACATGTGGACTTATTTCTGAATTCTGTATTTCATTCCTTTGACACATTTCTCTTTATGTGGATACAAAAGTCTTATATACTGTGACTTTACAGTAAGTCTTGATTGTAAGCATAGCAACTGCCACCTTTCAAAGTTTTTTTTTTTTTATTTCTTTAATTCTACACCCTTTGAATTCTTCCATGGGCTTAAAAATCATTTCCACCTGCTAGAATTCTGACTCAGTATCAAACATGATTATCCTTCTGTATTTTTGTTCTTTGTTTACATGGGTTTACCCGAGGCTGACTCATATCATTTGGGTTTCAGCTCAAGAATAACATCCTCAGAGATCTCTTTCCCTGGCTACGCAATTTAAATTATTCCTCTTCATTTCTCTATTTCAAACAATTTACTCTATTGACTCCAAGCATTAATTACAATCTGAAATTAGCCTTGTCCGTCTGTTAACATAGTTGCTTATCTGCCTTTCCAAACTGAGAATATCAATGATAGTAAACTTTGTCTTACTCTGTTTGTTCCACGAAACCAAAAGCTGCCTTTGACAAACACTAAGCATTTATCAAATTTATCAAATGAACCATTGGCCATTTGACAAACATGTCTCTAATATAATGCTAATCAGATCATGCTAACTTATTCATAACAAGGTATTCTCAGTGAAGGCTGTGAGAAGATGAATGGCAGGAAGAGCCGCAGTTCTCTGAATGGTTGCCAGTGGTGTATGTTGAGCTTGATAAGGCATTACAGAAGCAGGGACTTCAAAACCCTTTTAAGTATGCAGCATTACTTAAAAGGGGTCTTGTGAGCCAGGTGTGGTGACACATACCTTTAATCTCAGCACTCAGGAGGCAGTAACAGGTGGATCTCTTAGTTTGAGGCCAGCCTGATCTACAGAATAAGTTCCAGGACAGCCAGGCCTACACAGAGAAACCCTGTCTTGAAAAACCAAAAAAAAAAAAAAAAAAAAAAAAAAAAAAAGTGAGGAAGGAGTGTGTTTCAGGTTAGAGTTACTTCTAATAGATTTTGTAAAGGGCATGAGCCAAGAACTCATTAAAAACCTTCCACAACTATTACAAAGATAAACAGCAGAAAACTCGAGGACAAAGAAAAATTACAGGTATTTTCAAAACAATACTTGATTTAGTGATGATTAGCCATAGTTCTGGCAGAGACAATTAGACAATTAAATATTGTTTGATTGTGCATGTTGAAAGTAAGAACTGAGAAAATCTATTTATTGAATCTCATCCATTACTCAAATGCATGACTGGGACCTCAGAAAGCTCGTTCAACACAAATATAAAGCCCAAGGACTATGTTGAGACCTCATCACCACACAAGCAGAATATTATCCACTGTGGTTTCCCTCTTGCTCAGAATTTTTGTCAAACTCCTTCAGCCCACCAAATTTGGATGGGCACCAGCTGTTTGTTAGGGACTGTGCTTGGTGATGGGCATAAGAAATGAATAACAACAATTCCCAAAACTTCAAAGAAGACACAGCATTTTTCATTTCTATATCTGGAAGGGAATTGAAAAGTCACACATCATGATAACGATGGTTTGTCTCTCCATTTCTGCCTTTGTTTTCTGTGGTTTTACAGTGGTCTTCGTTCAGTATTTAAGCCTTGAGGTCACAGTGGGTTTCGATTTCCCCTCGCTTAGCCCAGTGACTCATAGGCCACAGCTAAAGATCTAGTATTCTATTATTAGCTTCTTCAAACCTGATTATTCTAAGAAACACCTTCTACCAGCAACATGGTAATCATGTTTAAATATAACTCTTCCCAATCAATCTAAATTTCCTTATTTTTAACCAAGTTTCCTTTTGTTTAGATGTGACCATTTGTTTCTTTTAACTTAACCCATCTTTTATTTTGGCTTTTCAAGACAGGGTTTCTCTGTGGGTTTGGAGACTAACCTGGAACTAGCTCTGTAGACCAGGCTGGATTTGAATTGCCTGTCTCTGCTTCCCAAGTGCTGGGATTAAAGGTATCTGCCACCAACGCCCAGGGGTTAACCCATATTTTAATGATCCTAGTTGACTTTAACATGTAAGATGAGTGTGTGTGTGTGTGTGTGTGTGTGTGTGTGTGTGTGTCTGTGTGTGTCTGTCGAAAGCACATACTTTTGATTGAATATCACTGATTCCCAGTTGGGATTCTCTTTTTTTTTTTCACCAAACCCTGTCTGCATTTTCCAGGTTTTCTAGAGCTACAGTTGTCAGGATTAGAGCTGCTGCTCAAGGGGATAGCGACACCCAATTCATGGCTGTCTAACTACAGCAGTGAGGGTGATTGCATGCTTTGTACATACCAAGTACAGGGCAACACACATACTTGTATTGATATCTGCATTTAACAAAAAGTCTCAGGTAGGGTAAGTATTTGGCCCAGTTGTATCATTAAGCAAAGGAACAAGGGTCATGCATCAGCCTCACCTGTCTGATCATAGCCTATGCATTCAGCCTCCACATTAATATGAAACTCATTTTCCAGTCTTTCAGTAAGTCAGGGCAATAGGGCTGTAATTGTTCATTTTCTGTCTTCACATGTATTTCTGATTTAAAAACTAGCCATTCATAGAAGACATCTGCTTCTGTAGAGTTGGAAATACAAGCCTATAGCTGACTTCTCAGTGACTTTTGCAATTTTGACCATAGGTTATTCATTCGATTTTTTTTATATGTATTGAAGAATGGGAAAGAGCTTTTTAAGTTAATAATAAGACACAATGTCAATATGATGTGAATATAGGCTTGATTTTCACAGCAAATCTTTGTTTAAATTACTTTCTCTTTCTCTTTTTTCTCCTTCCAATCTGTAATCAAAATGAACATTAGTGTAAATAGGATCACTCTAAAATTTTTTTTTGGTATTAGACTTTTATTATACTCCTTGTAGGACTAACTTTTTCTTCAGTTATTTTTTTGTCATTAACTATATAATCATAACGATCAAGTGCCTAACTTGCATGGTAAATAGTTATCCGTTTTCCAAAGAACTTGTTCTGATGACAGAATTTAGAACAAATCTAGTGCATGCCCATACTCAAGAAAAAGATAATCAATTAACACGCTTTTTGAAAATAAGTAATTTTTAAAACCTCAGCATTTTCTACATTTTGGTGAAGCAATTGAACTTTATTTTTGGTATTAGCTGTTGATACCCTGCCTAAATAGCTTCAGGGATGAGTGTTTGCTTTATTGATTTCCTGTCTTTCCCAGAAAGGACAATGAGTTGTTTGCACCTATTGCTGTTCCCATCTACGGTGGGCAAATCGCAGTTTCTTCAGTCTGCTTATTGAATTTGCCTTCATGGTCAATACAGATGGCTGCAATCAAATCAATTCTGGGACAAGCTGCACTCAGTACTGGATCCATCTGAATGGATCAGCCCTAGGATGACAGAATCTATGTAACTGCCAGATACTTATTATGATTTATAAAATGAAAATGCTTTAATTAATTTACTACGAGGGAAAAAGCTACATTCAAAGTGCTAAAATGAAAAAAAAAAAAAAAACTGAGGCCATTAAAATCCCTAAAGAATTAGGTCTGAGGGAAAGAGTCATAAATGATGCCCAAATGACTTCATGCAGACCTACAGATCCAGCTAATGAATGGTTGCTAAATAGGACAAATGCAGCTCATTATCCTTTTAATGGCATGGATTATAGATAATTATAGGTAAACTATCACTGCAATCTGAAATGTGATGTACATGACACTTTGGGCCTTTTGTTATCTCACACAATAACACTGAATATCCTCCAAGTTCAGATTTGCAAGTGAATAAAAGAACGGACCTAAGCCCAGTGCGATGAACCCAATGGCGCACCTACAATAATAATTTTGCTTTGTTTACATATTTACAAATCACTTTCCTAATAAAAGGAAGCTAGAGAAAAGTAAAAAACGCTCATGTCCACCTGTTCTGCAGAACTGAAGCAAGCATACAGAATGAAGTTGGTGTAAGGGACAGAAGGTGAGTACACACTTCCTTTGCTTATTCCTTCCACGCTTGACCCTTGATCAGGTTTGGTGCACGAAGGCAAAAGTTTAGAAAAGGAGCTTGGCTGTCCAAATTTTAGACAGTAATGTGACATGGATGTAAAGACTGGAAAAATAAAATACAAGTGCTCCTTGATGATGAGATAATTTCATTAGGTCTCCCCAGAGGCACAGAATTAATAAGACACACATATAAAAGGACATTGTGGATATTGTGCTACCTGATTCGGGAGGTTTAAAGGCCCACGACATGCCAATGGCAAGCTGAGGCGACAAGAAAACAGGCAGTGCAATTTAGTTTGAGTTGCAGAAGGCAACTTTGGTTTCTATTATCAGGTCTGATGTCCAAGGGCAGAGTAGATGGACTTATAGTTGAAAAGAGAGCAAATTAGTCTGCCCTCTTTTTTTTTTTTTTCATTTTTTTCTGGATCTGCAATAAAATGTATGATATCTAGTCCATTAGTAAGAGCAGATATTTGCTTAACCTACTACTGATCAAATGGTAATCTCTTACTGAAACACTCAGACATACACCTAAAAACAATAGTTTACTAATTATCCAGTCATCTAATAGCCTAGTCAAGTTGACACATAAAATGAACTACCATGCCAGCCCCAAAACTCCAGGAAAAACTGTGCCCCCCCCAGTGCATGAATTATCCCCCAGACAGTAAGAAAATACTAAACTAGAATTATGCACTCATGTGTATACCTCTTAGCATATGGAAATGAGTCATGAGAAATCCTAAAATTGAGGGAACTTTCAAAAGCATATGCATTGCAGGTAAATAGGTAATACATTTACTTTACTCACTCACTGGTCATTAAAAATAAAACAAAGCATTGGGTATTGGGTATACACTGTAAGCCAGGAATTGAGGGAATTGCAAAGACCCGTTTTTTTCCTTTGTAGAGTTTAAAACCAGTCAGGGAACAAGACAAATTTGTGAGGAGGGAATGAATACACCCCCCACCACACACACACACACACACACACGCACACACACACACACAGTATAACCATAAAAACCAGCAAGCGATGCTAAAATTGATATAAAAACAACCACAGATATTTGATAACCTAGATGGAAGCTTCAAGGTATATTATAATAAAGGGGGTATGCCGGCGGTAAAACATCAGAGACCACATTGCATTTTCAAATGCGGAAAAGGTGAGACCTGTCCAAGTGGACCAGAGAGAGCAGGGAGAGCTGGGTGGGAGCAGGTGCAGGGAGACACAGAGAATGAGCATGGAGAATGCACTAGCTCCTACCACTGTAGCAAACTTGGCCCAAACTTGGCCTTGTTGTCTGAATGACAAAAGACTTGCTTGACATGCAAAGGGGATTTTGTCAGTTTAAACACACTCACACACACACACACACACACACACACACACACACACACACACACCACATAATGCTTCATGAGTTTGTATGTCAAGCCTGTGCAGGGCCATGCTAATCTTTTTCTATACCGTTCCAATATTAGTATATGAGCTGCTGTAATGAGCTCATATAGTCACATGCTCTCTTATCAATACCCCATGGTTTATCCTCTTCACCATGACAAGCATTATTTAACTTTATTGTTTATGTACTATATGCCAGGTCTCACCAGGCATCCCTTGCTGTCCTGGAACTCACTATGTAGACCAGGCTGCTCTGGAACCCACAGAGGTCTGCCTTGCTCTGCTCCTAAGTGAGGATTAAGTGTCCCATCATACCCAGCAGATTTTACCAATGATTTTTATCAACAGTAAGTGTCTTTCCCCATTGAAAGTATGAAGCTATTTACTCAAATGTGCTTTATATATTTTCCTTCCTGGAACCTCTCATGCACTACATAAGAGGCCATATCATTTGCCTTTCAACGAGACATCCTTATCATTTCATTTTACTTAGCTCTTAATGCCAAGAGGGCTCAATTAAAGTAAATTACTTTTCAGAGTTGAAAGACTGGTTCCCTTTGAAAATATTCTTCAGAGGTCAATAGTGGTCACTGGCTTAAGAATTTGGGGCCAGGAACTAATGAGGATTGATAAGACAGTGTTTTAGTGATATGCTAGGCATATGAATTGCTGCACTCACATCAAAGAAAACAATATCCTGGAAGAATCTTCATACTTCCTTTCATTTGACAGCCATTTTAGATTCATCCATTAAACAAACAAGAAGAGCCCCATTGCTAAGGAGCTTGAAGGAGAAGACTTGGCAATGCCTCTGAGCCTTTTCTTATGTTACTCCAAGTTTAAAATCGTGAGTACAAATGTATCTAGGTTTTACTTACTTTTCTCATAACCTTATGAATAAAACACATTCTATATAATCCAAGGCACACTCAAAGTAGAGACTTCATTAAACGATAATTATGGTATCTATTTGGGGGCTGGAGAGAAGGCACAGTGGTTAAGAGCATTTGCTGTTCTTGCATAGGACCCGCACTCAGTTTGCAGAGGCCCCGTACTCAGTTTGCAGAGGCCCCACACTCACATCCAGTAGCTCATAACCACGTATGATTCCAGTTCCAGGGGATCCAGCACCCTCTCTGAGCCTCCATGGATACCAGGCACACATGTGATACACATACATATATATGCAGGTACTCACACATAGACATAAAATAAAGGCAAATATACTTTTAGAAAAGGTCACATTTCATAGACTTAATATATAATACCATGGAAGTTCCAGATAGCTACTTATCATATTCTCTTGTCTAACTGGGTTCAAATGCCAGCTTTTGGGAAATGTTCAAAAAGGTCACCTCATTAAGGAAATACATAGACTTAGAATGATCTCATATGGATGAAAGTTACATGATACTTGTAAGTGGCAATAAACTGTGGAGTTTCTGTTTGTTTGTTTTTTGTAAGTTGGGAGTAATTTTTAAAATCACATTTACATGATGGAAGGTATATATACTGTTGGATGCCACAGGGCCTAAAAGTCTGAAGTTATAAAACCCATCATAGGTGACATGTGGGCTTAGTCATGGTCATCTTGTTGATTTCATATTTCCTTTTCAAGGAGGAGAACAAATTCTGGATATTTTCTTAGTCAACTTCTCATTTTAGGCTTTAGTGACCCATCAATCAATATAGGATCTACTTTCTATCTCTATTTGAAAACAAAACAAAACAAACTGTGTGCCAACCCTATGCCAAGCCTTTGGCTTTCAACAGTGAAACACACCCTGTAGCTGTGTACGTTATAACTACGCAATAACACATTTTCAGATCAATAACACAAAGCTGTTATGTAAAAAATAAAGCAAAGCAGGCTGAGGGAGGGACTATTTTAATGGAAGGTCATAAAAGGCCTTCTGAAGCAGCTGGGGCTTCCACTCTCCTTGAATTACTGTCCACACTTTCAATGTAGAACATGTAAGTACTTCCCATGCAGTACCAACTCTCGGTTCATCCATCTTCTGCTTATTTCTACTAGGTTTTGCCTCTCAGAGAGTGAGTTATGAGGGGGCTGATAATGCTATTTCTGTTGACAGCTTTACAAAGAGGTTTGGTTGAAAAGAAGTCTAACAATAACGGATAAAAAAGGATATTCTTGGATTCTAATGACAGACCTTTTTTCTGTGGCACTTTGGGCTCACATCTGCAGATAACTAAGAAAGACTTGGTTTTCTGATTGATTTCAGTTTTTCATAGGTCCTGGGAATATATTTGATGTTTATCATTTGGAATAGATGATATATTTTTGTGGCCATTTCAGTTTGTTCACTTCTGAATCTGCTAGGTAGATATCTTGAATCTATAGTAATCTACTCACAGTTTGATATTCCATTAAACTAATAAGAAGATTAATGTACTCAAGGTATATGTTGCATATTTTCTACTGATGATAGTTTAATTAACATTAAATTAGTTCCTCAACTCTTTGACTTATTTAACAGACTATTGCTAAATTGATGACAAAAAAATGGAAAATTTAAGGTTCAATGTCACGTTTGTCTTATGGTGGTGTTGAACTCTATGGGACAAAGACCTAATTCTGAAGGAAGTAGTTATAGGAACAAAGAAAAGCATTCAATATTTCTAAAGAGAAAGAGAAAAAACAGAGACTCAGAACAATTGACAATAAAGACACACGGCATTGTACATCATCAAAACTCATGGGTAGTTAAATGGAATTCTATGCCTGCTATCAGGAGTCAAATTTCCTTGAGGACTCCTCCCTACACATCCTAGTCATGTAATCTTAAGTGGTCAAGGGATGTTTCTAGAAATCCAATTTTGGATCGGACCATAAGTTATACTTCCTAAGAGTATAATATGCTGGGGAGCTCCCTTGCACTGTAGAGGATTTAGACTCCAAAAAGAGAGAATTCACACCTAGGCCAGTGAACTTCTTTCATGAAAGACCATAAGACTAATACAATGTCTTCTTGTTGAATTGAAGTCTATCTCTACTTCCAGTTCTGTAACAGAAACTGAATCACACCTTGAGGGGCTCCTTTCCTATATCATTTTGACTGCACACATATATTTCAATGTGTGCTGGATCTGTAATTTAATTTTTTTGGGGGGGCATAATGGGAGAAAGCCAGGAAGAAAAGGAGGCCCTTAGCCTTGTTTTCTGATCCACAATTTCCTTGAGTTCTTCCCTAGAACAGCTATTGAGGGAGTTGTAGATGAAAAGGCTTTTTAACTCCTATTCTGATGTTGAGTGTGTATGGATCATTCAGTAGACTCACAAGAAGGGCGGAGCAACTGTGAAGACAGCATTAAGGGACTCCTGGGTCTCTAGATATAATGTTATCAAACATTGTTACATCTTCATTTTTATCCAAAAGAAAATCCTTGTCATTACTGACAAGCCGGCTACTTAGAAAATGGCTTCTAATGGCTTCTTGGATGGATGTTTTGACCAGCCCTTATAGCAATATTCCACACAAACATTTACAAATTGAACAATTCATAAAACTATCTGTAGCCTTCTATGAATTTTAATAGGCTGAAAGTTTCTTCTGATAGCTTTGTTGACCCAGGGTTTCTGGATCACGCAGGCCTTCACCTACTGGATGCTATCTCGCGAAAGACATTTAAAAATGCTTACATAATTATCACCTACTCAGGTAGAAGGACACTACTCCTGGTGATCTGGTCACTGTACTCTCAGTGCAGTATAATTTTATAGACATTTAACACCTGATTGCAAACGAGGTCAATCAAACCTCTTAGCTCATTTTCCCATGACTAACATTCAAGGCAAAGTATGCAATGATCTGCTCTTATACAACTGATTATTTTTTATCCTCAAGGCAGGATTTTATATTTTTCTACAGTAAATTTCATCCTAATGGTACTTTTTTCCCCTGTTCAGCCTCTGAAGAGAATTCTGCACCAGGACTTTTTCATCCATCATATAAGCAGTTATTCCTTCCAGATTTGCAACACATACAGGTTTGGAGAGCATGCTGTAATGCTGGACTCTGCTTTCTGACCTTTGTAGCTCTTTCCTGGGGAAGGCTCTTTCCTACAGGGGAATTATAGGCCTAAGAGTTGAAAATAGCTCAGCAACAAAGCAGTCCTGCTGCCTGTCTCTCAAACCTACCTCCTGACAACCAGTTATCAAACAAACAGTTAAATGAACAAATCTTAAATGAGACTTGTTCAACCATGTCTATACATAGAGACATCTGTTTTTACATTAATTCTTTAAAAACCACCATCAACTTTAAGAACACATTAAATATACCTACCGAGAGGCAAATTAGTGCGGTCACTATATAGCTTCATCAACATATTGTAGATATATTTGAACAACCCTATGTGCTACTCTGTAGTCTGTTTCTCCTGTATGTGGATGTGTGGATACATAGGCCAGGCATCAATGTCAAGTGTCTTCTTCACTCACTTTTCACCTTATTTTTGAAGACAAAGTCTCTCACTGAACCTTAAAGTCATTGATTTGGCCAGACTCACTGGCCAGCAAGCCCCAAGGGTCTTCTTGTTTCTGTTCCCAACATGCGGGACTCACATGGCTATCTGATTTTTTTCATGTGGGTGATAAAGATGGAACTCAACTCTGCATGCTTCTAACAGCTGAGTAGTATTCTGTTGTGCAAATGTACTACATCTTCTTTATCCATTCTTCAGCTGAGGGGCATCTAGGTTGTTCCAGGTTCTAGTTATTATGAGTAAAGTACTTGAAGGCAAATGGAGGGAACTAGGAAAAAAATCATCCTGAGTGAAGGAACCAAGAACCCAGAAAGACAAACATGGTATGTATTTACTTATAAGTGTAAAGTAAAGGATAATCATGCTATAGTCCACAGACCCAGAGAGCCTAGGTAACAGGGAGGACCCATGGGGGGGCACATGGATCTCCCCAGGAAGGGAAAATTGATCACCGTGGGTGAGGGGTGATGGGAACTTGAGGGACCTGGTTGGGGGTTGGATACTGAAAGAGATGATTGGAAAGGGAGGGCATTTTGGGATCAGATGGAAACCTGGTTCAAGGAAACTCCCAGGAACCTACATGGATGGTCCCAGCTAAGATTCCTAGCAATAGTGTACATGTAGCCTGAACTGGTCATCTCATCAGATTGGTGACTACCCCAATTGTCATCAGAGAGCTTTCATCCAGTAATTGATGGAACATACAGAGACCCACAGTCAAACACTGAGCTCAGAGAATCCTGCTGACAGGAGGGAAAAAGAATTATAGGACCCAGAGGGGTCAAGGACATCACAATGACTCACAGAATCAACTAACCTGGTTCACAGGAACTCAGAGTTTGAATCAACAACCAGGGTCCCTGCATGAGACCCACCTAGGCCCTTATGAGTGATAGTTATGTAGCTTGGCCTACTTGTGGGACCTCTGACAATGGCAGTCAGAACTGTCCCTAGTGCTTTGGCTGGCTGTTAGGAATCTATTCCTTATCCTGGATTGCCTTGCCCAGCCTAAAAACAAGGGGAGGTGCTTAGTCTTTCTGCAACTTGATAAGTCATGCTTTGTTGATACCCATGGGAGGCCCTATCCCTTTCTGAAAAGAAACAGAGGAGGGGTGGATGAGGGTGTGTGCAGGAGGTGGGTGAGGAAATGGGAGGAGAGGAGGAAGGGAAAACTGCAGTTGGGATGTAGAATGAATTAAATTTTAAAAGAAAGAAAAAATCTGCATGCTTGTGGGGCAAACACTACAGGTTGAGCCATCTCTCCAGAACTTATCTTTCCCTATCTCTAAAACTGTGATATCTTTCTATGGATTAGACTTGGGAAGAGGCATGAACATACTTAAAATATTTTATCGAGTAGGATCTGGTATATAAGTATTCACTGTTAAGTTTCCATTTCAGTGAGAACTCACTTAAAAGTTCCCCTTTTCATGTCATATTCATTTTGTTTCCCTCTGCATAATTCTACCGTAGCCTAGTTGTTAATACTTTCAAAGTAAGAATTCATATGTACCAAAGCCAGCCTTTCCATATTTTCACAATCATTTTGGTCCCTTATCCTCTTAGTGTATGCTTATAAAATTCCATGAAAAACTCTTGAAATATTATATGGTCTTTTGTGTTCCAACTAGAAGCTAAATGACATCTTTCTGATGCCCAGCCATTCCATTTTAGTTATGGTATGTGATTTTATTTACTCACATCTTTGTTCATAATTGTTTTTGTTCTACTTATGCCTGGATAACTTTACAGGGACATAGCTATTATAAGAAAGGATCACACAGATTTGTGAATGTGCATGTAACATTTATACATACAATATATATTCTGCATCTGAACTATGCATTCCACATAGATATAAAGTGTATCAGGATGCTATTGATGTCTAGTAACTCTGAATGAATGCCTTGATAGTTTATCTTTGCATCTCCTATGGGTATAAACCTCCAGGTGATATGTAATTCAGTATGTGTCTTCTTTTCAACCACTGTGCCTCATATTTCTTCCCCTTACTGTTTTGCATTAGCCAAGATCCTATTATTCTTTGAATATAAGTAATGATCTAGATTTGCCATGTTCCAAATAGATAAACATCCATTTAAAGACAACTCCATTTGTAATTTGCTAATGTGATTTACTTCTTAATGTTAGAGCACTGAGTTTTACCAACTGCATTTTAAGCACATCATGATTTTATGCAATTTTCCCTCTAACGTGTCAACACTAAGGGTTCCCACATGTTGAAACATTCATTCATGCCTATGAATACAACTCATTTTTATGACTCCAAGAGTTCTGATATAATAAGGTGAAAGTCCTGTTTGCTGCAAGACTTTCAAGGTGGAAATTACAAAACATGAGTCTTTCCATTAGAGATCAAGTGTTTGTATGGACGTACATGGTAGCCACACAAATTTCTATAAACATACACATATAGCCAGCTACACACAAAGACATACATAAATAATTTACCCAAATATACAAAGCAAAAACTGTAGATAAAGGTTATGTACTTTGTCTATTTTATTTCAGGCCAATCCCTGAAGTTCTCATTTGTGTTAACATTGAATTTTAATGACTAGTTCTACCTGACATATTATTATCAGCGTAACAGTAAGAACAACGTAAAAGAAGACTCTACAGACTTTTAAGTGAGTGTAAATAACATTGTGAACAACACCCTTTTTGGCCAATCACTATGATGTCCTCTTAGGAACATTGCTTCCAACCTCCAAAGCTCGTGTTCTCTTTAGTAATCACGAGCTTGGAGTGAAGTGGCAAAGAGAGGGAAAAAGAACATGCTATAAATGGTATTTGAAAATTTCTTATGTGAATCCACAGTGTTGCTAGGGAACATGGCTTCTTAGCATTTGGAAAGCTAAAAATCCAAGCCTCTTACCTCTTTTGGTCATAGAAATATATAACATGAACCTGATGTAAGAGCGTTGGAAAGAAATTGGCTTAAAATATTTGGACAACCACAACTTTCATCTTGTGTTCAACTGTTTCTTAAATAATTACATGTTCAATTCATGTTAATAAATAATGGGCTATACGATACTGTCTTTTGTTATTAGGATACCGTGTAAGTGAGATGTCAGGATAATGGCTAAGAGTTCAGTGGCTGTCGATTTTTGTATTACCAGTTTTATAGGAATATAGGGTGCTTAGATATGTGGCTGTTCCTATGAGATTAGGGTTTGCATTGGGAGGAGTCAAGTGGGTTGCTCTTCCTGGGATGGGTGTGATCCATCAGTTGATGGCCTGGATAGAACAAAATGGCTTCTCTCTGTCTATCAGGGTGGGGGCTTAACTGCCTTTCCATGAGGGCATTGAGTCTAGCTTTTGGATTCACACCAAAACATTAGAGGTTTATGGCTTTTAACTTCACTGACTATCTGGATCTTAGGCTTTCCGAGTCAGCCTGAGACCAAAGCATTTGCTATCCTGTGCTAGAGTCAACATTTAAAGTATAGATTTGTCACTTGTCCCTATGAGGTGCTTTGTGAGCTAATTCATGCATTAGGACTTCAATTTCCTCATCTTTAAAAGGGGGAAGACAATATTATCCACCCAAACGAGTTTTAGGCAAACTAAATGAATTGCTATATAGAAAATTCCTGACAGAATGCCTGGCCATCAAAGTGTTTAATACATTTTAGCTAACTAATATTGGAGTAATTGTGGATTTAGTCATTCTTATATTAGAGATTTGTATTTTTTAGAAAGCATTATGAAAAAATCTACATATTCTAGAGAAGGACAAGCCACTAAGAAACTCACAGCTTCCTCTAGCATTACCAGGGACCCTAGCAAGGTGAAAAATATGTGTACAAAAAGAAAGTAACAAAACAAATGCACTATCTAAGGGTGATTGTGCACACCTATAAAGTTAAAGAGGAATGGGCATCATTTAAGTGAGCACTGAATATGCATCCAAGAGTGTTTGTATCAAATTAACAACATACATATGAAGAGACAGTATAATTTCTTCTACTTCATAAAAATGCAGACTGCCAGGTAAGATTGATGCCATAGTTATCAATGTGAAAGTAAACACCACAAAAACTCAGAAACTGGGAAGGGAAGAACAACTCTGAATGCAAATTGAAACCACCAGGGGGACCTAGGTAGGTGGAATACAATTACTCAGCCTGGAAAGCACCCAGGATGCTAGCTAGATTAATAATATACCCACGGTTTATTGTTGTTGTTTAAGTGCCAGGCAGTTTTAAGTGGTCAAAAGTACTCAGAAACTTCTCATTAGATTTTTTATGATTAAAAAGGGTTTTGAAAGTACATACACTGTAATAGTCAAAACCGAACTGAGAGAGGGGCAGGACGAGGAGAGAAGAGCACTGTGTCCTCCATTGTTGTCCATATTTCATCTTTATATAGTCCGGAAAAGGCTTACATTGAAATACGATGATAGAAATGAATGATTTCCTCCTGATGGGTATGGAATTTCAGAGCGTTATTTTCCCCTCAAACTACACTATTCAAGTTGCCATTACATGAAAAGAATAAAAACGCCATGATAATGAGTTTCGTTGGAGAAATGTACTCGAAGCGTTTGCTGCAATGCAGAAATAGATTTTTGACAGTGGCACTGAAGTCAGTGTCTGCAACTGTTTTTACAGTATTTCAGGCTGGAGCTATCTGGGCCAAATGAGTCACTTCTTGAGCCGTGAACTCTGGCTCTCTTCTGTACCAGGGTCTATTTATTAGGCCAGCAGCCAGGAGTCTAGATCTTAAAAGATGTGATGTTCGATGTCAAGGCCAGGCACCTAGAGGACCACTGGGGTGTGGCACAGAGGACAACACTGCTCTTTCTCAATTTAGAACGGAAAATGCTCACTGTTGCTCCTCTGCTAGTCAGGGTGTTGAGTTCGGAACAAGAAGTCCTACCTCATGCCTACACAGAAAGAGGAGAGGTAAATATTTGCTTGTTCTAAGCTTTCTCTTTTTAGAGCATTCTGTTCTAAGCTACAGCAAGAAGAGTAAGTCTGTCTGATTATTTCTTGGCAGGTACAATTCCCAAATTATTTCATAGACCCAAGTTATATCAAACTTTCTCCCAGGGACCTTTTATCAGCACTGAGTGATCTAATTCGTCTAAGAGAGAAGAATGCATATCACCTTAATGAATAAAGGCTTTCTAAGATGGTCTTGGGTACCCATCATAGAATAGGTCTATGGTGTTTGCTTTATGTCTGAACCTACCCGAAAAGAATAACCCTGAAGTTTCTGCAAAGTATCTATACCCGTCTACTCATACCATCCTCTTCCTGGCTGTGAACTCTCTATGATGAGTTGTGTCAGATGATTTGGAGTGCTCTGAAGGGACCCAACTCCCAGCTCTTCCCTAGCCTTCCTCTCAGGTTGGATTGTACCTATTTTACATTATCCAGCAGAAAGAGAATATTTCTTCGACATTCAACTCAAGCGCCTGCTCATCTAAATGACCCTCATTATCTTCTAGACAGAGTTGTGAATTTCTTACATCGTGCTACATTTGAGTCTTTCCTATTTCTATTACAGCAGATGTGCTGCATCACAGTCCTTACTCACACTAGGCAGGGCTCCGTAAATGGAGACCACATAGCCTCTATGGGCACCTTAATCTTATGTGCCCATTGGTTTGCACTTAACCCTGTCATTTTAATATCTAGAGTTCAAATTAGTAGCCAGCAACTTTCGTTTGTTGAACTTTCTTCTCATGGTCTGCACAGAGCCCTGATGTTGTTTTTCTCATCTTTTACAGACTCAAGTCCAAGTCTGGTCTGAATGCTTCTCAAACGCATGAAGTATGTCAAGTAAGAGCTATTTATTATTTTCACAGTGGTTAAGCATATTACTCGCTTTGTATTTTAACTTTTTATTGACCGCAACCTGCCTCCTTTGTTGCATTTATAGTAACTAGGTTATTTCTTTCTGTCAGAATTAAAGTTTGAGGTTGGTTATTGAAATTGTGGGAACACATTCTCTTTAAGGTGTGAGTGTCATGGGATGAGAGAGAGGGGAACCTGAAGAACTGAAGAGAACAAGTTATTGACTATGTCTGCACAGAAAAAGCTGAAGCCAGAGCGTGAGAACCAGGTATCAGGGCTTAGAGGAACAAATATAACAATAAGAGACAAAGAGTTGTGCTATTCAGATAGCCATACTGTGTTGCTTTTAACTCCAAGCATAACCCTTTCCCCTCTTTGGGCCTTATTGACTTCATTTGTTAAGTGAGGAGACTGCACATACGTCTTCTGTGTGCCACTAATATCATGTTTTGCAATCTGTTCAGAGAATTTTGTTAGTATTTGCTTAATTAGAATGTTAAATTTGGTTTTTTTTCAACTTTGTTGTCACCATAAATGGTTGTAAATGACAATATCTGTATAACCACAGCTTTGAGGAACTAGTTACATAATTCTAAATGCACATTAGATTCATGGAATTTAAAGCTTTTAAAAGTGCCTCCCTATACGTATAACATACCTCATGGTTAGCTGAAGCTTAGTGCTGGCAATGACCTGTCTAAGCCCTTCATTTTCATCACTTCATATAAGCCCACATCATCCAGGGGCTTATACGAGTTTACACCCATTTCACAGATGGGAATTAGTGGCACAGGAGGTTAAGAATTTTGGCATGTTTGAACTGTCTCTAAGAGGCAGAGCTGGAATCCAAACCTAGCCAGGCTCTAACTACACATGTAAAAACGGGGTACTGAAAGGCACTGCTGCCCTTCATCCTCGGATTGTGCTTTTCTGTGGGTCACACAAGCCTACTTTGCTGAATATCTTCCTATCCAGTAAGTCAGCTTAGATGGTGATATTTTATTTTGTAGTCTTTTTACTGTCCTTCCATTACAATTACATAAAATTGCTCACTTACCCACAAATTTGGAAGTTACATTTCAGTGCACTCCAGGAAACTGTTTTATCTAACAGTCCTGTTGGGCATCATCCATTCTTGACTATTAAAGGAAATATAAAGTCACTACATTCAATGGAAACAGTGTGTCCTTAGAACTGTACAATTTATGAACTACTAACACTAAGGCATCCCTTCCTGCCTCCCTGATGCTGGCCATTCAGCTTCCAGATAAGAGATTCTAATAGGGTGAACAGATTACCCCATTATTGGAATTTCCATTCACTGCAATTATACCTAGTTTTCTTTAGAAAGTCAAATATATTATATATGAAGTAATTTCCCTTTCAACATACACGTACACACACACACACCAGATAACATTAAATTTTTGTGAAATAAATCTATTTGAACAGTAGAAGGCAATTTAGAAAATTGAAAATAAATACTGACTATAATCTCAGAGATCCATCATGGTTATTAACATTTTGCTATTATTTTTCATCCCAATGTCAGTGCTTATGTATCTGCTAGTATTTTACATATATAAGTTCAAAATTAGCTATGCAATTGTCATATGCTCATATTTTCTGTGTATAATAAGAATCTTCTTGGTATCACACACAGATTGAAATTTTAACTATGTTTCAGAAAACTAGAGATATCACAATGGTAAGAAATTTGTACTGACAAGAATAACACAGACCAAACTTGTGCCCCTTCCGAAAATGATAAGAACATTAATATAAAATGGTGTGAACTGATTTGTACATTAGAAGATGAGAAATCTCTGGGGAATAGTAAACAATCCAAGTTCAGTTTAATGACTAGAGAATTTTTTTTTGTAAAGTTGTAGTGAAGGAAGAAGGAATTTAGATAGAGTAGAATATCTGACTTGAGGAGTTAGACCAGACAGGCTGGGAAGATCAACATACATAGAGTATGGACAGATATGTAGTGTGGCAGATACAGATAAGATTCAAAGATATACATAAGCCAGTTTAGCGTCTTGTTACTTGTATTTAAACAAGTGTAATAAGCTCTTCATAGGGTTTATGACCTCTTCGTCCATGATTTTTGATGGAGTTTACAGTACTAGCCATGGATTCCTTCCTGTGGAATAGGCCTCAAATCCAATCAAAGAATGGTTGGTTATTCCTACATCACTCATGCCATTATTGTGCCAGTGACCACGTCTTGCCTGATAGGTTAGTATTCTAGTTTGTAGGGTTCACAGTTGAGTCTTTTTATTCCAGATACCTGTGTAATACTGTAAATGTCAGTCAGTAGCAGGGAGGTTTCCAGCTCAATCTCATCTTGATTTCTCTATATGCTGTAATGATAGTGGTGTTTTTGGCAATAGGGCCTTATCAATCAGTTCTCATGAATCCTAAGAGGAATGGTAAGCGCCTGTATTTCTGGAAGCTTCTCTTTGCAATGAACGATGGAGAGTGCAGACTCATCACCACACAGGGTACTTAGAATATGTGACAGTTGAGTTTTCACCCTTAAACAGAACATTTGTATTGCTCCTCCTAAGGTTCAGGGACTATCACAGATGAGGGGGGAAAAGAATTTAAGAGCCAGAAAAAGTTTTGGTCATGGCAATAACCATTGAAATCATTCTCTTAGAGTAGCTGTATCTGTCTGAAGTGGGCTTGTACAAGACATCGTTAGTCAATCACAGATCAGATCACAGGGAGACTCAGACTCACACCACACCCTGCTGAATTCTTAGCTATTGGTGGATTCTGGGAGAAAGGCAGTCACAGTCTTCACTTGTGTTAATATAGGTTCCTATAGGCTCCCACCATGTTCCAAAGGATAGCTTGAAACTCATTGGTCACACAGAAATCCTTGGTCTAACTCAGGGGATCACAAGATAAAGCAATACAACAGGGCCCTGAAAAAGGGACTTCTATGGATGGAGAGCTGGCAGAAATGGAAATTTCTAGTGTGTGAGATACATATGATATGGCAAGGGAATTCAATAAAAGTTAGGTCATAATTCCCCTTTCCAAAGATTCACAGAAAAGTCCTTAAGGATTCATTTGAACAATGATCATTATACACTTGATTCTAGGGAAGGAACCGCCTGGAAGAATGGATGGGAATTGATGGGTTGTGTGGTGTTCACATGGGCTAAGGAGCAGTGCTGTTCCTATCAGTCCAGCTGGAATTAGGGTGAACACACATAAGGACCTTGCCTCATTAATGGGAAATAACTCATTCCCCTTTGATGTTACCATTGCTATTGTCTGGCCTAACATAATTCAAAAACTAATAAGTTTCCAAGTAACTCAGCTGTGCTAAGGAAGAAAAGCTCAGCAATGTTTGTAGGGATACAGAAACACGTAGTATTGAGTAAGGTAAAAATGCACAATTTCTGACATTTGATCAGAAATTATCAGGTATGAGAACAAGCTGATAGCAGAGAGAATGAGGATAAAATAACCAGATAAACTGCTCAGAACTTACAAGTACTGGAAGTAGTGAATGGGGACATTAGAAAAAAAGAAAAGAAGAGAGAGAGAGGGAGAAACATAGGTTAGAAGTCTATTCTCAGCGGTACAATCAGAATGTCAAAAACAAAACAGCTCAAATCAAACTGACAGAACTCAAACCTCAGCCTAAGATGAAAAAAATACACTGAGTAGGAAAAAGAGCTAACTCAGTCAACAAAGAAGTCACTAGTAAACCAAACTGCCCTGTCCTGTTTATTTATCCAAAATCAAACCCAGGAGAACAAAAGAAAGATGCACAGAGTATCAGTGGTTTGTGGGACTTGAAGCAGCTGAACACATGAACTGAAGTCCCTAGAAAAGGCAGGAGAGAAGTCAGAAAGAAAATATGTGACCATCACAGAGGGAGCCATTATAGGATAGAAGAGAAAACTGACTCTAGAGAAATGTCCAGAGACCTACAAGGATGACCCAACTAACAATCTGAGCAAAGTGGAAAGGCTACCTTAAATGCCCTTTCCCGATAATGAGATTGATAACTAACTTATATGCCATCATAGAGCCCTCATCTAGTAGCTGATGGAAACAGAAGCAGACACTCACAGCTAAACACTGAGTCAAACTCCTGTAATCCAGTTGCAGAGAGGGAGGAGTGATAAGAAAAGAGGTCAAGGCCAGGCTGGAGAAACCCACAGAGACAGCTGACCTGAACAAGGGGGAGCTCATGGACCCCAGACTGATAGCTGGGAATCCAGCATTGGACTGACTCAGACCCCCTGTACATGAGTCTCAGTTAGAAGGCCTGGGCAGTCTAAGGGACCTCTGACAGTGGAACCAGGATGTATCCCTGGTGCACAAAAGGACTTTGGGAGCACATTCCCCATGGAGGGATATTCCCTTAGCCTAGAGGCAGGAGGGAGGGCCTAGACCCTACTTCAAAAGTCTTGACAGATTCTGATGATCCCTTTTCATGAGTGGGGAATGGGACGGGGGGGGGGGGTCAGCAGCATTGAAGGGAGGGAGGGGAAACTGGGATTGATTTGTAAAATAAGAAAAAATATATAAATATAAAAAAATGTGTAAATATGACTGAAGAGCTTCCAAACTTGAGGACAATTGTTATATTTTGTTTTAGTTGTATGCAGCAATCGAGTCCATTGCAGTTCAACAATTCCACATTTTAGATTGTTTTCTCTATTGAAGGTTGTAATCCCCGCCAATGACATTCTTCTGTGTTTGCCTATACCTGCATAGGAAAGATCGGATTGAAAAAGAGTGCATTTTTAATGGGTGCAGGTGTTCTGCAGATGGTAAAGATACATGTCCTCCACTGATATAGCTGGGTTTGAAAATTTGAAAAAATTATGTTTAGAAGTTTCCAGCATTTATACACAAAGCTGCTTGATGTGCCATGCTTCAAGGAACTCATCCAAATGGATGGCTCCTCTGAAATGAGTGTGATCTCTGAACTCAGTTAAAGCATGTGCCAGCCAATAACCAATGGGAAGGTGGAGCTAATTTTAATCCCATCAGCGCCAAGTGAATCAAACAGGTTTGTATTTGAAACGGTATGTCAGACATTAGATGTTTAGGGGCTCAGGTTATGTACAGTTTGGGAGAAGATTAAAAGCATATCAATTAACAGACATCGACAAGATCATTCTTAGATGTTTAAAAGCCATACATGGGTCCATTGAACACTGCTGGACAAAAAAATAAAAAAGCATCCATAGCCACTAACTTGCCGCTAGATGATGAAATTTTATACCTTAATTTTCATCAATATTAAATTACAATTAAGTGGAAACTAACAATCTGCATGCCAGTATCTGTATGTGTCTGTAAAATAATGTTATACTATTTTAGACATCAAAGTGCTCTTATAAGCACTTTCTGGATTGAATCTGACACCTCTGGATTTACTTAACTTTTCCAGGAAAGAGATAGAACTGTACTGTGGAGCTTGATATGACTGAAACAGCAAACTAGGAGCACTAAATGTCAAAAATGCCCCTTCATATGGCATCTCTAATTATAAATTGACACTACCAAAGCATTGACAGCTTCCATGATATTACCAGCATTCACAGGCTCCACAGCTGCAGCCAAATCTCCAGTATCTCGCCTACATTTGTTTTTCCTTTCTGACATTTGATCAGTCAACAGTGGGAACTCTGGTATTCTCCCCAGCCATCCTACAGCTCAAAATCCAGGCTGCTTCACATTGCCCTGAAAGGGGTGGGGAGAGCAGGGTGGCTTTCAGAGTGAAATCTGCATCTATCAATCACTCAGCAGCTGCTAAGGAACTGTCCTTTGCAGAGGTGAAGCTGAGCTGCTCACTGGGAAAAACGGATGCTGGTGGACATGAAAACAATTTGGGCAGCTGGAAAGGCTCCTGAAAACTGGAGAGACTGGATTTCCAGGGCTTGGACAGTGAAGCAGAGGTGGCTTCAATCTGTGAGAAGCAGACAGGAGAAGAGCTTCAGGTCGGTTTAAAAATGGAATCTGGGGAGCTCTTCCACAGAGAAAATCACACAGGCTGAATCATACCAGGGGAGGGATTGAGGGGGAAAGCCTGACTCTGGGGGCCTCATTTAAAGAGAAATAAAGACAGTAAAGACAACTCAGCCTCCAGCACAGCCTCAATTAAAGCTTGTGAGGACACATGCACAGTCTGGGGTGGGGGACCTCTGCAGAAACCAGCAACTAGTCCTGCCCTCCTATTGAGTTCTTTCTACTGTGGTGTCCCTCTCCGAACCTCCCCCCGTGAAATCTTCTCCCACAGAGGCCTCTGAAGAATCAGGACCACAGCATCTCTGAGGCGCTTATCAGAAATGCAGAATCATTGTTGCAGCTCGATGTTTGGAAGTGGCACCACTTTCCCTAGACATGTGTATGACTCTGGGGCACATTAAAGTTTGAGAAGCAGTGCGTGATAACATACGCAGTACTCTGTCAGAGAGAGAGAGAGAGAGAGAGAGAGAGAGAGAGAGAGAGAGAGAGAGAGAGAGAGAGAGCATTTCACAGCAGCTGCATATAGATGAGGAGTACCCATCATGTTTTATTCTCTCTGCAAACACTCATTTAGCACAGTAAGTAATTACTTCACAGGCCTTGGGATTGAGGGGGTTTCGCTATCATGTATTGGACTCTAGTCTGTCTGTTACTGTGTGAACTTCTGATAGTGATATATAAACATTGTTCCATTCCTGAAGGAGACTACAGACATATTAGGAAATGGTTGATTTTAAAAAGTTAGTTTTGATGTCAAAAACACATCTTTGGCACTGAGGTCCCATGAGACATGAGTAGGGATGAGTAGGGATGTATGTAAGATGGTCATAAGCAAGCAATGGGGGAGCTTCTGTGAAACTGACAATCCTGTGCTGAGTCCTAGAAGGAAAAGACTTTTTCCCCCATGTTGGGCACAGGGCCTTGTTGGTAGGATGATGGGAAACACATAAACAAAGGGGTATAAAACAGAAGGAAAAGCTTCAACTAATCCTCAAGGGCAAGAGACAGGTTGAGCTGTTCAGATAATTTAAAGTAGTTCCAGATGGCTGGGTTTAGGTTTTGAAGTTGGTCAATGGGGGTCTGGTGGTAAGTGGCAAGGATGGAGAGCTTGGCATGAGCCGGGAATTGAGAGTTTATAGACCAAGCACTTTGGGATACTTTCTATGGAGCAATAAAAGGGAGTTAGTTGGGAAGAGTTTTAAGTAGGGCAATAACTGGATCCTGTTTGTGTTTTAGAACCATCACACTGGAGGATGTTTGGGGAATGGTGATTAGCCAATTTGGCTTAAGCATAAAGTACACAGAGAGAAGCAATGGTGTCTGGAAATGCAGCTTTGGATGCAGATCACAGAGGATGCTGGCTTCCATGTTGTGTGCTTAGTAGACAGCGGGGAGTAGGAGGATGCTTTCGACTCAGGAGGGGCTGAGGGCAGAAGGCCAGCTAGGAGGTGACTGCAATCATTTAGGCAAGGGGTAATAGAACCTGATGACTCCAAGAATAGAAATTAAGGGCTAGATTCAAGAAGCAGGTGCATAATTATAAGGGGAGTTTCATTACCCATTTTAGGGTGGCACAATTTTATACACAAATCAGATCTTTATAAACGTCTCTATTTTCACATCCGAATATAGCCTCACTTCTGCACCAATTACTGGGCGAGACACTCCTAAGGTTTGGTGGGTCACCAGGGAAGACTGTCTCTGCTGCCCTAACGGCAGGTCTGTACCTCAGTCCTAGATGGGCACACAAAACCAGAGTAGGGGTGCTGTGATAGTTTTGGTCTCTGAACCCTTCTTTTGGTTGCTTTCCAACCTTGACAATTTGTCTAAGGAAGCATGCTGTCATTATTGTTCGTCTTTATCATCCTCTAAGATAGCAGCCTCCCCTTTCTCGCCTCCAACCCTTTCCACTCGCCCATTGGTTGCCTTCACTCATTAGAGTCACCGATTTCTTGGTGCAGTAGAGACATCAAAGCCCTGTTTCCAGATCCCAGTTCCTTTGCCACAGTATGATGGGTACCACTACCACTCAGTCACACCTACCCCAACTGGTGCCACGCTAGCTTTTATGTGATTTGAAGCTATAGCGCTTTATTGCAGGTGCCTATTTCCAGAATTTCTTTAGAAAGCTCTTCCAAGTGTTTCAGTTACACATTACAGAGTATTTATAATTCTGGGTCAAGCATCATGCTTGGCTTGACTTCCAAAATACAGAATTCAAAGTGGCTATTTTCTCCCCTAAAGAAAAAACGTTCTTGAAAAAGATAGGAAGCAGCACTGTATATGGGTTTCCTGTACATCAGTTTGCACCATGTGACCATTTGCCTTCTGTTGCTAGATGTCTGTATTCTCTCTAATGCAAGGTCCAACAGGCCTAGGCAGTGATTGGAAACAGCCATTCTTCAGTCTTAACATTTGGGGAGGGGGGAAGCTATTGTTATCTGAGCTTTTTATTTTCGTAAAGGTACTTCACCAGAATAGAAGCTGCCCACACAATACTTGTGTGAAAATCATGCTTGATCAAATAGTGTTCAAATCTTCACCACTTTTGAGTGGAACAGAACAGCATTAAGGCATGTATGTGTTCATCTACACAAAATATATAATAAACAAATTCAGATTTTCACTTCCATTTAAATATGTAATACCAAAATAGTATGCCTTAGCAAAGGCATAAGCTCTTGATACCCAGATATTTTCTTCCCCAGATGGACTTTATTGTTGTGTTAAAGATAATAATATTGTTGATTTATGAAGTACCTACCCGTATAAGAAATTGGAATGGGCTTATTTTATGGACTTTATAAGTCACAATCCTTTTCCCTTAATGTGTAGACTGATGACTTAAATTATCCCACAAGAGTGGTCATTCATGTAAATTCAGATATAAAATAAAGCTTACAAATATATTTTTTATAACAGACATTTCCTCTCTAACCTTGAGTCCCATAACCAAGATAACTTCTATTATAAAAATGGCTTGAGGACTGAATCCATTCCCCCAACTCAATAGTGTGGGATATTTCCATACAGTTTTACTCAGTTCTCACAATGGTTTTGTAGTTTGATTGTTCCTAGGTTGATACTGCTAGACCTGTTTGATAAACATATACTTATTATCTTCTGGGAGTTTCCTTTTTACTGCCGTATTTCCCCCCATGGTTTGATAAGTAGTTTCTTTCTTTTAAATTTAACTTATTTATGGATTCTTTGGAGTCTCACATCATGTACCGCAATTCTGCTCACCTTCTAGTCCCCCATACCCTCCCCGTACCCTCCCCTCACCCCTGCAGTTCTCCCCCACCCTACAAAACAAAACAAAGCCAGCAAACAAAAACAGGGGCTAAAACAACCAACCAACCAACCAACCAACCAACTAACCAACCAATCAACCAACCAATCAATCAATCAACCAATCAACCAACCAACCAACCAACCAACCAACCAACCAACCAACTAACCAACCAATCAACCAACCAATCAATCAACCAACCAACCAACCAACCAACCAACCAACCAACCAATCAAACAAACAAAACCCTTTGCTTCTCCTCCTTTCCAACCTCTCCAACACCTCATTAGTCTTGGTGGCACTGGGAGCCATGTGTCACATAGTATATCCATTTGTCTCATCAGCTTTATTAGCCAATGTTCATAGCAGTGGGTCACTGATCTGGGTTGAGGCCTGTGGTCTGGTACACCATCATCACTGGATCCTCACCGGAACTCTCTCCGGTGGGAGATACCGCAAGTATTGTTCCCTTCTACAGGACCAGTCCCTTCACAAGCTCTAGAAGGTCCTAAATGGGTGGGCCTACCCGAAGCCCAGCTGAGGGCCTGGCTGGTAGCTGAGCTGGTCACTGGGGCTGCCCACCTCAGGTGAGGGGGCGGAGTCAGTTCTCCTTTTTGCATGCCATCAGGGTCAGTTTATCCTCACCTGTGGTGAGGATTGGGACCATCTCTCCCAAGTTCAGGGTCCAGCTCTCCTGTGAGGGCTGGGGGCCGCTCTCTTGCTACAGTGTCCAGCCACCAGCAAGGCCCCCTTCCTTGGGTTAGGAAGGGTGGGGCTAGCTCAGCATGGCCCTCTGATTTCATCTGCCTGGTTTCCTAAGGCCCCCTGAGGTGACACAGGGCACAGACATCAACACTGACCCCCTAGCTGCGGCTGGACCACCAACTCCGGACATAGTTCTCTGCAGCAGCCTCGGTCAACATCCTGGCTCTGGGTAGAAGCAATAGTCACTCAGGTTGGGATGGTTCAGGTTGGGATGGTTCTGGCACCAGCATGTCCCCCAGACACCACCAAGGCCTCAAGCTGTGGTCCCAACTCCAGGCTTCTTTGTGGCCTCTGGTGGCAAAACGGGACTCATATTTCAGCATAGATCCCAGCCGTGGTAGAACCACAGACTCAGACAAGGTCCCAGCAGCAGCCAGGTCTGGATGTCACCACTGTACCACATGGCAGACCATTCAGATAGGCATTGTGGTCCTCAGTCACCAACATGGCCCCTGACCTTGGGCATCTGTACCTTCGATGATAACCAGAGCCTCAGACGTCAGCACAGACCCTGGCTGCAGTAGGGCCATGTGATAGTTTTTAAAGTTATTTCTTGGGCTGCCTCTTCAAGATTAAAAAAAAAAAAAAAAAAAAAAAAACAAAGTTTCAGACTGCTCCATAAATTAAATGAGTTTCATTTGGAAGCATCAGCTTTGCTTTTTGAGATCTTCTTTGCATGCTTTTGGATTTTTGTTTCCAGAACCTTGCTTTGACTCTGACCCTGGCTCCCGACAGTTAACCTGGATCTGGTTCTGACTTCACGGAGCATTTTTATTTCTGTTGCCACCCAGATAACGAGTCCCTGAGTCCTTAGGCCCAGTCCCATAGGACTCGATTTGCATTTTAGGTACATTGAAATGTTAACCTGTTTGTAAAGCTTGGCCACATCTTTTAGTGTTTAGTCTTGAACTAGTGCCTCATTGCTAGGTATTATGTAGAATGGGGTCATCTTGTATCTTCATTTTAGAGTCAGAAACTAAGTGAAGAAATGATTTATCATCTTGCTCCAAATTGCAAAACTAGTCAGTATAAGCTGAGCCCCAGTTCAAGACTTTTCATTTGGTTCTGAAAATCAAAGTTTATTTCATTTTTTAGAGAGCTATTCTCCATGAATCATTGCCCAGTGGTGGGAAAGCAAGAACACACATGATGATTTAGAGTCAAAGGAGATTTACTCTAGTCCCAGATCGCTTAGTTACTAGCTCATCTTGCCTTTAGTTTGCTTGTTTTATAATGTTCTGCAGAGTTGCCATGAGCTTAAAGCACTTGGGAAATAAAAAAAAAAACAAAAAACAAAACCAAGCTATACAAATGTGGAGGTCTCAGTCACTAAAAAACTTGTTCTTTAAGACTCAAATAGTATGTATTAATTTCCAAGAAATAATAAGGCACAGTTAAACATGAAGAGGAAATTTTCTTTGTAATATATTTTAATAGTGTTGTGTTTTCTTAAAATTGCAACTGATGTGTATGTATGTGTGTGTGTGTGTGTGTGTGTGTGTGTGTGTGTGTGTATATATATATATATATATATATATATATATATATAGAGAGAGAGAGAGAGAGAGAGAGTCAACCAATCAGTTAAGAAATGACATTGATAAAAACTGGACAGAGTTGCAATTTGACTGTCTGCTAAGCTCAGTACTGGGGGTCAATCTCTCTCCTGCCTTTCTTTTCTTTCTCCACTTTTCTTTCCTCCTCCACTGCTCCTTTCTCCCTCCCTCTCTTCTTTGTAGGCAGAGTCTCACTTCCCAGCCAAGGACCTGGAGTGCTAGGATTACAGCCCTGGACCATCACAGCCTGGTATCACAGTCTTTGTGTTTAGATCTGAAAGATGCTCTTTAGAACATGGTTCTCAACCTGTGGCAACCTCTTGGCAAACCTCTATCTCCAAAAATATGTACATTATGACTCACAACAGTAGCAATATTACCGTTATGAAGTAGCAATGGAATGATTTTATGGTTGGGGGGGGTCGGCATGATTTGAGCAACTGTGTCAAAGGTCACAGCATTAGGAAGGGTGAGGAACCCCTGCTTTAGAGTAATTCTTTCAACACATTGAAATTTAATCTCTACAATCAAACAGTGGCAAAACCACAGGATCTACATTCACTACTGGCAAGTAAATATGTTATCAAGCTGTCAAGTAGCTCACAGAATCTTGAAAGGGCTGGAGAACCAAACTTCTATGTCACAACCAGACACAGGGCATCTAGAATTAAAAACCAGTGGGAGAAAGACCTACACTTACCACCCAATGTTCTGGAAAACCTACTCAAGTTTTCATCTCTGAGGATGCATACTAACACCCAGGTTCATGGTGTTTTATTCAAACTCTCCCCAAAGAAACAGGCATCTCTTCTAGCATGTCTGCCACTTGTCCCTTCCTAATTTTGGTCTCTGAATTTGCTGAGTGAAACTAAGTTCCAAGTGGAACCTTAACTTCAAGAAGAATGGAAATTAAGTTGTTTAACATTTCAGATTCTCATGTAGCATGGTGAGCTATAACAGAAATGTTATAGATGTGAGTAGCTAAATATTCTGTATCTACCATAGGCAGGTCCTACAACTGCCCTCATTTTACAGATGAGGAATTTGAGTCTTAGGTAGATTATGCTATTTTATTAATAAGTAAATTAATAGAGCAGGAACCAGGATTTCAACTCGTGCATTCTGTTCTAATATTTACCTTATCAACCAGTATCGAATTTCATAATTACTTCCCTGTGTGATTCTCCCTAAAAGAATGTGAACTACTGGGGATCCAGGGTTCTTTCTGAATCAGTAACTTTCATTATCAGATACTAAATCATTCATCTATCAATCTAAAACTCTGTATTGATTATCTGCTGTGTGACAGAGATTCTTCTATGGGCCTGGGAATATTATGGTTCATCTTACACATTGTTTCTGCCTCAGGTAAAAAATTATTCATTAATTAAGCACAATTTGAAAGTTACATGGATAAGAGCACATTTAAATGGGAAAATTAAGCCAATTTGGGGGGGGCAGAGAGACACACCTCTTTAGGTAATCAGCTTAAGTCACAGGGACAGTCACATAAGATGAGTGTCTTCCTCTCTAAGGACTATGGCAAATCTGTGAAATGAATAGAACATGAGATGGTCTCAAGGCTGAAAGGAGGCAGTGGCTGGACCATGGGCAGCAAAGAAAAGACTGGCTTGGGACAAGGCTAAGGCAGAAATGCAACACTCAGTAAATAGATAAGTATAAGCATGCTTCCAGAGGAGGAAGCTGGCACTTTAAAGATATTTTTCTTTACTCTGAGTCTATGCCTCCAAAACGGCCAATAGAAATGCAATTTTAGAACAGGAAAGGTAGGGGCAGTGTGGTAAGCTTGTCTAAAATCATCTTGGTGTGATAGTCTACATGAAACTTCAGAGGAAAAAAATCATTGTGAATGTAGATTTCCCACAAGGAGAAAAGTAAAAAGTGTTCAAGTCACAAACTAATTTGGTATAATGAAAATAAATCACACGGATTGTATCTTCATTTCTTTAGATTGCCTCTGAGTTAATATTTTTGTTCTGACGAATTGGCAGACATCGTCAGAATTTTACCTAAAGCTGATTTTAAAGACTACATCTGAAAATCAACCACATAAAGCCATATACCCTTTATCTCATTTCCTTAGTGGTGATTTTCAATCCACAATAAATTTTTCTTGCAAATAATATTTGCATATGATCATACATTTTATATTTGAGATATATTAATGTTTTAATTAGCTATAAGCAATGAGAAAGAGATTTATCTAGTCTTCTCTGGAAGTGCTAACATGATTTTCAAAAACAACTAAGAACACTAATTTTGTTGTCAATTTTATAACCTTATAATTACCTCGTAAATAGGCAGCATTTTTCTCATGGTAATCACTGCAGTTTTCAAATGGCTTAAAAAGAAGTAGAGCGTTTGAGCTATTTTTTTTAGAACAGATGAAATTATTTATTTTGACATTTGTTGATTGTGGTTATGGACCATGTCCTTTCCAGTTCTGAAAATGAAAACCTGGAAAGTGCTGTGTTCGGAACACTAAATTCTAACAACTTTAAAATTGTCTCAAGCAGAATCAATTTGCAGACTCAGATAAGATGGTCCTAACTCACCTTTTTGCAAAGGTGCTCGGCGGTATCACTAGCTGGGGTGGGGCATATTTGTATTGTGCCAACACAATGCAGTAGAGGAGTCTGCACAGTCAGTGTATGAGAGCCAGGGAAATAGTTCCTTTCTCTGGTCCCTGCCAACAGAAGACACAGGGTGATGCCGACAGGCAGTCATCCTGTAAGAAGGACAGAAAAGTTAAAGAAATAGGTTGAAATCCACATGACAGTTTAGAGGGGCATGATAAATAATGTCTATGGAGTTTATGAGATAGGGGTTCCAGGTGCTAACTATAGAGGAAGAGAACAGGAGACTATGAGGATCTAAGCCAGGTCAGGAAGAACCATGTGACTTGAAAAGTAAGAAGAGTTTTAGAGAAGGATCATTTTAGTTCAAACATTTCATCTTGAAGAGGAGGATTGACCTTTACAAAGGTTTAACCAGCTGACTCGGGTTGCACGGAGAGTTAGTGAGGAGAGGGAGGAGATGGGGGGAGACATGAAGGACTTCAAGGAAGCAGGTCGCTTTTCATTTTGATCCAGAAATGCAAATCCTTTAAAAAGGGTATGTAGACCAAAAAAAAAAAAAAAAAAAAAAACAAAAACAAAAAAGTAGCGGCATCACCTACAGAGCTGAACCTGATTCTGGGGTTGGTACCCAGGCTAGGCCAGACAAGAATGTTCTTTTTAAAATTTCTTTATGCATAAAATTAGTTCATATTCACTTTTAAATTTATTTACACCTGTCTGTTTCTGCGTATAAATGTCCTAGGAGTTACAATAGGTTTGCAAAATTGAGCTGTTGACATTTAAAAAAATATTATTTTTATTGAAAATAAATTTTTTCATATAGTATATTCTGATTAAATTTTCCCTTTATCTGGTCTCTTGTTTTTAGGATCATTCTTAGATTCCATATGTTACATAACTCCATTTTAATTTTCCTCCTAAGGTTTTCAGTTTATTATTATTCCCATTGCTCAGTTTGCTTCAATATCATCTCTATAATACTGCTGAGGACATCATGGTGATTACATAAATACTTCACATTTTGACACATACAGAGAGAGAGAGAGAGAGAGAGAGAGAGAGAGAGGAGGAAAGAGAGAGAGAAGGAGGGGGGGAAGCTCACTTACACACATAGTCATAAGCTACAGAAGTCCATTCCTTAAGTAATTAGGTATGAAACATGAGGTGTTTGAAGATCATGGGGTGTTATGGAGGAGTCATACATACATGTGCAAAAGCTAACATGATAAATGGTGTATAAAGAAATCAAAAGTGAGGTTGGTAACTCCAGAGATATGGTCCTCTACATGGATGGAAACCTGAAGGCCTAATACCCCACAACAACAGCAACCATTAAAAAGCCATCTTTTTTTTTTTTTTAACTCTGGAGAAGAACCAAAGGTTTATAGTAATCAATTTGATCATGAAAAATGAGGTTGAAACATAGTAGGGGGTTCGGGCACTTTTATTTCATGTCACCTGTCTCCTTCATTCCTGCTCAAAAATGTCCCTGAGAAAGAAGCTTACCCTCCCAGTATGGCTCTAGGGCTAGGAGAGAGAGGCTGGATTCCTTCACACAAAATTAGGGTTGCGTGCTTCGGGTGTCTGTCAGCAGGGTCTCACAAGCCCACAAAGCTCTTTCCTTCATTTTGCCGCACGCAGGAATATATAAATTCCCAGTGTAGGGTAGGTATGTAGGCGCAGGCCTGTGATTTTAGCACTTGTGAGACTAAGACGGGAAGGTCACAAGTTCAAGTCTAGTCTAGCCTACAAAGACTTCATAACAAAACAAACAAATAAAAAAATAAAATAGTGAAGGAAAAATAACTAATTCAGACACAGAAAGAAAAACATGGTATGTATTCACTCACAAGTGCAAATTAAACCTAGAACAAAGGATAACCAGCCTATAATCTACAACCCCAGAGAAGCTAGGAAACGAGGAGGACTTTAATAGAGATATACATGGACCACCCCCCCCCCCAAGAGGAAAGGGACAAGATAAGATCTCCGAGTAAATTGGGAGCACGAGGGGAGGATGGAAGGGAAGAGGGAGAAATAGGAGGAGGGAAGGGGAGCAAGGAAGAGAACAGAAGGGATGCAGAAGGTCCAGAACAACAGGGAAGGAGAGCAAGGAAAGAGCTACCTTAACAGAAGGAGCCATTATGGGCTTAACAAGAAATCTGGCACTAGGGAAATCTCCAGGGATCCACAAAGATGACCCCATCTAAGAATCTAAGCAATACTGGAGAGGCTACCTTAAATGCCCTTCCCCGATAATGAGATTCATGACTTCCTTAATTGCCATCCTAGAGCCTTCATCCAGTAGCTGATGGAAACAGAAGCAGACACCCACGTCTAAACACTGAGCCAAACTCTTGGAATCCAGTTGCAGAGAGGGAGGAGTGATGAGCAAAGGGGTCAAGACCAGGCTGGAGAAACCACAGAGACAGCTGACCTGAACAAGGGGGAGCTCATGGACCTCAGACTGATAGCTGGGAAAACCAACGTAAGATCGATCCAGACCTCTTGACCATGGGTGTCAGTTGGAAGGCCTGGGCAGTCTATGGGGCCTCTGTTAGTGGAATCAGTATTTATTCCTAGTGCACAAAAGGGCTTTGGGAGCCTATTTCTTATAAAGGGATACTCTCTCAGCCTAGATACAAGGGGAAGGGCCTAGGTCCTGCCCCAAATGATGTGTCAGACTTTGGTGATCCCCCCATGGGAGTCCTCACCCTACCTGGAGAGTGGATGGGGGGAACGGGGAAAAGGGAGAGAGAGGGAACTGGAACTGGTATGTAAAATAAGATTGTTTTTAATTTAAATAAAATTAATTAAAAGAAAAAAGGGAGCACACAGGGAGGAGCCTATCCAGGCAGACAGGCCTGTCCAGAGTATGCCATCCTCCTGGTTGCTCCACCCATGGGAAGAGCCTGCCTTCCTATGCCCTGCTCAAGAGCCTCCTGAGGACTAGGGACTGCATGCAGGGGAGCCTGTCCCTGCAGACTGGCCTTTCCAGAGTCTGCCTGCATCCTGGTCCTACTTTCACCCACTGGAAGAGGACAGCCATCGGAGTATTGGACCTGCTTGCACCCACCAGAAGAGAACCTTGGTCCTGTACACACCAGGAGAGGGGGAGACCCCACCAGTACACACTGGAAGAAGTGATGGGCAGACAACAGTATAAGAACACAGCCAACAACAGAAAGATCAATATGATGCCCCCAGAGCCTAGGGACTCCACACCAGCAAGACTTGAACATCCCAACACAGATGAAGCAGACAAGAGCGACCCTAAAAACAATGTCATGAAGATGATAGAGACCCTAAAAGAGGAAGTGAAAAAATCCTTTAAAGACAGGGAAGAAAAAACAAACCAAAAAAAAAAAAAACCACCAAGAAATCAACAAAGATCTTAAAGAAAGCAAGGAAAGCCAAGACTCACACACACACCTCAGATACTTTAAGGGGAGACTGAGTGATCTCCTGGCCCAATAAATATAATTCAGTTATAAATGTAAAGTACTGATTTTTAAATAAATAATTCTGAAAGGATTTGGTGCTTTAAATTACATGTACACATAATTTGATTTAAAAGTAAACATCACTAAACAGTCTTGAAAACCCAAGGGATTCAGAGAAATCGACGTCCAACCATGCTCATTAGTCACACAGAGGTGGATCGACCACACCCATGTCTAGCGAACTGCATTTGCTCTGGTCACTTAGTTCTGCCTTTGCTTCTGGTCCCTTTACAGCTATTGTTCCAAACAGAATAGTCTAAATCGTATCCCTTAGGTGTTCCTTTCTCCAAAGCAATCACATTTTATTTCAGAAATAATGTCTCCCCTTACAGTATTGAGGTGTGTGAGTCATCAGAATCACAAAGAACTGTATCATTCCCATCTTGAAGTCTTTAAAACACAGCCATTTGGAAAAATCCTGATGACCTCTGACTTGTAAGCCTGTGGAGAGGCAGTAAGTCAAGTCAGTATTGCTGAATTAACAGAGTCCCCACAAGGGAGAGAAACAGGCCCTGACAACTTTCTGATGCAAGAGCTGTTCCTATTACACAGACAACTGACCATTTTGTGAGTGTTTTTTAATAATGGAAAGGTAAACAGTAAGTACTGCTCTCAATTCCAACTGAACTTACCAGAAAATATTTTTAATGTTTAATTTTATTTTGAATGCTAAGGAGGGATTTAGCATTTCAACCTGAAATATTGGAAAAACAACTTCTACCATCAGATGGACCTGGGCTTGAAGTCTAAGCTGACATTTCCAAGTTCTGTCTAAACTTGAATCCTGGGTAATCATGTTGCATAGAATATAAAATGACACAATCTTAAGAAACCAAGATACTTTGGGATTTATCACACCATTTATAGAACTTTAAAGATCTCACAAATCCATTAATTATTCACTCTAAAGATTAAGTAGAGCCTGTAAAATGGTGTCCTGTCTGGATGACTTGAGTTCCATCACTGTATCCAATGGCAGGAGAGAACTGACTCCTAAAAGTTATCCTCTATGTTTTCATTATCTATCTATCTATCTATCTATCTATCTATCTATCTATCTATCTATCTATATCTTTATCATCTATTATCTATCTATCTACTTATCTTTGATCTATCATTCATCTATCATCTAGCTATCATCTATTTATCATTGATCTATATCATCTATCTACCTATCATTGATCTACCCTATCAACTATCTATCATTTATTTATTATCGATCTATCATCTGTCTGTATGTCTATTTTGTCTATTTCTCTCTCTCTCACACACACACATATATATATATATGTACTAATAAATAATTTTTAAAAAATATCAAACATGCAGAGACTGATTTTTGCACATTGTCTCCCCAAGTTTTTTTTTTTTGATACATAGAAAAGGCCTTTCTCCTCATACCCAGCTTTCCTCACACCCCACATTTTCTAGTGACAATCTGTGTCAGATACAAATAACAGCCCCAGCCATTCTTTTGAATGTTCTTCACAATGCAGTCATATGAATGACAGCTTTTACATTATAGCTGGTTTCATATTATAATTCAAATTTATGCCAGCTATCACCAAGCAGAAAGCTTACCCTTTCCAGTCCAGTGCACACAAAACTGAACAATGCGAACTCAAGCCAGGCTACTTTTCTCCTAGCCAGAGTCCTTATCGCCTGCTCGTCCACTGTAAACATGCAATGATAGAAGGCCTGGCAACATGAGCAATATGCTCTCTACAGTCCAGTGTGAGTGGATACAAGTCTGAATTTACTTCCTTTTATCTGTGAACTCGTATGTGAGCTCCTTGGCCCCTTCAGCCTCAATGTCCTTGTCATCAAGCGATCCCTATCTAATCAGTCGTGGTGGAGAGTAAGTGTATCTACTGTTTGTGAAGATCGTGGAATATGGAAGTCACATAATAAATGGCTGTCACTCCTGTGATTGCCCTGTCTGTCACTTCATCCTCAGGAAACAGAAGTTACTTTGGGCCATATCAAAGCACACTGAGTCTTCACTGTGTTTTTAATGCATTCTACTGTCTTGCCCAATCTCATCTCCACCCCCCAGGATTTTGGAGCACAGCTTGCAACTCTGATCAGCATAGCTTCTTTTGAACTCTTGTACTCGGCGTTACAAATTCTTGAATATTGATTGTTACTACTTTTTCTTCACTTGATTTTACCCCTAAGCGGGGGCAGTCTTATTGCTGTAAGACAGTTTTACCTTACGTCTCTATTCCCTCTTTACAATAAACATCCCCTCAATGGCACTAGCCCATTGCTTCCTTCGCTGGCTCCCAGTACCAGCTCTCTCTGGAGCTGTTCTGTGATCTCCCACTTTGCCCACTAAAACCCGCTCTTCATTCTAAATAAATCTCACTACTTCCACCAAGCAGGTGGTGCCCAACTGTAATCCCAGTGCTCGAATACAGCTTCTTGATTTCTTCCAGATGCGTTGTTGAAGGAAAAAAATAAAGTTTCCTTTGTGTGAGTTTGGATGCACCAGAAACCATAAGCACAGGACAGATGTTCTCCTGAGAAAACTCTGGGTTCAGAGTTCATGTCTCTCTTTCTCTCTCTCTTTTAATGTGATGTTGAACTCTACTGAGCCTTAGTGTTCCGCCATGGTGAGCCTGAAGTGAGACAATGTATTACAGTGTCTGGCATACAATAAGTATTGCATGAAATGAACCATTTACCTAAAATTCAGATGAATATCCAAAAGAAAGGCTTGTCATTATTACCACAGCATTGAGATAAAAAGTGAGCTCACAAAACACTGAAAAGGTCTAGAGTCCTAGCCTACAATCCAGGAATCCACAATACCTCTGTGAATGAGTTCCAACAGAGGCTTAGGTTGCAAAATCAACTGCATGAAGACTGGGAGCCCGAGGGATGAGACAGTTGACAGAAAAACAATTCAGTATTGTTAACATTTCGTATCAAGTAGAGTATCTCTGCAATTCAAACAATCTTTGGGTAGAGAATTTGGAAGGTGCAAGCATTGCACCTTCCACAACTAGACCAGTAGCTTCTTCTTAGCAGAAAGTTCAAAGACCTTTTGAACAAATAAATAATGTGTGATGAAGTTAAAGGTTAAATTGGCCTTTGCTATATATCTACTACTAATAACTATGTGATAGTGAATCTGTATTGAGTGCTTGCTCTGTGCAATATAATATGCTCAATAATGTGTATGTATAATTTGTATTAGTTTTATCTCCAGGTCTTTGAAAGCAGTCATTTCTTTGATACCCCCATTTTAAACTGAGGCAGTGTGAGGCATGAGCCAGCAAAACATTAAACTGTCACAATGATTCCTGCTAAGTAAGGTAAATGTGCTTCAGGCTTCATGACTGGTAAATGCAGGTTGGGATATTGCTAGAATTATTTCTTTGGTTTTAATACCAAATTCTCTGTGTAAGACACTTAAGCAATCACTTCAGATTTGCATTAATTTTGTGCTTTTGGAAAAACTATTTCTTAGGAAGGTTTAGATTTCATGTGTCATTTTTGTGACTTTTGAATTGCCCCTTTGTGAAAAGGGGAGTTATACCAACGTGAGGAAATTATACTGAGAGCTGGATAAGCACCACTGCTCTGCAGAACGCGAAGCTGGTTTCTTCTGGCTTTTTTTTCCTTTTGGTAGCCTCTGTGGACAGACTAGGTTTCATTTCTCATTTACATTCATGGTTTTGTCTTCTGCTACCCCTCCCTGTTTGCTAATAGCTTTGCTCTTTTGCTATCTGCCATTGCAGGGAGAATGTTTTTCCTTAATACTTTACCTTTCCTCCAATTCTGCTTAAGAGATATTTACCCAGCTTACAGCATGTGTCTGCTCATTTATTTGGAATTTTATATGCTTTAAGAGACTGCATCTCCTTTCCATATTTGAATAATCATCATTCTTGACCTATGTGACAAACATATTCCTTCTATCTCTTTAGCTTCATTCTTCATATTTTCTGGCAAAAGAATGAGAAGTCATAACACGATCATTGAGGTTCAGAAAGTTCAGGTACACTGATGCATAAGCCATGCACAGAAACAATAGTGTAATTTGAATAGGAAATATTCATTAAATAGAGTTGACACACACCTGTAATGTTAGCACTTTGGAAGCAGGGGAGGAGGAAGATTTCTCATGAGTTCAAGGATAGCTTGGTCTCCATAGTGAATTCTGGGCCATAGTAAGTAAGACCTTATTCCCTCTCCCAATATCAAAAGAATTGTTAACTACCACTGATGATTAGAACATGGAGGGATTGATCAGTAAGAAGTAAAGGGAGTTCTTTAAAATATAGTATTAGCAGATATCTGAGAAGCAGCCACTACCCTAGAACTGAGATCAGTTCCCAAGGAAGGTTTTTCCCACCTGAGTGGAACTGAAGGTGAATATATTACACACTGAGGGTGCAGCCATGACGCGTGGACGTGGAAGGCGCTGACGTTGTTGAAGACGTGCCTTCTAAAACTCGCTGGAGATTTACTTCCTACAGTGCCAGGGAAAACTATTTATAGGGCAGTATCTTTCTACATGGAACATTCCAAGATGCCTTCTGGGAAAACTGAAGGCTGCAGGCAGCAGGATGGTCCAGTAACTATTCTTACTGAGGGAAGAGGAGAGCTAGGAAAGGAAACCCTCCTTCCTTGCCTCCAACTGACAAAGCCCAACATTATTCAGCCTGGCAGAGGGAAATCTTAAAGGGCTCATCTCCACATATGCAGAGCATGCAACAGGGTATACATTTGCAGCTGGGAGACTATAAATTGATAACTGCTATGCCAGGTAACACATACATAACAAGGACCTGGAATGTCATCTGGTCCAATTTCCGATCTCCCAGCAGACTTGTGGTTCTGCTATTTAGAACAGAGGGTTGCTAATTCTATTTAAACACACATTCCTCTTAGAAGCTGCTTCATTCTTTAAAAATATGAGTTAATTAAATCTATACATTTTTGCTGTGGAGAATTTCACAAATACTAAAAAAATTTTAACAAAGAACATAAGGCATAGTGTCAGGGTTTAGCAAAAGCCAATACTAGTATTTTGATGCATATTAGTCCTTATTATCTTCGGAGTCTTCATATACCTGAAACAACAGGATGTCTCAAACCCTGTATCAGTGTTTTCCTTATACATACCAATGGTGATGAAGTTCAGTGTGCAAATTAAGCACAGTCATATATTAACAATAACTCATACTGAAACAGAAAATTGTTAATGGCAGACTATGGTGATGCACTGCAGGCAGCACAAGAATACATTGAAATGGGTGAGAAAGTGTTATTTCTTTCAAAAGTCTTTTATTACATCGTGCTCTCTCCTTTCTTGCAATGACGGGACATGGTATAATGTGATGTGATGAGATGAAATAAAGCGAGGCATTGTGAGCTGTTACATGCAGTTAGAAGAGCAGATGAATAGCGAACCTAAGAGAGTTAGTAACTCAGATGGCTGTTGAGGGACTCACAGGTGGGCAGAACACACGGCATAGATATGGTAGACAAAGGATGAGTCACATCCTGGGAAGGACTGGAGTGGGAGGACACAAAATTTCATCACGCTGCTCAGTATGAAACACAATTTAAAACTCAGAATTTGTTGTTTCCTAGAAACTTGCATTTAATACTTTTGGATCACTAAAATTGAAATCACAGAATAGGGGTGACTACTGTCTATCATGTTATATTTTTTTTTCATTCATTCACTCAATTAAAATTTACTTCAGAACAGTCTTATCTAATATCTCCTAGGTCTAAGAGCTATGGGAGTAAATGTCCAATGATAAATTAGCTAAGAACTTCTTTGTTAACTTGTAATACAGTAAGAGATGCAAATGTTAAACAAATATAAATATATTTATGTACACATACTTATGTGTGACATACATATTTATTTATAATATTTCAATAATAGAGTAGGTTTACTTATATGTGCTGAGATTTGTATTTGGCTTATGCACATATGTAGCATTATATTTTCCATGGCATTCACATTTTGTAGAAGCTCATTTTTATGATGATCACATTCATTTAAATGCAGTTTAACTCTCAACATTTTACTATTATTGAACAACTTTTTATCACTTTAAATTATGTGCTGTGCATTAGCTCTACCCCCACACTGTGGTTAATATTATTATGCAGTGGGCCAAATGACTTTGAGAACCCCACCAACATGAAGAAATCATGATACTACCTCCTTCTTCTGGATGCTAAGAAGAAAATATTTTTAAAAATTTACAATAGGAAAACCACTTAGAAAGTGTCTTCACCTCCCTGGGATGGGGGATGGGATGGGGGATGGGATGGGGGTGTCAGTGGGGAGTATGGGAGGGTGGGAGGGAGAGGGAACTGGAATTGATATGTAAAATAAGATTGTTCTAAATTAAACAAATAAATAAAAACCCAAGCTGCTAAACACTAGCTGTCATCTGCTTCTGTGTGACTCTGAGAGGTAAGAGCCTCAGTGTTTCTTGGTCCTTACATCCCTAGTGCCTAACACAGTCTTTCAACCACAATTGGAATTAAATGTCTATTTAGTAAATGATATGGAGAGTTGGCTTGGCCCAGTGGTAGAGTGCTTGCCAGGAATGCAAGGGGCCCTGGTCTCCAGCACCACAGGAGATAAGTAGACAAGACACAACTTAAAATCCCTCAGTGCCTAAGGCAAACTTAGTTGACAGGCTCAATCCCTACAAATGGGCCTTCTCAATGAGAGCAAGCATTTTGGGGAATTCTGATGCTTTCGAGACCTTAACATCCCTCAAAAAGTAGGAATTCATTTCTTTTCTGTCTTTCTTCGTTCCTGTTTTTTTTTTTTTTTTTCCCTGAGACAGGCTTTCTCTGTAACTTTGGAGCCTGTCCTGGAACTCACTCTATAGATCAGGCTGATCTTGAACTCACAGAGATCTGCGTGTCTCTACCTCCTGAAATTGAGGATATGCACCACCACACTGCCCAGGAAGAATTTATTTTCAAATCAAAGTACTTGACAAAATGATCTAAGTACACCAGGTCTAGATGCTACAATTAATTTTTCTCAAGTTTTAATGACACATGAAACTGTACTGTTGTGTTAGTTTGTATTTTATTCACTAGGCAAATGGAGCATGTTGAATATATTCTTCAGATTATCCGTCTTGCTTGACCAATTTTCTGACAGGTTTGCTTTCTGTTCTGGAGAGCTACTTTATTGTTAACTGAGGGACTATTTGCTAAACGTCTGAGTATACCTGCCTTTTCATTTTCAGATGCCACTCTGCATTCTCACATTTACAGTTTCATGTAGTTTGTCTTTTCCTTGTGGTCAACTCCATCTTATTAGAAGTCTTTCATCATACAGACACCAAAATGATACTTTGAACTTAGCTCATGATGTAATAGAATTTATTTTACCCTCTGAAAGTAGTAAGTAGTAATATTTGTCTGATAATTTATTCTTCCTCCTAATTTCTATTTGCATAGCAGTTTGCTTTTTGATTTTGAGACTGGCTCTTGCTTCATATTTCAGGCTGGACTCAAACTCATGATTGGCCTACTTCACCTTCCCAAGAATTGGAATTGTATCCAGGGACTACAATAGTTTTTAATATAGTAAATTTAATGCATTATAATATTTTATAGAGGAACTCCTAATTCCTACCATACATGCAATTATAGACACACACACACACACACACACACACACACACACACACACACACACACACACAGAGAGAGAGAGAGAGAGAGAGAGAGAGAGAGAGACTACTCCATTACATTTTAATCAATTAGCAAATATGTGGGATACCAAACTATGGCCAGGAATTTGGTCAGTTTGACCAGTGGCCATGAACACTGCATGGTCAGAGTTAAAGTACCTTCCTAACATGTGTGAGTACTGACATGGCTCCTAAATGAACATATGAGGTACTACATAAGAAAGCAGGCAATCCTATTATGGAAATGCTATCATAAATCAAGTTCATAGTGCTATGGGAGCTATTAGTCTAGACTTGTGGGTGCAGGAAAAGCCATTCTAAAACTAAAGCTAAGATCTAAATGGTTTGAGATAGCTAAAGGTCATGAGCCAGGCAAAATCATTATGACATTCAAGAAATGAAAAACTTGCTTTTATTTTGCTTAAAAAAATCTCTCTCTACCTATCTGTCTGTCTGTCTCTCTCTCCCCCTGTGTGTGTGTGTGTCTATGTCTATCTGTGAGACATTATATTATAATGTATTAAACTTACTACGCATATGTCTACGTAGGTGCCTGTGGAAGCCAGATGAAGATGTTCATCGATTCCCTGAAGCTGGAGTTCAATGTGGTTCTGAGCCACTTGCCATGAGCTCTGGGAACCAAACTCTGGTCCTTAGGAAGGGTAGTAAGTGTGCTTAATCACTGAGCCATCTCTCCATCCCTCTATCCCAGAGCAGCCACTATTTTTAAAGTTTTCTAAATATATCTTAACCCATTCATTCTTTGAAGTTGCTTTGTTGAGCTCAGTTCCTGGTTTGTTTTAGAGGCTACTAATTAAATACCAATTATCTGGGAAGAGAGAGAGTGGTATACGTGGCAGGTGGCAGAGGAACAGAGAGTAAGGCAGAGAGAGTAAGGGGACGGGTAGTGAACACTAAGAATATCTGAAAAGCTACATGGAAACCCATTCTACAAGCTTCCTTAGCGTATATATGTACATTTACATTCCCTCAAAGGAGTTTAATTTGAATTATACTACCCAGGGGACAATGCTCCTTCTAGAAGTTATAAGTTGCTAAATGAAAAGCCCAGTGCCAAATGTGGGATACTTTGCCTTGAGTTGTTGACCATGATGTCTTGATAAAAAAAGCCTCAAATATTAGTGACTATTGATCCTGCTCATGGTACACACTAAAACTTGATGGTATTACTTGATACTATTACTGAAGGCAGCATACACTTTGGTCAGAGGAAAAGGAAAAATCATGTTGGCACTGACCAAGAAGATTCTTCTCTTCTTGTTAGCTTTCATAGTACCCCAGCGGAAAAGTCACTGATAGCCTTACCAGCTGTGAAACCTGTAAAGCACAATGATAGTCCCATGAGTGCAGTAGTGGCATAAAGCAGTAATAAACTGCTTTATGATTGGACTGAAAGCCTGCTCCAGAGGAAGAAATACATGCTTGGCACTAGTATATATTTGTTCTTGGTTAAATCTCTTCAAGAACCCATGGTTGGGATTTCATGGGCCCCAGGGGTGAACCTACTACAATTATTCTGCTGAATGGGCAATTTAGCAAAGTGTCCTCTAAACTTGTATTTCGATATCCATACATTAGTACTGTTCTCAGACCTCATTAGAAAGGTTTCTTTATTCGGAGGATGATGGTTAATGCAGAAACTCACAGCCAGTAAATGTGCAGAGAATAAGTGTCAATGGGCTGCTAAGCCACACATGGAACACCTACACCATTCTGCAGCCTACTTAAGTTCAAGGAACAAGAGAGGACAGAAAGAGAATAAGAGCCACAGGTCATGAAGGACTGGCATGAAATGGTATCTTCTGGACATGGCAGTACACTGCATCCATGAACGTACAGTATGTATGCTTGCCTAACAAGATCTACACAAGATCAAGCCAGTCAACATTCTGGCATGGACCAAGGAGGGCCCAGGATTCCCCTTCCTTAACTGTGAAGTTATTAACAGATGAAAGAGGTAAGGAGAATAGGTTTACTAGAAGGGTGTGGCCCCAAGTATGTAGACCATGCTCCAATGGATGACTCCACACCTATAAGTATGTGGACAGCATATGAATCATTTAAAGAAGATGTGAGTTGGGTTGGGTGGAGAGATAGGGGAGTGGATCTGAGAGGACTTAGAAGAAGGAGTTGGATAGGATCAAGATTGAAATATATCATATGAAATTCTCAAAGAATTAATAAAATATTATGTAAAATTGAGAAAGAAACTATTACCTAGCTTTCTGAATTTCCTTTATAATCCAGGCATTGATTACGAACTAATCTGATATTTCTATTTCTATATCTTATATCTATCCTTCATACACATGCTAATTTCTGCATCCATATATTTCCCTTCTGACGGTACCTGTTATGGAATAGAATATTTGTTTAACTATGTAAAGATGTGTTATATTTGTTTGTGTTGCAGAATAATTGCTTAACTACCTAAAGATGTGCTGTATTTGTTGATGCTGCATCTCCTTAACTGGGTAAAGGTGCGTTGGTTTTGTTTATGTTGCATGTATTTAGGTATGTAAAGTGTGTTGGTGTTTCACCTGCCTGCCTAAGGTGCCTCATCCGTGTAATAAAAAGGTAGAGGAGGGATAGGAGGGACTGATCAGCAGAGAGGAAAATCGAGCCTGACACCCAGCCAGGGGCCAGACATGGAAGAAGCAGAAAAGCAGGATAGAGAGTGTGTAGATGAGATAAACGAGCCACAGTGCAGCATATAGATGAGTAGAAAAGAGTAGTTAATTTAAGATCTCTCTCTCTCTCTCTCTCTCTCTCTCTATATATATATATATATATACATACATACATACACACACACACACACACACACACACACACACACACACACACACACACATATATATATATATATATATATATATATATATATATATATATATCTCAGCTAGAAACAAGCCTAAGCTAAGGATGAACATTCATAATTAATAATAAGACACCATGTTATGATTTGGGGATCTGGTGGTTCAAGAAAGCCTACAACAGGTACCTAAACTGGAGTTCTACTCAAATAGGCAATCTAACACATGCTATTTCCTGGGATATGCTATTTGCTTACCAGACATATACAATTACTTTTCAAAACATTGAAAAAGTATTTGTAATTAAGTATGCCAAGAATATGAAAAATATGGAAAAAACAGTATAATTAATTCTTCTATAGGAACTCTGGAGTTCTTTAAAAATATTTTTTATTGTTAAAAGAGAAATAGAAAGTTTAGAGAGAATTACTGCTTCATATATAATCAATTTAATGGTATCTGCAACTATTGTTTGTGTTTGCACAGTTCTTTTTTTTCTGAGATGAGAAAGAACTATCTGATTTTATTGATCATTTTGGCTAAACGGACACTTCAAACAAAACAAAACAACAGAAAAAAACAAACAAACAAACAAATAAATACCAGGAAATAATTAACAGACTGTTTTTTATATATTACTTCAGATACTATGGTACTTAATGTTGGCATGAACTATTTTTAATAAATTTTATTTCATTTAACCTGATAGTCATGGAAATACAAATGGTACTTTTCCCATCTTATTTTTCTGTTCCTTCAAAGATCTTGGTTAAGTGTTAATTTTTTACTTGTAGAACTTCAAGCAGATGCCAACTCACTTTAAATGGTCAATTGATTTTGGTGGAACCGAATTTGAATGGTTACATATTTCCAGGCTGAGAAAAGAGCCTTCTCTTGTGTAGTACAATTTTTTTTTACTTTAAAAAAAAAAAACTGTCCAGAGAGCATCTAGTCTAGAATACTGAATTAATCAGTTGTAAAAGTAATGCATTAATTGTAGAGAATGGTAAGCTGGGCTTCCCATCCATTTTTGCCACTAACAGAATCAAATCATGGGTAACAGTGACTCGATGTTTCTGGGCCACACTTATTTATAAAATGAAACGATTGATTATAGACTCCTCAAAGTCCCTCTCATCTTTAAGAATGCTAGAAAATATACAACTCTCATCTGTACCTGAGAAGATCTAATAATCTGCATGTGACTTGGGGATTTTGAAGGTCTAATGTCTTCTATCAAGTAATATACTATAAAAGATTGCATATCTGCTCCTGATAACTCATCTCAGCCTTTAGCAAAATGTTCCTGTGGATAACATGTAATCATTTGACCACTGATTTTGGGATCAACCTTGTGACTTTCTTTGACCTGTGGACTAGCATGGAAAGGTCAGAGTGGTAATCCAAGGAGAGGTTGTGAGAGGCACTATACACTCTTCCTCTTACTTTGTCTTGAGACTGTGTCCTCTGTCACAAGCACAGCATATCCTATAGAGTGGCTTCCTTAACTGGGTCTCTGGGTGAAAATATATGTAAAACAGGACTGACCCAATCCCAGTCAAGTCTTTTCTAACACAGTAGAGTAATAGCCTTCAATGTCAGCAGCCCCGAAATTCTATGATTCACAGGAAAAGCAGACAAATCTAGCACTTAGGTGTACTTCTTCTGAAGCTGATAAAAAAGACATTTGAAAGTCTTATTCCAAACACTTCTATAAGAAGTCCCTCTTGTGATTACTGTACTGCATCAGCTAAAATAAGAGGCTACAAAGATGAGCAAAAGCACCCCTAAAGAAGCTGATAATGTAACTCTGAGGTGGTTTCTTAAAAGTAATGAAGGCTAATGGCACAGACAGTTGGACAGCTTTGGTTCAGTCGCCCTGCACTGTTCTAACTACTAGTCAATATATTTGGTTATCTAGTCTACTATTCGTCAATATGCCATCAGTATACCTTGTTTAAAACAGCAAAGGAAAAGTGTTTTTGTGTCTGAATGGCTGCATTTGAATATCTGAAAGGAGCTTTCTAACTAGATGAAATTTATCATTAAGATTTGTAAAGTTAGACAATCATTGGAATGGTTAGTGATTTGATTTTGCTTTGTAACAGAGCATAGGGGTGGGGGAAATATTAACATCTGAATATAATAAATTTCAGAGGACAATCAGCTAAAAATTTTGTTCTGCATCTTGTCTTCCTTTACAGCCACGTCAATAGGCAAGATGATGATCAAGTACATACATTAGCATATAAAGTACTTATATTAACACATGAAGCCTTTATGTATCAAGAAAAAGTGGTGACACATATATATATGTACACACACTCTGTATGGAAGATAATAGTTAAACATTTAATAAAAGTAATATAAATCTGTAACAGCCATGAAGAAATCCCAACAATGAGTATCACTGCAAATAGCATCCTAAGGTCTATGGTTAGATAGTTGGAAGCTCCATTCTCTGACCTTCAGACAGGCTTAATTTGTACAAGCAAAGTATCGCCTCATATTCCCCTTTTTGTCTAAAGTTAAAAAAAGGTTGTAACTAACATAGGAAAAACTATATACAGTAAGTATATACAATATATAGAGGCAGTAAGTACACTAACAAATGCCTAGTCCATAAGTATTAGGTGAATTCAGAGAAAATTCTCCATTATCTATTCTTTCTTGATGAGTCCAAAATCTTGTACCTAATTTACTTTCTACTCTAATTTGCATTATCAAATTATCTTTTGATATCCTTCAAACCTATCACACTTATTACATCTTTAGTGAGTTTCTTTACTGATTCTGGTAAACCAAGAAAACTGTAACTATAAATTTGAAGATGGAGTTTCTGTCCCACCAGGTCCCACAGCCCTTTAGTCTCAAATAGAAGGAGGTTCTGTCCTGCCTGTTCTCACTCTTTCTGGAGAATGCCAGGGCATCCTACCTTCCTAGTAGCTACATGGTGTCTCGCTGGTGGCTCATCTCTGCATTCCTCTTTCTAGAATTCTCCTAGTTTGGTAGCCCTGCCTATAATTCCTGCCTGGCTACTGGCCAATCAGCATTTATTCATTAGCCAATAGGAGAAACATATATCCACAGCATACAGAAGGACACCCCCCATCATCTCCTCTTTTCTGTCTAAATAAAAAGGAAGGTTTTAACTTTAACATAGTAAAATTATATATAATAAAACAGTTATCAGGCAGGAACTTGATATGTAAAATAAGAAAAAAATATTAAATAAAAAATATTCCTAATCTAAAAAACAAAAAAAGAATCTGAGCTTGTTGGCTCGGCATGGTGATGTACCGCTTTAGTCCCACCACTTGGGAAACAGAGCCCAAGTAGATCTTTGTGCTTGAGGCCAAACTGGTCTATATTACAAGTTACCAGACAGGCAGAATTACAAAGAGAGACCTTGACTCACAAAATCAAAACAAAACCACAAACAAAACAAACAAACAAAAAGAATTTGAGTTCTTCATGTTAAAGCCAGTTGTGCTGAATGGAAGAAAGAAGTTATGTGTTCATTAAACTAATAAGGCTGATGTAGAGAACTCTACAAATCAAATTCAAAGTTACATAGTAACCAGAAGTAGAGATCAACTAGGAACTTGAGGTTTTGACTATATATCTTATTTATCACATATTAATGAAACTACAAGACATTCTTTTCAGATAAGGAGGGTCTCACAATTCAGAGTAAGTTGGCCTTGAATTCATGGCAATCATCCTGCCTCTACCTCCTGAGTGCTGTAATTAAAATTATATACCACCATGTCCATTCTAGGCCCTTGAAATTTTATCTTTAAATATGCATTCATTAAAAGTTATAACTTTTATACTTATATCTTAATAGTATCAATTAATTTGTCTTATAATTTTAAAATATTTTCTCCTGTGAAAAATAACCTTTTGAAGATTATTTTATCCCAGTAGGGGACTAGGAGTACAAGAATAATTAACTCCCAAGATGTCCTTGCTATTTTACTCATATTTGATTACTTAATTAAGGGAATTGTGAGACACATAGCCAAAGCAAGTTGATCTCAGATTAAATAATTATAATTTCCATTAGGATCAAATCACACATCTCAGTGATGTCTGAATATTATTAGAACCTAGAAAAGTGTTATGAATATGCTTTAAATCATCAAGAGTTTTGCAAAGGTTGAATTTCCCCATCTCATGATGGGTACTGCAGATCAGAGGCCCCTTCCTTTACTAGACAGCTTTAATATAGCTGTCTAGTAGAGTTTCTAATCTTTACTCTTAGTTGGAAAATAATAGGACAAGAATGGATTTTTGTTTGTTTGTTTGTGTTTTGTTTGTCTGTTTGCTTTATAAAGGAAGACAGAAGTTAGTCACGAAAGAAGGAAATCGTTCCTTCTCTTGGTAACAAGTAGTTCAATAAAACTGATTCAGTAAAGTCTTCACGCTCCTTGTCTATCACCTGAGAGGGGACTTAAACAGTTACAGATGACTTTCAAATAACTTGAAGCCATGAGGACTAAATATCACACACCACACATCTTTAACAAGGTAAAATTTGGAGGCAACAAAGACAACCCGCTGCTACTAAGTTTTAAACAAAAATGTTCCATTCTACAAGAGGCATCATTACGTCACTACCATAACATTCACAAGATCAAGACTCCCTGAACCAATACCTTCTAGCACCCTTCAGGCCACACAAAGCCCTGATCTGCTCTTTGGCTTCAGTTCTCATGGAGTAATGCCAGATGCCCAATTTTGATCCATGTGTTATTCATGAAGCTCTCACAACAAACGGGGAATGTAAACAAATCACTCTAGCCCGTAGTTCTACATAACTGTGAGAAAGAAGTTGATTTAATGTAAGTAGGAGACATATTCATCCCAGATGAATGAAGTTAGCTCTGGAGTCCCTATTTTGGACAGGAGGGAATACACACACACACACACACACACACACACACACACACACACATACAGACAGAGAGAGAGAGAGAGATTACACTTTTGATAAATGCAACTTATACACACTTGTATACATTTGTATGTCAAAAACTGAGACAGCTTACTATATAAGACCTGTCCTATGAAATTAGAGTTTAGGAGCTAATTTCAGAGGTCTAAAGGAATACTCCTCTGACTTACACAAATAAACTGATATTTGTCTTCAAGCATTACCTAAAAAGATGTCTCATTGGAACTTCCACTAACGTATGGGCAGCCCAGGGAAACAGTTCGTTCTTATAGGATATATATTATATACTTGAAAAATAATGATTAACATGTATTACAAATGTATAGTCCTTTGTGAGGTATGCTTTTGTTGGTGAAAAATAAGAGTAATGGGAAGATAAGACACACATGCATTTATTATATAATCAGTGTATATGAAAGTTCTCAGCATGGCCACTGCCTCTTCCTATTCTAGGTCAGGAATAATTTCCTCATACTTTTTATTGTATGTATATACCATCTGCAAATAATTTCATACCATATCAACAATGCAGAAAATATTTTAGATAACAATAGGTAGTAGGAGAGATTTCTTTTCTTGAAAAATGTATGTCCATTCTTCATTGAGAATCCTCCAACTTCTCCCAGAGGCACACAATATTATTCATCAGTGGGAGAATGTTGATGAGAAAGCTCATGAGTCAAGCAAGCAATGCATAGTTAATAAATTTATTTAAATGTATAAAGTCAGGATACACATTCCTGGCCCACACTTTTGTCCTGTCACGGAAGGTAATAGTTGTTAATAAATGCCCAGTTTTGTGACACACAGTAGCTTCAGTGTAAAAAAATAATCAACTAGCTGAAAATTCACAGACCTCAAATTTAATTACCTCTGGAACTGAAGCCAAGATGTAATAGTGTCATAACATTTTATTGCTATTCAAAAATGACTTTACTTTATCTGGATTTGGGGGAGGAAGCTGAAGATTGTGTGAGGAAATATAGAACTATAGACTATAGACAATTCTAGGGCTGAAGTAAAGACTTACTAGTACTTAGATGAGTTTATCTTTTCAGGTGAAAAATTAGATTTTTTTAAAGTGACAATAAACCAGACTTCAACATTTTGTATTGCCTTTGCTTGTGTGAAACAGCCACTGGTTTTGGATACCAAAGTAAAAGTTGGTGAAGTTCTTTGTCAAATGGTCTGTCATTTCATGAGTTATCCCACTCTACCTAGCACTTAGACTCTGTGTGTCATCATCTACATCTTAACTGTGCAAACAGACCTTTGGATTACTTTTCAGGCTTTAACTCTAGTTATCCATTGTAGGCAGCAATATTGCTTGGAAAGCATCATACAGTGTGCTGTTTCCATACATTTACTCATGAGACTGTTCATATAGGGAACCCCAGTCATTGGGGATACCTTGATGGCTCAGAGTAGGTGGGAGAGTTTCTTGTCCCTCCACTTAGAAGATCCCTGTGTCTTTAGTTTAAGAGGTCAGAATCAAGAGAAGAGTTGGATTTGGAAAGGGAAAGATTAAGAATAAGATAAACTAGTTGTTACTCTATTAATAGGCAAATACATTTATGTCTCTTGGTATATGTGATTATAAGTTGTTTAGGCAATGGTACAGAGTTTTTAGTCAACCAGCTATCTAGATGTTTGTTCGATGGTACCTTTGGAATGCCAAACATTCAATCACTAGACAGGAATGCAACAGATTACCCACAATGATGGTGAAGAGCTGTATGAAGAATGGCTTAAGTGCAAAGGCTGTAAGGCTGTAGTCCCATGAAGATAAAGGAATTCTGATACCCAGCTGTAACACCAAATCTTCCCAGAATCTCCAGCCTTCTAGCATGACCCACAGAACACAAACTTACTCACTTCCAATGTTGCAATAATTATCCAATGAAACAATTCCTTGAAATTATCTATCTTTCTACCCATCTCCATCTCCCTCCATCTACCTGTCTACCCATTCATCCATCTACCCATTCTAGATTACTTGCCTTCTCTCATATCTTTAAAGAAGCCTAATATAATTTTTCTGCATTGGTAAGCACTTTTCAAAAACTTCGGTCTTGCAATTTTGTATGTAAAGAACAGAGGTTTTACTAAATGGCTTCCTGAAAATAGCAAGCCCTTGTTATTAAAGGGGGAAATTTGTCTGAAAAAAAATTTTCTTTTTATGTTGATAATGCAAACACAAATTCTATCAGTATATAACAATATACTGTTCATGAGTGGCACTTGAACCAATAATTAATCTTTTGCCATTTATTAAAATTTGTCATAGTACTGGAGATGTGTAACAACTGTAGCAAGTAAGGGACTCAAATTAATCTAATAATTGCTTCTCGGCCTTTGGCTAAGATTAAAATAATCTAGTATTTTTTGTTTGTTTTTGGTTTTTTTTTTGTGTTTGGGGGGGGCACAGTTGAAGATCCAGTCCGCCACAGTGAGGAAGTAAAGGTGGTCATTACACCGCAGTCACAGAGAACAACTACTTCCCTGTGCTCACTTGCTTTCTTCGCCTCATACAGTTCATGATTCCTTACTGAGGGATTAGACAGACCATAGTCAAGATGCGTCTTCCCACATTTTTTAAGGCACTCAAGACAATTCCCCACAAGCCAACCTAGAGTCCCATATCGCAGATGACTCCAGATTGTGTCAAGTTAAGAGTGCTAACCATCATAATGGATACGACACAATGCGCTGAGGGTTTGGGGGCCAGTGAAAGTGTTCTGTGGGATACCTAACACTTGAACATCCTCACAAACAGGCTGAGTCGAAAACAGGGGGCCCAGGATATGTTGTGGACTTCGAGCGCTAATAGTTCCTATGTAGGTTCATCAGTTATAGCAACTTTTTGCTTCTTCACCCGTAAACGATATTGACAATGGGGAGACTATGCTCACAGAATGGGGGACATGAAAATCTTTGTTTTATATTACATTTTTCTATAGAACTCAAACTTCTCTAAAACTTAAAGTATTTTTTAAAAAATTAATGACCCGAGTGTGAATAAAACACGAATTACACAGAACATCAGGGTTTAAAATCAACATGCACCATACTGATAGCACTTAGGGTTCCTATCACGCTGTGTTCCTTATGATTCACTTGTAATTAGTCACAATATACTGCAGCTGCTGGTGATTTGGGGGAAGAATAAGATTTTTAGAAAGAGAAAATGTCCCATTATCATTGCTTTTCAAAAATCCTTTCTTTACTGGGCAGTAGTGATACAGGACTTTAATTCCAGCACATGGAAGGCAGAGGCAGATGGATCTTCATGAGTTGGAGGCCAGCCTAGTCTACAGAGTGAGTTACAGGACAGCAAGGACTGTTACACAGAGAAATCCTCCCTCGGAAAAAAACAAAAAACAAAAAACAAAAAAACAAAAAATAAAAAAAAAATCCTGTCTTCATAAATGGTATTTTGTATGTTACTTCATTCCCATTTCTGATCCCAAATAGAATTGTTAGGCAGAGTTCCATCACACATGATAAACTACACATCAGTTTTATCTCCCACTGCCTATCTTAGTTGTAGAGATATGCACTTACTACACAAACGCCATTTTTATAGCGATGATTTCTGATTCTCTTTAAGCTGGTAACTGCTAAACCGTAAGATGTCTAGGTTTTTCACCTTTCCACATTTGTCAGGGTTTCAGATATGCTATGATGTCTTTCTGTTTCCTCTCTTAGCAGTTACTTGAATTTAAATAGGATATTTTATTACAACATTTGAATGTATGTTTTCCCATATAAGGTTACCTCTACATTACATTTAGTTGAACGTTTTTGTTTGTTTATAAACCCTTAGTTTCTGGTATGCTGTATCTCCATATTAATGCCATATTAAAACAATTATGTTTCTTACAGATGTAGCAAGGGACGTTGAGATACCATAAAAGATGGTGCGTTTTTAACAAGACTATCTTAAAATACCCAAAAGACCTATAAAAGCATAGGTGCAACTGATTTTTTACTACTTTTACATATACTGTATCTCTGGAGCTTTAGTGGGTTGTCCCACTGATAGAAGCTAGCTACTGGGTAGCATAAGGAAAAGACATGAATAGGCAGGCTTGTATGAGCAGATGGTGGTAGAGACCCAGGAGAAAATTCTATGTGACAAGGGGAGCATCAGAAACATGCTCAGGCTTTCATGATGATCAGTGGAGCAGAGGACAAGTGCCACTGTGGTGAGAATCCGCTGCTTGTAGTTGAGCAGGCTCCTCCTGCACCAAGACAGCAGCATGCATTTCCATTGAGAAACTACTCATCAGGTAGGCGAGAGTCTCAGCTAGTGGCCCTCGGTGGAAGGCAGGCAAATCAGACTCTTGAAGTGCCAGGATGACTGACAACCTTTGAGGCTTGTTTACCTGGTGCTGTTTGTTGCTTGCTGGTGCTGGTGTTTCAAGGATTGCTCTAGATGCCCCTATTTTCTCCAGCTAATATTTCTGAATCCTTGAATATTTTTATCCTGCTGGTACATTGCAATCAGAAATAACACTTCTGATGATCTGGTAGACTGGGTTTTAAAAGGGAAGATTTTTTTTTGCAAAATTGTGGAGTTGTTTACCTAGAAATGCTGGAGAACTCTGGGAATCTTGAAACAAGATTAGGCCAGAGTGTGAATCAACACTCTTACTTCACCAAGAGAAATTATGGAATAACCTCATCAAGAGAAATGACAGTTGCTTGACAATGTATTTGTATTACACTACATTGACAATTCCTCATAGTCTTTTAGTTTAAGCAGATTCCGTGTGGGCTAGAATGCTTCAAGTCAAAGAATAAATTAACTGAGACCTTTTGATAGATTGTCTAGTAATCATTATGTGATTTATGTAAGTGTAGAACATCCTAGAAACACACAAATAAAAAGAAAGAATAATAATTTTTCTAGTTGAAAAAACTTATAGCAAATGAAGCACTTAAGGTTATCTTAAAAGTTGTGGGTTCCTGGCTGCCAAGATGGCTCAGTGGGTAAAGGCGGCCCCGGTCAAAATGATGATCTGAGCTTGTTCCCTGAGTCATACATGATACAGTCAGAGAGCCAACTTGTGCTGATACATTATTTATGATTTATTGAAGCTGACCTGAGGATTCAGAAAGCAAAGTTATCCACAAGCTATAGAAAACAGGAACACACCTTTAATCCCAGCAGCCAGAAGCTAGGAGGTGGTGGTACACACCTTCAATCCTAGAACTGTCGATTAAGAAGTAGACAGATCTCAGTGAGTTCAAAGCCATCCAGGGATACACGAAATTGAACCTGTCTAAAAGAGTAACAGATCACATGCCTTTAATCTCAGCACTAGAGGGGTATAAAAGATAGAAGCTGGGTCTTCAGTATTCAGTAGGAGGAATTCAGTCTCCAGCCACACTGAGGAGAGGTTACAGTCTGAGCTCTGGTGAGAGCTCATAGAGACAGGACGAACCCTTTCAGCCTGAGGGAGAGGTAAGAAGCTAGTGGCAGGCTGCTTTGCTTTTCTGATATTCAGCTTGAAGTTTGAACCAAAATATCAGTGTCTGGGTCTTTTGTTTATTCATGTTTAACCATCTCTAATGGGTTGCCCTTTGACCCCTCAGGCACACATGGTCTGCATGTTTGCGCGCGCACGCGTGCGCGCGCACACACATACACACACACACACACACACACACACACACACACAAAACAATTTTTTAAGTGTTTCTTAAACTCACAGAATTTCTTTCAGTTTTGATGTTTATGGCTTTTCAATGTGACTTTAATAAAACTTTGGTGTAGATGCTTGCCCTTGATATATTAGGGTAAATCAGATTCTCTAAGCACTGGTGTTATGTCCATTTCAACTTGGATTATTCTTTGCTAGGGATTAATGCCCGACAATGTGTTTATCCTGGTCTCAATCTCTAGGTACCAAGAGCAAACTCCCAAGTGTCTACTGAAGGAAAGGGCATGTTCTCCTTCATTGAAGAACACTAGAGTATACCACTGGTGTTACTGGTGGACAGCTAATGTCTGATAATTCTCAGGCTGGCTTTCAGGAATGTTATGTCTTTGTTATTGACTTGGAAAGTTACTTATTTTTTTTTTTAATCTTGGAAATGTTGATGCTTGTATGTCCATAATCGTATAGAAAGTATGATAAGACACTTGGTGACAAGTTGTAAAAGTTATCACTGCTGGTAATAGTACTATTATCGTAATTCCTAAATCCTGAATGCATATTTTTTTTTAACCCAAATTTAAGTATGACTAACCAGATTTATAATTAGGTTGTTTGACAAAGATTGACAAGCAAGTAAAACTCTAAAATAACTGAAAACAACAACAAAGTAATACCAAATCTCTAATATCTAAATATAGTGATTACTCAATTAAATAAGGAAAAATTGTGGATTTAATTCTTTGAACTTAAAACACTGGAGAAATCTCAACAAGAATTGTATTCCAAAGCTCTAGTTCTAGAAGTACCTTCTCCCTTTCTCCAGAGAAGTGGTTCTCAACCTCTCTCATGCTCTGACTCTTTAATACAGTTCCTCAGGTTGCAGTGATACCCAGCAATAAAATTATTTTTGTTGCTACTTTGTATGTGTAATTTTGCTATCATTATGAATAGTAACATACATATGTGACATGCAGGATATCTGATAAGGGACTCTGGAAAGGGTTCACAACCTCTACTCTAAACCCTAAAATAGCAGGATTGAAATGGGCTATGAAAATAAATAACTACAATGCGAAATACTGTCGCATTGAACTAACCTAAGACAATATTTTAAAGGAAGGAGTTTGTACATCTACACTTTAAATCTCCCCAAACATAAAATAGAGAATGACCATTGAAAACATCAATTACCAAACCACTTTCTGTACAAAAGTAAACTCTTGAACTTTTGTATTTTGCTTAATAGAAAATCTTTTCTTTCTTGACTTGGTTATGACCTCAGACATAGATCAGAACCTGAGTTGGTTATGACTCAGACATATATCACAGCCTGATGTTTATGGAAAACCAATTCCAGGTAGAAACTGTGAGGGTGTGGAAAAACAAAACAAAACAAACAAACAAACACAAAAACAAAACCAGAGAACCAGCATGAGTGACATATAAAATGCTTTACATTAGCATAATATTCCATCACCAAGAAATTTCAGGCAATTACCTCTTGGATCCTCCCGTACACTCAGATGAGTAGAGCTCTTTCATATAAACAAACTGCCCTTCCAAGAGGACTGTTGTAAATTCACTCTACCTAGGTATGTTCAACTAGTGTTTGTTTGGTGGGTGTGAAGGAGTATTGGAAAGTGAAAGAAAAGCATAAGACTCTATCAGCAGGTTTTGTTGAGAAGCAGAATCCTGATTGAGCAAGTCAATAGCGGGGACTGCTGAAGGAAGTCAACAGAGAACTCAGTTCATAGCCACCAGTCTAAGAAATGTCTTGACAGTAAAGTGTATGGCTCAAGTATGTGCTAGCCTCACCATGAGTTGAGCCATGATTAAAATTTCTTCACCACTAAATTGCACAAGGAAGCCTTCTAAATGGATGATATTTAACAAACATTTCTTGATGACAGTCCATTGGCTCCTATATTTCAGCATATTAGAATGAAGGAAAGGCTGGATTTCCCATCTATTGAGTTCCACCTTATCTTTTGGAGACACTGAACAGAGTACTCACTGATTTCAGCAAGACCAGCCGGTCACCTAGCACTCAAGATTATAAGCATTTGCCAGCATGCGTGGCTTTTTACGTGGGTATAGATCCATGTCCCCACACTCATGTGATGGGCACTTTGCTGACTAAGCTTTCTCTCCATCCTTTGAAGGTTTTGATAAAGGTTCGCCTGCCTGTTTAATCGGAGACACACTGCTGCTACACATGTCTTTGTTTAGCCTGTAGGTTGACTGAAATGCTGAGAGGTAGAGAGAGCTGTTTGTTGGGTTTCCATCTGCAAGGTTAACTCTACCAGAAGACACAGCTAAGAAAAACACTGCTCTGCTGCCTGGGATCCAAGAATACCAATAAAATGGCGAAAGTAAGAAATCAAAGAAGAGTCAAGACAAAGAAATTTAAACATCATAAAGATGTTCTTTCTCTGCAATTTCCCAGCAGCACAAGGCTTTCAGCTACTGTGGAACTTCTAAGCTTGTCAAGAAGCAATCCCAGGAAATGTCTTAGACAAAAAGGGACGTTTGAGAACAAAATTGCAGTTTTCCCAGATTAACTACTGCACATTTAAATGCTGATGTGTGTTTTAAAACATGTTATCGTGTTACAGCGATTATTTGATCTTTACCGAGATTATTAGCATTTTCCAAAGATGACTTCAGTAGAATTTTTCATACCATTTATTCCCCTGAAGTTTTATAAATTCCCCATCAAAAGTGTAGACCATTTCCTGTCTCATTAAATCTAGACAGGCTTGTGATATCTTTGAACGCCAGTTTTTAAAAACTCCCCTTAGCCAGGCCAGATGAGGCGGCACATTTGCTTCTTTTGCAGTGGGGCCTTCAGTGTGTTCCTGCTTCTCAGACAGCAAACACAGAAAATCCTAAAGCCCAAGATAGAATCTATGGTGAGACTGCAAAATCCCCTGGAGAGTCAGGAAGACCTCGCAGACGATTACAAAACATAAAAGGCTCTTGGAGGATCTCAGGACGTGCAGTGTCTGTCAAATATTATATGTCAACCATTAGCTTCACAGGGAACTCAGAGCACAGAAAGAATGCTCTTAAGATATCTGCAACCACAGCTTTTGTTCATGAGAAGGAAATATAGTAGAGTCATAGAAAACCCACTAGGTTTTTAGTATCTGTTTGAGAAACATTGTCAGGTTGAAGCTAGAAGGGTCAAAGGCAATACCATATGAAGAGAGACCTCTGGGCCATGAACCTACCTCACATATGAAGTTAGTCTGATATGTATATCACTTATTCAAAGGGGATAGGACCCCACAGGGCAAAGCCAAGAACCATGAGGAACAATACTCAGGGTCCAAATTGAGCCGAAACACAGAACTGGAAATAGGAAGGACCAAAGCTTGCCAGGAACCCACGCTTTCCTCCTTTTTCTGCACTGGAAATGCCCATTGTGATTAGCCTGTATTTGTCTGTTATGTGGTGAGTATGTGAGAGGCAGGTAACCTGTCTCATTGGTTCACAGGGATCTAAACCAAGAGGAATAGTGCTTAGAAGCTTTGCTAAAGTAACACACCTAAGAACAGTTGAGCCTTCTGTGGACAGTGAATGTCAGGAGCCAGACTAATGCTGAAAGGGATAAAGTGTGTGTGTCTCTGTGTGTGTTTAGTGTGTGTCTCTGTGATATCTGTATCTGTATGGTGTGTGTGTACTGTGTCTGTGGTGTGTGTGTCTATCTGTGTGTGTTGTTGTGTGTGGTATGTGTATGTCTGTGTATATATCTGTGGTGTGTGTGTGTGTGTGTGCACATCCTCTGTGGAAGGTGAGCACACTCTGATTAAAAACTAGAGGGTGGGCTGTCTATACCATCTTTGTGAAGATGGTCACAACTCTACCCTCTTTACTGCCTGTCCATCTACAATACTGATACTTTTCCTTCCAAGTCTTATCTATTTAATTGGGGGAGGTTTGTGACTCACTCCTAACTGGTGGAATGTAGTAGCCGTGACTCTGTATGGCTCTGAGGATAAGTCAGAAAAGCAACTCAACGCCCATCTTGCTTCCCCCTGGAGACTGGTACCAGAGCCCTTAGGCACTAAGTAAGTAATTTGATTTCTCTCTTTCAAGGAAACTCAATGTAGCGTTTGCAGTGAGATTTCATGGAGAGGACACAGGCCACAGCATCTCTAGCCATGATAGTTCATCTCCATCCACTTTTATTGAATAAATACAGATAAGCTAATAATACAGACAGATAAGCTAAGCATGTTTTTGAGCTATGTAACCTATAAGATAATACAATGATTCCTATTGTAATTGTAACATGTTTGGGATGGTTACCACAGCAACGGAAACAACTCTTCTGGAGTCAAAGAGCATTTGATTTCCTTTTCTTTTTCTTTCTTTAATAGGAGAACATACAGCTTTTGAACCATGATTAATTTTGTTTAAACCTACAAGTAGAATAAAAAAGCATTCCACTAATTACCATGAGAAACTCTAAATTTGGATCAAAATGGGTATAAATGATTTTTCAAAAATCATTTAGTACCATAGATTATAGAAAGTTGCTTTGTCCTTCTGTTTCCCATCTGTTGATTAGGAATAATTAGCACACTGATTAAACTGAATGAGTTATGTATGAGAAAGTTGCCTATGGTGTAATGGTGGTGTCTGGCACAAAAATGCCTGAATTAGTTCCAGAGTTTACCTGGTGATTATATGTGGGGATGGCTCTACGCATAAGAGCCAGTCCCAAGGATGGTGCCAGCCATGGGATGAGGCGAGCAGAAGACAGGGTATTTCTCCAGAACACCATGAATACTGAACGGATAAAGCTGGGTGGGGGTGGTTCCTTAAGACAGCAGTTTCTTCCTAAACATGTGCAGACATGACCAACATCAGAGAATACAAGGATGTCCACTCACAGGCCTACTTTCACTTTGAGAAATTTCAAGTACATAAGGGTTGCGTTCAGACAACAGCCACTACAATAACCAAAGTTTTATACTTTCTAAAACATATTACAATATGACGTAGCAAGACTACTGAAAGACAGGAAAATGTCACAATGCCATCCATGATCAAGGGCCCAGACCTTGAGTCAGACTGTATGGCATCCCAGCCCAGCTTGATTAACCTCTTTTAGTCAGGTAATCATGGATGAGTCAGTCAAATGCTCCATGATATGATTGTACATCAGAGATAACAGTGTGGACCTTGGGTTAGTGCAAGAGTCAAGTTAGTTAACACACACAAAACCTTCTCTTAGGAGGGATGATTTACATATATAGAAGACTAACTGACAAAGACATCTTTTATTGCTAAAGGAGGACATTGTTTCAAATACCCCAAAACTTCTGAAAAATTAAAAAAAAATGAATCTTTCAAATGAAGAAAATTGCTACATAAAACTATAGCTCTGGTTACGTAAGTACCTAGAGGCCCCCACAAAACACAGTAAAGCTAGAATCTTTTGCACCTTGTCAAAACGAACTAAAGATAGATGAATAATAAATACTAAGCTGTTAATGCCAGTGTCTATGTAGGATAATATAATGACAATAAATGTAGGTAGTCCTACTGGGCTATGACAAGACACTGTTCTTACTATATCTAATTTGGTTGACTTTTCCTGCTTAATTAGTGAATAGTGTAATTATGTGTCTGAAAGTTTGTGTGAATTTAATAACATCACTAATTCAAAGCAGAACAAAATAACAAATCTTAGATTTTTTTTTTAGGTCTTGCTTTCTTACAAAGAATACAGTTAACTCCCTGGAGTAACCCTGATTTGCTTACAGAATGAATTGCTGTGGAGAATAGAAGGTGCTTCCACATTGCTCTTCATCAACATCTAGAAGACCTCGTCTGATTTAGTTGAACTAAGGTCATTTTTAATAATTGCAAGCATGACAGTCTATTGAAGATACGCTCAGGAAAATGTATTCATGTAGCCAAAGTAGATACAGTTCTGCATGTCTCACTCATTTTAATTCTTGATTGCCAAAATAATCAATATGACCCTTCATCAACACCAATATGTGCAGAGAAGCCAAAATGCCTACAAAAGCATGTGAATACATTGATTTAATACGATGCTTTCTCTTGTTCCTTTAGGCTAACGTACAGAAATGTTTTGCTGATATATAAGGATATACACTGATATTTATCTTCAATTTTTTGTAATTAGAATGCTTAACCTTATCCATTTTTGGAGGCTATAACATATTCTATACTTTAGAAATATTTGAGAAAGGGTATGATATCCTATAGTATCAACAAAGACAAAAACTTTCCATTAACATAAGCAAGTTAAAGGAATTAATTTCTTTTGTTGTTTTTCAAGACAGGGTTTCTGTGTGTAACTTTGTAGACGAGGCAGGACTCTGTCTCCCAAGTGCTAGGATTAAAGTCGTGCACCACCACCGCCTGACTTAGGAATTAATTTTGACAAAAGCATTGAGGAATATAATTACATTTTCTAAGGTTCATGGAAACCTTGGGGGCTTTGTGGTAGCACAGAAGGTTTGTGAATTAACTTACAATGTTTCACTGATACTTAATGTATTTTTTAGTATGTTGATTAGAAAAATAATAATGGACCACATTTTTAAATTTCATGCCTAAACCCAGCTTATAAAGTTACTATTTTTCCAGATTAACTAATTCTTAACGTCCTTCCTTCCTCTCCCTTTTCCCTCCTCTGCCTTTCTCTTTCTCTGCAAGCACTACTCATTACATAATGAGTTGTTTACTGACAGCACACTGCTAGGTCTTAGAAATCCCATCAGAAAGCCATAATCTCTGCACCATTAATTTTATGTATATGTAATATAAAAAATTTAAAAATCACTTAGGATCTCCCCCAAATACAACAGCTGATATATGACGAAAGAACACAGATACCAAAGAGGCCAGAGGCAGAGACTGGAGTCATGTTGCTCTCACAGAGTAATACTTGGAATCTGAAAGTGTGTGTGTGTGTGTGTGTGTGTGTGTGTGTGTGTGTGTGTGTATGAGTGCGTGTGTGTGTATTAGCATGGGTGTATGCATGTGTGTGTTTGTATATACATGTGTGTATGTGTATGTGCATGTATTTGTGTACATATATGTGTGTATGTATGTATTTGGTTATATGTATGTGTGTATATACATGTGAATGTATGTATGTGTGTGTATATATGTGCATATGTGTGTGTTTGTTTATGTGTGTGTGTGTGTGTGTGTGTGTGTGAGCACATGCGCAGACTCTTCCCTTGGAACTGCAGAGGGAGCATAGAAAAGGGTTCTGTAAGCGGGACTATTAGATTTCTGTTTCAGACTACCTTGTCTACAATACCTTCTTGGGACTGCCCTAGGAAATCAATATAGACAGGTGGTCTCTAAAAGCCCCCCAACCCCGTGAATCATGAAAGTAGAGATATATGGGACAAAGATAAACTTAAGGGTTTGGAACTCCAGGTTAAACTAGAGACAAAACCTAGCCGAATAATAGCACATGTTTAAGCAATGAGGCCACCATATGTGGCTGAGATCCTTGAGAGGTAGTGCACAAATAAGTGTCTGAAGGACAACAATTAGATGGAGAGGTTCACACAGAGGACGATAGGGATGGATGGAGGTGAGGGAGTGTGGTATCCCAGAGCCACTTGCAGAAAGTGCTCCAAGGGATAAATAGAACAGACTGTTGTCCATAGGAGACACTGTTCTGCCTGAGAGCTGTAAGTCCAGCAAGGGTAGTCAAGTCCTTCTCAGAGGAAATGCACTGAGCTAGGGGCCACAGAGATTCTGGAAGGGATTTTACCTGACTCGGGCATCTCTACTTAAATGCCCTTTCATATGATTGTGTTTCATCTAACGAGGCAGCTTGATGCTCACAGTGATGAGTGGACAAACGAAAGAGCACGTTGCTCTAATTACTACTGGATGTAAAGCTGCCCACTGAATTACAGCCCTGCGCTACGGTGCTTTATGGTTGCACATCTAGACATCTGTTTGGAACCTGTTGTTGCTAGAGTCCTCTGCATAACTTATAAAGAGGGGAGTTGGAGGCAGGATAATGTTTTGAAATGTACAACATCTGACTCATAGCAGAGATGAAGAGCAGGGGGTGGCCCACGAGAGGAACTTATCTCATTGTTCACACACTGGGCAAAGGAAATGCAAGCCCAATAAGACACCAGGGTTCTCAAAGCCAAACTGCTTTAATGAGGGTGAGTCACAGTGCCACCCAGGGAAATGAATCAGGTGCCCACATGCCTAGGCGGCTTCATAATTACAGGTTTTTTTCCCCTCCCTTTTAAATTAAAACTAAAGCCAGGTAACGGGTAATGTCCCCATAGAACGAATTCAGCCAGATGAAAAGATGCGGAGGCCTAAAGAGTAAAAGGAAAATATCAAAGAGAAGTAGCTTTCCCAGTGAGGGAAAGGAGGGAGCAAGGGAGAGAGCGGATGCTCTAAGCGGTGCCTGCTGGCCTCAGACACTTCAAAATGCTTTTGCTGTGACCTCTGTCCCCACCCATTCTGCCACCTCAGCCCCAGGGAGTGACCACAGTAGCTTTTTCTCAACACTAAACTTCCAGAAATACAACCAGAGTTCCCTATGGTTTCCTGCTCAATCTAGGAGAGTGAGGTCTACCATCTTCCCCTCCCTGCCCTTCTCCTCCCCAGCTTCTGCAGCCCATGATGATGAGGAGGACCAGAAGTCCTTTACCTTGAACATCTTCTTCCCTAGAGCCTGATGGGAGCAGCCAGTGATTCACCTCTTCCAGCCTCACTTCCTGTCTTGGACCCTCCAAGCAAAGCAGATGCGCAATTGCCGGGAACAAGGGACACTGCAAATCAGGCATCATCAGCTGCTTAAACCTTGGGTTAGTTTCCCCAGGTACAACTCTGGTCTAACAATGCCATTGTGAGAATTCTGAAAAGCCGCCTGGGTCAAGGAAGGAATTAATGTGATAGTTTTCATCTGTTTGCTCTGTGGTCAGGATCTGTATGCAGTGCAGAAAGCGTAGCTCCTGTTGCCCTTAGAGTGAGTGAGAGAGAGAGAGAGAGAGACAGAGAGAGAGACAGACAGAGAGAGACAGAGAGAGAGAGAGACAGAGAGAGAGAGAGAGAGAGAGAGAGAGAGCAGATGTATGCCACATATGAGTGCATGTGGATGGAAGCCAAAGAGGACAATATTGGGTATCCTTTTCTCTCTTTGCCTTACTGTCTTGAGGCAGCTGGAGCTCAAGAGCTGGCGGGAAGTTTTGAGAGGGGTGTGGGGGAGACTAGGCTGATAACCAGCAAACACCAGGGAACTCACACCTTTCATGTAGGTGCCAGGGGACCCGAACTTAGATCCTCACAGCTATGCACACGCCAGTCCTACCCACTGATGGACAAGCATTCTCACAAATCTCCTCCCACCCCAGAGGCACACCATTCAATGTCATCGGTTCCAATCTTCCCACTCTTTAAAACCACCTTCTTTCCTCTATGTCCACACATGTTCGTTCACTCCTTGGGTCCTACCCATAATATTCCTTCCCCTCACGGGACCCCCCAAGCCCCTTGATCTTGCCACACATCCTCCAGAGGCTGACACTTGCCTTTGCACGGCACTTGGTTGGAGTTGCTGCTACCTTGTCTCCCAGATGATCAGCTAGAGAGAGCAGAGACTTTGCATCTAGCACATAAGCACAATAACGTGGGGAAACAGTAAATACTCAAGAACTTTGCCTGCTGGAGTAAGTAGTAGAAGAGAAAAGCCTGGGATCCAGGGGCAACACAACAGGAAATGTTCTTGTCTTATGTTTCCTGTTTGTGGGATCTGAAGCAAGAAGTTGAACCAGCGTTTGAGTCCCCTTTCCTGTTAAAAGTGTGGGTCACACTATATCTGCCATGTACAAGACTGCCACGAACCCCAGAGATGGAGAAAACACTCAATGGGTAATTACCTAGTTCGTGGCTCTGTGTGAGATACTGACATCGACATTCTGATATTTTTGGTTGTGAGCCTAGCCTTTAACAGCGGAGTTATCCCTCCAGCCCTGCATCAACATTCTTTAAAAAAACTCTCTGGCCAGGTGGTGGCGGCACATGCCTTTAATCCCAGCATTCAGGAGGCAAAGGCAGGCAGATCTTTGTGTGTTCAAGGCCAGCCTGGGCTACAGAGTGAGTGCCAGGGTAGGCTCCAAAGATACACAGAGAAACCCTGTCTCAAAAAAAAAAAAAAAAAAAAAAAAATCTCTGAAAAGTTTTTTACTTTAAGATGTGAAAAGGACTAAGGTTGAATTACTCTGACTCAAGAGGGTCTGATCTCTAGATCTTTCTTTTTACACATACTGTTAGTTTTGATAACTATCTGAATTCTTATTTAAGTCATAAAGCAGGTAATACTTGAGACAAGTATCACCTGCCTATGAAACCATCCCAGCTAGCCTACACACATTTATGTTGCTTCTCTGTGCTTATATTATACTTAATGTAATAACAATAAATCTTAACTTATTTGCTTGCCACAAAACTTCAGGGAGTTTTGAGCTTATCTTTCCATTATTATATTCCCAGGATCCTGAATGGATATTAACTACAGCGAATAGTAATACTAAGTAATGAGTATTAGCTAAATGAACAAATACTTTATCTGACATTTCTAAAAGATTCCCTAACACAAGTAATTGTATTTAGTGTTTCTGTTTATGTTTGTTGAAGTTAATCTTCAAAGTGGCTTTAGGGTCACAGCTCTGGATATGGCTACACGGGGTGTGCTCAGACAGGTCCAACTGAGGCGGGTGCTGATGCTGAACGCGGAAGATGAATAAGAGAAGGGGCTTCCTGTCACCATAGCCAGAGCTGCCTGGGCACCTCTTTCACCGTGCTGGGCTGCACCCTTACACTGCCAAACAAAACTAACCTCTCCAGGCTGGAGACAGAAGTCAGTGGTTAAAAGGATTAGCTGCTCCTGGGGCCTGGTGTGGCTCAAGATTTTAATCCCAGCATTTAAGAGGAAAGGGCAGATAGATCTCTATGAGTTCAAGCACTAACTTAGTCTATAGAGCAGGGATACATGATGAACCCCTCTCCAAAAAAGGGCCATAGAGTGGATTCAGGGTCAGGTGCCCTTTGCTTGGCTCCATGGGCCCTAGGAGTGCATACACGTACACGCAGGGAAACACTCATACATGAAATAAAAGTAAACTTAAAAACTAAACAATCCCTTTCTTAAGTTGCTTTGTCAGGTATTTTGTCAGAACAATGAGCAAAACAAAGGCTACACATTTCATAACCAACCAATAATTACGTCTCCAACCACAGTATTTCATTTGAGGTTGCTAAAATAGAATACCAGTTTTTATTTAAAAATAGAAATCCAATTTATGTAAATATGTTAAAAATGAACTTTAAAGTTTACAAAATAATTGCTGCTGCAAAAGGTAATAGATCAAATATGAGGGATAAGAAATAATTCTGGTTTCCCTTGTATTTGATTTCTACTAGTTAGAAAACTAGTATTGGTTTTCTGCATTGACAATTTCCGGGAGGAAATGTATTATTAGTAAACAGCAAATTACTTAGAGTACTTGACACATTTATTATAATGTTGCCCTTCCTAGAAAAGTATAACTAATAGCAAAAATAAAACACAGCTGCAAATTGATGGTCTACAACTCATAGAGCAGTGATTCCCTTCACATTTAGACAAGTACTGTTTACTCAGTACTCAGATTAGAAGAAATACAAAGCTACTGTGAAGTTATGTGATATATAATCTAAATCCTTCCTTTAGGACAACAGCTTGTCAAAATGATAATCACCAGGAATAGAGAGATTTGTTTGCTGAATAAAACTCCATTTTGTGTCTGCCTGTATGCTTTCCAGAAAAGAATCTGAGATCTATTATTATTAGCGCTACATACTCAGCTTCTGATTATGTGCGTTTATAAAAGGGACCACAGATATCTGTGTGCTAATAGAGGGAAAGAAGACAAACAATAGACCTGACTGATATCCAAAAGAGTAATACAAAAATGACATCCTTAGCGCTGAAATAAGTGTGATACTTTGTAGCCTATGTGACTTCCTCTAGCCTCTCTTAAGTCAGTACCATGGAAAACTCAACTATATGCCTGAGAGAGAGTTCACTCAAACAGCTGAAAGATGCTGGTCAGTAGATGGAACCCTTCTCAAGGCCCCAGGGCCCAATACAATATATTCTCAACCGTATACATCAGCGCAAAGAAGACAAAGGCAAGAAAGGAGTTGATTCAAGGAAAGAAAATACAATATAGGCATCCTACCCTGTGCTTTGATCTTATGATAAAACAGTGTTGGCTAAAGTCTGTAAAATTATTTATAAAATTAAGCCTTAAGAGAACAGTTCACCAAACAGAAAGAAAAAAAATTAGAAATTAGCACAAACTATCTTATATACTACTTTCTAGAATGGATCAACTATTTTATAATTGCTTATCAAGACAGAATATCTTCCCATTGTCAAAGGAAACTCATCTTTAAAAATCAGATGTAACAAGGATTTACATAAAATGCACTCTGGGGCATTTTATGAAGTGATGCATGATAGCAAGACTCCAGGGCTGAGGACGATCACTGTGGTTAAGAAGAAAGCTGATCCTCCCATGTTGTACAGATGTGATTCATGAGCCCTCCACCTTCATGAACTAAGCAAGCCACACTTGTGCAGCCTCCCCAGTACCACTAAATTTTTACAGCCAAGATAGGCTCATAGCAGGTGGTATAATTCCAAGAAAGCAAATATCCATTCACACATGCTCCGGGATACACTGCATTTGAGACACACTGCCTCTATGTAAGGGGCTCACAAACACAAATAACATGCAATTATAGAAGACTTCCCAGAAGTACATGAAGTGTATGAAAATTGGTGGAACTAGGAAAGGCTACACAAAGGAGATGGGAGCCATAGGACCTGGTTAAGTCACGGAGGTAGAAGGCTCATGAATGGCATTTACACCCTTAAAGGAGAGGTGGTAGAGAGTTCATTTGTCTCTTCTGGCCCATAAGAACAAATAATGATCTGTCTGAGTACCCAATAGCCACCACCAAGTCTGATGACACCTAGATATGCATTTCCCAGCATCCAGAAGAGAAATACATTTCAGTTATTTAAATTACCCAGTTTATAGCTGGGTGTAGTTTCTCTTGCATTTAATCCCACTTGAAAAGCAGAGGCAGATGGATATCTGTGAGTTCAAAGCCAACCTGGTCTAGAGTGAGTTCCAGGATAGCCAGAGCTATGTAGGGACTCTGTCTCACAAACAATAATAATACTAAATAATAGTAACAATATTAAATTATCCAATTTACAATGTTTCAATATAGCATCTTTAATAGAATAAGATAGCTACCATCAGTCAAAATATCTGGCAGAATTGTAGCTTATCAAGTAGACTGGATAGGAAAGTATTCCAAGTTGATAGAACTGAGGCACCATGAGCGCTAAGAAAAATATGCTTACAAGTTCAGGGTATATTTGGATAGAAACAAGAAACATGATATGTGTAAACAGAAGAATTAAATTTTTAAAAGCTGAGTTGGATACAATGAGACATTTTAGTTATGCTCATTTGAAGATTCATTTCTTCTGAAATGGACAGATACATTTTTATTAATTTTAATGGACATAATATCTAATCAACTCATAGCATATTGTATCAAAAGTAATTCTGTAATGATCTTATGTTATTAAAATAAGTAGTATAAATCCATATCAGATGAATAATGAACCACTTACAAAGAACACTGGCTTACACATTTTATAAAATTTCCCCAGAGATACATATTTCCTGGGGTATCATATGGATATTCATATACATCAACTTTTCATATTGCTTCTGTTTATTAGCCTCTGCTAAGTCAACAGTTTGCAGAAATACTTTCTAAGTGATTTATTTTTAAATATTGATTTCTTTTGTTTGAGACAGGGTCTAACACAAGCTATCCAGCAAGTCATATCATCAAGGTTGGCCTAAAACTCAAAGCAATTCTACTGTCTCAGCCTCCTGAGTACAGGGGTTAGAAGCAGGAGTCACTCAGGTTCTAAGTGACTGTTAAAACTGGAAAGCTGCTTCCGTTATGCATATTTCTGTCTTCCCATGCATTATGCATGCTTATATGTTTTAAAATATTTTTAGGCAGTCTAAGGATCAAACTCAGGGATTCTTACACAGCGATGAGTTATAAAAAGTTCTTAAGCTGTAGAATATTATAATCTGATATGTACTCAAGAAAACAAAAGCTCTTCTGACGTTAACGAATAACTAACTCTTCCAGAGAAGAAGCTAGAGCAGAGGCATCAATAATGCTCGGATTTCGGCCTGGGTGGCCCCTAATAAGTCTCCCATTCTTTGTCTTATATCTTAATATTTCATTATTAAAGCATTAGCCCCCACAATTTATTTCCTATTAATATAAAAACTTTTTAGGGGGAAACAGGATGGCAGAAAATATATAAATGATACTGAGGTGGACTTGAGGATGCCAGGTAGGAAATCCTTCCCTCTCAACCATGTAAACTCATGGAGACAAGGGACTGGTATTGATCTGAATCGTGCCTCAGGACTAGGGCAGACAGAGAGCTTCCTTGCCCAAATGAATAGAAAATGGGAGATTGTTTTAATTTGCTACCTCTGCACGTGTTACAATGAGCTCAGTGGCGAAAACAACAGACATTTATCCTCACAGTTTACATGACCTAGGTAATGATTAAGGTCTAACTAGGCTATAATCCAGCACTGATCAAACCTTCAGTCTCATCTGAGGTTCACAGTCCCTCTCCAGAGCTTGTGCTCTTGGAAGAATTCATTTCCTTACAATTATAGAATTGTGTGAAGTGCTTCTCCAGACCCAGACACATGGAAAGACTGTCATTTACAGTCACTGGCTTCCAGGTCACATTATTAAGAGATCACATGATAGGTCCTGGCTTGCCAAGGAGACCCTTGTTAGTGGTTGAGTCTAAACTGTCGGGTCCCCTAAATGCTCACCTCCTGTTTTATTTTGTTTTAACACATGGCTTCCAGCAGGCGGTGCTGTTTTAGGAGTCTGTGCAGCCTTAGGAGGTAGAGTTGGCGGGCAAAGTGGGTCACTTGGAGGCAATCCTCACTTTTGATTCAAACTCACTCTCTCCCTTAAGTTATTTCTATCAGGTGTTGGTCACAGAAATGAGAAAACTAATATAATCCTTGCTTTGACTAACTTTGTCATTGAACGCACAGTGGAGTTAGGGCGACCCTTCACCTTTGTTATTGGCTAGCAGTACATAGCATCCATCGTGCATATACTCCAGAAGAGGGCTAAGGCTCAGAGAGCAGGAGTCAGCTGCTCGTTTAGAATGTTGCCTGCCACAGATGTCAAGAGGCAAGCAGAAGACCTAACACTTCCAGAGGCAAGCTGAGGAAGCAGTGAGGAGCTGTTCTGTCTGGAAGGTAGGAAGTCACTTGGAGATTGTCAGGAACAAGCTCTGCCCTTGGTCCTCCATGACATGTCACTCAAAAGCAAAGCCTGTGAAAATCAAGTGTCAGGTAAACACAGAGACCACATTCCCATCCCAGCCAAGGACACAGAACAGATGGGGGGGATCATTCTCCCACAAGGAAGATGTAGCAACAGATGTGAACAGAGAAAACAACCTAGCAGCGTGCAAGTTCTTTTCAACCAGGGATAGGGAGGGGATTTCTCCCCAGCCAGCAGCATGGACTCAGACCCAAGGAGACACCCCAACTCCCTCTTTTTTCAAACATTACCTTCACATTTCATCCCTCCGCTTCACATTTAGCTACAATAATCATATATCCCACAAATATAACTGATAATGGGGTGGAGGGAGGCAGTTCAAGTGAGAATAAACAATCTCAGTAGAGAAAATCAAATCAGAGAGGAAAAACTATTCATCAAACCAAAGTAGGCAGGGTAATTAAAGAGAGGATACATGCCATGGTGAATTGGATTCTCAAAGAAATATCCAGCTAATGCAACAGTTTTATTTTCACCTGTATGAATTCTGGGTAAACGCAAGAGAAAATCAAGTGGTTTAAAAAATCAGTTTGAAAAAGAGAAAGACTTTTCAGTGTAACTAGAACTGCATCCCTCAACCCCCCAACCATTGCCTCTGCTGGACTTTCCAACACTGCAGCTTCCCCAGAGTGACATACACCCAGCTGTGCTGTCCTCCCATCCTAGGACGCCAAACTGAGGTAGGGAGCAAGCAAAGGGAAGTCCCAATCCTTCAAGCCAGTCAATCTTCTCACTCTGAGTCACATTAGCGAGTTCAGATTCTGGTACCCAGCTAGACTCGCTTCGTCTGGATGCTCCGTATTTGTACTGAAGGCTTAAGTCCAGGTTGTGCTTGCCACCTGAACCTACACTAATATGGTAATATTAAAAAGAGGATATAAATCCGGGCAGTGGTGGCACACGCCTTTAATCCCAGAAACTTGGGAGGCAGAGGCAGGCAGATCTCTGAATTTTGAGGCCAGCCTGGTCTACAAAGAAACTCTGTATTGAAAAAAAAAAAAGTGGATATATTTATTTAGCATTTGTGACACTGAATCAGTTAAACTTGTACACTGTCCTCATGTAATTTTTCTTTTTTAACTTAGTGCTATTTCGATGTAAAAGGAATTTTAAAGAGGAAGGATATACATACACACCCGCAAATTCTGTTACCCCTAAATCCTTTCTCCTCCCGGTCTGCAGACTTGTCCTCAGGTAGGACAGGGTGGTTTACCATGCCAACAGACTTGAAAGGTAGACTGCTACCTTACCGCAAGCGATTGGGGTCTGAAGATTATTGTACAGACACTTAAGCTGGTACCTGGTGAGAAAGTGACTAACCAAGTTTCTGGTGAATTTTCAAAAGGAAACGAGTATGTGAGGTTGGGAAGACAGGGAAATGGCCCTACATTGGTTTCCTAGGATTTTCCTGCTGGGCTCTGGCTTTGCAAGGATAACAAGCAAATACCTGGGAGTCCACGTGAAAGAGAGGGCTGGCATCCTGTCTCTCAAAGATCATTGGCATGGCCATATCCTCTTAAACTTGATAGCTCTACATGATAAGGAATAGTATAACCATGGGGATATATTTTCTGAACCTTTTTTATTTTCCTTAGGGATTCATGAAAAACCAGTAGTTCCTATGGCTTCCTGAAGGGGGCCTCAGAAGGTTGCCGGGCTAAAAGTCAGGTCTGGTGGTCTACAGCCAGTTTGGCAAAAGGAGAGGTGACTGCAGCAAAGGACAGGCTAGATGGATGACAGGTATGGCAAAGACTCAGAGAGATGCCTTGACCACCAAAAGCTGAATCAGGCAATGATGGGTACAAGACACAGCCAGAAGGGTCTTGACATAAATACTGGCATGCATGTGTTGCCATAGGCCACAGGTATAGTCAGTGAGTCAGTCATAAAGGTTGTTCGATGCTGCCCTCAGGTCCCCCACACTAGCCACTCATTAAAAGTTTAAGCAATAATGAAATTCACACAATCTCCACTCTCCACAGTATGCCTTTGCTCTCTTGGGTTAGTCTACAAGGAGAATCTTGCATCTACTCTGTCACTGGCCCCGACTCCTGCATTGTCTCTCTTCTCTCTCCAACCTGTTTTGTCAATGCAACTTCAACTCCAGGGACTGTTAGAATTGCTCTGTTCCTTCTAGAAGAAGCCATGCTGAGTGAGGTAACTCAGTCATAAAAAGACAAACACGGTATGAGCTCCCTCATACATGGCTTTCTGACATAGAGCAAAGGATCACCAGCCTACAATTCACACCTCCAGAAAAGCTAGGAAACAAGGAGGACCCTCAGAGAGGCATGCATGGTCCCCCAGAGGAGGGGAAAGGGACAGAGCAGTAAGTTTACTTCCTATTGCTCAGCTCAGCCATCAGTCCTTACATTTTTATTTTAATTTATTTTAAACTGTATGTATATATGTGTCTCTGTGTATGTGTTTAATTAGGTGCAGTTTACCAAGAAGCAAGAGGAGGGCGTCAGGTCCTCTGGAGGCAGAGATACGGATGGTTGTGAGTCACCTGACATGGGTGCTGGGAATGGAAGTTGGCTCACCTCCAGAAGTAGTGTTGTGTCTTAACTGCTGAGCCGCCTTTCCAGCCACTGAGCCACTGCTGCTACGTCGGTAGATTTCTCTTGAAATTACAAGTCCCACATCATGGACGCACCACATATGTGTCCCAGTATGTTTTCATAATTTTAAGCCCTTGAAACACAACTTTTCCTTTCTTTGTCAAGCATCATGTAGCAACTACCCTGCCTTTCTGTGCGATTTGTAATTTGTCACAAAGGCACTGGGGGAAGAAGTCGTGTGACACCAGAGGGAAAACAAAACAAAAGAAAATAACAACCACCCAGAGGTAAATGAGCCAGTTCATGCTTTGTTAGGAACAGGTGCAAGTGTATTTTACTAGGGCATTTGACGGTACAGTACTCTTCCTCTGAGTACCTAAAATCCTGATTTATTTAGAATAGTGGATTAACCTCTTGTTTGCTAAATGGACATGCTGTCAAATCACCTTACAAACATTTGTGTTTGTACCCTTAGGTCAGTGATTAATCAGAGAGGCTTCTCCTGGCAGTGGGCAGTAGTAAACTCAGACTCTTAAGGAGAGGGGTGATCAGAGTGATGAGAATAAATGGTCACTGAGGGCTAAGCTCCAGGTAGGATGTCTATCTATATCACCCCCTCCAAGGCTTGGAGTATATTTCAGGAGAGGAGGTAGAAGGATGTAAGGGCCCAAGGATGAGGAGGAGCAAAGTAGAGGGACGTCCTTCGGATAAGACGTAGCTGTTGTACCGAAACCACAGCAGCAGTGGTACCCTGCCCAAGCCCCAAAGCAGGATGGCCTCATCAACAGTCCACTGTGGATGGTAGCTTTGAAGAATAGTCATGCAGCCCCACCCTCCAGGAGGAGCAGTTAATGCTTGACAGGGGAGGGAGAGTCATACGCCTCAATGAGATCCACACTCCTATTGTCCTTCCTCAAGCAAATACTACCATCCATGCTCATGATCAAACATAGTCAGTTATGGAGAGGGAGAGAGACTAGGAGAGGAAGAAAGGGTTTGGCTAGAGTGGACCAGTGATAGGGAGTAATGGGGTAATTATAAACAAAGTACTTTGTATATGTATGTAATTGTTAAAGAATAAAAAATTAAATACTGCATAGTTTTTGGACGTCCATGCTTACGTTATCGTCACAAACTCTTAATTTCCTTTCTGTCCATGCACACTAAATCTTAGTTTGGAACTTAAAAATCTTCTCAGTTGTCTTTGGTTTTCTTGTCATCTGTGGCCAAAGTCTCCCTCAGCAAGCTGTAATAACAAGGTCTTGGCTTCAGGGGGTCCATTTCACATCCCTGTGAACTAATTAGAAGGAAGGGCTCTGCCTGCCTCTCTGGCAATCTCTAACCTGTGGGAGAGTGCGCATGCCACCCTCTCCATTCTGACTTTGCTTCTGTGGTGTTTCCTCTCCACAGAGATCCATCCTACGCTACTGAGTACCTAATGGCTTTTGGTTTTTGTTTTTCCTTCCATTTGGAAGGAAGCACTTTTCTACCTTACTTAAAAAAAATATTTCCCCTCTCTCCCATCAGTTTTCTCTGGCAGGAGGTAGATGGTTTGAAACTACAACAGAACTGGAAGTAATTAGCTACCCAGGACAGCTGACTTGCCTGGCAGGTGCTCTTGAGAAGGCGCTAATTCATGAAATGCTTTGTAAAGAAAGACTTTTCTGGATTAGCTTTCTAAAGGAAAGGGGAATCTGTCCTGACTTGTTCATCTCTTTTTCTCCCCACCCCAACATCCACAACACACCTACCAGCCTTCTTCCTGAGAAACTCTACTGAAGGCTACGCCACTGTTTCTTGAGCTTTTTAATATTTTTACCCTTTGCTTTTAATGAGCATACAATTATTACATTGTTTCTCCCGCTCTGCCTCAGCCCACTGACAAACCACTGTCTCAACTATCTACTTAATATAACTCTTTTGATACCCACGTTGAGATGAAAATGTCCAAACTGAGCTTTCCCCATCTCAACCTCAATCAACTCCATCCTTTCAGTCGTTTAAAAAAGTCCAATGTCCTCGAATCACTGTCCTTCTCATTTTATCATATCCTGCATCCAACCACCAAAAACATATTATCTCCACCTTCAAAATCAATACGAAATACCACCTTTTAAATGCCACCACTACTTCTTACTAAAAAAGGGGAAAACAGCTCTAATATTGTGGATGTGTTGTGGGGACACACAAGCCTTAGCCACTAAGGACTGAAATACCTAAGGAAGAGGGTTCTCAGGTCAGGGAAGTGCTCCACGTAAGAATGAGATACATGAGACATATGGAGTCAGGAGCAGAGAGCTCCCTGGGGCAGCAAACTTGGAAGAAATCCCCATCTCAGGAGGACTCTAGAAATCAATGAACAGAATTATTGACCCTCAAGGAAGAGTGGGGCAAAGTATAGGAGAGGTAGACCCAGGTAAAGTTGACCTATATCCTAACTTAATGAACAAATGAAGAGTATGCAAGTATTTTGAACAGAGGCTAACATATATGTCACACCAAGTGTCTCCTCCAGGATATCATACCAACATAACTACAGACACTGTCTTGAGGGGTACAGGCTAACTCCATGCTCACTCCAGTGGTCTCAAGATGGCATCATTCCTGGTTTCATGTCCATTCCCGCTGAAGGAACCCTTTCATTTCGGCTCTCCTCATTAGTTTTGACTATAGGAGTCTCTGACCCCTGGAAGCTCCAACCCCATGGCCCCAACCCCATGGCCCCATTGAGTTGTTATTGTTACTCATCTCTTCCGCCTCTATGGAAATTCTTTATCAAATTTACACTCTCTCTTTCGTTCTTATTTTCTTGTTCTTTGATCACTTCGGTATATCCACGTAGACAATCCACACCCTCTTTAAAATTCAGCTCTTTAAGTTTTCTGCACTGACTCCTGCGGGAGAAAGACACTGAACTGCAATGTCTACTCTTGTTTGTGGTTTGTGAGCGCAACATCACTGGGATCTTCACTTTGGTCAGGAAAGTCACTCCGTGGCTGTTTTCTCCTAAGTACCTATTCCAGCTCTTCTCAAATGCTGTCCTTTAAATGTCTCTCTTCCCAACTGGAGCTACTGCTTTCTGCTTAATGGAGAAAATACAAATGATCTGATTTTCTGTAGATTGTTGCATGGATGCTCTTACCGGCATTTTTACCCACACCCAAAATATCTTTCCTATTGGCAACACACTCCTGTCTGAAATTAGTCTTTGTATTCATTTCACAACCCCACTCCCTGTTTCTCCTTCTTGATCAGAACTTAAAAATTCCTTTGGGAGAAAAGTCCCCGTAAAGACTACTAGCAATGGTCTATTCTTGCTCTCCTTAAGTCTTCACCTTTTGCTTATTGTTTCTTCTTCCTTCTCTTCTTCTTCCTCTTCTCCTCCTTCTCTTCTTCATGGTTCACCACTACCTCCTCCTTCTTTTGATCTCTCTCTCTCTCTCTCTCTCTCTCTCTCTCTCTCTCTGTGTGATATGCACAGTATGCACACATGTAGAGAAGAGTTGATGCCATGTGTCTTCCATCATCACTTTTCTACCCTATTTTTCTGAGTCTTTCACTGAGGCCATTGTTCTCCAGTTGACAGAGAGTCTGGTCAGGCTCTGGGGATCTGCCTGTCTCTGCTTCCAGCCACAGCACTGGGATTGCAGATGTAATGCCCAGGTTTCAGGTGTATGCTGGGGAGCCACATTTGCATCCTCACACTCATGAAGCAGGAACTCCACTGACGGGGTCATCTCCACAGCCCCTCATTCTTTTCTCTTTTAATATCTTATTTCACTTGGCTCCAGAATACAATGCCTGCCAGATTGTCCCCTGGCCAAGGATGGTGGCTCCTTCTCTGTCCCTTTTGTCTCATCCTCCACGTTGCTCAGTTTTGGCCCTCCTTACCTACACACACTCAACATCATCTCTATCAGTTGTTCTCAACCTGTGCGTCTTGACCCCTTTGGAGGTGGAACAACCCTTTCACAGGGTTGTAGGTCAGGTATCATGAATGTCAGATATTTACATTATGATTCATAACAGTAGCAACGATACAGATAGATATAAGTAGCAATGAAAATAATGTTATGGTTGGGGTCACCACAGCATGAGGAACTGTGTTGAAGGGTTTCTGGGTTAGGAAGGTTGAGAACCACAGGTCTACATGATGAGAGTCACATTTACATCTTTACCTTGAACCTCATCACATCCTTTCAAATATTTGATAGACAGCATGCGTTAAAATTAACTCCTGACATTCAAGTTGCTCGCCCAGCTTCTCAGATACCTGAAGAGGACAAAGCTATCTTCTACATGTTCCAGACATCTTAGCAGCATCTTGATTTCTTCTTTTTCTCACAATCTCACATTTACTCCTCCATGACACTTTGTTACATTTACCTTAACAATATGTCCAAAGTGTTTCTGCTTCCCTCTACCTCCCCTGCCTTACCTTCCATCTTAGTTTCTGTCTCCAAGCTCCTTATTCAATGCTACACAGTCTTCCTATTGGATTTCATGGCTCACCCTCAGTACAACAGCCAGAGGAATTCTCATGGGACAGAAATTAGACCAGGTAACTCTTCACCCCCCCACACACACATAAGGCAGTCTTTTAAAGAAATGGCCAATTGGGCTTTAAATGACCTAAGCCTACCTTCTTAGCTGCAGGCATCCACATTTCCAGAAATGCATTTGCATTTGGCTCATCTGCTTCAGCTAGAAAATGCTGATCTTTCTTTGAACTCATCCTTCACCTTTGCACACCAATTACCCCAGGCTCTTCCTGTTTTTACGTGTATCTCCAGCATTCATTTCTATCTGTGCTTCACTGATGACAGCGTCTCCCCACTACCATCCTTACCTCAGGTCCACTTTCTGCCCATTAACACTGGCCCTTCTAGTTAAGAGCAATTTTCTCTGTAAGATTCCTACATTCACCACCAAAGCTTTTTCTTTTTTCAGCCTTGCTTGATGATTTCTAAACTGAAGCTTTAATCACAGGTCAGGATGCTTCTCAAAATGAATTTGTTGGCTCACCTAGAGCTTTGCAGTCAGGCTTTAAAGGTGCATTGGCTTGTTGGGCTATCCAATCACACTGTGAACCCCGAATTAGCATTTGCTTTAATTAAGTAAAATTAACCTTGGGTCTGGAAGCCGACTTAGCAACTAGTTGATAGAAAGTAATCATAGAGCATCAGTGGGCATCTGGGAGAGATAGAGAGACACACAGGAAGTAATAGGAGGGGTTTTGAGTGGTGCAGCCTTATTTTATTTTTGTTTTTTGTTTTGGTTGAGCTGAAGGACCGCCCCTTTTGGGAAACACCAGCAAGGAGCAAAGGGTTAGCTAGTTACTACTCAGCCTAAGATAGCAGGGTTTCACCCCTGCCTTTGAACCTCAAGTCTTATTTATAAATAGAAGGATAGAGATTTAAAGCTACCTTTAGTGGTAGCCGCAGAGCCAGTGCCTGCAGGAACAAAATTCCCACCAGGTTATGGCCTGAGCAGCCAGGTTATTTCCAGAGAAGCAGGCCAGCAACTGTGGAGTTGCAATTGCTGGCTGAAATAGCAGCAGATTATGGCATTGCCACTATGCTGAAGATAAAACAACATTAGCTCTTGTTCTATTAAATATCATTTTTGTCAAGATTAATGTTTTGTACAATCATTTATAAAATGAACTGTACACATACAGTTAATTAAATTATACTTCAAAGTCAAAAAAAAAAAGGCTACAAAGACTCTTCTGCATTTAAGAAATCTGCAGATTTCAAGGAATAATATTAAAAGAGATGATAAAACCTGAAAATATAAAAGAATAATAGTTTCCATAGTTTACAAAATGCATTAACCCACATATTAGCACAGATACTTAAGGAAGCAATCCTATTTTCCCTTTTCAAAAGAGCAAATTGAAGGACCGAAAAATGATTTGATAGAAAATACGGGGCAAATCCCAGATAGAACACACAATACATGCCACTTGGGAGAGTCTGCAGAGGCAGGTTCTTTTGAAGGACCCAGACTCGCATCCTGCCCCCTGCTTTGGCAGCCATGACAGCCTGCAGAAAAGACCCAGAAAGAGGAAGGCCTCTGATTCAGCAACATGTGCTGAGCTTCTGACCTTGCCCAACCTTCTAGACACTAGGAAGCCAGATACCCTCCATGAGGCAAGGAACCAATCAGAAGTTAACTGGCAGGCTCTGGAATGCAGAGCACAGCAACCACCCTTGGTGGGCCTATAGGCCATAGCAACCTACCTGCCCCTGCAGCTGGCCAATCAAGCAGGACAGGTTGCCCAGGCTCGGAAGTGCACCAATCCTGTGACTGTTGTCGACCCCAGACATTCATCTTGCTCTACCCCAATAAATTCCCTGCCCCACGGTCCCTCTGAGTCCTTCTTGCTCCACCCACTGTGTCGATGGAGAGAAGACTCAAGTTAATAATGTTAACTTGTTAATTAATTAAAGACTCTTTGCTTTTGCACCAGATCTGGTCTCTTGATGATTTGAGGGTTCAGAATTGGGGCACAACACTTCAGTGCAAATACATATATCTTAAAAAAATTTTTATGTTTCACCTTTTAATTTAAAGCAAATCGGCATTGTACATCCACATTATTTCAAAGTACCAGTTTACTGCAAAGGTTGTGTGGAGGTGAGCATTGCATTACCAAGTCACTGCAACACTGCTGGAACCCAGCAGTGGAACAGCTAGGTTTGGGCTCAGCTGAAGGTCAGACCAGAAGACATCCTGAGGCTAACAATTGCTCTGCACATTTTGGATGATGCAGTAAATAGGAGTTCTCACACTCTACTCTTGGGCAGTCAGGGCTTTAGACTCTCTATCCACAACTCAGGCTTTTACTGAAAACAAAACAAAACAAAAAACAACAACAAAACACCTAAACCAAAATACAAACAAGAAAAATCTCAATCTACCTCAAAACATAATTGAAAAACTCAAATCCTTCAAAACATTTCGTGCTTGAAATAAAACAAAGCTGGGAAAAGTTTATATTATGGCAAGTTTAGCAGTACTTGCCACCCCCTCCCATTGGGGGCTTTACAATCTGGATCTGAGCATTCAAATAAGTGCTGGTTGGATAATAATTATATATGCCCAGCATCATTTCCAGGGCCACGTGCCATTTATCTTTAGAAGACATACCCCACTTCTGCATCCTATAAAGTTATCTGTTGCACAGAAAATGGTATATGCCCAATTGAATGAATGTGAGCTTTGAGTAGAAGAAGAAGCATGAGAATATCATAATTCTTGCTACCATTATGAATAGTTACTAATATTTATTGAGCACTAACTTAGCAGCTGATAGGATATTATGCTAATCACTCCTTTATATGCACTGTCACACTATAGGCTAAGGAAATTTAATTAGTTCCTTGTTCTTTTACTCTGTAGAGAAGAAAAGCTATAGCACCAAAAGCTGAGCTTGTTTCATAATTAGTAATCAATTTAGACAGCCTGACTTCAGGACTTACAATGTGCCAGACGCATCTACTGCGGTGTATAGTCTAGAAAGAAGGAAGAAGATGGAGATAACAACTAAGCAAATAGGCCATCAGCATCATTTTACATACAGATAAGACCATTGAAGGAAGAAAAGAGAAGATCCAAGTGACTACAGTGATGGGGGAATGTCCTTCTGTAAATTTATTTCTCTTGTTGGTTAATGAATAAAACACTGTGTAGCTAGTGGCCAGAATAGGCGGAGCTACAAGAGGAGAATTCTGGGAAATTTAGGCAGATAGGAGTTGCCATGTGAGCCTGGGAAGAAAGGATGCATGAGACATTCTCTGGTAAACCAAGACTATGTAGAAATATATAGATTATTAGTTATAGGTTAATAATTAAGACAGAGCAAGTCAATAAGAAGCCCAAACCACTGGCCAACAGTTTCATAATTAATATAAGTCTTTGTGTGTTTATTTGGGGCTGATGAGATTGTGGGACTAGGCTGGCTATCGGGAAAGAGTGAGTGCTCGTTACAGTCCAGCAAGCCAGGTGTGCTACTACACACCCATAATCCCAGCATGTAGTGAGCGAAGGTAAGACCATTAGAGGCTAGCCTAGGCTTTATAACAAGGTCTTGCCCTCCTTCAAATATCACCAAAGTGAAAGTAGCAACAGAGGAAAGGGAGTTGGAGCAGGGACATTGGCACCTGGTTTGAATGCCAGCACTGTTTGGATGGGTGGATGTTATTTGTCTTCTGCATCTGAGTTTCCTTCACTATAGATACTACTACTTGACTAGTAGGCCCAGCAAAATATTATGATGAGTTGATATAAGGAAAGTGCCTAAAACACTGTCTAAGAGAGCACCAAGTATTCAATTTTTATTATTATTGGCACTGTTTTATTTATTTTTTGCTTCTTTCTTACCATGATTCTCACCACTATTCAAGCTAGTGCAATCTGAAGATCATGTGAAGAAGTGTGTCCAAGTCAAAACCTAGATGATTCTCAAAAACATCAGCATTAGAAGACAGAGATTGCAGGTGGGAGGAACCAGAGTGCAAAAGTCACCAAGCCTGAAGCTCAGCAAAGAAGGTCTGGGTGAGTATGCTAACCGTCAAATTCAAGAGCAAGTTGGGAACCAGATGACAGTTGGCGCCATTGACCATGGCAAGGATCTGAATCCTCTGGCACACTTTAAACACAGCAATGTTATAGTTTGACTTTTGTTTTATAAATATCTCTCTGGCTGCCATGAAATGTTGGATTATGACTTCTGAAGAGTATCAGTATTAGCACTTGGCACCTCTGAGCAGATAATTCTTGGGCTGTATCTTTCTTAGGATGTTTATGTTGGTGCTTTTAACAGTAGTGTTGGTTAAATGATTTAAACATATACATATATATGCCTATATCTATGTGCACATAGTTTGAACAGATATATGATCAAAATAATGGAACACCTATACTGACTTTAGAATTCTAAAATCATACCCACCAAGCTTTAACTCTTCGGATTAAAGCGACTAAATATGTTTGCTGTGACGGAAGAGGAAGACACTGTTTGGGTCCTGGTCTGGGTGTCCCTCGGACTTACCAGTTACTATTAGCTCATTCTTTTCCAAAGGACAGAAACACCGTGAACCTGATTATATAGAAACAGAGTACTTTCCCTAGTGGGTGGTAATACTTCCCCTTCCACCCATCCCTTCCAAATTCACTTGGGTTTAAGGAGGTGACATCTATCTTAGCAACAGTGTCCAGCTCAGTCTTACCATATATACTTGATAAGGGTTCTCCAATCCCAAAGTAGCTATCAACTGGTCCATGAGTTGATCAGCTGATAAGACTGTGGGAAAGCAGTGAACAGTAGTGGAAGAAAAAAAGCATTTCTAGGCCCTCGGCTGTTCCTCAACCATATTAATATTAAGCTGTTATATTGATGTCAACATGGGAAAGACCACTATTGTAATAAATACAATAATTACCCATACCATGATAAAAATTATTAATGCCCTATGCCGGTACTCATATAATGTGAACCAGAAATACAATTTGTATGCAGATTTCTCTTAATCACCAGAGCTCAAAAGTATAGCTGCATAAAGTGAACTGTTTTACCTGTGTGTTCAGCTCCCTCGTTCTTGACTTCTGTGGTTTCCACAGAAGATGTGGGTGGGCTAACGGGAGGGCTAGAAGTAAAGCTGGTACACCCTGTGGATGTGCTGATTTCAAAGTATTCTTGGTTATGATTCATTCGTTGGAAATCCAGAGAAGATACAATGGATGTTCGTTGTTTTGGCTAAAACAAACAAGATGACCAGAGTATTAATACAATAATACTTGCCTTTAACCCTACCTCACTGTCTAAGTAACTAGAGGAGGAAAAGGTTTATGTCATTCATACATCCATACAATAGTTTACCAACAAAAGCAGTGAAGGCAAGCACACAAGCAGGGTGAGATCTCGGAGGCAGGAGCTGATGCAGAGGCCACAGAGAGCTGCTTACTGCTTTGCCCCCATGGCTTGCTCAGCCTGCTTTCTTATAGAATCCAGGTGCACCAGCCCACGGGTGGCCACGCCCACAATGGGCTGGGCCCTCTCTCATCAATTACTACAGTCCTACAGGCTTGCCTACAGCTCAGTCTTAGGGAGGCTTTTTCCCAATCAAGGCTTCCTCCTCTCTGAGGACTCTAGTTTGTGTCTAGTTGATATAAAACTAGCCAGCACAGTACAGTACAAAGAGACAACAACCAATCCGTTGGTGATAGTGAAAAGTGGTATAATTAAAAGTGTTAGGGCACAGTTGGTATGCTACATCAGGCTATTTGATTTCCATGGAAGATTTACACAGAATTTCTCCCAATAATCAACTTTGAAAGTTACAACTTTAAGTCACCTTTCCTTCAACTAACACTCATTAAACATATGTCATTCACTAGACCCTGAGGAAACAGACTCTAATATCAAAAGGTCCCTTCAACGTTGAAGTATAATTAAGGCAGTTCCATTTTTTGTTTCTTTATATAGTCCAAGGAATTGGTGGCATTAGATAGCATCCCCAAGTACCATATGCTGGAATTAAATCATGAGAATTAAGTAAAGTGATATGGAACATTTTCTAGGATCTAAGAATTTACTTGGTATTTGTAGTGAACTTTGATTTTCTTTCTTAAGTATTTTAATTAATCCCCAAATAGCAAGAACAGTCAATTTAAACATAAAAGTTAAAATCATGGCACAATTGCAGATATAATCTATGCTCTCTGTCGGTCACAGATTACTCCCTATAGGAGCCTTCTGCGTTTTTTTTCCACAACAGTATTAATCATTTTCCCATTCTTTTTGCCCACTAGAGCTTAGGGCATTGTACTTAAGAAAAAGTACAATCCTTTGGCCCTCAGATCTGTGTACCTTTTCCAAAAATCAGCCCAAGTTTTACTTTGTACTATTCTTATTTATATAAGTAAAATATTCTTTCTTAAATAAATAATAGGACAGCAAATGTAAGTTTTATGCAATAGTTTGTCATCCATTCACATTCTTCATAGTATAATAACCTTCAGTTTACTAATGTTTTTATTGCTCCAAAATGTTTGGATAACTATCTTCAGAGATCATTTTCTTATAGAAACTCAAATATGGTGTCTCTTCTATGTCATCGTGTGTTATTTTTAAATTAGATATCTAAAAATATAGGGAGGGCATGAAATGAAATGATCAAAATATACTTTACTCTTTCACAATTTTATTATTTTAAAAAGCTTGAGAGGCACAAAATTGTTGTATAAGAGTATGCAAGTCGTTTATTATTATGACACAACTCAGTAACAGAATTCAGATTAGTACCCACGCAAGATTCAGTTGCTTTTAAAGTATGAAAGATGAGGATTTAATGTCAGGCTTGGTTTCTCATGAAATGCCTGCCCTTGGGGCTACTGAATCTCAGTTTCACATTCAATGTCCTTTCCACTGTACTCTGTAGCAGCCATTAAGGAGGCGCAAGCTATTACAGGGGCACTAATAGAATCAGATATACCCATCAGTCAAGATTTTGTTTTGCTGTTTTGTTTTCCTTTCTATATGGCCAATGGACTGCTTTCCCACTAATGTTCCTTCCCGTGAGCATTCTAAAGGTCATATACTGATGTATATGATCTCCATCTAAATGGTTCTTAAATATATGTTTCTAAACCTCAGCTTCCCACAATTCTAATTGCATTAAAACACAAGATGTTGTGTAATTATGAAGACAAATGGACTAATTTTGCTGCATTAATTCATCCTACAAATATTCCTGCATGTACACTAATTGGAGATAACAGGGCAAGTACTGCAATAGCAATAAACTAGTGACATTATAGCTCTTCAGTGGGAGGAGAATAACACATGGGGGGAAGAGATGGTACAGTATATAAAGGAGCTGCAGGAAGGGGACAGAAATCAGGGAATCCACTGGCGGGTTTCTACCACAGGGCGGGCATTTCAAAAGCATCACTGCCAGGTGACTCACAGCTGAATGGAATCTTGAAGAAGCAGAGGTACAAGACACACAGGCACACAACACAACACACGCACACACACACACACACACACACACACACACGCACACACACACACACACACACACAAATGGAGAGAAAGGAAGGTCAAAACTCTGCAAGGTTCACAATGTAATCCAAAGTATATGAAAGTCGTGTTGTGTTCAGGAAACAGAATATTGGAAATTGCAGACACTCACACGTAAAGGACTTACATTGCCACACAAAAGATTTTGTATTTTATTCAAAAAAATGTTAAGGAACTATACTGATGAGGAAGTGTGCTTCTTAATTACATTATTTGGGTAAGCTTGTTTTAGTACTTAGAAAATGATTGGTCTGAGTCAAAGCAAGGGAAACTGGTCAGGGACCATTTTCAACAATTCCAACCAGAGCATCAAAGGCTGTTGTAGTAAAAATGGTAGCAATTGGATAGAGACAATGTGTTTTTGGAAGAATATAGTGGAGTTAACTCTTTGGGACTTGGCATATGATAGGCTGTGACAGTTGCTTTTGGATAAGAGGCCTCCAGTGACATATTTCTCATTTGGGTGAATGTCAGCAGACATTACTTTGTGGAAAACACAAATGTTTAAACATCTAAATGAGAAGTAACATGGGATGCATACTTGTACGCGGAAGTTACCCAATGTAGACTGCTCAATACATGTTCATACTCTTTCAAATCTATATGATACATCTTGCTTTTTATTTGAGCTGGAAACTATGATCACACTCTAAAATGTAGCTTCAGAGGAAGAATCTTGAGGCTAGAACACAGGATAAGAGGAACTCCAAAGGGAAACCGCTGAGCAGAGACTATCTGATCTCAGTCTTAGCTACTTCCACCAAACTGACTATGGACTATATTATTGGCTGGCATAAGACATAGGGAAGAGGTAGTTCTTTTGCCTGAAGCTTCCTGTGCATGGGAAGCAATGAAAATGATTTGTTAAGTAATGCTTTGAGATTGGAGTCAGCACACTATGGCATCGTGACCTGTGTTCTTCCTGTTCCTGAGACATCACTCCATCCATTCACTCATTGATCATGGCTGATATCATGTCACATTGGGAGCATTGCATAATTATACTACCAATAATACTCAAAGATTTGCTGCCTGACCCTTTGAAGAAACATTTAGCGACCCACACTCAAATAAACCATTCTAATTTAATCACACAAATGGAATGCTGCTAAGCATTTAGATACAAGGAGGAGTTATCACAGGTGCAGTGACATTACAGATGGCGCCTGCTAAGTGTCCATGTATCAGCTGAACTGTGTTCATGGGGCATCTCCCCCCGCCCACCCGTGACATTTCTCTTCCTGATGGTCTAGTACCTATATCTCCTGTTTTCCAAAGACTTGTTTATTTGTAAGACTCACCCCTGCCTGTAGATTTTTGTAACACCTAAGAGCTAAAAACGTTTTTCACCTTTTTAGTTGTCGAAGACAACTCAAAGAAGTTTTTGCTGACATGTGAGAAACGTCACACAGCACAAACAGCTTTATTGAACAAGGCCATGTCCGTTCATTGGTGTACCGCCTGCGACTGTTTTCTGTTATCATAGCAGAGTGAGTGTTTGCCATAGAGACCACAGGACCACAAAGCCTACATTATCTTACTTTATGTTACTTTCTTGTCGCTTATAGAGCAAGTTTATAGCCCCTGCAAAAGAGTTATTAAAAGAATGTCTCTGAACAGCCAGAATAGAAAACACTGGAATGTCCTCAGAGATGTAGGATTTGCTGGGCAGCATCGTTGGAACCAGCACAACATGGAAAGTAGACTTCTTGTTCCCAAAGCATATGCACAAGAACCCCCCCACCAAAAAAGAAACATTTTCCATGACCTCTCACTACAGGGTGCTTTTAACTTGTCACTTCATGTCTCTTGTCCCTAATGTATGGGACCTCTCACAGCATGTGGGTTGTTGGATCCTTCCTGACAGTTATTAGGGTAGGTGGGTGCACCAGGCTTAGGGAGTCATTAGTCAAGAATCCCACCCCATAAGTTGACCCAACAGAAGGCAAGACAATAGATGAGTGACTCACAGTCAAGGCATATGCTGTTGCCCCTGGACCTCACTGGCAAAACAAAGAGAGAGATAAAAAACCTAGTTTAGATCCAAAAGCACTAAACCCTAGCACAGGCTGGACCTGAAAGTAGGGCCCGGTGTGATTCATTTGGTATACAGCAAAGAGGCCAGACCCTCTCACACGGACTGATCATGGTGAGGGGGATATGTGTTTGTTAAACTAATTTTGGATTATCTTCACCAGTCTGTGCCTATTATAGGAATATTGTGGTACATAAAGATGTAAGGGAAATACATTCTGATGCAACATTAGAGAGTGCATGTCATTATGGTAGACCACGTGGATGTGATCCTCTTCTGACTAAAATGAGAAAGAACCTTCCAAACTTTCCCTAAACTTCCAAGATCCATTTTATGCTCCTTTTATCATTTTCAAATTATTTAACTAATGGGCATTTGAAAAAAAATCCTCTTACTTAAATTTAAGTTGATTTTAAATCATTTGAAATTGCCTAATTCAATTATAAGGGGTTTAAGATACCATCCTAACCAAATGTCAAGCAGATCTGGAGGGACACAGTGGTGTCAGTACACAGAGTGGCACTCGCAATAGTCAACTGTAATATTAAATAAATTAACCTGGTGAAACCAAGGTTCAGAATGAGTTCTCAGGGAAGACCGCTGACTACCAGGAAATTAGCTGTGACACTGATAGAACACCATGAAGATGACAGGCTTTCTAGACCCCTACCCACTGGCACGGTGTCTCAATATATCCAGGTGTGTCCCTAAGCACTGTTTGGAACAAGATTAGATGGTAAGACAGTGACATCCTGAGCAATTGTTTCAAGGCCCTTCATCAACCTGGCACATTCCTAGCATATAGTATATGGTAACTTGGATTTAATTACAAATATTTTCCCCAAATGACAACGTGTTGTACCAGTATCCTGATTTCTGCACTAATGTGAAATGGAATTTATCATATAATACATTTATGAATGTAGACTGGTTTGTATGTTTATGTCCTTGATCTGCTTCTTTATTACCATGTTACCTGGGCATTCCCCCATGCTGCTACGGCTTTGTTCCTTACTCCTAGAGTCTTTTACAAGTGGCTATGTCCTCCTAGAGTCCTTTATAAGTGGCTATGTTGGGTCTTGTTTTATAGTCTAGGAGCATTGAAAAGCTGTTGTAGAACAATCTTTTTGTACATCGTGAATATGTGTTACTCTCATTGGTTAATAAAGAGTTGACTGGCCAGTATTGGAGCAGGTGGCAGGTGGGTGGGGCTTGTGGACACAGGAAGAAGGGGGAGTCAGGGGTTGCCAGGACACGCAGAGAAGCAAGATGAAAGATGAACATGCCATACTGAAAGAAGGCATCACCACATGGAAGAGTGTGGGTAGGCTGAGAGGTGGTGGTGCACACCTTTAATCCCAGCACTTGAGAGGGAGAACTCTCTGTGAGTTTGAGGCCAGCCAGGTGTACAAAGTGAATTCCAGGAAGGTTCCAAAGCCACAGAGAAACTCTGTCTCAGAAAAAAACAAAACAAAACAACAACAACAACAACAACAAAACCAAAAAAAAAGAAAGAAAGAAATATGGCTGAATTTAATTTATAAGAGCTAGTTAATAACAAACCTACACAATTGGCTGAACACTTATAATTAAAATTAGTTTCTGTGTGGTTATTGGGGAGCCAGCAGTCCCAATGAAAACTTCCACCTGCAAACAGCTTCCTTTACTTCTATCTAGTTGTTCAACAAATGAACATTAGCCATCAGCTATGTGCTAAGCCCCATTCTAAGCTCTGGAGATAAATCAGAGGGCCAAAAGGAAAACAAACAATTCTTGGGCATTTTAAATACAAATTTGTTTTCCTTTAACTTATAAATGCTGCCTCCCAAATATTTTTAAACAGCCCATTCTTAGAAATACTGCCAAAGGTGTTCAAAAGGAATCCCTACACACTGTTGAAGAGGAAAGTGTGCAGTCACCATGGAAACCAGCATGGAAGATACTTTTGAATATCAGTCAAAGGAACTCAAGCTAGCATTTACCAACAACACCTGAGTACCTATGTTTATTGAGACTCAACCAGTAGCCAGGTTATGGATTACATTCAGATACACATCCACAGATGTACATATAAAGAGAACATGGCATGCATATGCAGTGTTTTCTTCAGCCTTAAAGAACAAACACATGCTATCTCTAGGAAAATGAATGGTACAGACAAAATTGGTGAAGTAATTCCAGCTCAGAAGGTCAAGTGTCTCCTATTTCATATGCAGAATCTAGATGGTCTAGTAATGTAGAATTCTAGTACTCAGGTATATAAAATACCATCTTACTTTCCTGATTATGGTCAAACATACATATGTAATTTCCACCCAGGGGTTGAAATAGATGTAAATAAACGTCATATACTTATGAGCAGAAGTTATGTTTTAAAGATTAGAATGTTGGTATTATGAGTAGATCTAACCTGAGCATGGTAGAACATCCTTTACTCCAGACTCCAAAGGCAGAGGCAGGTGGATCTCTGCAAGTTTCAGGACAGCCAGAGCTATTTAGTGAATAGTGAGATATGCCAAGAGAAAGAGAGACTGAGAGAGGGAGGGAGGTAGGGAGGTAGGAAAGGAGGGGGGAAGGAAGGATGGGAAGATGAAAATATGTAGTCTTATTCTTTCCATTTTGGGGACTTCAGATGCAGGTATGATCTTAGAATCAGCCAAAATTAAAACAGGTGTATGGAATTGAAACTGAGTGACCCTCCCATCCTGACTCCAGGTCATAATATTATATAGATAAAATAAAAGAAGCAAATAAAAACTTACAAGTAGAGCTAGTAGCCTAATATCTATGCATCAATGAGAATTCTCCATTTCATTGTTAAGTAAAGCATTGACTAAAAACACCGGTATTGCTTTAAAGGGCATTGAAAGACAATAGAAGTGGATAGAAGACAAGCAATTCAACTTTTACAGAGTGTGTCCTTTTTGAACTTAAGTTAATGTGTGCATATTAATTTCTCTAAAGAAAGAGAACTGATAGAATGAAAACTGTGTGTGTGTGTGTGTGTGTGTGTGTGTGTGTGTGTGTGTTTGTGTGTGTGTGTGTGTGTGTGTGTGTTAAAATGGGGGTTTATTAGAGTGGCCTACAAGCTATGGTCTGGGAGTTCAACAATGGCTGTCTCCTGTTGGAAAGTCCAAGCATCCAGAAGTTATTCAGCCAAGAGTTTTTAACCTCTGTAGGTCAATCTACTGCTAGAGTCCAGGATGATCTCTGGACTGCTGATGGTTTTCAGTCTATTCTGGAATCTAGTCACAACAACAGGATAAATAAACTTCCCAGTGAGAGTGCGGACAAGTGGGCAAAAAGCAAAAGTGTCCATCTTCTATGACCTTTTATGTGAGCTGCCACCTGAAGTGACCCAGATTTAGGGTGGGTTACCCTGCTTTAAATAATCCAATTTAGAAGACCCCTCACAGGGGTGTCATACGGTTGGGTTTAGTTGATCCCAAATGTATGCAAATTAATAACTAAGATTAGCTATCACAAATATGGTTGCATGTGGAGGTCAAGAAACCACCTCGGATGTGGGCTCTCACCTTCTGCCTGGTTTGCCACAGGTCTTTCTGGATTTTCCACCAGATGACCAACAAGCTTCTAGGGATCATCCTGTCGCCACTTCTCATTTCCTTAGCTCTAGGACTACAGATATTCACACTACATATCTGGCTTTTACATGGGCTCTGAAAATTGAACTTAGGTCTTCAATCTTGCACAGCAAGTGATTTCACCAATAAGCCATGTCCTCAGCCCTTACAAATTGAATTCCTGTAGTCACTAGATTTATTATTATGAATAAGCCAGAAAAAAATTAAGAATCTTATTCATGTCTAGTTTTCATCTCTTTGATTTATTATATTTTTGTATAGATGTGTTTAGTTATGGATTAACATATATTCTCATCTTTTATTAAAAGAGACATTATAAAACTACTACTAACATATCCTCTTATATTTATCATATATAAGCATGAGTACAAAGAATATGGAATATATATTTCTTTTTATGAACTTGCACTGGACTGATACACACATACATGAAAGATTAAGTTTTAGATTTTAGTTTCAGTCATTAAAATGTTTGGTAGCTTTAGATTCGATATAGATATTGAGGAATAAGAAAGCATTTTGAGGAGTTTACCTCATAAAAGAAACTCTACCCATATTAAAACACGGCTATCATGCAAATATTATTTTAATTAAGTATTTTAAATACTCACACATTAATATTTCAGAGATGTTCATGTAAAATTTAATGTCCCAGATTAAAAATAAGTATGGCCAGCTTTATTTCCCAGTTTGTTTTTAAAAATAAATTTTTTAAATGATTTGGTTCATTTTAAGAACAGCAGGAAGGTAATTATGCAACTGATTATAGAAGATATGTTCTGAGCAACCAAAATAGGAAGTACATATCACTGTGTGGGTGAAAGGAACTGTTACACATAAATGTGCACAGTGCTTTATAAAAAATAACAGCTTAACATTTAAATTAAGATGTATGTTTTTGAAGAACTGTAATTCTAATAAGTAATTAGAAAGGAGCTCGTGTGACCTATTCCTGGTTTCCCCTGGGGTAGCAATTCACCAAACTCTTCTACATCTCAGCTGGAGTCAAGAAGCAACAGACTCCTATCTTCACCAGGATTCCTTTGGTGCCTTTGATAGCCACACTCATTTCCCTCCTGCCTCACCTCCTCCTCAGCTCCAGGAAACACAAATCTGTTCTATAATCTTTAGATTCATCATGTCAAGAATGTTACATAAATAGTCCCATGCAGTGTGTAGCCTGTGGGAATAGGCTCTTCTCAGTTGAGACTGGTCCAAGCTCTAGTGCATTTCCATAGCTTGCACCTTCATTTGCCAGGTAACATCAGGGTTGTACATGATTGACTCTTCACAACTGTGTGGTTACTGGGTTGTTCCAGGTCCAGCTATTAGTTACTGATGCCACGACACATTTCATGTGCAGGGTTCGGTGTAGGGATGTTTTCATTTAGCTGGTATAAATTCCTGTCATTGTGGGGGCAGGTTTTGGGGTCTCTTATTAAGCTATGCCCAGTGTCGTCTTCTGCTACATCCTGCAGATCAAGATATAGAACTCTCAGCTACCTCTCCAGCACCATGTCTGCCTGCCCTCCACCATATTTGCTGACATGACAATAATAACTAAACCTCTAAACTGTAAACCAGCCCCAATTGAATGTCTTCCTTTATAAGAGCTGCTGTGGTCATGGTGTCACTTCACAGCAATACAAACCCTAAGAGAGGCGTCTTTAGTTGATATTCCTGGGAGTCCTGCTCTTTTCTGAATGGAAATAGAGAAGGAGTGGATCTCGGGGAGAGAGGATGTAGCAGGAAGTAGTGGGGAGGGACTAGGAAGTGGGGGGGGAATGGTGATCCATGAAAGAATAATTTTTTAAAAGCATGGTCCTACCAAAGACCTTCAGAAATGAGATGGAAATAAAAAGGTTACAGGCAAACAGAAGTTGTATATCATTTCTATATAGGAATTCGTAATGAGAACTCATTATTCTATTGTCAAAAGCTTCTAATTAAAGACACAAAAGACATGAAAGTGAAAATTCAAATTGAAAAGGAATACAGAGCAATGTCGAAAAATTGTAACTAACATGGCCATATTAAATGGAATTTTATCTATGGTATAATGGCTAATCTCTTAAAAACAACTATGGCTAAAACAAATTGCCAAAGGGTACAAACTACAAAGTTATAGCAATTTTGACACCAAAGCCACAGAATATAAAAGTATTGCATTTACCATACCATGTCTAATGCTTAGTTTTCATTTATATCTAATTTTTGATGTTATTGATTATAAATAATATTGTATTTTTAAAAATTCTTTGTACACTCATTCATTACCACCACACAGAGATACCATTTGTTTTGCAAATATATTTGGCATCCTGTAACTTTGTGGAAATAATTTATTTAGTTTATCCTTGGACTATTTATAGTAGCCATACCACTAAAGACGATAACTGCCCTTCATTCAGCCATCATTAGCTGCCATTGGCACTCCAGAGAGAGGTGGAACTCATAAGACCCTCCTCCACCTATGATGGAATGTTGACATGCCCATGTGCAGTTCTTGTGCAGGTAATCACTCATTTTTTTATACATTTCTTGGCATTTTCCAAACAGACAATTAAGTATAGCTTTATCACTTCCTTTTGAAAATATTCTTATTAATTCTTTCAGAATTTCATACTCTGACTTTCTTTAAGTCTTTGTGCATTTATTTCCTTCTGCCTTTCTTGCACAAGCTAGACCTTACAGCACTGTCTGTGGAATGCAGCCGTGACAGAAAGGACATGCTTGCTTTATTCCTAATCATGGAAGAGACACATTCAGATTTTTACAGCTGAGAATAACGCTGCCTGAAAAATTTCATTAGAATGTGTGCTCTTTGTCATTCTGAGAAAGTCTACCTACATTCTATTCTTTAGAGAGTTTTAGAAACTTGCATGTACATTGACTTTTGACTGTTTTGTTTCAATTAATAGGATTTTATGTACTTTCTTCAATATTAATTTTCAATATCAAACAAATATTATAGCTATGAAATAAATTTCATTGATTTGATGCCTTCTGCTCTCTAATACTTTGATAAGACCTTTTTTCTATAAATAGGATACCACTACCCCTGAACTAGTGCAGTGAGTATTAACTGTGTACATGTGTGAGTGTGCACATATACATATGTGCCATTTTGGAAAAGAAATGGGGGATTACTAACTTCATAAACTCTACTAGGAATCTCTCTTCATTTCTAAGGAGAGAGTGCTTAGAATTGTTAATTTTTTAAAAAAATATTTGCTATAATTCCACACTTAAACTAAGGGCTTAGATACTCGATTCTTTTAGGAAAGGCTACTAGTAATCAAATACACATCACCCATTTCATATGGGGGAAGGGAATTGTAATAGTTTGATTTGAGCAAAATGGTCTATTTGAATTGAGTTGTCAAACTGAAATGAGCAGAATGAATTTTCATATTCCTTTGATGTTTCAGGGTCTGCTGTGAGATCCTCTGCTCAGTCCTGAGGGTGGTAATTTCTGTCATTTCTTCAGCTTCAGTTTAAGAATGGCACCAAACAATAATTTAATGATTTACAGATGACATTTTCTCAGAAGCTCCCAGAAGTCTGTCTGCTTGAAGTCTTAAGAAATATCTCTGATGATAATAGTGTTCATTGAGCACATGCTGTGTCATGTGTGATACATGTCTTCTCTCATGTAAACACCACAATTCTACATGTATGTTATTTATCACACTTTATACCAGGAGAAGTGAAGCTTCTTGAGGCATACTGAAGAACTGTCAGGTAGTCCTGGATTGCTCCACAGTTTAAAGCCACGAGTACACAGGTCATTATACCATGCTTTGAGATAATTACTTAACATGTCTTCCTCTGTACTACAAATAACCAGACTTTCTTATAGACCAGAAAAGGATAGTTAAGAGAATGTTTCTCCCATTGTATTTATAAAAGCAATTTCCAGGAAGTCTATCACTAAGAATATGATATTAGAAGAAATAAAAGCTTAAGCTAGGAACAAGTGACAATTTTAACTATTTCTCTCTATAATTGAATGGCATGAATTATAATTACTTCTCTGGATTACTGAGATGACATAAATTACAAGTACATCTCTGAATAATTGATCTGGCTTGAAGTTTAGGCTAAGTACATATAGCATTCTTTGAAGTAAACTATAGTCAGTGCCATGGCATTTGTTGTCATAGGATGATAAATATTATTAAATGAAGTTAATATTAAAATTAATTGTAGATAATGACTTTTATTCTTTCTGCTAAGTAGCAAAATACCTACTAAAAGTCTTTTATGTTCTCTCTGAACTATGCCTCTTAAAAAATACTCAAAATTAATTGTCATAATGATATAAGGTACAGGAAAATGACTCATAAAGTAATAAATTTCTAAATCAAATATGTACAAGACTAACATATAGTTTTGCGTAAATTTCTCTTAAAAAACAATCTCATTAAATCTTAAAATAACTTTTAACTCTAAAATCTGTTTCTTCATCTCTGTATCAATGAGCAAATGAAGAAATATTCAGTTCATTTGTATAGTAAATTCAAATGATGTGAATTTGTTTCTGTGAATTCCTCACATATTAAGGAGATCTAATCAAGTTTAGAGCATGGTTAAATTGGGTTCACATTCTAACATGGATACTTACAGTTGAGTATTTGTCTTAGCTGAAATGGAGGACACATGTAACTTATCTCAAGAAGTCACTATCTGATTTAACTGGAATAAGATGAAGGAAACGCCAGAATAATGCCCAATTTAGACTAAGGAAGTGGTTGTTTTGTTTGTTTCAAGGTCTAGCACAGGCAGAAACTACATTCCTCTTTTCAAAAATGATAAGCAGAGCTGCAAATGTCCATGCAAACGAACCTCACTGATGCATTGCAATCTGCAGTGGGAAGGAAGGATTAAAGGGAGAATCACTGGCGTTAGGAGGAATTAAAGAAGATAAAATGATCTCATCTAAGTTTGGTAATTGCAGCCACTGTTTTAAGTAGAAAATTTCAGGAGAATTCTCTTGCAAGTAAGCATCAAAGTCCTAGAGATTGTCTCACAGCCCTGTCTCTCATCTGGAGATATGAGGCTCATGATATGAGACACCAGAAACTAGGGAGAAAGAAAAATATAATTTGTTAACTGCCATTACATGAGTAAATTAAGTTTTAAGACCCAGAAATTCCACTCATAGGCATATACCCAAAGGATTCACATTCACACCACAAAGACATGTGCTCAACTATGTTCATAGCAGCATTATTTGTAATAGAAAGAACCTGGAAGCAACCTAGATGCCCCTCAACCAAAGAATGGATAAAGAAAATGTGGTGCATTTACACAGTGGAGTACTACTCAGAGGTAAACAAACAAACAAAAACATTGACATCTTCAAATCCGTAGGCAAATGGATGAAAGTAGAAGAAACCATCCTGAGAGACAAAGGAAGACAAATATGGTATGTTCTCACTCATAAGTGTATATTACACACAGAGCAAAGGGTATCCAGTCTACAATCCACAACCTAGTAAACAAGGACTCTAACAGAGATATACATGGACTACCCCCACCCCAAGAAGGGGAAATGGACAAGATCTCCTGAGTAAATTGAGAACACGGAGGAAGAGAAGAGGTAGGAGGAAGAGAAGAGTAGAAGAGGAGAGGAGAGGAGAACATAATGGATCAGGATGGTCTAACAGGGGGAAGTACAGAGATGTACAGCAAGAAAGAGATACCTTAATAGAGGGGGCCATTATGGGCTTAATGAGAAATCTGGCACTAGGAAAATGACCAGGGACCCATAAGGATGATCCCAACTAAGAATCTAAGCAACAGTGGAGAGGCTACTTTAAATGCCCTTCCCTGATAATGAGATTGATGACTACCTTATATGCCATCCTAGAGCCTTCATCCAGTAGCTGATGGAAGCAGAAGCAGACACCCACAGCTAAACCCTGAGACGAACTCCTGGAATCCAGTTGTAGAGATGAAGGAGTGATGAGCAAAGGGCTCAAGAGCATGTTGGGGAAACCCACAGAAAAGCTGACCTGAGCAAGTGTGAGCTCACAGACTCCAGACTGACAGCTGGGGAACATGCATGAGACCAAACCAGGCCCCAGAACATGGGTGTCAGTTGGGGGAGCTCTGGTAGTGGAACAGTATTTATTCCTAGTGCACGAATGGATTTTGGGAACCCATTCCCCGTGAAGAGACACTCTCTCAGCCTAGATACATGGAGGGGGGCCGGGGCCCTGCCCAAAATAAAGTGACAGACTTTGATGATACCCTGCCCTGGGAGTGGATGGGGAGGAATGTGATGGGAAATGGGGGGGGGATGGGAGAGAAGGAACTGGGATTGGTATACAAAATAAGATTGTTTTAATTTAAATAAAAATAATTTAAAAAGTAATGGTGAATATTTTCATTTGATCTTGCATTTGAAGAATATTGCTGAAAAAAATATTGCTACAGTGAAAATATTTTAAGGATTCCCCCCCCCACAGTTTTTCCAAGCATTTCTTTGGTTCATGGGAAGAATCGCTAGAGTTACAGATGGTATAAATCTTTTCTACAATCAGTCCATGCCTGCATCACTATGCCTTGCACAGGACAAGAGTTTGTAGGTGAAATGCTATTTCAGGTAACATTTTTTTGGCATTCAGGATTTCTCAGTTCATGTATTGGACATTTATCTTTTCCTTTCTTGAGATCTTCATCCTGATCCTTAGCCTATGTCCTACCATTGTCATATGCTTACTGTGCTCTCATGAAGGACTTTTACATATTAAGTACTGGTCATTTAATAGCTTATTTATTATAACTAGCTCTACCTCATTTTTACTTTATTTCTATTTTAATTGGTGTTTTTGATGCTTTACAACATTTACTTTTTAGTAGTCAAGGCTATTTGATTTTTCCTTTGGGCTTATGTTCACAGTTTTTGTGTTAAGTAAATATCTCTGACATTCAATTTGCAATACTGACAGCCTGAGGCTCTATCTTTTCATACTTCTTGTTAGTTAATAGAGAAATGACTGCTGAACTAATCATTTGCAACTGTTGTGACAGAAGAGAGAGAGAGTGTGTGTGTGCAAGGAAGAGAAGATAAGAAAATACCTTTCAGGCTGTTATTAATCACTGTCAGTATTTTGTAGTAGTGCATTGTCTAATATCTGTTTTTATAATTTGACTTACTTTAAATAGTACTCCCTTTACATATTTTTACTAAATTGATTATAATATATCATTTCATATGTAACTATAGTTAGGTGGATTTACATGTGTGGGGTGTGTGGTGTATGTGTTGTCTGTGTAGACATGGTATGTGTGTGTATGTGGTGTGTGTGTGTGTGTATGAGATGTGTGTATATGTATGTGTGTGTGTATGTATTGTGTGGTGTGTGTGTTGTCTGTGTGTATGTGGTATGTATGTGTGTGGTGTGTTGTCTGTGTGTATGTGGTATGTGGTGTGTGTTGTCTGTGTGTATGTGGTATGTGGTGTGTGTTGTCTGTGTGTATGTGGTATGTATGTGTGTGGTGTGCTGTCTGTGTGTATGTGTGGTGTGTGTTGTCTGTGTGTATGTGGTATGTGGTGTGTGTGTTTGTGGTGGATGTGGTATGAATGTGTATGTGTGCGTGCATGGAGATCAGAGCTTTATATCAAACATCTTTCTCAATTGTCCCCACCTTTTCTTTTGGTCACAGTTTCTCACTGAGCTTGGAGTTTTCAGGTTTGGTCAGACAGGCTGGCCAGCAGTCTCGGGGATCTTTCTGTATCCACATCTCCAGCACTGTGATTGCAGGTATGCATGGCTGCCCCAGGTTTCTTTACATGGTGACACTGGAGACCCATGTCTGGGTCATGTTTGTAAAACATGTCCTTTACTGACTGAGCCATCTCCCCAGACTCATGTGACTCTTCTAAGAACTCATACCAAATTATATCAGTTATTCTTATGGTCACACAGTAAATATATATTGTCGAGTTTTTGGCTGAATTTTAAGAATCAAAGAAAACAAATTTCACAAGCTAGTAGGGTATCATTGTAATTTTTGTTTGTATAACTAATAATGCAATTAATATGGTTTTCATAAAATTTCTCATTTTCTATTAGACAAAATTCCTTTGGGAGAGGAGATAACTAACATTCAAAATGTTTGAAAAAGCCCAGTGGAAACCTCCATACATATATAACACATACATACATACGTGCATATATACATACACGAGTTATCCTATGTAGGATAAGAATAGGTTGCCCAATTTAAAAGCCCAAATGTCAGATGTGGGTATGTCCCCTTAAATTTTCGGTCTGAATTGTCCTGGATACCCCCAAACAATGCAGGCTATTGCCTTTGCTCTTGGTTATCCAACAGAACTTGACAAAAGGCACGCATACGCTGGTCACAGGGCACAGAGAAATCAAACCAGGACTGGCCAGGAAGCTTCCTCCCTGATGGCTCGCTTTCCTAGTATTGGAGGGCATTGTGCAGACTGTGGGAGGGAACCGGGGTCACCAACAGTCATAGTCACAAGCTGTGAACACTGTGAACAGCAATAAGGACTGGTGTGGTGGCCAGACAGGCCCATGAGCAACAAGCGTGGTGATGTCGATGCTAGAGGCATAACCAACCGCTTTATCATTGGCTTGAAGGCCAGTTCCATGGGATAAACACATGTGAGATACTGAATATCCGCGTTAAAGCTCACAGACCCCAAGAGTGAACTATTACTATTATTCTGCTAAATGGACACATCATACTGCCCTCTAAGTTCGGATCTCTGTAAGTGTAGATCTTTGTGTCAGTCTTGAGAAATATAGTTTGATGCCTGCAAAAAGACATGAGCGTTTTCCAAAGCCCCGGGTTTTTTGACCAAATGAGATGTGTTGTTCTCTCAGTTTTAGCTCTTCTCTGAGTTCATAATGTGCCACAAAAGAGTAATTTTCTTTTCTTTAATTTTTTTTTTTGAGACAGGGTTTTGGAGGCTGTCCTGGAACTTGCTGTGTTGACCAGGCTGGACTCGAACTCACAGAGATCCACCTGACTCTGCCTCCCGAGTGCTGGGATTAAAGGCGTGCACCACTACTTCCCATCAAGAGTAATTTTCTTGATCCATTTCCCCAGTCTTCACTTACTTTCCCCTAAAGAGTTGGACGCATGTATCTAGAAATAATTGTGGGGTAGGAGCTAAGCATGCTCATAACAGCCTTGTTTGGTTCCCCACTCTCCAGAGCAAGCATGCCAGTATCATGCACATGCCTTCCATGGTAAAATCACCCCACCCAGCTATGTCCATGACTGGGATAAGTACCTAATTTAAGAGAAAACTTACAGCAAGTACATTCAGCCACATACCTAGAATGACATTATCCAATCAGTTCCAAAAATGATTAAAAAATTATGACATTTGTTATTCTGATTCCTGCATCTCATCCTTCATTTGGTTTGAAATCCAAGAGATTTGATGGTCAATCTGTCTCCTAAACTCAAACAGTATAGTTTGTTTTTTTATTCCTCATACTGTATAATAATGTGTTTCAGAAGATTTATCAAATTTACATGAAATAAGACAATGGTAAAATAATATTGCTTACATGGGAATCCATAACTCTAGCTATTTGTTTTTAAGTTTTAGGACATTTGTTCAACTATGTTCACAGCAGCATTATTTGTAATAGCCAGAACCTGGAAGTAACCGAACTGGCCTTCAACTGAAGAACGGATGGAGAAAATGTGGTACATTTACATAATGGAGTACTACTCAGTGGAAAATCACAATGGAATCCTGAAATTCGCAAGGAAATAGATGGAACTAGAAGAAACCATCCTGAGTGAGGTAACTCAGTAACAAAAAGACAAACATAACATGTGCTCACTCATTTTTAGATCTTAGACATAGAGCAATGGTTTACCAGCCTACAATCCACAACTCCAGAGAAACTAGAAAACAAGAAGGACATACATGGCCTCCTGGAGAAGGGGAAAGGGATAAGGGCTCCTAAAAATATTGTGAGCATAGAGGGAAGGGAGTTAGGAGAAAGAGAAGAGGAGAGGAGGCCATGAGGGAACAGGAAGATTGAGACAGGGGAAGAATAGAGGAGAACAAGAAAAGAGATACCATATTAAAGGGGGCCATTATAGATTTAAGGAGAAATCTGGCACTAGGGAAATGCCCAGAGATCCACAAGGATGACCCCAACTAACAATCTAAGCAATTGTGGAGAGTCTACCTTAAATGAGATTGATGACTACCTTATGCCATCTTAGAGCCTTCATCTTGTAGCTGATGGAAGCAGAAGCAGACATCCACCATTAAACACTAGCCGAACTCCTGGAATCCAGTTAACAAAGAGGGAGGAGTGGTGAGCAAAGGGGTCAAGACCAGGCTGGAGAAACCCACAGAATGAGCTGACCAGAACAAGGGGGAGCTCGTGCACCCCAGTCTGATAGCTGGGAAACAAGCACAGGACTGACCCAGACTCCCTGAATATGGAGGTCTAGTTAGGAAGCTAGTTAGGAAGACTGGGCAGTCTCAGGGGCCTCTAGTAATGGATTAGTATTTATTCCTAGTATAGGAATGGACTTTAGGAGCCAATCCCACATAGAGGGGACACATGGGGATGGGGGGGTGGTTGGACCTGACCCAAAATATATGACAGACTTTGAAGTCTTCCCATGGAAGGCCTTACTCTCCCTGTGGAGCAGAAAGGGGATGGGCTGGGTTTGGTGGGGGTGATAGGGAAGGATAGAAGGGTTAGTGTACTGGGAGTGACATGTGAAACAACCTTGTTTCAAATTTAAACTAAAAAAGGAAAAAGAAAAAAGAAAAAGAAAAAAACTCCTTCAATGAGAAACTTTAATCCTGCACATCTCCAATATAAATGACCATAAAACTTTTTACTAAGAGCATTACTCATGTAATAAATAGTGCTAAATAATAGGGTGTTTGATTAAGAGAAGGAAGGTATATTCCTGATTTATTAGGACATCTTGACTTATTAGAAGTTCCAATAATAAATTCTGCACTGTATTAACTCTAAGGACTTCAATTACCTTGCTCATCTTATCCTTCTTCTATCACACACACACACACACACACACACACACACACACACAAATACATACCCATGTACATACACACACACACACACACACTCACAAATGCATGCACATGCACATAGTCACGCATATATGCACACACAGAGTAACACACACAAAGTCACACAAACACAGTCTCTCTCACACACACACACACACACACACACACACTCACCTAGTTAACTCCTGTTCAAATACACAGAGTAGTTTTCTCTACCATTTACTCAAATATGCTCAGTTAATGAAGTCAAATAATACTAAACACAAAATATGTATAAGGGAGTAGGCTGCATGCTGGGGTTGAGGATTTAATTTTTTTTAAATTAAGGACACAGTTCCAATTCTCATGGAATACTGATTGACGTTGGAAAGAAAGATGACAGAAATACCATGGTAGTTAAATGGACAACACTATGAAGGTGGATAGCATACAAAGACAGAGTGACATATAGCTACCTTAAATTCACTAAAGAAGGCATCGCTTACAAGGTACCATTTGAGTAATGACCTAAGGCAAGGATAACAGCAAGCTATGCAAGTTTCCATGTAGATATTCCATAATAATCAACAGCCAATGGTAAGAACTGAAAGTAGGAGCTGTTTGGCTATTCAGGAAAGGCAGCATGCGTGGTGGGGAGAAATGAGCTAGGGAAAGTGGGAGCCAGCAGTGTAAGATGTTAAGGAGAGAATTAAATTACCCGTGATGTTATATCCCTTCCCTTTGAAATGCAAGATTGATCAGGTGACTGTGACATGATTTGTGTGACTGGCTGATGAGTTGTGAAAGGACAATAGGGACACAATGATTAATGTTAAAACACAAGGCAGAAAGATTTTCCTAAGTTCCAGGAGAAGGATGTTAATGGCTTACAGAAAAGTAACGCAGGAAAGAGAACAGGAAGGTCCAGGTTTAAGAAGTGTGCTTAAATGGAATGTTGAATGCGGGAATAGATCGATCGAAACATGCTTATTAAACTTCTCACTAGTATACAGTGAATGTATGCAATAAAAGGTGAGAAAAGTGAATAGAGGGTTGACTTTAAAACTATTTGGTTTCCAGCTACCTCCTCACGCGCGTAGGTTCCTGAGGGTACTATTGTTCATGGGGACTACTGATATTTAGTGTACCAAAACCAATACTGAACAACTGAGAAAACATTCGCCACCTGAGGCTATACATACCATACAACTTCTGAAAAACCCACGTTGTACTCGTGGAAACAAGGCAAAACACCTTCGTGCTAATTTGAGAACATCACAGACTTTGAGAGTGTGACAGACTACCAAGTAGACGGAAGCGCATTTGAAAATGGCCATCCGAGACAATTTGTTAGTGGATTGTAGAGAAAGAACGGAATTAGAGATGGGGGAAGGTTTTTAAGATGGGGTACCATTTACTACAGTGTGAAGCCTAGCTCTGTTTTATTTGGGAGCTTATTGGACATCCCCTCTAGCACTTAGAAGCACCTGTAGAGCCTGAAAATGGAGTGGTCAGGCTGGAGATGTAAACCTGGAGAATGCAGACAGCCTTCGTGTCAGAAAGGAGGGGAGAAAACGTGTTTGGGGGATGGCACAGACTGAGAGGTGGCAGAGGGTGGCTTTTGGGTGTTTGGTTGACAGATTCCATTAATGAAATTCAAAAAGCTCACTCTAGAGCACAGGCTCCTGCTTCATTCCAGGTTTTCTTACAACACAATCCACATTTTAGTCATTGAGACAGTCAGATTCCTACTTGCGATGCTCAGCATATGGTCAGCACTCAAGTATGCGCAGAGAATGAAGAAACTGAGAATAGTGTGCACTGGGACACTTTCGTCGCTATATTCCAGGGTTTTCTGACATTAAGATTGGGAGCTAAAATGACTAGCTACTGATTCATATATTAGGTATACTGTTAACTGAGTTGTCACATTAGTTCCTGTGACTTTAAAATTTACCCAGAGCAATCTACAAGTTACCTAATGGGAGGGATACAATTAGATCTCAAATTGTAACCTGCCACCTATGACATTAAGGAAGTAATGACAACTCTACTTTCTAGCCATCTGACTTTTTTCAAGGAAAACTTTCCTAACCCTGTTATCAATGCAGACTGCCTAGAGATGCTCTAGTGAAAGGGGCATGCCCAGAAATGTCATCCACTGATATCCTTATGCACATGGAAGGAAAAACACTAATCGGAAAAAAAACAAAAACAACAACAAACAAACAAACTAAATCCTCAAAGTTAATGGCATGTTGCAATCTATGAGAGTTTGGTCACAAAAATAAAAATAACTTAGGAAAGGGGATGGGTATTTTTAACTCGTAGAAATGACAAAGAGTTTCCCATTTGGTTTTACTCACAGAATGGATACAAAAAGAGAATCCATCCTTCTGCTACATATAAGAAATACACCCCAACTTATAAAAGAGATGTTACCATAGAGTTAAGGGTTGGGAAAAGATTTTCTAATCAAATGGACCCAAGAAACAAGCAGTTATAGTAATCCTAATATCTAACAAATTAGACTTTAAATTAAAAATCAATCAAAAGAGATGAAGAAGGTCATTTCTTATTCATCACATAAGAAATTCATCAAGATGAAGTCTAAATTCTGAACATCTATGCCCCAAATACAAAGGCACCCACATTTGTAAAAGAAATATTACTAAAACTAAAATCGAACATAAAGCCTCGCACACTTATAGTGGGAGATTTCAACACCCCACTCTCAAGACTAGACAGGTCTACCAGACAGAAACTTAATAAAGAAACAAAGGAACTAACAGAAGTTATGACCCAATTGGGTTTAGCAGATACTTATAGAACATTCCATCCAAACACAAAAGAATATACCTTCTTCTCAGAGCCATATGGAACCTTCTGTAAAATCAACCACATACTCATCAATATAGCAAACCTCAATAGGTACATACAAAAAAAATGGAATAACATCCATATCTTATCAGACCACCATGCTTTAAAGATAGAATTCAACAACACAAATTACAGGGACCCTACAAATGCATGGAAATTGAACAATACACAATTACACCATTCCTTGTCAAGGAAGAAAAAAAGAAAGAAAAAAGTTAAAGACTTCCTGGAATTCAATGAGAATGAAGACATAATATACCCGAACTTACGGGACACTTTGAAAGCAGTGCTAAGAAGAAAGTTCATAGCACTAAGTGCCCAAATGAAGAAACTGGAAGATAGTCACATTAGAGAATTAACAGCACAACTAAAAGCTCTAGAACAAAAAGAAACAAACTCACCCCAGAGGAGCAGAGGCCATGAAATAATGAAATTAAGGTCTGAAAACAATAAAGTAGAAGCTAGGAAAACAATACAAACAATCAATGTAACATAGAGTTGGTTCTTCGAGAAAATTAACTGCTGACCTGACCAAGGACGAGTTCATGGAACCCAGTCTGATAGCTGAGAAACCAGCATAGGACTGACCCAGATTCCCTGAATGTGGGTCTCAGTTAGGAGGACTGGGGAGCTGGTAGTGGGTCAGTATTTATCTCTAGTATACGAATGGACTTTGGGAGCCTATTCCACATAGAAGTACACTCCCTCAGCCTACACACATGGGGGAGGGTCTAGGCCTTGCTCCTAATGATATGACAGACTTTGAAGACTCTCCATGGAAGGCTTCACCCTCCCTGGGGAGGGAATGAGATTGGGGTTGGTTGGGGGGACAGAGGAGGATAGGAGGGTGAGGGAAGTTGATTGATTTGTAAAACAAGCTTGTTTCAAATTTAAATTAAAAAATTATTCAAAAAAAAAAAAAAGATAAAGTTACCAAAGGGCAAAATTTCACATGATGCTCTATGAGTTTCCTCTATATAACCGACTTAGGAAATCTGGGTTAAACATATAGACAGCTTCCAATTTGCAGTGGTTTAGATGAATAATCCCTCAATTTTCTAATTTCACAATTAGAAAGTATATCTTAAAATATTGAATTTTTAATATGTTTCCAGGTAATGATAAATGGTATGACACTCTCTCAAGAGATCAGGGAGGGAGCTAGGAGAAAGAGAAGGGGAGGAGAGGAAAGCATGTGGGACTAGGAAGACTGAGTCAGGGGAGGAATAGATGAGAGAAAAAATGAGAGAGATACCATAAAAGAGGTTGCCATTATAGGTTTGAAGAGAAAACTGACTCTGGGGAAATGTCCAGAGACCTACAAGACTGATCCCAACTAACAATTTGAGCAACAGTGGAGAGGCTACCATAAATGTCCTTCCCTGATAATGAGATTGATAACTAACTTATCCACCATAATAGAATCCTCACCTAGTAGTTGATGGAGACAGAAGTAGACACCCAAAGCTAAACACTGAACTGAACTGGAATCCAGATGCAGAGAGGGAAGACAAGACCAGGCTGCAAAAACCCACAGAAACAGCTGACCTGAACAAGGGGGAGCTAATGGACCCCCAGACTGATAAGCTAGGAAACCAGCATTAGACTGATTCAGACCCCCTGAACATGGGTCTCAGTTAGAAGGCCTGGGCAGTCTAAGGGACCTCTGACAGTGGAACCAGGATATATCCCTGGTGCACAAAAGAACTTTGGGAGCACATTCCCCATGCAGCTATACTCCTTTAACCTAGAGGCAAGAGGGAGGGCCTAGTCCCAACTCCAAATGACTTGACAGGTTTTGTTGACCCCTCCTGGAAGGCATCATCTTCCCTGTGGAGTGGAGGGGAATGGAATGGGAAGGTGGTGGTGGGGGGCATGAGAGGAGGGAGAGAAGAAGGGAGGGAGAGGAAACTAGGATCGATATGTAAAATAAGAAACAACAACAATAATAAAAGAGAGATCAGGAAGTAGCAGCAGGTCCCAAGTCTGACTCACATGCTGATCGCTAAGCTATACAGTGCCCTAGGCTCAATGTAATCACTGGAATTTGATTTCTATGCTCCATTTCAAGGGATTATCAGTCTATACTGTAGGTCCAGGACCTTGCATGCTACCCTTCAGATGGACTCAGTTGATTTGGGATGGGGCTTAACTGTTTTACAAAAGTTTCCCAGACAATCCTGATTTGTGGAGAATTGCTGGTGGTTTGGTGGGTCTAGGTGACTTCTTTTCCCACTTTTTTCTTTCCTACGGTTATGAGGTGATTATTTTCAATAGCAGAGGCATCTTTCTATTGGTGACATTCTCTTTTCACACAGCTTTTGTTATAAGCATTCAAATGAAGGACTCGGCCTCTTTGTTTCCCTCCTTTGGGCTATAAACGATGGCCGTCTATGTTTCTTCTCATCAGTCTTTTTTTCCAGTCCATTATTCTCTCAAATTTTATCCCTTTGGAATATAAAGGCACAACCTTGATCATTTTCTCCCCAATGAGCTAATTAACATTGATAGAAAGATTATTGACGTTAGGAATTCAGAGTTCTTCCAGTGACTGTGTCACATTGAGAAAATTATTCAAGTTCTCTAAGCTTCAGGCCCAGTTGCTAAAATAAAGAAAAAATGCCAATCTAATAGCATTTTATAAGAAATAAATGAAGTATATGCTCCATAATAGAAAGGATTCAATATTTAATAATAAATATTTTTGAAGCTGCTTCATTGAAGACCTTTTTTCTTTATCTTTTTTTTTTTTTTTGTTGCAATCCATTGCAATATCTTGGGTTTTTATTTGTCTGAGTTATATGACTTGACTTTTTTACATACCCACTCTCATTTCTATTTTTATGATTTAACATATGTATTCTATAACCCCACAGCGCCCAGTAAAATATTATTCTAGATTTAGCAAGAGTTTTATATAATCTTAATTCAAGATTCTATCTAATAAGAGGAGGAAGAGATGGCATTTAAAGATGATAATTATTAAGCCACTTTATTGTTAGCTTGATGAGCACACAGAATATCCAAAAATATTTAAAATACTTATTTCTTTTAGGCTGCTATGTCACCTAATCCAAATAGAGTCCATCATGGGTAGGTACACAGGATCAGCTTGCTGTCCAAGTCACCCTCTCTTCAAGTCCTTATCTCTCTTAATATGATTCATAAGCACCAGTCAATCTCTCCAAATTATCCATCCCTTAAATTGAATGCACCTGTCTACTATGAATGCTTTATCCAAATCACACCTGCACTCAGAATAGCAGAGATAAAATACCACATCACAACCATTATTCAGTAAGTGCAAAGTTGTGTTACTATTTTTTTTAAAGGAGTTAAAATACATGTGATGGAAATGTGGTTAGTTGAAAGAACTATTGACCAGTATGCCCAAGACCCTGCATCTGATTCTTAGCACCTGGAACACAAAGAAATCCTGAAGGATGTATTTTGTATATCATTGAATAAAGAGGCTCGAAATCATATGTTAATCACATACAGACAAAAACAGCTGGAAAAACTTCAACATCCTTTTATATTAAAAATTCTCTGACTTTTTGGAGCCCATTCCCTATGGTTGGATACCTTTGCCCAGCCCTGATATAGAGGAGATGGGCCTGGCTCTGCCTCAATTTGGTATGCCAGACTTTGTTGACTCTCTAAGAAATGCCTTACCCACTTTGATGAGTGGATGGGGGGGGGTCGGAAGGGAGGGAGAAGGCTTGAGAAGGGGATAGAGGAAGAACTGGGATTGGAATGTAAAATGAAAATAAATAAATAAATAAAATAGTATAATCTTCATTTCCATCCATTTTACTTGTTGGGCTTTAAATAAAGTGTTCATTCATTAAAAAATATCCTTAGCAAACAAGAGGTCAAGTTCCCCTATCTTATGTTAGCCCATGTAGACAAAATGAATTCTTTCTCCCAAAGGGAATTAGGCCGATATTTTTAGGGTTACCACTTCAACATGTTATTGCGGTAAATAAGGATCAGGATAAACAAATAGGCCGAATAGATGTTTATTCAGGGAGAAATAACTTACAACCTAGACAGATGAACACCAGGAAATTTAACCCGATCCTCTCCTGTCCCAGTCACGCCAGAAAGAGAGAGCGCCTTCCTGGCCCCCTCCGACCTCCTTCCTCAGGTCCTCTCTGCCCATCGCTCCTCCCCCCAATGGGCGTGGTCAGTGCTACTGAAGGACTACCTCACTACAATTCCCCTTTTAGTCTAAAGAAAAGATTTAGGCTTAATACAAAACTATATACAAAACAGTGAATAACAAGTGTGCTCTAAGAAAAGGAAAATCGAGAACAAAATGACCTACATATCTAGTCCTAGGGTGAGGGCATAATGGAGTTTACAATAGAGTTGTCCTAAGCTGGAAAACGTAAGTCTAGTACCTAATATATCTAACTAGGAAGAGAGAATAATAGTTGTGATAGTTTAATCTTCAACCTCATCAAGACCTGAGAAGGAAAATAACAATACTAGAGTAGACAGGAAATGTGGATGGACAACTTCCAAAAGGTGTAGCAAGGACAGAAACAGCAAGCCACCTGAACAGTCACCCTAGGTCTCACAGCGACGTTGGTACACCCAGATTTGGCTAAGGCCAAGAGAACTTGACAGACCACAACAACAGCAGGGAAATAGAATGGCTGTCTTACCCTGACTTGGCAAGGTTAAGCAGTCTTCTATATTTGTCTCCTGTAAGCACATAGGACTGCATGTCCAAATCAGTGGTCAAGGTGGGGGCAATTCTATGCCCAACAGGCCATTAGCTGAGGCGAGATTGAACTCCAGCAGGAGCAACAACAGTGTCCAACATATTTTCGGGAAAGTGCACGGTGCTGTCAGGAGCAACAGTGTCTTATGTCAATGGAGTACTAATATTAAAACATTTAAATGCCATGTTCTGTATGTCTATGAAGTGATTGAAGATTAAGCATCTGACTAATCTCATAGGTACAAGAAATGTGAGTGAAGATAATCTGTAATACTCGGGAACTTAGCTAAAAAGACTGATTAAAACTTTCCTGAGTAAAGCAGGAAAAATACTTAAACAATATAACTATTTACATATACCTACATGTAAATCCCTAAAATAGAGGTAGAGTATAAGTGTCAAGACAAGAGGTAGAACTATAAAGGGCAGCAAGATAAATATCCCAAATTGTATCAATATACAAAATGTCTTGAATACAGGAAAAGTATACATACATAGAATATGGTAAAAAATAATGTGTATAAAATATTATAAGTGGAAACATTTAACACAATATAACAAAATATAAACTTAATTTTACATAGCTTACCACATAGGAATACATAACAATGTAAGCTGTAAAATACTATCTCATTCATATTCAAATTCTCAAGGAAATAGGCTAATCTACTTATATCCCATCTAAACCATACCTTTACCCACCATTCCCTATTCCTGTCTAAAAGATAAACCCGAGTGTAAGCATCACCCAATCCCAAATAACTAAAACCAACCCAAAGATGATGACTATTATCCCAAAATTCCAAGGGTAGGGAAAGGGGGCGTAGTCATATTAAGATTACTTCCTGCTGAAATGGGACGATGATTGCTCCAATGGATCCTGTAGGAAGAAAATTTTTAGCAACTAAATTTCTCAACAGAACTGGCTGTGACATATGTAGTTAGTCACTGTGTGGCAGAAAATTCTTGACTGTAGTTCTATTTGAAACTGGCCAGGGTGTAATAAAAAGGTGTACCATTACAGCTAGCTAGTCATGAGTTGTCTCGAGCAAAACAGTCTCAAACCGGTTTTAGGGTGATGTTTGTAGTTCCGATGTATCAGGTTGAGTCAAGTGGAAATGATGATGTGGGGCCCCGTCTTTTTTCCGGAAAGTTCAAAGACTGCTGTTAGGAATCGTTATTATTCCTTGTGGAAAAGTTACACATCAAAATTAAAGTAAAATTTTCAAGTTTTAAGGTATGCATTAGGGAAAGACAACAATAAGCATTAAAAGTATGTGAGAAAATTAGGATTTCAGAGAGAAAATTGCATAAGATATGAGTCCCCAGATTTTGTTTTCTTCTGCCTTACACCAATTGGCTTATTGATTTAAGGCAGAAACTATGAATTTAATCTTAACAACATGTTTGAATTTAGAGAAGGAAAGGCAAATCCAACTCCAAAGCCAGCATTGGTTTACAAAATTTGGGACTTCAGGAATACTAGATAGTAGAGAGAAATAGATTTGTATATAGAAATAGTTTAATACAATTAATTTTTTTTTTTTTTTTTTTTACCATACTTTCTAAAGCTTTTAACTTCTCAGAGGTCATAGGCCATTGTCCTACCCAGACAGGTTCCTCTGTTAGCCATTTTAAAGGTAGGGCTTTTGGTTCCTCTGTTTGTTCAGCATTTGTATTTTGTTTTTGTATTGCCCCTACAAAGGTAGGGGAGGGGGGCGGCTTCTGCCGCCTGGGGGCAAAACCCAGGTAAATCCCACTTCTGACACCAGATATTACGGTAAATAAGGATCAGGATAAACAAATAGGCCGAATAGATGTTTATTCAGGGAGAAATAACTTACAACCTAGACAGATGAACACCAGGAAATTTAACCCGATCCTCTCCTGTCTGAGTCACACCAAAAAGAGAGAGCGCCTTCCTGGCCCCCTCCGACCTCCTTCCTCAGGTCCTCTCTGCCCATCGCTCCACCCCCCAATGGGCGTGGTCAGTGCTACAGAAGGACTACCTCACTACAATATGTGATTTCTACCACAGTCACAATAAGAAGAAAAACTATAACATTTACAAAAAAAAAAAAAAAAAACCCTGAACTGTCTTTATCCAAAATTGACATAAGAAAACCCTGTGAAAAATACTGTTTATAAAAGCAAAACAAACTATAACTTTTAAATGAAACAGATAATGTAAAATTTAATTGACTTTCTAAGTACTAACAACAATTAGAAAGTAAAAAAATTAATATTTACTAAGTATCAATTTAGTTTGAAGAGTAAAGTCTTTGTCTTTGTAGTCAAAACCAAATCTTGACCCTAATCCATATAGCATATGAAATAACTTGAATACATTATAAATCTGAACTTAAATTAAGCAATAGAAAAATTCTTGAAAAATAAAGTATGTGAAAATTAATTCATATCTTGGATGAAAGAAAATCCTGTAACCATAAGAGAATATTGCACAAATTGCTTCTCATGTAATGGAAACATTCTTTTCATCAGTAAATACACATGAAAATGTTTAGCCAGTTAGAGACTGGATGGGAATATTTACAATGCAACTGTATGACAATGAACCCAAATCTTTGGGAATCATGAGTGAATGTAAACAGAATTACTATAAACCAACAATTAAAAAATTGAAAAATTACATTAATAAAGAGAAGTTTCTGATAAGAATGGACAAGAGCTATAGAAAACGCATTAAATTTATTAGTCACTAAACTATACTATAATGATAGTATTATTTAAAACTAAACTATAATGATAAATAATTTTGCATCCATAGGGATGGCTAAATAAAAATTATTAAGCTTAGTTGTCATTGTTACTATTGCAATGGAATGACTACTTTCAAACTACCGGGAAATTTATAATAAAATTATCTACCTTAAGAAGCAACCATTACACTCATATCTACATGAAAACATACATCCATAAAAAATATACAAACATATTCACATGTCATGGTTACCTGCACAAGACCTGCACAGCTAAAAATTCCAACACGGAGTAGGAGTGGCTTCTAAGTACCACCTCTAGATGAGGAGCTATTGGCAGCTGAGGGCTACTGGAAGAGGGAGAGTCATTTTTCTCTGTGACTGCTAATAGGTGACAGCTAATAGGGTCCCATGCCCCAGTGGATGACCTCACACTCATGTATATATGGGCAATAACACTTGAACTCAATGTTTTGTACACACACACACACACACACACACACACACGCTCACATGCTCACACAACATACACTCACACACATACACTCACACACACATTCACATACACACACACTCACACTCACAGACACACACACACACACACACACACACACACTAAAGCAGAAAGCAAGCACCAGTCACCAGGAGAACTAAAACAAATCGTAGTATATTAATAAAATAGAATACTATTCATTTCTTTTAAAAGCAGTGGCATGGATGAATTTCAAAAGTATACATAGAGAGAAAGAAGTCAAATTCTGGCACATACAAACCAATACATGAATTGTAGGATTTCATTTACATAAAGTCTAATAATAGATTATCTTCATCTGTGGCATAAAAATAACATAGTACTTGTCTGTAAGGCAGACTTTCTTGGCAAGGGTCAAGAGGAAACTGGACTGATGGCAGGACTCCTTTTGTTTGGGGTGAGATTACACCTCTAGGTACAACAGACAAAGTGTGAAGTGTTCACTTAAGATCTGTGTATTTTATTGGAAGGGTGGTAAGACTCTACCAGGAAACATTGAAAATATCTCACTTATCTCTCTTAACATCCTCCAGGTTCATATGAGTCATCAAGAGTGACATGATTTTCTACTTTTGTATGGCTGGATATTTCTCTGTTGTGTGAATAAACCATATCTTATCTGTCCATTAATTAACCCATTGGTGAATTTTTGGGTTGATTCTGTATTTTAGCTATTTTGACTAGTGCTGCAATAAATATGGAATACAGATCTCTCTTTGACATACTGCCTTTAGCCCAATGAAAGGGTTGCTGGACCATATGGCAAGTTCTATTATCTGTTAGTCATAATTTTAGCTTCCTAGGAGCCTCCACACAACTTTCCATAATAACTATGTTAATTTACATTTCTACTCACACTGTGCAAGAGTTCAGTTTTCTCATATTTTTGTCAATGCTTATTGTCCCTACTATTTCTGATTATAGCCATTTTTTAAGGGAATGAGATGGTACCTCATTATGGTTTTAATTTGCATTTCCCTGACAATTAGTGATGTTAAGTCAGACACAGAAAGATTTAACTTCTCTGTGGAATATAAGAATAAATAATCTCATAGAAGTAGAGATCAGAATAGCAGGTACCAGTGGTTGGGATGTATAAGAGGGGAAGAGTTTTGAAAGATGCTAGTCAAAGATAGATATTTATCATTAGATAGGAGAAATGACTTCAAGAAAACTATGTACAACATGATGACTACGTACATGGCAACATGTGATAATACACAATGGCAAGAGAGGGTACTAAATATCTTAATACAAAAATGAGGGAAGGGAATGCATTTATTAATGAGATAGATTTTCCACCTCACAAAGTATGTTTTCATCTATACATATTACTATACAAAACAAACACATACAATTTTACATGTCAGCTTAAGAACAAAAGGCCAAACTTCAGCAACATGTGTTTATTTAGTAGAAAGAAAATTGGCATGTCAATACACCCACTTAATTTTTTTACAAAGAGATTTTTCAAGTATTTTCAAGTGTAAAAAATCATTTATTTCCTGGTAGAAGCCTGTGGTTTATTTTCAAAGAAAAACCCAGCCTTATAGGTTAATATTCTTGAGAGAAACAAAGAGAAGCCAGTAGCATATAAATATTTCAGTTCTTATTAATTAAAAAATAGGATGTTTCGCAATCTGGAGGCTTTTAACACATGAAAGGACCCAGGGCAACAAGGGTGAGGGAATCAAAGGGGGATGTAAAGCCAACATCTGTGACTTAGCCAGTTAACAAACGGGCAGAACAGAAACAAACTCAACTGGAAAGTGTGTGGCTTGCGCTAATTAAGATTTTACTCAGAACACCTGCAATGTTGCACAGGCTCCATCGCTCCCTGGAAGCAAGGGTTCCAGGGTGGCAATGGCTCTCCATGTAGAGGTAGGATAAAGAGACTACGAGGGGAAAGCAACAGAAGTGGTCCAGCTTGTGCTACCTGTGCAGCAACTATTTTCAGGGAATAAGGTAAAGTCTACCCTCCATCTTGTCTCTTCACACATTCTTCCCACGGTCAAATAATGTGCAAGCAAGAAAATAGAAGTTCAAAAGGTTGGTATTTGTCCCTTGATTGTCAAATCTTAGCTTTTTAAGTGTGTTGGTGTGTGTGTGTGAGAGAGTATGGGTGTACATGTGCCATGATGTTCATATGGAGGTGTGTATGGTATGTATGTGTGTGTATGTGTGTGGTGTGTACCATGTGTATGTGTGTGGTGCATATTGGTATGGTGTGTTCATATTCCTCAGGTGTGTATGTGTGGGTGTCATGTTCGCATATGTGTATGTACATGTGTGAGTGTGTGTATGTGTGTGTTGTGTGTTCATGTGTGTCTATGTGTGTGTATGTATGTGTGTTAATGTGTGTGGTGTATGTGTGTGTGTGTGTGTGTGTGTGTGTGTGTGGTGTCTATAAGTGTGAGTATGGGTGTGCATGGACCATGATGTGCATGAGGAGCCCAGAAGACAGCTTCTGGGAATCAATCAGTTCCTTCCCTCATACTAGGAACTGAACTTGAGGGTCTCTCATCTCTAGTTTTAAAAGTGAAACTCTACTTTGATTATGCCATTAATTTATTATTTAGTGCTAGGAACATAGCATAATGGCAGAACCATTTCCTGGCATTAGCTAGACAATGGCTTTGATTTCAAACTTTAAAGCAAATTCTTACTAGTAAATGGACAGAAAGTGATTCTGAGGAGATTTCTTGTGTTTCCAGACAGAAAGGTAAAATCAGCAAGCACTTTAGAGGGTTAAACTTGTGCCTGAAATACAGGCACTTGCATAAACTAAGCAATAGTTGTATTTTCCTTAGGACAGTAGCTCAACAATGCTTCACCCCCAACTCTACTGGGATGCACACTGAAGAGACTTCTGTTCCACCATCTCTCCATGCTCCTTGTAGACCCTCAGATCTCCAAGCCCTTTCTTGAAACCAGCAGTCTGCTGTTTAACTTTTTTCTATCCTACAAGTTGTCATTTTTTATTTTCATGTTACTTGGGAAAAAGAAAACAGAGGTATAGAGGGATTAAGAAACTGACCTGAGGCCAGGGAAGATGAAACAATGGCGAGAGGCTGAGTCCCACTCTGTCCTCCTCTGGACCTTTAAGATGAGGAATTGGTGGGGCCAGGCTGCTTGAGTAATTGGAGACTCTGTCTACCTGATTTCCCTCTGGTACCACAGCCAGACAGCCAGGACTCTTCTCCCCTAAGCCCTACACTGTGTCCAGGTCTGGTGCAGACATCGTCTCTAGGGTCAGCTCTACATGGCGGTCCTCCTCCAGATGACAATCTCTGTTGTTGGCATTTGGCTTGCTGTAATTGTCTTTATTTTGCTTAGGTGTGTCCCTTGTATCCCTACTCTCTCCAGGACTTTCATCACGGTGGGGCATTGAATTTTGTCAAAGGTCTTTTCTACCATAAAGAAACAATCTTTCTTTTCCTTTCAGTTTGTTTATATGGTGGGGTGGATTACATTTATCGATGTCTATATATTGAACCATCCCTGTATATCTTGGATGAAGCCTACTTGATCATGGTGGATCGTCTTTTTGATGTGTTCTTGGATTGTTTGCAAGTATTATATTGAATATTTTTGCACCTTTGCCCTTAAGTGCTGCCTTATTTGTAATAGACAAAAATGGAAACAACCTAGCAAGCTATCCCTCAGCAGAAAAACTGATAAAGAAAATATGGTACAGTTACACAATGGAGTATTATTCGGTTGTTAAAAAATGGCATCGTGAAATTTGCAAGCAAATGAATGGAACTAGAAAACAAAACAAAGAAAGATAAATACGGTATATATTTAGTTATATGTGGATATTATATAAGTGGCTAATATTCACTTATATGTGGATATTAGCCATTAAATAAATGATGACCAACCTATAATCCATAGACCCAGAAAGATTATGTATAGAAGAAGGGACTAGGGGCCACAGGGAGAGGGAAATAGAATAGATTTTACAGGTAGACTGGGGGACAAGTGGGAACAGGAATGGAAAGACCAGGTAGGAGTGGAGATAGGATTGAAGGAGGGAATTTGGGGAGAGACAGCAGGAACTGAGAAACATTTGAAGGATCATATGGAAACTTAGTGTGGTAGAAATGTCCTAAAATATATGAGTGTGAGCCTCATGAGATCTCCTAATAATGGGAGATACTGAGTCCCAACCAGCCATCTCTTATCACCAAATGATGCTTCCAGTATCAGAACTGGGTTGTATTCAATTGAATTGTTGGCCAAGGGAAATCCTCAAACAACCCAGGCTGATATTAAGTAAAGGATTACTCTGTGCAAACTGACAGCAGAGGCCCATTGCCAAGGACAACACCCACACAACTATTGAACATGGAGAAGTCTAGCTGGTGCCTTCACCCTACATTCTTATGTCTTTGGTGTGGGAAGGTATTCTGCAGGCTACTGCAAGAGAAACATGGAAATCAACCCAGCCACAAAACCTTTGACCAACAATCTGTCCTGCCCACAAGATACGCTAGGGCTATGGTGGCTCAGAACTTGTAGGAGTAACTAACTACTGCGATTTTGACTTAAGGCCCACTCCACAAGACAGAACCCAGTGATTGGGTGAGCAAGACCCAGAGACTAGATAGTCCAGAGACCTAGGGTAAAAGCAAACACAATTGGTTTAAAAGAAAAAGTATCAAAAAATTACTCCTAATGATACTCTGGTGTACTCATAAGTCATTGCCTGATCCAGTTGTCAAGCTTTTTCCTGCATGAGATTGGGACAGATGCAGAGATGCATTGCAGACATTATATATGGAGAGAGTCCTTGGAACACACAGCTATGAGTGGGAGGTCTCTTTCAAATCCCACCCCTCAGAGCTTAGGGAAGCTGGTAGAAGAGAGGTAGAAAGAGCCAGAAGAGCCAGAAGACACCAGGAGAGCAAGGCCCTCCGAGTTAACTGAGCAAAGTGCATATGAAGTCATAGAGACCGAAGCAGCAAGCACAGGTCCTGCAGTGATCTGTAACAGCTACCCTGCACATACGGCTCTTAGACTGGTATTTTTATGGAACGCCTGTGTGAACGGGTGGATCTCTGATTCTTGGGCCTGCTCTTGGGGCTCTTTTCCTTCTGTTGGCTTGCCTTGGCCAGCCTCACTGTTCTGGGTTTTTATTTATGTTAGTATATTTTATTTTGTCTGGTTGTTATCTCTTAGCCTGTTTCTTCCAATGGGAAACAGAGAAGGGGCGGATCTGGAGGGAAGGGGAGGGAGGAAGGAGTGGAGGGAGGAGAAACTATAATCACGATAGATTGTATGGGAAAAGAATACACTTTCAACACAAGGAAAAATGGGGGGGGGGGGAAGAAACCAGTAGTCCTACTGTAAATTCCTTCATAATTACTTCTATGTGAATTTTCTACTTCATTTTCTCTACAGTGACTGAGGATAAAAGAACTCAGAAGTCATAAGACAAACAGAGAGAAACAAGGAAGAATCAAGATGGTATTTCTGCCATCTCTAGTTTCCTTCAGTTTACAAATAACCCCAACTAAAATATTTAGACATTAGTTTTTCGGACAAGGTCTTACTATGTGGTTCAGGTTGGCCTGAAATTCATTTACCACATAGACTAGACTGGCCTTGAACTCACAGAGTATTGTGAGTTCCCAGTACTGCCTCTCAAATACTGGAATTAAAGGCATATACCACCACAACTAGCAAAAATGTGTGTGTGTGTGTGTGTGTGTGTGTGTGTGTGTACAATTGGCTGAGTACACTGAGTGTTGATTGCATATACCTGATTTCAGGGTGAATACCTTGGTATTAGGTATTGGATAACTAATTTGCAGGCTCATCCCTGTGTAAGACTGATTCTCTCTCTTAGTAAAGAATCCTTATACAGTATATACAAGGAATCTGTTTTTCATTCATGAATGACCAAGAAGTCTTACCCAGGAACACCAGAGTACTTTCATAGAGAAGCGGTGAGAACAAATGAGGCATTCACTCATTTGTTCACTATGTGAATCTGGTTTGGGGGTTTATTTCTGGAATCAAGTAGATTGAGAAAAATGCTTGAAAACATTTTCTTACTCTGCATACTGGGGTACTGTAAAATGTTATCTATACCTAAAGAATGCTAAACTTGTAAATTCCATTGTCATAAAGATGTGTCAACTCACACAGTCTCATGAGGGGATTTTAATCTCTGAGTAAGACTGGATGAAATAATTATTATATTAAATAAAAGCAAAGGAACTCCCTAGCAGAGGGCCAGTTTTGATGCATTAGAACCCTGGTGTCATTATCTATACCATTAGCCTACAAATTCCCTTGGAATCAATGAAAGTTTAAGTGAAATAATTTATACAAAAGCCTTCTACAAACTATACTGGATAGGTGAAGTTGGGATGCTATTTACTGATGAGGATAGGACTGTCATAAAATAATCTAAAGTAAGTCATGACAAAGATTGTTATTTATTAAACAAATCATTGCTTATAGAGTCTTAGACATAAGATTTCACAAGAATTTATTCATGCTCTATGACTCAGAGATACTGAAAGGCATTGATTGGATCCTAAGTCCCCCCTTTCTTGGATTTTATGAAGCCCATTCAGAATGAGCCAGGTTGAGAACACCACCAATCGCATGTTCTAAGTCCATCTGTTGGCAAAAATATAATGCAAACAGCTTTATAAGTGCTATTTTCAATGAAATATCACAGAACAGCTTGTCCCAATGATATTTCTAAAGCTTGCCTGCAAACCGCCTACTGGGAAATCCAACAGAAAGAGAAGGGGGCTGAGGGGAAAAACCACACAGACAAGTGACAGGAATGGGGGGGAATAAAAGGTAAAGACAGATTACCAAGAGGGGGACACTGGGGAACATTACTGAGGATAATAGTGTGATATCTAACACAACTGTATTAGAAGCCATAACAGGGAGACCAATCAAAAGCATCTGTATAACCTTCACTGAGATTCAGGACAGAGAAACAAGCACAAACAATGCACCTTGTCCAGAAAAAGCTTAAGGACCGACCACAGCATCGTTACTGAAATGCTGAATGGGAAATGTGAAACATCCATTTTTCTAAGCTTCGTTTAATCCTTCCCTAATACAAAAATTCATTTTCTGAGAACTAATGGAGATCTCGGTTTTCATTATGAACATCGTAGGAAGCAAACAGCCTATGTTGAGTCTTCTTTTAATGTACAAATCTATTGTACAATACACAATAGCCCCAGCATTGAAGTAAAGTGTTCACATGCATTAGTTTAGCACCGACCATTACAGTGCAGATGGTATCATCTGGGCACTTACTTACCTGGGGCCGGATAACTTTTACAATATTTTTCAGGGCAGTGTCGGGGGATGGAGGTGAGCAGTCAGGTGTTGGGCCTGTAGAGCTGTTTCTATGGTGACCAGTTCCTGGAGCAGTAATTGCTACCTCAGAGGCATTATCTGCAAATAAAAATAGAACTTCCATGAACTTAATCAGTCAGTTTACTTCTCGAGACTTGAAATTATTTTTGGTGAACATGCGTTGAGATTTCAACTTAAAAGTGGTATCAATTTTATATATATGCTCAATTATGTATTTTAAAGAAAATATATAATGAATGCTTTGTTTTCCTTTAAGATGACTATTAACCCTTTCAATATTGTTCCAACATGAATGAGCAATATTCAGTTTGTAGGGGCAGATCGTCTCCCACAGCTCTTACCACCACTATATGAAATACCATAACCTCACTTTGAAAATGAATATAATTTTTCAATATGATGGGCCTGGACAGCTTTTCCCATAATCTTTCTAATATAAGCACATTTTTATTAAACAGGAATTTTGTGTCTCTTGATTCCTAAAGCCCACATGCTGCCCCCTACAATAACTTTGCCCAGCCATCCCTAAATCATAGAACTTTAATACAAGG